>NW_024881765.1:0-731149 GCF_019059575.1 Amphibalanus amphitrite | reverse complement strand
TATCATGTCCAGTTGTATCAGGGCGAATTGTGCCAAACTTATCCAAGGATGGCGCTCGCGACCGACCAGCCGATGAGGTTTTTCCGGGCGCCATCTTTCCCTGTTCTGTCTTGTGGCTGAGTGACGCGTCTCGAGGTGAGAGCCGATTTTATGTTTTTTTAATGTCATTCTAAAAAAATAAGTTGCAAGAAAATGTGTGTTCTGGGCATTTAGATGTGCAACGAATTTGAAAGATCTCCGTAGCGGTGGTGAGGGTAGGTTCTAGCTGCGTGAGTGAAAACGGATTTCTCCAGCTGTCCGCTGTTTTTTGAGCACGAGGATGTTTTTTCCAAGATGGCGGCTAGGTACATGTTGTATCAGAGCCGGGTGGGGTATGTTGTAACATGTATGTATGTATGTATGTATGTATGTATGTATGGGTATGTTGCTTTTGATCGCGAAAGCTAAGCCCTGGCTCGCGTTTATAGGTAACTAGTCAATGCTCGTTCCATTTCGGCACAATGTGTTGGCTTCTTTGCTCTTAACGGGCCACTTTTGCGTCTAGTCTGTTGATGTTTCGTTCGGATTGCATTGACCTAAGTTTGGTCTAATAAAGTGAAGCCTTTGAGCATACCTATACATTGTATTAACCACATTTAATGTTGTTGTTATGTTCAAAACCAGTAGCAAGCACACTCCCTGAAACGTGAGATAGTGATACAAATTACCCCACCATGTGATACAACTCACCCAAGCCATGGGGCAAGTTGTATCAAAAACATTGTTCTATTCGGGAGACCGTAGAAGAAAAACTGGTAGAGGTAGCGGAAAAGTTACTTTGCACAAAAAAAGCAGAAGAATCAAGGAAGGAGATAGTATGGAAATAATGAGTTTATCACGGATAGTTACGAGGTTATGGGTCTCGGAGTAAAAACTGATACAACCCACCCCACTCTCCCCTACGTGCCAACCACTAGGTACTTTAAATGGACAATTGTTGTTGATAATGACCGTTTGTTGCCATCTCCCCGTTCGCGAACCCTTAAGTTATGCTCCCTCATTCAGGCTCTTAGGCGGGTAATAAAGCATGAGGGATGTGGGTTCCGCATTCTCCAGCAATATTTGTCAACAGTTGGTGAATTATATGTTAAAACAAACTAGCATATACGGCGGTTTAGTGTACTTTATGTCCGTCTGACGTGCCCGTCGTTGCGTTTTCGCAACGCTGATGGCGCCCGGTGTGCCCTTCGTTGCGATTTCGCAACGCACGTTTTTTACGTTTTTCTCGAAAAACTTTTGCTGCCGGCAAAAATTATTTTCGATGCCATGCAAGGCCCTGGTAGAAGCGTAACATATCTTGACTTCATCGATTTTCATGATGGTCAATATTCCTGGGCATAAATGGGTTAATTGAAGGTGTTCCGCCGCTACTGTCCACAGCCAGCATTTTATAAGGTAAATATCATGTATTTGTATACATTGGCAAAATAGTTACATATATTTTGTCCACATGGACCACGGGTCTCACGTGGAATTTCTTTCACTTCCCATATTCCTCATACACAAAATATGGCTTGCAAACATCAAGCAATCCCGAAAACCGTGGACGCTCTGTAGTCATGGTATGAAAGATTGGTATGAAGACAACCAAATACGAATAAGTTAAAATTGAGTCAAACATTTTATCGCGCTATTCTATCCCCATATGATCGTTTGGCTGCAACAAATCACCTTTCTATTTGAAGCATAAAACGGACATTATTTAGGTAATCTTTACGGCAGTTTGACGTGAATACTCGTATGTAAGTAGCTGATTTGCCTTATAAAACAAATATTTCTGAAAAATGCCACCTTCATACACTCAATACAAAACTGAGCCAGGTAGCCTATTAGGTAAGCAACCGGAATGCTGAATGCTATGCTTATCTTAGACAAATAATGCGAACATTGCAAAAACTACGGCATTTATATTACAAAGAGAACTTTGAAAATGTTGGTAAGCTCAGACAACTTAAAGGTAGTGTGCCAGCTTTCCTGGACCGTATGGAGTTAATGGCCCAGATAAGGAGAACCGGATTTTTAGAACCTATCCATACCTTCAAAACTCATGGAAACGTCTTAAATTCTTCAAATTTTGAGTACCCCAGTGCGAAATTCGCCCCGACGGGTTGTCGGTCGTACCCCAACCACATTTCACACCACTATGAACAATAAATGCACACACTGAAATCGCCATTACCGATAGGCTCATCCAATCAAGTTTCGATAAACCCGTTCATCATCATCTCCTGCGGTTTCGAACACGCCTGTTAGGTGGTGCGGTAGACCGCGCCCAAAGCCAGGGCCCCGGTAACGTGAGGTAGCCGAGTCGGGGCAGCGTGCGCTGACCCAAGCCGGGGCCGCGCGTCCTCTCGGTGTCATGTGATAGCCCGGGGATGCGGTAGACCGCGCCCAAAGCTGCGGCCCCGGCTTGGGTCAGCGCACGCTGCCCCGACTCGGCTACCGATCACGTTACCGGGGCCCTGGCTTTGGGCGCGGTCTACCGCAGGTGGCTTCTGCTCATACTTTGTGGTGCGGTGGTGGTGCGCCGGGCCGCGCGCTCTGACTTCGGCCAAGAAAAATGCGTCAGCTGATCATTGTCATTTCTGCCACTTTCATGTGGTGAGATGGGGTCATAACTTTAGAGACGGCTGTTTCATATCAATCATTTTACATAAAATAATATTTCAAATCATAAATTAATGTTCGACAGCCAAATTAAAGAAACAATACCAATACAGGCTTACAGTTTAAATTCGACATTGTGTTGTCTACGATTAGACAGCTGATAACTCATTCCCGTACGTCGTAACTCTATAATGACCTTTGCTTATTGTCACATGTGCGCCGCATTCGCGATTGCTGCCGACGCCTGTTTGCAGGTCAGCCCACTAGTCACTACAGTTGTTATACATATCGAAAAACCGATAAACTTTTAGGCGAAAAAAAACTCTATTTTAGGCCAATTTTTGATTTTTTTTGCGATATTAGGTAAAAACAGAAGCTTCTTATCCTAGGAAAAATAAAATGGGAAATCATTGGAAGGTGGCACACTACCTTTAATATAGATAGATTATAATTAGTTATAACATGCACCACACCATACGATATGATAAAAGCTGTTTTCACGACAGCGATTTGGTACACCTTTGGGCATAGGCGGTGGAACGGGGAGGGCACCGGGGCACCGTGCCCCCCTTTGATTTTGGCGTTTTAACATTAGCCCTATGGGCGTTGCATGGAAAGAATGGGACCAACAGTCGGCAGTGCCCCCCCCCCCCCTAATTGAAGGTGTTCCGCCGCTACTGCCTTTGGGGAAAATTTGGTGCAGATTTGGTCAAACTAGGTTATATGTAAACGACTAGTAGCCGAAAAGCGTACCTACCTTGAATTAGGTTAATTGTGTTTCATAGTATTTATCAGCGGGGGCTAAACAATTGCTTTAGATACCTGTGTCTGAAATTTCAAATTATCAGACATCATTTTCTATTAAATCAATGAAATAAATCCATTATGAATATCTGTTGTAAAAAAAACTTTGGAACATATTTGATCAAGTTTGATACATTTGCCAGATAACCCGTCGTGAAAACAGCTATTAGGTATGTAGGTCCTGTGTAACAGCATTTCTGCTGTTAGTAAATATCACAAGTATGTGTGCTAACTTTGTAATCATAGTCCGTTCGCTACACATAAAAATTGTAGGTATGTATAATATAGTACTAGTAGTTAAAAGAGTCGGCATTCCTTGCTCGTCTTAAATGCCCCATGATGTCTTGCTTCCGGCCTTCTGTTCAAATGGATACTGTTGCAAGGCCTGGGACTTTCGCTGGCACGGCGAGCACTTGATCCAGAGCCACTCCAGCATAAAGAGGCCGACACTGCAGATGATTCCAAGGGGGACCAGGACGAGCACTGCCAGCACATCTCCCAGAGAGAGCTCCTTGAAGCCGCCGGACGCAGTACACATATCCTGGCCCCCTGTCAGCCACCGGGCCTTCAGCCGGGAGATCGTCCCCGCCTGGTTCAGCACGCGCATCACCTGGTTGATGGCGCTGTGCAATCGCTCCCTGCCCTTCGCCATCACGATGTAGGTGTTGGCCTTGGCCGGCAGCCGATCCAGCAGAGGGACAGTGGCGCACGCGTCGTCCCCGAGCGTAAAGAACAGGCGCTTTACGTCGATATAGACAAGAACGTTCGGCTCGATGGACTTACGAAAGGCCTCATCGCTGCCATCCAGCTCCAAGTAGCCGTCCCTTTGTGAGACGCGCCGGAACAGCTCGCGTTCGTACGGGCTGCTACTGATCTTCCAGTCGTTGAGGGTGCCAATGCCGCGCTCCAAGGCGAACTTCCAGCCGGACTGTTCTGAGAACTCCTTGAGGCTGCTGATGGGCTTGTCCACCGTGGTGACGGTTAGATAGGAGATGAGGTTGGCCGTGTAGTTGACGTAGATGAGGATGCCGAGCACCCAGCTGAAGATGGTGGCCGTTCGCGCCGCCAGGGAGTCCGGAGAGCTCGCCCAGCCCTGTCCGACTACAGACATGAAGCTGGACAGGAAGCAGGTGCCCCAAGTCATGTCAGCCACCGTCTCGCGTCGCTCAGCGCGCTCGTGGTTGTAGCGCAGCGCGATGCGCAGCACCCACGAGACGACGAACAGCGAGGCCAACAGGCTCCACCACACGTTCATGTGCAGCGGCTTCAGCAGTGAGCTGAACATGCCGGGCGTGATCTGGGGCACGGTGTCGGTGCCCTGGCGCATGTGGAACGTATACTGATCCTGATCCACGGGCACGGCCGCCACGTAGTCGACCGCCTGGGCGCGGTCCTGGCGAAGTCTCACCCAGGTGAGCGCCACGTCCGCGCGCCCGTACGTCAGCTCGCCGATGAGGCCGTTCCAGGTGCCGTTCTCGTCCATGCTGCCGTACCCCCCGCCGGGCAGTGCCACCAGCCGGTAGGTGAGGCGCAGCTCGCGCGCAATTGTGCGCCACAGGTCCATCAGGTAGCCGTCAAAGTGGTAGGATCCGTCGCCCTGGCGCACCATGGAGATGTAGGGCGGATCGTGGATGGCCACCACGCGCAGCGGCTCCTTCATGCCCTCGCCGCTGAACGGTTCCACAGACCAGGTGCGGCCCACTGACATCAGCTGCCCGATGGCCTGCATGGCTGAGGAATCTGATGAGGACCTACTACGGAGTTGCGGGGACCTTCTGACCTGCTGATGACCCGCTGTCGACCCACTGACCTGTGCTTGACCTGCTGCTGACCCGGTATCCAAGATTGATCCCGAATAGCCGATAGTGATTGTCCTGCGTGGCACGTTTTTCTTTTGCTGACAGTCCGCTCCAGGAAGCTTCTGAGGTCACTGATCACCAGCTGATCACTCTGCGACAAACATTAGTGCTGATCGTCAGGCTGTATCTCTGCTGTGAGCACAGTAGCTCGCTCCGTAAGAGCCGGACCAAGTACGATGGCTCACCTAGTGAGTGCGGAGTCGGCAGACTGTGAGCAGCACCTCACCCGGCGCAGAACTGGCGCTTCGTCGCCCGGGTCGGTCGCACCGGAGGATGCAGGCAGGATCGATGGCCGGTTTGTGCGCCCTTTACGCGAACCCGCGGACTGTTTTGTTGCCCATCAGACTCATGCCATCGCACCATTACACCGTCGACACCGAACGGCGGGAAACGCGTGAATGTGCTTGGCTCGAACTGCGCTAGAATGACAGTAATAATACTGGAGGTGCAGCGACGGTACTGGTGATTGACGCTCGCGTCCACCTTTGTGTTTTGTAATTACAGCCAGTCACGCTTGCTCAGGTAGTCGTAACACGCCACAGCGTACTTGCATATTGAGCGGCGGTCACAAGGGATCAAAAGAAGCGACGCTAGCAGTCACCGGACCTAACTTATTATCGGTTATCGGTTTTCTACAATCGTCTCGTCCGAGGGGGATACGACACCCATCGCCGTTTCGCCCCTAATGGAGCTAGCGCCTCGCGAAAAAAAAATCGGTTACGAGACGCAACGACTGGAACCCTTCAAGATTTTGATCAACCGCTGACCACTGAGGTCAGGTCAAGTGTCCGAAGGTAGGAGTTCGGTGTTTGGTGAACAACTTCGCCAAAAATTGTTGCAAAGCCGCGTTTTTGGCAACATCGTGTTTGTCATGCTCAGGCATGTCGCTCCGTGTGCCTTCTTGCATGGAATCAGCTTCTGTGGACTCTAACCTCAAGCAATAACCTCAAACCTAACCTCAAGCAACTCAAGCAGTTGCGGAGCGAGCTCAAGACCCTTGATGAACTGAGGGCTGTCTTGTGTCGTAAGTCGTCGAAGACTTCGCCGGTCGCCCACACGATGGTAGGCGATCATCTGAGACGCATGGCGCGGCAAATCCGGCTCCGGGCCGATCGCTGCTATGCATGGGGGGGGGGGCACTTTGAGCACTTCTTGTAGACAAACGAGGCGTCACAACTATCTTCTATTTAGGTGATGTCAAATGTCCAAGATTTATATTCTTAAGTTGTGCTGTTTATGTTTAAAAACAAGTATGTCATTCTTTATTGACTACCCCGTACTCGTATGTCCTGTAAGTTTCATCTCCCTGCAAAAGCTCCTCTGGCACTAAGGGCGTTGCCAAGTTGCGACAGTTTAGGACCGTGTGGACGTTAGTACTTATGACGTCAGTCGTCATACATAGGTCAGTGACCTGACCTGACCCGAAAAAGCGGTTGTTGGCACAAAGAAATGTTCGATTTCCCCCGTCCTGAAACGGGCCTGAGGTCATCTGAGGTCACCATATCCGAAACGGCTGATGAAATTTCATACCTACGGTTGAATCGACAGGCGGTGAAATAGTCTCGAGCGGAGAGGTTCCTGAGCTATAGAATATAGAAAGGCTGTTAAGTGTTATAGGTGAAATCGTCGAGCAGACCTTTCAAGAAGATCAAGGGGTCATCTGTAGTTGCTTTATTCGAGACAACTAATGAAATCGCATACGGCGAATCAACTGTTGGCCCTTTTGCCTCCATCGGTCCCGTGGTTCCTGGGTAATAGAATTGCTGCGATAGGCAAAATTCTCAGGTAACCTACCACGGCCACTTGAGGTCACCATATTGCACCATACTGCACCATGTTGCAGCACATCAGACTGCAACTAGGAAAATCAAGAAACGTTTGAAAGTCAGCACCATGTGGAGAAACGAGGCTGAGAAGATAGAAGCCGACGCGAATCTGCGGGGCTTCCCGAGGGAGGCTGTATGTCTCTCCGGCAAGCCTCCGTGGCTGTCCCTCGGTCGTGGAAAGTTCACGTTACACACGGACACGAACACAGCCCACAAGTCGTCGAGATCGGACGCGCCAGAGAAGAGAGATAGTGGCGACGGCCGGGCGGTGGCTCAACACTTCCAAACTTTCTTACTTGATTCTGGGCGCTTTACAATCCCACAATACTGACTTTTTTAACCCTCGCCCGCACATGCCATTTTCCCATCCTAGAACGCACATGGGGGGGGGGGTGGTTGCCACCCCCCCCCCCCCGCGCCATTTCGTTCCTGTTGGAGATAGAGCTTAGCGGTAATGACCAAAAAGATTCTTTGGGAAGAGACGAATCCAATGATACCCAGTTTTACCTTCTCAGGTCAGTCATTGACCTTCCAGGTCAGGTCAAACTAAAAAATGTTGCTGTTTTGGGTCACCGTTGGATATCAAGTGCGCTGCTTATCAAATACCGATGACGATGCTGTTTTCTGGTGCCAAGCCAGCTAGAACCTCTTTGTCACACTACCCGACCAGAATTTTGCTGCCGAGGTCATTTCAGGTCAAGTTAGGTCAAGGTCAATTATATGTGTTTGTATGTCTGTGTGTGTCTGTGTGTATACTGATGTGTGCACCGATTGTTTTTGGGTCCATATTACATGAAATCATGATCTGAGAAGCTTTTACCAAAAATGCAGTCAAAAAACTTCACAAAAAGTAAATTCAGATTGCCTAAAACGCAATTATCTTAGATGACCTAGGTTGACCTTGACCCTGACCTTGACCCCTGTACATCGTCGAACAACATGTTCCATGATAGGTGGGAGGTAAGACTGGCAAAAAAGGCCGAAATCAGGGTGTCAAAAGCTCACAAGGCCCATGGCAAACGCAAGATGTTGAGAATTGGCCATTTGGGTCATGACATGACCTGAAAAACAAGGTCATATCTCCGAAACCAAAAATCACAGAAACTTCAAATTTTCAGTGGACATCAAGAAAGGATAGAGGAGCAGCTATACGAAAAATCAGCCCTCTAGCTCTAAAAATGTTGAGTGCAGAGCAGAAAGACTACCTGGGGGGGGGGTGGCAACCACCCCCCCCCCCCCATGTGCGGGCGAGGGTTAACATGTGAGGCGGTGGCGGGATGAGCGTGTCTCGGTGGGGTGGCGTCGGCAAAGGGGCTCTCCGGATCACCTCAAATGCGCGACGCGTTCGGCTTGGTGGCGGCGACTGCCGACTGGCGATTTAGTTCTTGAAGTTTAGTTTGTTTGAATTATTTTTAAGTTCTTGTATAGGTATGTTTTTGTGCTTATTTGCGTGCATGTTTTTAACAGAGCTGGTGACTCGAATAAAGCACCTTTCCAGTGCCTTTGCACCAGTTCTTAACCCTCGCCCGTATAGGGGGGGGTCGAACGGACCCCCCTCGGTTTTTCGCAAATAACATGCGTAAAAAGCGGCCGATCGCGACGAAACTTTCAGTACCCTCGCGTTAATTAATTTTACACCTACCCTGAAATTTTCGTGACCCTGACCCTAATGACCTTTGACCTGTGACCTACTTTTCGAGACCATGTTTGGCCGGAATCGCGATTCGGCGTATGTCGGCTCGCATTAGCGGCACGTTTGCAGTCTTTTCGTGGTTTTAAGCGTTCAAACATGGGATATGATGTTGCTCCCATGCATTAGGGTGGGTGTCAAGGTCACCGGAAGGTCAGGTCAGGTCATTGACCTTTGATGACCTCGGTTCACTTTTTCGAGTTTTACATGTTTCTTTCCTAGGCCAGTTTTTGGAGCTGAATTCGAATTTAGCAACCATATGAACATTTACGAAGTAGTTTTGGTGCCTTCGTAACATGTTACGAAGCTGTCAGAGGCGGTTGCCACCTACTACGAAATAGGTGTAGGAACGTTTTCGAAAGTGTGTGTGTGTGGGGGGGGGGGGTGCCAGGCTCCCAGAGGCACAAAACCTAACCTACCCCCAAAATCCATTTTCTCCTCGGATTTCGGCCACTTCATTTTGGCAAGCATGCTCAAATCGGTAAAAAAAAATGACAAGAAAAAAAGAAGCTCTAGCTCGATCGCATATTTACGTCTGGACAACGAGTTGCGGGGAAAAGTGCTGATTGTGTTGCAGTTTTAGGAGCCGGTGATAAGGCTGGATTTTTGGGTTACTTTTTCGTTCCGATTCATGTATATTTCATAGTGTTTGGCTTTTGAAGATTTTAGTTCTTTCAGATAAATATTACTTGCCTTACAACTTTTCTAAAAACGTTTCATTTTTTATAAGCCGACGTTCAGAGTCCTAAAAATACATCAGCACCAGGGGTGTAACTTTTGCTTTTGAGATGGGGGTGCACTTGGTGATGGGGGCGACCTTCAATGAGGATAGGGGCTCTTCCAAGGTGCATAGATGGTGCATACATTATACATTAGCGTCGCCACGGGGGGACAAGCGGGGCAGCTTGCCCCCCCCCCCCCACCCCCGACCGGGCTCCCCCTGAGATCAATGCAGATCCGATGAGATTTTGGGGTCGGCAAAAAAATGGGGATAGTTTTCATGAATGGCTGTAAAGTCAAAATCGGTTGGAGTCGCGAGTCCCAACCAGAGTCGGAGTGAGAGTCGCCAACATTTTCAGGACTTTGACTCCAGGCTCGAACGTATCATAACTTTGATTCAATCCATGTCTTGGCTGGTGTTAGCTGAATTTTACACTCGGTTTTCAACACTGTTGTGGAGCTGGGAGCGACCCCCTTGCCTCCTCTCGGGAGCAGCGCTCCGTCCACGCGCAGAGACCGGGTCCGTCTAGTACCTACGCTGACACGAAATTTTAGTGTCAAGACCATTAGCGTCGCCACGGGGGGGGGGGGCAAGCGGGGCAGCTTGCCCCCCCCCCCCCCAACCTTCAACCGGGCACCCCCTGAGATCGATGCAGATCCGATGAGATTTTGGGGTCGGCCAGAAGTGGGGGTAGTTTTGAAGAATGGCTGTGAAGTCAAAATCAGTTGGAGTCTTGAGTCCCAGCCAGAGTCGGAGTGAGAGTCGCCAAAACATTCAGGACTTCGACTCCAGATTCGAACATATCAAAACTTCGATTCAATCCATGTCTTAGCTGGTGTTAGCTGAATTTTACACTCGGGTTTCACCAGTCTAGCACGCTGACACGAAATTTTAGTGTCAAGACCTAGCTCGAAAAATTCGGGGTTGGGTTGGGGTCGTTTCCGACTCTGGCCAAAGGTCTGTGACATGTTCAAGTGCCGTTAAAGTACCACAGGGCTAACGAGGGCCGTGCGTAGGCTCCTAAAAAGTCCCACTGAACTCTAAGAAGGGATCCCACGCTAGCTTCCGAGGGACCCAAACTGACCTCTGAGGGCCCTCAGGCCGGCACTTATGAACACCACTACGATCTTCCACCGCTGATTCTGAAGGCTCGGGCGCAAATCTTTGAGAGCCACTTTGGCAGTCCTTTTAAGGGCCTCCGCCGGTCTCAACAGCCCCATATTGGCTTCTGAGGGTTCATCGGTGTGCAAGGGGCGGACCCATGGTAGTCTCTGAGGGCCCTTTCGACTTTGATGACCATCCTTACGACAGGCCTATGAAGACCTACACGGGCCTTATCATAGAGGGGCCACGTGTGCCTCTGAGCAGGGCTGCGAGGTCGGGGTCGGAGTCGGTCGGAGTCGACAGCTCTGACCGGAGTCGAAGTCGGTTTTGGAAGCCGGGGTCGGATTCGAGTCGAAGGCACCGATAAATCCATCACGGAAACTGAGCATGCTAGAATATGGATTTTTAGAAGGGCGAACCGATTCCCTGGATCATTTGCAACTCTTTTTTCTGGATAAGGTTTCGGATCATCTGCACGGACCCGTCCGAGGGAGGGAGGGGGAGGGGCCCTACAGACCCATTGTATCCTTCCCATTAATAGGCTCTACCCTGCTAAACTAACGTAACGGGTAATGCGTTTTTAACTGACGTAACTGATTTTGCCCAGGAAATCCTAAAAAAATACTTTCTACATTTCATAGCTAGAGGAAAAACTGCATCACCATTGCATTCCTCGCGCGCCATGGCGCGTCGAGTGACATATAAAACGTGTAAGTAATGACTATAGAAAGGCATGATTAAAGACCAAATTGGATTTTGTCCCCCCCCCCCCCAACCGAAAATCTCTGGCGACGCCTATGGATGCAGATGAGTCCAATGGTACAAAGTTGGGTATTATGAAATAAAATTGAATTCGTTTGCACGAATATCAATCAATCAATTGAATTTATAACGAATGGCATTTTACTTTTTTATTCCAACCTCTTATAGAATTGGGGTGCCCTTTTTATGCTCGTCGACTGGCGAGACCCACTTTTGCTGGAATCACCTTTTTCATTGGGCGCCCTTCTACTGCTGGGGTCGCCTCTCCCTCTCTCCTGCTGAGGTCACCCCTCATTCTGCTCGGCGAGACTTACTTCTGATTGGCGCTCCTCCTCTGCTGGGGTTTCACTTTTCTGCTGGAGTCTGACATTTCCCTTGCCGGGTATGCCCTATTTTTGCTAAAGGCGTCCCACCACCTCTGCTGGGGGCGCCCCCGGCCCCACTGCTGCTGGACGAGCCCAACTTTTGCTCCAGGTGCCCCTTTTGTATTAGGGCGCCTCTCTTTTTTAGGCATCCCTCTCCCGGTAGGGCGCCCCTTTCTGGTGTGGCGCCCCTTTCTGCTGGGAGCGCTCCTCTTCTTCTGGGGGCGCCCCACTACTGCTGGACGAGCCCAACTTTTGCTTGAGGTGCCCCATTTATATTGGAGTGCCTCTCTTCTTCTGGAAGCATCCCTCTTCTGGTGGGGCGCCCCCTTTCTGCTGGGGTGTCCTTCTTCTGCTAGGGCACCCCTCTTCTGGTGAGGCGCCCCTTTCTGCTGGAGTCGCCCGTGTTCTACTGAGGAAGCTCTTCTACTGGGCGAATCCATGCTTGAGGTGCCTCATTCCTACTGGGGGCGCCTCTCCTCCGCTGGGGCGCCAGTCTTATGCTTGACGATCCCAACCTACGTTGGAGGTGCCCTACTTCTGCCTCGGGCGCTCCACTTTTGCTGAGAAAGTCCCGCTTTTGCCGGGGTGCCCCTTTCACCCATTTTTGGGGGACGATACGACTGGACGCTTCCCAAGCCCGCAAGCATCACGACGCCGGTCACGAGACGGAATGTAGCCGGGAAATCACCCTCGCCATCTGCTCAAGAGCTTATCGGTGTCGGGCGGCGTGTGGTGCGCCGCTTAGCCTATGGGGGTGCACTTTGACGTGATGGGGGTGCACTTTCAGGGGATGGGGGTGCACCTGCACCCCCATACATATAGAAAGTTACACCGCTGATCAGCACTACAATCATTGTAAACAAACAAATGGAGCACCACTTGGCTCTGTTCCAAGGCAATTTTTTAGTTTATCTGGTGGTTTTCTTGCTCTTATATGTCGTTTTGTTGGATGTTTTGAATCCATTAAGATTGACATATCATATTTAAGAAGCATGTTGACTGAAAACAATCTGAAGTATCCAGGAGGCTGACAGAGGTCCTGACTACTGAGCAATATCAATATCAAGTTGAACAAGTTATGAAATTTTGGTTGATAAACGCAAGTTGATCGGGCTCATATATCAGCAAGAAAAAGTAAAATTAAAAGAGCTTATTGTCCAAAAACAAGCTATAATATTGCAGACCTTGGAGCAATACTGAAGAGCACGCTGAGCAGGATCATGCCAGAAAAGTTGACTGATGAGCGCATATTGATGTATTGGTATGAATATTGAATGATAACTTACAACAGCAAGATAAATTAGTGCTAACTATCAAGTTAAAATCTAGAATGAATGGACTTGGGCAGTTTTACTATGCTTAGATGCTATGCAGATTGTAATGTGCATCAGGTACTCAGTGTCTGGCAAATGAAACATGTGATCATTCCATTGCTACCGGAGGAGAAAGCTTGGATCACTAAATCCACTTTATGTTGATTTTGATGTTAATCATCATCACTGTATTTCTTGAAAAAAGGATTGTAGTAAAATTGTCAACGTGACAATCCGTGCAACGATGTGATCATATTATGTGTTCTCATAGTCATTCGTGATGGTCATTATTGGTCCAATATACAATGGCAAAGCTCTCAGTCTCAGCGTTTCTTCCTGTGGATGGCCAGCAGTGACTCAGAGCTTAGAAGTATTAGTTTTCTTCACAGGGCTGGGATAAAAAGTACTGAGGGTAATCTTCCACCAAGGAACTCTACTTTGACATGGTATGAGGTGTAGGCACAAGTAGGTAGGTGCTCAGTTCCTATAGTCAGTAGTTGTGTATGTTTAGTCGGGTTAGCTTAGATCAGATTGTTAGTTTTTTAATTTGCCAAATGTCCATAAAAATGTGACCTGAGCAATGAGCATACCTGAACCTGACTAACCTGACAGCTGACCTAACCTCAATCATCACACATATTTGCAGCCTACCCAAGACCTGCATGGCAGTAGCACCCAGTTATGGGTAGGTACTCACCCTAACTCAATCTTACCTGCTAACCTTCAACTTGCCAAAAGTTAGCTCACATTGCCAAGCTGTGTCCAGGGAAACAGTCAACTGAGGAACTGGCTCATTGGGTGGCTGGTGTGAGTCTGTGCATTTAACCCTATTAGTGGCAGGGGGGGGGTTGTTTTCATCCACCCCTCAGGTTTTTCGGGAATATCTCCGAAACCGCTGAAGCTACGATGCTGAAATTTTCTGACTTTTCCTAAAACTAAATTGGGCACATTCCCTGAAAATTTCAAGTTCATAACTTTACCAAGGGCGGCTCCAGAGCACTGGGAATTGGGGGGTCCTATTCGTGAAGCGAGTCATTTGGGCGATGATCACGATGCTGATGTATTATAACTGTATGCACCAGTTTTATCATGTGATAACATATACAAAGTTATTGTGCATCCTCTTTTGACACGTTTTTGCTATAATAGGCGGATCCAGGCGTCCAAAAAGGGGGGTTATGTTTTACCTCCCAACATAGGTGCCCTGACACCGCCTATGCATGACCAATACAATTGTAGTCGTTCTCTCATAAGAAAATTGTAACATAACAAGACCATTACCACCCTTTTTAGAAACAGTACCAACAAAAACCTTATTTGCTATACTTTTTGTGTACCCCCAATCTCAATGATCTGTATCCGCCTATGATTTTTGAAAATGCATATTTTTAGGATCCATGTAAATTCCTGGTTCATTCTTTATCGATCGGCAAAAGTTGCGTTAAGATTGGTTCAGAAACCTGGCCGTGATAAGCAGTCTAAAATGTATCTGCAATTTGCCCGTTTTTACCCCCCTCAACCCCCCTTTTGACATTTTCTTATTTTTTTTTTAGAAATGTAGATCACGTTGAGCGAAGTCGAATGCCGTTTGAATTTTGAAAATCGGCCCGTTAGATCTCGAGATATCAAGGGGGGGGTCGTAAACAGCCCCCCCCCCCTGCCACTAATAGGGGTAGCCAGGAGCCTGCCACTAATAGGGTTAAAGTGTTTCTTCTCTGAAGCTGCTCCGCACTGCTGTATGTCATGTTAGATGCTCAGAAAATGTGGGAAATGATTACTAAGCTACTTTAGTGCTTTGTTAATGCTCGAGACATGAACAAGTACAGATCCTGCAGGGTACAGCTATGAGTTAGGTGCTAGGTGAGTATGTTATGTGAATGTGCTGTTCCCTGTTTGACCGTAAGCATAAGCGTAGGAACCACGGTGTAGGAACCATGGGTGCAAGGGTGCAGCTGCACCCACAATATTTATCCAGTGGGTGCAGACAATGTATTCTGCACCCACAATAATCTGAACCAAAAACCCCTTTTTCATCAACATTACTTCCCATGCAGCACGGCAAATTCAGGATATGTTGCCTACTATCCATCTTTCGAAGCATTTGCTACTGTGATCAGTGATGGTCTTCAAAACTTACATTTGTGCTGAAAAAAGGGAAATGGAGCATGTGATTGAACACATACCGAACCGATGACTCACTGTCAAAAATTTTAGCCCGATATCTTCGAAAATGGCTAAGTTGGCCGCTTTTACTTTTTGCGGTAGTCAATATTGACAATATTAGCCCTCGAATGTGAGCAGCGTTTTCCAGCTTCTAATGTGTAGGGGGAGGGGGAGGGGGGTCGGTCGGACCTCCTGCCGTTCGGCCCCCGATCGAGCTAGAGCTTCGCGGAAAAAACGAGGGTGTTGCCCGTGACGAGAGGAAGCCGATGATACCCAATTTTAAGGTTCTACTTCATTGGTTGACCTTCCAGGTCAGGTCAATATTCCAAAAGTCGGGAAAATCGGGACCTGCTAGAACTGCGTAAAGTGAAGCTGTTATCGGGTTTTTCGGGGTGCTGATCACGAATATCTGATGTTAGTTTTGATCACAGATGATTTCTTCATGCATTTAGGCCAGATCGGGTCAGGTCAGGTCAGGTCAACCATTAGGCGTCCTACCGGCTATCCATAGTAGGTGTCAACTACCACTGACGGCGTCGTAGCATGTCACGAAAGCACTAAAACTACTTCGTAAACGTTCAAATGGATGCTAAATTCGAAATCAGCTCTATAAACTACCCTAGAAACATGTAAAACTCGAAAAAGTGAACCGAGGTCATCCAAGGTCAATGACCTGACCTGACCTTCAGGTTATCTTCACACCCACCGTGATGCATGGGAAGAACATCATTTAACATGTTTGGACGTCTACAATCACAAAAAGACTGGAAATGCGCGGATAATGTGAGCTGACATACGCCAAATCGCGATTCCGGCCGAACATGGTCTCGAGAATCAGGTCACAGGTCAAAGGTCTTTTGGGTCAGGGTCATGAAATTTTTAGAGTAGGTGTAAAACTGATCAACTCGAGGGAACTAAAATTTTCGTCGCGATCGGCCGCTTTTTGCGCGAGTTATTTGCGAACAACCATGGGGGGGGGGTTCATCCGACCCCCCTACACATGCGAGGGTCAATGCTTCCAAATGCACTTATCGGTTGGTACCTTTTCGACATGGTACACCCTCAAAGCTCGTAACGAGCCTTCGCTCGGGTGTCGCCCCCCCCCCCCCCCCCGCTTCACCGGCCATGGCTGGATTTCTGCACCCATGCACCCACAATGCTCCAGCCGTTCCTACGCCCATGACCGTAAGTATACAAACAAGCACAGGGTCACAGTTATATTCAATCTCCACATAAACATACAACAAAAACGGCCATATAGCCTAACTCCGAACACACCACAGATAACTTAAGCCTTTGAAGGCACAAAAATGTTTTGATTAACAAGACAGGTTTACAATATATCCTCTGTCCTTGGGGGATCTTGCTGCCAAGTTGAGGTATGATGACTGAACTTCAGGATAGATCAACCTTTTCTTAGCTACCTACTGCTTATATACGAGAAAGACCAAATGCTTGTTTGTTTTGATTTACAGGACATGTTGATGTATACAATATATCCTCTGTCCTTGGGGGATCTTGCTGCCAAGTTGAGGTACGATGACTGCCTTGCGATGACTGAACTTCAGGATTGATCAACCTTTTCTTAGCCACTGCTTATAAACGAGAAAGACCAAATGCTTGTTTGTAAACTGCGTTGAAAATTTAATGATCCACCTTCAATTCTGACATGAAGGCACAAATGAAATAGTTCCCTCTCCTTTTGGAATACACAAAGCAAAATATTTAATAAATTTTAGTGGATGGACAAGAGCAATTTGAATTAGCATAGCTCTCCCTCAAGTTAACTTCTGTACACTGACGCTTATTCGCTTCATATTTTGTAACAAACGCGCTAAAACTGCAATACAACAGCACTATATGCTTCTTGACAAAATGCAATAGTATTAAAAATTTAGCCCTGATGGCATTCATCTTGGTGGAAACGTAATAACAAAATATTTTGTAGTAACTATTAAATTCCGGCCGAAAACAGTGCACGGTTTAAAAAAGAATCATTCCAATGACGGTCCATTCTTGCGATCCTGAAATCGCCACTATTTCCGGCCTCTCCAACGCAACTCGTTGTCCAGACGTAAATATGCAGCTCGATCAGGGGCGAAACGGCAAGGGGGGTCCGTTGGACCCCCCCCCCCTTAGTTCGCGGCTGGAAAAACACCAATACGGGCGAGGGTTAATTGTGTTGATTTCGCGTATTCCTTTTTTTCTATATATCTAGATATATCTAAAGGAATCTTGGTATGCAGCATGGATTCATGCATGCAGTATGCAGCTTTCGAATAATGCGGCAAGGTGCAAAAGAAAATAACTGATTATTTTGATGACGTCATAAGTCTGTGACACTGTTGCGGAAAAAAAGCGAAAAAATGTCAGCTTTAGGCTTTAGCAAGATTTGGTCGTAGCACTAGGCAAAATTTGATCACATTGGCTTAATTTTGGCTTAATCAGGTCAAATTAGGTAGTTATTGCCTATTGGTATATTTTGTAAAAAAAAAAAAACTTGCTAGCTTTTTCGAAGTTTGCTGAAGCTTATGACGTCGGTTTTATCATAGTGTGATATATATGCTTTACCATATTTTATTACAATTGTGGCGCGGTGGTTTACCCCGCGTTCGATGTCTCTCGGACGGCGAAGATTCTACGCCGTCCGGCCAATCACGTTCCAGAACCACAGCCGAGCCCCCGCTGACCTTGAACGGGATTGGCCGGACGACGTAGAATCTTCGTCGTCCGAGAGACATCGAACGCGGGGTTAAACAGAGGGAGAAGAGCGTGATGAATTTATTTGGGTGGCTATCAAAGCATACAAAAGCGCAGCGTACAATCCTCAAAACATACAAAATCGCAACATACAACGCGCAAAACCAACAAAACAGGCCAGGTAGGGGACAGCCCAAACGTACAAAAGCGCAGCGTACAAAATCCCAACGTACAAAAGTTTACCGTCCAATGGGTAAAGCGTACAATGGCAAATCAAACAATGATCAGAACGTACAAAATTGGAACGTACAATGGCAGATCAAACAAACGCGTATCATACAAAATTGCAACCTACAAAACGAGATGATCGTATCATAAAAAATCGCATCGTCTAAAATCGGAAGGTACAAAATGCCTCTGGTTGACGCCGGGTGAATTGATATTTAACAAGTCAGCCACTAGATGGGGTAATGGTGCTGTGGCAGTGGTTTTTTGGAAGCCACCAGGAAATAGAGTGGAATGCCACTAAGTCCCTTAGAAACACGATACCTCTGGACGCTGCACCGGCCGGCTATCGACGCTGCGGGCGGTCGGAGGGTGCCGAGGGGAATGGTTCCGAGCAGGCGGGAACACGATACCTCTGAACGCTGCACCGGCCGACTATCGACGCTGCGGGTGCCGCGTGGACCGGTGCCGAGCAGGCGACGAGGAGAAGCGGGCATCAAGACCGTGAGAAATCTATTATATTGGTGGGTGTGCATATGTAGGTAAATGAGGCAAACGTGCATAGATATGTAACACCCTCATCCTTGATCATACCCCTACCCACGCACTGCGGGGGGGGGGGAACTGTTTAAACAACCCCTCCGGTTTCTCGCGAATATCTAAAAAAACGGCGGCTCAGAGTGCCGCCGTGTTTTGCACATCTTATCATACATCTTTTCTACACCTTCTGTGAAAACTTCAGACCAAAGTCATCCAAGGTCAGGTCACCATATCACGTCAAGTGACCTTACTACATGAAAAGTTTCAATGCCTGTCACAGCTACACCGAGTGACTGATCACTTTGAAACTTTGAGCAACTGATAAAACAACAGTATACACAATACACATAATGTATACAATAATTATAATAATGATACACAAAATGTATCTCTCGGAACTTCGATATCGGTGACCTAAGGTCAGTTCAATTTTGCGACCTCTCCATTATAAGTCAATGGGAGAAAATTGAAAGGCGCCTCTTTTGGCCGAACGTCATTCTAATCACTTTCAAACATCGAATTACAAGTAGACATGACAAACTGAACCGGAAAATGGTACCCGTGACCCATCTTTATGTCCCTGAGGTCATCGCAGGTCACGAATGTTATCCTACAGTTTTTCGCAAATAACTTTTAACAGAGACATGCTAGAGCGATGAAAAAAACCTTACATGTATGTGTTTGGCTCGACAATACGGATCGACTGATGCAGAATGACCTTTTCTGGTCAGGTCATGACATTGACCTGAGGTCATGACCTTGTCATGAGGTCATGACCTTGAACTAGGGTAAATTTTTCAAGTTGAACTTTTGAGGTGAACTTATAGTTCTTTCGATGCGTCGCCTTGACGAGAGGAACACGATGCTGCTGAAAGTAAGCTCGTGCATGTTTTGAGTCAAAAGGTATTGCAGAAAAACAGTTCCCGCAAAAACCATCTACCTATTCTGGCAGTTTTTGGCCCCTGCACGTTAAACCGTTCCTAATCTATGCGCTGGTTTGTCGAAATTATCGAAGTTTGACCTGGAAAGTGGCGAAATTTTACCTTTGGTGACCTCTGTTGACCTGACCTTTGAGCTGACCTAAAATGTGGCCGATATAATTTCTTCATTACTTCTGCCGCTCTTTCGAACGCCGCCTACGGCGTGTCGCTACGTGGCCCAGGAGCCGAGTGAGAAGGGGGGGTGTTCAAACACCCCCCCCCCCCCCAGTGCAGGTGGCGCCGAGCACCGGCCCGGCGCCGGTTAGTCAATCGCATGGCGTTTAACATAACGGTACATCATCGGTGTTTAACCCGCGCCCTGCTGGGGAGGGAGGTGTTTGAACACCCCCCCCCCCCTGTGTTTTTTTTCACAAATATCTCAAAAACGGCAGCACGGAGCGCCGCCGTTTTTGGCACACCTTATAATACATTTTGTACATACTATTGCTCTTAGCAATCGTTGAAACTTTCGAAGCGATCGGTCACTTGGTGTAGCTATGGCGGACATTGAAACTTTGCATGAGGTGAGGTCACTTCAAGTGACCTGGTGACCTGACCTTAAATGACCTTGGTCTGAATTTTTAAAAACATGTGTAGAATTGATGTATTATAAGGTGTGCCAAAAACGGCGGCGCTCCGCGCTGTAAACTATACTGAGATAAACTCTGCATATCTCAGAGTTTTGATATCGATGACCAAAGGTCAGGTCAATTTTGCGACCTCCCCATTATAAGTCAATGGGAGAAAATTGAAAAGCGCCTCTTTTGGACCAAAGCCATTATAAACACTTCCAAACACTGAATTACAAGAAACTAAGACACATTGAACATGCAAATAGTATCCGAGACCCCTGTTTATGCCCCTGAGGTCATCTCAGGTCACGAATAGCATCTAACAGTTTTTCGCGAATACCTTTTGATAGAGGCATGCTAGAGCGATGAAAACGCCTTGGATGTGTTCAGCTCGACGATACGGATCGACTGATATGCAACATGACCCTTTCCGGTCAGGTCATGTTGGTAAAAGTAAGCTCGTGCAAGGCTTGAGTCAAAAGTTTTTGCAGAAACACTTTCCAAAAAAATCGGTTATTTTGGCAGTTTTGCCCCCTGCAGGCAAAACCGTTGGCGCTAGGTCAAATCTGAGAGAATTATTCAGAAAGGGCGTTAATAGGGCTATCGAAGTCGCTTTTCGGCGGCGCTGTAGCTATATCGGTTCCCGAGTTATGCGTTGGCTTTTTGGAAACTGTCGACATTTGACCTGAAAATCAGCGAAATTTTGCCTTTGACCACCGGTGACCTGACCTTTAGCCTAACCAAAAAAGTGACCGAAGTGATTTCGTTATTATTTTTGGCGCTCTTTCGAACGCCGCCTTCCGCGAATCGCTACGTGGCCCAGGAGTTGAGTTAGAAGTGGGTGTTCAAACACCCCCCCCCCCAGCAAGGCGTGGAAATCCAGGACCCCCAGCGGGGCGCGGGTTAAAACACATTTGGAAAATATAAATATCCTCAATACAATGTGCGCTAACCAGTTTTCTCAGTAATTCAGCTAGCAAATATCGTGCTGTGTTGTTTACATCGAGGGTCGAACTTAACCCGCGCCGTGCTGGTGGCCTAAGTTTTCCGTGTCGTGCTGGGGGGAGGCGTTTTCACGTCCCCGTCTAACTCGGCTCCTGGGTCAAAGGTCACGTCACCAGAGGTCATCAAAGGTAAAATGTTGCCTATTTCAACATTTTCCCAAATACTCAACGCATAACTCGGGAACCAATAGAGCTACAGCGCCACAGAAAAGCGCATTCAACAGCTCTTTCAAACAGGGGCGGATCCAAGGGGGGGTCACATGGGTCATGGCCCCCCCCCCTTGAGGCCCGGGGGCCCAAAGACCTGCCAGGGGCACCACCGGCCTATCAGGGGTATCACAGTCCTGACAGGGGCACCACAGGACCGCCAGGGGCACCACAGGACCGCCAGGGGCACCACAGGCCTAGCAGGGACACCACGGGCCTGGTGCCCCTGGGCCCTGACAGGACTGTAACGCCCCTGACAAGCCTGAAGTGTCCCCGGCAGGCACGTGGTGCCCCTGACAGGCCTGAGGCGCCCCTGCAAGGCCGGTGGTGCCCCTGGCAGGCCTGTGGTGTCCATGGCAGGCCTGTGGTGCCCTTGCTAGGCCTCTGGTGCCCCTGACAGGCTTGTAATGCCCCTGGAAGGACTGTGGTGCCCCTGGCAGGCCTCTGGTGCCCCTGACAGGCTTGCGGTGCCCTTGGAAGGACTGTGGTGTCCCTGGGCCCTGACAAGCCTGAGGTGCCCCTGACAGGCCCGTGGTGCCCTTGTTAGGCCTGTGGTGCCCCTGGCAGGCCTCTGGTGCCCCTGGCAGGTCTGTGGCGCCCCTGGCAGACCTGTGTTGACTGGTGCCCCTGCTAGGTCGCTGGTGCCCCTCACAGACCTGTGGTGCCCCTGGGCCTTGACAAGCCTGAGATGCCTGGCTATGACAGGCTCGTGGTGCCCCTGATAGAACAGTGGTGCCCTTGCTAGGCCTGTAGTGCCCCTGGCAGGCCTCTGGTGCCCCTGCTACCCCTGCGCCCGGAGAGGACTATGGTGCCCCTGAAAAGCCTGAAGTGCCTCTCGACAGGCCCGTGGTGCCCCTGACAGGCCCAAGTTACCCCTGCGAGGTCGGTGGTGCTCCTGACAGGCCTCTGGTGCCCCTGGCAGGTCTGTGGTGCCCCCCTGGCAGGCCTGTGTTGACTGGTGCCCCTGCTAGGCCGCTGGTGCCCCTCACAGGCCTGCGATGCCCCTGGAAGGACTGTGGTGCCCCTGCCCCTAGGGGTGCTCATGGGCCCAACAGGCCCGTTGTGCCCCTGACAGGCCTGTCGTGTATACTTGCTAGACCTGTGGTGCCCCTGCTTCCTGGCAGGCCTGTGGTGCCCCTGCTTCCTGGCGGGCCTGTGGCGCCCCTACAAGGCCGTAGGTGCCCCTGACAGGTTTGTGGTGTCCCTGGAAGGACTTTGGTGCCCCTGACAAGCCTGAAGTGTCAAGGACAGACCCTTTAGACGACAGGGTCAAGTTCGTCGGACTGACAACGATTCGCTTACCTGATAACGTTCCTGGTAAGTACTCACTACTCAGCGTCCACAACATATATACACATCACACATTCATATATACTTGCTTACAATTGGTAAATGTGGTTGTGGGTAAGAGTTAAGATACTGACTAAAAATAAAAAAATAAAAAAAACTGAAAATGGGGGCACCACCAAAATTAAGTGGACGAAATCCGTTGAGTTTTTAATTTTGGGTATAGGTAGGGGCACCACTTCGATTCATGACCCTCCCCTTGGAGTTTTCCTGGATCCGCCCCTGCTTTCAAAGGCCTTTCCGAGTGTTGTTGTTAGATTTGACCTCAGGTCAAATATAAATCGTGACGTTAGTAACAACGCACGATACGCTAGACGCTGGCAAAACACCAATACGGGCGAGGGTTAAATCATATGTGAACCAACCAGTTTTTGAGTGGTTAACCTAGCAAACATTGTAAATGTGTTCAAAAGGATGTTTACAGTGAGGGTTGAACTTGAAAAAGACGGGCCATTGCACGATGGGACCGCGGCCGGAATTAGCGCGACATTGGTGGATTTGCCGCCCTTTCCCAAACTGAGTTAGACTGTTCCACGTAGTTCAGAAATGTCCAATTCCATGGACCACGAATCTGCAAATATTTTTCGTCCATGGTGTATAGCGTCCGCGCCACATCAGCCCAAATACAAAGTTCTGTGACAAGCATCGTAGACCCGTTTTCGTACGGAGAAAAGTAGCAGCTAATGTAGGTAAGAAAAATGTAGGCATATTAGACGGCTTTATCAATATTTTCGGGGTCTAACCTTTAGACCATGAAACAATAAATGTTTAGACCATTGGCTTCACGATGGAAAGAAAAACTTATAACGGAATATATAAATACGCTTCAAATGTTAAGTTTGTAGGTGCTTTTAAAATTGAGTTAATTTTACTGTTATAAACATTCTAGAATGCCGATATAAAACGTCCCGCTAGGTCGCGCTCTTCTTTTATCAATATGGTCTTTACCGATCAATTGCCTTTCAGAAAATGTATAATTTAGCTGCTTCAGCCTGCTACCTACATCGAAAATGAGGGGCATTTTTGTTTTTACTTCAGGTCGCCGGCGCTGGCCATGCGCGGTTACCACGAGCCGGCCGGAAGCTGAGAGTAACAGATCGACAGATCCTCCTAGGAGTCGAACAAGGCTTCCAATAGGCAATAGGCAACACGGATTCATGCCGGGTCGTTCGTGTGCATCGAATCTGTTGACGATGTTAAACGCTGCCTGGAACAACATCGCAGCTGGGTCTCAGACAGACGTAATTTACACAGACAGTTCAGCCTTCCAAAGTGTCAATCATAAACTACTCCTGCATAAACTTCAAAATTCCTATCAACTGGGTGGCAGTGCTCTTTCTTGGTGCAAATCTTACCTGTCTGAACGAGAACAGCGCGTTGTGGTGAAAGGGAAGTGTTCGCGGTGGACACAGGTACCATCCGGCACGCCGGAAGGTGGCCTGTTGTCGCCGCTGTTATTCGCCTGATTCATCAATGGCCTACCAGACTGCGTCCAAACCGATTGTGTGATGTTCGCTGACGATGTTAAGCTGTATAGCAAGGTAGACAGTAGACACCGTCGCGGACGCAGCTTTTTTGCAACAGCAGCTTGACGACCTGAACCGATGGTCTGTGCGTTGGCAGCTCACGCTGATCCCAAGTAAATGTAAAGTAGGGGAGAGTGGGGCACATTCGTGCAAAAAATGGATAAACCCATATATCTGTTCTTTGGTTAGTGCAATGGCAAAATTGTTGATTGTAGTATGGAAAGGAACTATTGCAGATAGTTTTCCTCTTTAAAAGTTATCCTATAAAATTATTGCTTCCATTAGAAAAAATGACTTTTATTTACTCTGAACATTTGCACGAAACTGCCCCACCTATGGGGCACATTCGTTCAACAGATGGGGCACTTCCGTTCACCCGGCAAAATTCGAGAAATTACCGGGCATTACCAGAAATTTACCAAAGGAAATTGGCAGGGGGTCATTTCACTTGATTCCTTTCGACAAGAATGCATTGCACAACAAATGTAGAAAGAATGGGCTGGCCAACAAGAATGTGCCAACTGCCGCCTCCGTGACTTCGCCAAGTTCGCGTGAATTGCTCGTCACGACGTCGCAAGCAGTCGAGACTGAGTCAGGCGAGCGTCATTAGAGAAACCTACTACAGATAAAGTCATAAATCGCAAAAACTAAAAAAAAAATATGCACGAATGTGCCCCCAGGCAGTGCGTACACGAACCTGCCCCACAACGTTATTAGTAATATATTTCAAAATTTCTTTTTGAAAAAATGACACTTTTTCAACAAACAAGTTTGCAGCAGTTCCGTGAATAGAGTGGGCTTCTTCACCCCCAATTTTGAAAAGCTGAACCACATTTCCGAGTCAGGATCACGAAAATGGATGATATGAGAAAAGTTTGGAAAGCTCACGAATATTACAAATTTGCGTTTTTATCAAGCATGACAGCAGGTACAGTGTTGTCTTCTACGGTGAACGAAGGGCGGCAATGATAGACATATTTCCATAATTTACCTTGAGCTCGTGCAGTAACTCGTGTTCCCATAAACTGCTGAAAACGAATGTGCCCCATGCACGAATGTGCCCCACTCTCCCCTACTTACCCTAACTTTACGGCGCAACCCAACAATCAGTATTTACAGCGTGGGAGGCCAACAGCTTGAGAGAGTGAGCGTGATGCGAATGAGGTCCTTCCAAACTGGCAAAGGTGGCAAGTCACTACGATGTATCAATGTCAAGGCTGTGCTGGCTGCCTACTGCGCCAATGTACGCTCCATTCTTGAGTACGCTAGTGTGGTATGGGGAGGAGCCGCAGAGGTGCACATGACTCGAATAGAGCGCGTACAGCATAAGTTTTTAATGGTTATCTGGCAGGTGTGGTGTCCAGGGCGTGTCTTTCGAGTACGATGCCCTGCTCAAATACCATCACATGTCACCCCTCAAGGTGCGGTGTCAGCAGCATGATATTATGTTCATCTGCAATGTTCACCGTAATGCTGTGGATTCATCGTATCTGCTGGAGTGTTTCCCGCTGGCCGTGCCGCATCGCCCCCTGCGAAAAAGGGTTCTCTTCCAGTGGCGGATCCAGGGGGGCTGCGGGGGCTGGCAGCCCCCACCCAAGGAAAACTGGCGCCACTGCGCCGAAGGCGCAGTGGCGCCAATTTTCAATTCGCAACTCATCGGAGTGCCGCATACTAGGACTAGGATGCAAAAATCAGTCGAATAACGTCGTTTCAGTACGCTCCGCACCGATATTTCCAATCGTGTGGTGTCACTGTACATACTGATCCTGGGCGCCTCTTGTCAGGGCCACTGGGCGCCAATATTTCAGCGCCAATACGATGCGACTATGGCACCCATCCGGGGCGTGGCGCCCAATTATGACCTGCAGCCCCTCCCCAGTGAAAATCCTGGATCCGCCACTGTTCTCTTCCATGTACCGTACGCACGGGTGAACACAGTGCTGAACAGTCCTTTCTGTCGCATGCCAAAGCTCTGCAATGGCTTCTTGGACTGCAACCGTGAGATAGACGTGTGGACGAGCAGCACTGCGTCTTTCAAGTCTCATGTAGTTGCCCATGTTTGTAAGTAGGTACTGCTATGTTTTGATTTTTTTTTATAAGTGTATTTATCTGTGTGTCGGCATATGTAAGTGTATTTTTAACCTTCGACTTAATCTGTAATTGGGCCTCCTATGCCCGTTGATGATGCTCTCAATAAACTAAACTAAACTAAACTAAGTGCCAACTATATTTAAGTTTTGTCCGGAAATATCCGTACCTGCTATCGGAGTGTCTGATACACTTTTCTGACCCTCACTTTATTTGTTATATAGTCCATCAGGCTATCACATTCCCATCATGGTTTTGGTAGCTACATTATTTGCTTATGGGAATTTCCGGTTCCGTCATGACTTGACCTGGCAGGTGATGCCATCTTATCACATGACCGAACCGAGTCAAGGTCAACGCAGGTCAACTGATTAATTAATTAATTAATTAATTAAATGACTAATGATTATTTAATTAAATTTATCAGGAATTGCTTCGAAAGTACACCGACTACCATTTGTATGATTCTATCATCCCTTTCATGTGAAAAGCGGGCACGAAACACGAAAAAGTACCGATGTCGCGCTAATTCTCGCTCCGGTCCCATTGTGCATTGTAAGAAATAGTTTTAGTGTCTATGCTACATATTTTGCGACCGATACCCCCTGAACCCGATTACGACTCGCTGACGAAGTTTTGTAAATACAATTTGAAAGCTCCGACCCGAACGATTTCTTGTGGAGTGAAGCTCTCATTCACTTATTGCATTAACAAACTCCACAGTCCACATCATATCTTTATGTGTAACTAAGCTGTTGGTGGCGGTAAACACCCATTTGGATGTCGGCGGTGACGCCTAATGGTTGAGCTGGCCTGACCTCACCTACCCAAAATGCACGGATACATCGTCTTTGATCAAAACTAGCACGAAATTCGAAATCAGAACCCCGAAAAACTCACTAACAACCTCATTTTAAAAAGTTAAAATAGGCCACGATTTCCCTGACTTTTAAGTCATTTACCCGAATAGAAATGCCAACCAATGACCGGCGATCTTAAAATCGGGTATCATCGGCTTCCTTTAGTTACGGTAAGACCTTCATATTTTCGCGAAGCTATAGTTCGGTTAGGTACTGAACGATTGGGAATCCAACAGAATTCCCCCCCCCCCCCCCAATTATATGCTAGCGGCTGAAAACGTGGTCACGGAAGGGGTTTCAAAGAGCATACAAACACATAAGTCCTTAATCCTCGCCCGTACTGGTGTTTTGCCAGCCGCGAACGTACATATATGGGGGGGGGGGGGTCCGTTGGAGACATAGTTTGCTACGAGAGACGCCCAGTTCGAGGTTTAAAGTCCATGCTATTAAAAGCCTAATTTCAGGTATTTAAAATAATCTTGAACCGACCTGTGACCTCGGAACTCCACTTGAAGGTACTCATCAGAAGCCTCTCGTAGCGTTATTTTGTTGCTGCCTCGCCCGTTTCGCTGCGCCTCGAGCTGTGGGCTATGGGCTATGGGTTTTCAAGCTATGGGCTGGGAAAGTTTACCCCCCCCCCCCTCCCACCCCCACCCAGCAAGTGGTGTGTGGCGAAATACTCCAGCAACTGCCGGGTTAACCCTCGCCCGTATTAATGTTTTGCCAGCCTCGAACGTAAAGGGGGGGGCGGGTCCGTTGGACCGCCCCCCCCCTTGCCGTTCGGCCCCTTATCGAGCTAGAGCTTCGAGAAAAATTTAAGGTCCTAGGTCATTGGTTGACTTTCCAGGTCAGGTGAATGACCCACAAGTCTGGAAAATCGGGACCTGTTAGAACATCGTAAAGTGAGGTTGATGAGTTTTTTTTTCGGGGTGCTGATCACGAATATCGTGTTAGTTTTGATCACAGATGATGTCTTAACCCTCGCCGGCCGAGGGGGGGGGGGCGGGTGCCGCCCCCCCCCATAGGGTTTTTTCGCGATAGCTCCGAACACGCTGGCGATAGAGAGCTGAAACTTGGCATACCTGACCTTTGATCCAAGCCGGATCTTTTGACACCAACCGCATTTTTGGGTCAGGTCAGGTCACTGACCTATGACGTCATAAGTGAACCTCTGCACGGTCTTCAGATGTCGCAACTTCGCAACGCCCTCACTGCCAGAGGAGATGTCACAGGGAAATGAAACTTGCAGGATCTAGTATCCATTATGAGTCCTACAACTTGTATATCTCGGATTTTTCCTAAAGGTCATATGAGGTCAGGTCATTTTCGTGACCTCACCATTATAAGTCAATGGGGAAAAATGAAAACTGCTATTCTGGCGCCGGGAACGATCTCCAACTATCTCAAGCACACAGAATCGTGATTTGATGCACTCCTTGCAAGGTTAGATGCGTCACTTTTGCAATGTTGACCTTGCGTGACGTCATTTATGACGTCATCAAGGTCATATTAGTTTTTCGTCAATAACTCTTGATCAAATTGAGCTAGCGAGTCGGGAAAGCCACCAATGGACTCAGGAAGAGCTGCCGAATCGAATGATATGCGACATGACCTCTTTCGACCAACTTCGTGACCTGGGGGTGCTGACCTGACCTTGACCTGAGGTCAACACCCCAAGTTGACCTGACCCGGACAAAAAGTATATCATTCGACGCGCCTGAGCGAGACGAACACGATGCTGCCAAAATCGGCGCTCTGCGGCCGTTTTTTGCGAAGTTATTCACCAAAAACTGAACCGTACCTTGGGGCACTTGACCTGACCTCAGAGGTCACCGGTTGACCTAGGACCTTAAAATCGGGTACCAATCTCTGCGTCTCGTAACGGCGCACACGCTCGTTTTTTCCGCGACGCGCTAGCTCCACCAGGGGCGAAACGGCGAGGGGGGGGGTCGTACCCGCCCCCCCCCCTCGGCCGGCGCGTATGTAGAAAACCAATAGGTCCGGCGAGGGTTAATGCATTTAGGCCAGGTCAGGTCAGGTCAGGCCAATCAGTAGACGTCCTGCCAGGTATTCATAGTACGTGTCAGCCGTTACTGACAGCTTCGTAACATGTTACGAAGACACCAAAACAACTTCGTAAATGCTCAAATGGTTGCTTAATTCGAAATCAGCTCCAAAAAGTAGCCTAGAAACATGTAAAACTTGAAGAAGTGAACCTAGGTCATCAAAGGTCAATGATCTGACCTGACCTTCAGGTGACCTTGACACCCACCATAATGCCTGGGACCAACATCATATCACATGTTTGAACGCTTGAAACCGCAAAAATACTGCAAACGCGCGGCTAATACGAGCCGACATACGCCGAATCGCGATTCCGGCCAAACATGGCCTCGAAAAATAGGCCACAGCTCAAGGTTCAATTGGGACAGGGTCATGAACTTTTAAGGGTAAGTGTACACTTGATTGACTCGACAGTACTGAAAGTTTCATCGCGATCAACCGCTTTTTACGCGAGTTATTCGCGAAAAACCATGGGGGTGGGGGTCCGTTCGACCCCCCCCCCCCCTCCCTATACGGGCGAGGGTTAAGTCAGTTAAATTTCTTTTGCAGTTTTCAATTTAATTTACGAATTATGTTCCGGCAGCTATGGTCAAAATGAGCAGAATGCTGCTCAATGTACCAAGCGCAACTTCGTTCTCCGGCCCGCAGAGAGCGGGGATGTTAGTCAGGCACGGCCTTGGCCGTTTCCTCTGGGGCCGCGCCGTCTGCCGAGGGAGGGGAGACCTTGCCCAGTCTGAGGGAGGGGGACGACGGCGCCACCGGGACGCCCCGTCGCTCCGAGACCGGCGCTCACTGTATAAACAAGCAAAAAACGCTGGCCGTTAGAGCACTTCATGGACCGGATAAATCCGTTATCCACGGATTAATCCGCGGATCGGATAGGATTGGATTCTAAATTTGTTAAAAAAGAACGGATATGGGCGGGCCGGATTTGGGAATTGAAGGTTGAACCCGGATCAAAACGGATCAAAATTTTAACATTCAACATTGTAGTTAAAAATTAACCTTATGTGTTAAGCGGCAGCAGAGGTTTGATTAAAGTAATAGGCATCATTTTATGACACTCACTTGTCACAAGACTTGTATGGCTGTCTGGTCCCTTAGATTGAATTTGTTAGTCCAGTTTTGGGTGAAACCAGTTATTGGTGAAACGGATTATTACGGATATTTTTTGGAAGTTTGGCTGCAATACGGGCCATGGGTGGGCCGGATGCTGATATTCAAAGAAAGGCGGATAATGGGCGGATCTGGATATGACTTGCCGGATATGGGCCGGGCCGGATTCTAAAAAGCCTATCCGTGAAGTGCTCTACTGGCCGTGCAAAGCTTGGCTGTGCTTTGACAGAGGAGGCATCTAGTGGAATATTTCGTAACTACACAAACTTCTAACAAAGATGTCGCTTGAAGCGCAGTTGAGATTGTAGGTTTGATCCAACTGAAAATTGACATCTCAAGGGCGACGAAATGATGTAAATTTATATGAAATGGTTTTGTATGATGCGTACTTTGATTAATGCCATTAATTTTCCACTGCCTTTTTGTGTGAAACGATTTTGTACCTTGCGATTTTGTATGACACGATTTTGTTTGCTGCGCTTTTGTATGTTTTGACTGTCCCCTACCCGGCCTGTTTTGTAGGTTTTGCGCGTTGTATGTTACGATTTTGTATGTTTTGATGATTGTATGATAAGATTTTGTATGCTTTGATATGGAGCCATTTATTTCAGTCGGGGAAACTATGGTAAAATCTGCTATTTTTAGCAGTCTGCTATTTTTAGCAGAAATCTGCTAAAAATGGGTACGCATGTGACGTCATCGTACCCAAATATAGCAGATTTGGGTACGGCCCCCGACGGGTGGCTATCAAAGCATACAAAAGCGCAGCGTACAATCCTCAAAACATACAAAATCGCAACATATAACGAGCAAAACCTACAAAACAGGCCAGGTAGGGGACAGCCCAAACGTACAAAAGCGCAGCGTACAAAATCCCAACGTACAAAAGTTTACCGTCCAATGGGTAAAGCGTACAATGGCAAATCAAACAATGATCAGAACGTACAAAATTGGAACGTACAATGGCAGATCAAACAAACGCGTATCATACAAAATTGCAACCTACAAAACGAGATGATCGTATCATACAAAATCGCATCGTCTAAAATCGGAAGGTACAAAATGCCTCTGGTTGACGCCGGGTGAATTGATATTTAACAAGTCAGCCACCAGATGGGGTAATGGTGCTGTGGCAGTGGTTTTTTGGAAGCCACCAGGAAATAGAGTGGAATGCCACTAAGTCCCTTAGAAACACGATACCTCTGGACGCTGCACCGGCCGGCTATCGACGCTGCGGGCGGTCGGAGGGTGCCGAGGGGAATGGTTCCGAGCAGGCGGGAACACGATACCTCTGAACGCTGCACCGGCCGACTATCGACGCTGCGGGTGCCGCGGGGACCGGTGCCGAGCAGGCGACGAGGAGAAGCGGGCATCAAGACCGAGAGAAATCTATTATATTGGCGGGTGTGCATATGTAGGTGAATGAGGCAAACGTGCATAGGTATGTAACACCTTCATCCTTGGTCACATAGCCCTACCCACGCACTGCGGGGGGGAACTGTTTGAACAACCCCTCCGGTTTCTCGCGAATATCTAAAAAACGGCGGCTCAGAGTGCCGCCGTGTTTTGCACATCTTATCATACATCTTTTCTACACCTTCTGTGAAAACTTCAGACCAAAGTCATCCAAGGTCAGGTCACCATATCACGTCAAGTGACCTTACTACATGAAAAGTTTCAATGCCTGTCACAGCTACACCGAGTGACTGATCACTTTGAAACTTTGAGCAACTGATAAAACAGCAGTATACACAATACACATAATGTATACAATAATTATAATAATGATACACAAAATGTATCTCTCGGAATTTCGATATCGGTGACCTAAGGTCAGTTCAATTTTGCGACCTCTCCATTATAACTCAATGGGAGAAAATTGAAAGGCGCCTCTTTTGGCCGAACGTCATTCTAATCACTTTCAAATATCGAATTACAAGTAGACATGACAAACTGAACCGGAAAATGGTACCCGTGACCCCTCTTTATGTCCCTGAGGTCATCTCAGGTCACGAATGGTATCCTACAGTTTTTCGCAAATAACTTTTGACAGAGACATGCTAGAGAGCAGTGGTCGGCAGGTTATTCGGGGTCGTGCCCCCTTTTTGGGCGCCAGGCAGGGCCATTACCCCACCTACCAGACCCCATTGCTGACACAACCAAGTTTACTGAAATTCCATACCGTCCTGGAACTCTTTAGGTATTTGTGCATTTCCAATGCATCAAATTTAAAACATGACACTTCCTCCACAAAACATTTAATACCTATATCCCAGTAGCGGCGGAACACCTTCAATTAAGGGGGAGGGGGGGGGGGGCACTGCCGACTTTTGGTCCCGTTCTTTCCATGCAACGCCATAGGGCTAATGTTAACCCTCGTCCGTATTGGTGTTTTTCCAGCCGCGAACGTATAAGGGGGGGTCCGTTGGACCCCCCCTTGCCGTTTCGCCCCTGATCGAGCTAGAGCTTCGCGGAAAAAAACGAGCGTGTTGCCCGTGACGAGAGGAAGCCGATGATACCCAATTTTAGGGTCCTAGGTCATTGGTTGACCTTGCAGGTCAGGTCAATGACCCCAAAGGCGGGAAAATTGGGACCTGTTAGAACGTCGTAAAGTGTGGCTGCTATGGGGTTTTTCGGGGTGCTGATCACGAATATCATGTTAGTTTTGATCACTGATGATGTCTTCATATATTTAGGCCAGGTCGGGTCAGGTCAGGTCAGGTCAACCAGTAAGGGTATTCGTAGTAGGTGGCAACCGCCTCTGACAGCTTCGTAACATGTTACGAAGGCACCAAAACTACTTCGTAAATGTTCATATGGTTGCTAAATTCGAATTCAGCTCCAAAAACTGGCCTAGAAACATGTAAAACACGAAAAAGTGTACCTAGGTCATCAAAGGTCAATGACCTGACCTGACCTTCAGGTGACCTTGACACCCACCCTAATGCATGGGGGCAACATCATATCACATGTTTGAACGCTTGAAACCACGAAAAGACTGCAAACGCGCGGCTAATGCGAGCCGACATACGCCGAATCGCGATTCCAGCCAAACATGGTCTCGAAAAGTAGGTCAAAGGTCAAAGGTCATTTGGGTCAGGGTCATGAAATTTTCAGGGTGGGTGTGAAATTGATGACCGCGAGGGTACTGAAAGTTTCGTCGCGATCGGCCGCTTTTTACGCGAGTTATTCGCGAAAAACCATGGGGGGGTCCGTTCGACCCCCCCCCCCCCTATACGGGCGAGGGTTAAAATGCAAAAATCAAAGGGGACACGGTGCCCCGGTGCCCTCCCCGTTCCGCCGCCTATGCTATATCCCATTTAACCCTTGTACGTATAGGGGCGGCGGATGGTTTTTCGTTAAAAGCTCACGTAAAAGGCATTGGATCACGACCAAATTGTACCCTCAAGCCCATCATTTTTTTTTTACCAGCCCGGAAAATATCATGACCTGAGACCAGTTTTACCAAAAGAAAAATAACCGCCTGCCGGAATTTTTGCCTCAGGACCGCTTCACATACGGAGCGTAAACGCGATGGGCTCGTAAGCGGATAGGGCTTTACCGTTTACGCTCCATATGTGAAACGATCTTTAGGCAAAAAATTCCGGCAGGCGGCTATTTTTCTGTTGGTGAAACTAGCCTCTGGACCCATAATGACCGTTGGCTTATGAGCGAGCTTTTTCTGGAGATCATCTTGAGCCATAAATTCTCACTTCAAGAAGTTATAGCGGGTTCTGATTTTCTCGACACTTGTCATTGCCCTCTTGAATGAGACGGAATGACCAAGGACCTTAAAAATGGGCAGCAGCGGCTTCCTATTGTCACGGGTAGCACGCTCGTCTTTTTTATGCACAGCTCCATCTCAGAGTCCGAGAGGCCGCGGGGGTCCGATCGACTCCTCCCCCTTACGTTAGCGGCTGTTGAAACGCCAACAGACGGGCGACGGTTAAAAGTTGCAGCTGCTTTTGTACGACTGTACGGAGGGGTGAGATGGTGAGGCGAGCAGGTACAGCCCACAGCTAAAGTAATGTAGGGTTTTACCAATCTCAACGGTTGGCTTTGACTGGCGATTGTTTAATGCGGAGTGATCGAAAAGAAGATGTCAATAGCTAAAGTTGCAGCTGCAAGGGTGACGATGCATATAAGCTACATTCAAAGTTTCATTGTAGTCTGGCTAATCGTTCCTAAGCTTCAGAAGCAGAACATACCCATGACTGAAACCCCACATTACTTCTGCTGTGGACTGTACATGAAAATTGGTATCTAATCAATGTGTGCTGTGCCTTTGGCCTAAGCTAATCTTTGAACCCTGGGATGCAACAGTCACGATGGCTCCATCACTGGAGCTACAAACTCTAAAAAGATAGGCTTTCTCAGAATCCCTAATTACCCATACCGAAAGGGCTCCATTACCCCCAAAGGGGGCATGCCCCACCATTTGCCGACCCCTGTGCTAGAGCGATGAAAAAACCTTATATGTATGTATGTGTTTGGCTCGACAATACGGATCGACTGATGCAGCATGACCTTTTCTGGTCAGGTCATGACATTGACCTGAGGTCATGACCTTGACCTAAAGTAAATTTTTCAAGTTGAACTTTTGAGGTCAACTTATAGTTCTTTCGATGCGTCGCCTTGACGAGAGGAACATGATGCTGCTGAAAGTAAGCTCGTGCATGTTTTGAGTCAAAAGGTATTGCAGAAAAACAGTTCCCGCAAAAACCATCTACCTATTCTGGCAGTTTTTGGCCCCTGCACGCTAAACCGTTCCTAAGCTATGCGCCGGTTTGTCGAAATTATCGAAGTTTGACCTGGAAAGTGGCGAAATTTTACCTTTGGTGACCTCTGTTGACCTGACCTTTGAGCTGACCTAAAATGTGGCCGATATAATTTCTTCATTACTTCTGCCGCTCTTTCGAACGCCGTCTACGGCGTGTCGCTACGTGGCCCAGGAGCCGAGTGAGAAGGGGGGGGGGGGTGTTCAAACACCCCCTCCCCCCAGTGCAGGTGGCGCCGAGCACCGGCCCGGCGCCGGTTAGTCAATCGCATGGCGTTTAACATAACGGTACATCATCGGTGTTTGACCCGCGCCCTGCTGGGGGGGGGGGGTGTTTGAACACACCACACCCCCCTGTGTTTTTTTCACAAATATCTCAAAAACGGCAGCGCGGAGCGCCGCCGTTTTTGGCACACCTTATAAAAAAGTACCGATGTCGCGCTAATTCTCGCTCCGTTCCCATTGTGCATTGTAAGAAATAGTTTTAGTGTCTATGCTACATATTTTGCGACCGATACCCCCTGAACCCGATTACGACTCGCTGACGAAGTTTTGTAAATACAATTTGAAAGCTCCAACCCGAACGATTTCTTGTGGAGTGAAGCTCTCATTCACTTATTGCATTAACAAACTCCACAGTCCACATCATATATTTATGTGTAACTAAGCTGTTGGTGGCGGTAAACACCCATTTGGATGTCGGCGGTGACGCCTAATGGTTGAGCTGACCTGGCCCCACCTACCCAAAATGCACGGATACATCGTCTTTGATCAAAACTAGCACGAAATTGGAAATCAGAACCCCGAAAAAAACTCACTAACAACCTCATTTTAAAAAGTTAAAATAGGCCACGATTTCCCTGACTTTTAAGTCATTTACCCGAATTGAAATGCCAACTAATGACCGGCGATCTTAAAATCGGGTACCATCGGCTTCCTTTAGTTACGGTAGGACGTTCATGTTTTCGCGAAGCTATAGTTCGGTTAGGGACTGAACGATTGGGGATCCAACAGAATTCCCCCCCCCCCCCCAATTATATGCTAGCGGCTGAAAACGCGGTCACGGAAGGGATTTCAAAGAGCATACAAACACATAAGTCCTTAATCCTCGCCCGTACTGGTGTTTTGCCAGCCGCGAACGTATATGGGGGGGGGGGGGGGGGTCCGTTGGAGACATAGTTTGTTACGAGAGACGTCCAGTTCGAGGTTTAAAGTCCATGCTATTAACCCGCGCCCTGCTGGGGGGGGGGTGTTTGAACACCCCCTTGTGGTTTTTCGCGAATATCTCACAAACGGCGGCGCGGAGCGCCGCCGTTTTTGGTACACCTTATCATACATCAATTCTACACATGTTATGAAAATTTCAGACCAAGATCATTCAAGGTCAGGTCACCAGGTCACTTGAAGTGACCTCACCTCATAAAAAAGTTTCAATGTCTGTCATAGCTACACCGAGTGACCGATCGCTTTGAAACTTTCAGCGATTGCTAAGAGCAATAGCATGCACAAAATGTATATCTCAGAATTTTGATATCGATGACCTAAGGTCAGGTCAATTTTGCGACCTCCCCATTATAAGTCAATGGGAGAAAATTGAAATGCGCCTCTTTTGGACGAAAGACATTATAAACGCTCCCAAACACCGAATTACAAGTGGGTTAGACACACTGAACATGAAAATGGTGTCCGTGACCCTTGTTTATGCCCCGAGGTCATCTTAGGTCACGAATGGTATCTAACAGTTTTTCGCAAATAACTTTTGAGAGAGGCATGCTAGAGCGATGAAAACGCCTTAGATGTGTTCAGCTCGACGATACGGATCGACTAATATGCAACATGACCCTTTCCGGTCAGGTCATGACCTTGACCTGAGGTCAAATTTTCAAGTTGACCTTTCAAGGTCAAGTTATAGTTCATTCGATGCGTCTTGACGAGAGGAACACGATGCCGGTAAAAGTAAGCTCGTACAGGGTTTGGGTCAAAAGTTATTGCAGAAAAACTGCTTCCAAAAAAATAGGCTATTTTTGCACTTTTTGCCCCCTGCAGGCAAAACCATTGACGTTAGCTCAAATCTGAGAGGATTACTCAGAAAGGGCGTTAACCCTCGCCCGCACATGGGGGGGGGGTGGTTGCCACCCCCCAGGCAGTCTTTCTGCTCTGCACTCAACATTTTTAGAGCTAGAAGGCTGATTTTTCGTATAGTTGCTTGTCTATCCTTTCTTGATGTCCACTGAAAATTTCAAGTTTCTGCGATTTTTGGTTTCGGAGATATGACCTTGTTTTTCAGGTCATGTCATGACCCAAATGGCCAATTCTCAACATCTTGCGTTTGCCATGGGGCTTGTGAGCTTTTGACACCCTGATTTCGGCCTTTTTTGCCAGTTTTAGGGTAGACCGGGGCAAGTCGCCCCGCCGAGGTAAAACGCCTCACCGATGTTTCTCGGAACTGGCAGAGTTCTGGGGAAACATCCTCTCTTCTATAAAACGTACAGTGGATCTAGTAAGGATCTCCAGACGAAACTAGATGGCGTTGAGCCTCAGTTGAGTCCATGTGAGATTCAAGGAGAGGTCACTACCGAGCTGAGCCCGGTGGGGGAGGTAGGGAGGGGCGGGGCGGGGCGGGGCGGGTGGCGAGGGCACGGTACAGGTGACCTGTCAAACAGCCCCGGCGCGGTGGGGCACTGCCGCAGGCAATTGGCGCAGTCCAGCGTTGTTCCATATCGCGGTGGTGGGCCGGGCGGCCGATTAGCTTGGCAGTTGGCTGCTTGGAAGGAAAGGATAATGAGGCATGGGTTTGCTGTGGCCGGTTCATCTCGGCCATGTCAACTATGATGAACCCAAAGTAATGCAAATGGTAATGCAGCTGGTAATGCTGGTAATGCAGTTGGTAATGCAGCTGGCAATGCAATGCTAGCGAATGCTCCGGGCGCCCAGTAGCTATAAGGATTAATATTATTTATGTCTCCTGAAATGTTCATTGCATATAATTCAAGCAATAGAAAGATCGTATCGTTCGCCAGTTTTTGACCGGCTGGCGTTTCTTGCGTAGAGCGCCCTTTGGCAAATAATTATCACGCAAGTGATTTTTTTTGCTGGTAAGATGGGCCTTTAAGGTCAAATCAAGTCGCTAAGAGAAGATGAGGAGAAGTAGACGAATGCCACATTTTTGTGCATGAAGTCTCGAGTTAAAAAAAGCTAAAAGCTAATAGGCGTGTAAGCTTAAAACAATAAGATCAATTAATAAGAACATTTGACCCGACGTTAGCCTCTGTCTTGTCTGACCATGATTGCGTGTAAGACACCGGTCCAACCGGGCTCAACCCGGCCCAACCTGGTTCGGCTCCCCTTTTATAGTATTAAATTTGGCCCGAACCTTTTGAATGAAAGGAATCACAAGGACAGAGTCCCCGCTAAGCTGAGCTTGTTGCGTTGACCCTGCTCTCTACCCTCCGATCAAACAATTCCTCGTCAAAGTCAAACACACGTCGCGTTTCGAACCCGGACTTTTGCAAACGGGACGTGCGCTCTCACCACATGGCACATAGAGTCCAACGCTCTACCGACCGAGCTACCAGGACGGACATTTATCTTGCGGTTTCGCCTCGTGACATTGACAGACGTCAGACACTTTGGCCGAACTCTAGTCGAAACACTGAGCAAGCTGCGCAGGGCGATAGGTGCTCGTAGCGTTGAGGTTGGGTAACCTGTGAGCTGAATGCGATGTCGTGAGTTCGAGCCCCACTCCCGGGTCTGGTTTTATCTCGACACGAAACAAAACCTTTCCTTCTACTGCAACACAGATAAGCACGATGACATCTTTCCCCAATATCTTTCCCCAATATCCTCTCAAAAAGTCAAAATTATCGCTTATAAATGTTTAGCAAAGTTTCATTTTTAAGAAAATATTTTTGAACATTTTTCTGGAGCCATTTCAATTTTTTTTTCTTTTCTGATTCTTTTCGGCCCGATAAAACCCACCAAAACTGAATGTGCCAAATGAAAAATATCTAACTCAAATAACAGTTTAAAACAGCCTCATCATGCAATATGAAAAGCATCATGCAACTATCCACTGAATAGTTGCATGCTATGAATGCGTCCTAGATTTCAATTACCTACCTATCATTGTTCAACATTTTGGCTGGAACTGACGCTGCCTCTGGCTTGCCCGTTTGTTTGAGATAATGATTCCTTTCAGTCGCATTCTTGCTGGTTCTACATGAACAGGATACCGCCATACCGGAGTGAACGCACCCGCAACCATCATCCCATCCCCTCAGCCTCGGCGCAGTGGCGGGCGGCCCTGGGCGGCCCACTCCCGGCGCTACGCACGCCCCATGCGCCGTGATACCGCGTCACTCCCCCTCCCTCCTTCCCCCACAATGACCGGTGACCTCACTTCCCTCGGGATTTGGACTCGCCCTACCCCGACCGTAGCGCCACGTGGTGGCTCTGGAGATCTTAAATAGATCCACTGTACACTATATGGACATTATATGAGCAGACTGGAAAGAAATTGTGATGACTCTTTCGGGAGATATAGCCAAAAATGTGTTTTTTGAGTGATTTTTATGTTTTGTTGTCAGATTATGCATCATGGCGTTCTTTTATGGTCCACATCAGGTTAACGACTTTTATGTATTTTGAACAACTATTGTCTAGCGCTTATCATGCCGGGTTGGTTCGTGTTAAATTATGTCTTGCTGGAGTGCAAAGCGTTGTTCTCTGACCGAACTACGTGGTGGGGTAAAACGCCCCAGTAGGTCGCGGGGCAAAAAGCCCCATGGGGCGTTTTACCTCATGTGTTGTTCGGGCTACCCACTTTCTAATGTTCGGTAGCTGGCGAACAGTAAGTTTCTATGCCTTTATGTGTATTTTTCTCAGCAACTGGATGGCAAAGGAAGTATTCTGTAAACATTTGCATTGCAATAATTTATTATTTGGTCTTATGAGGCAGGTGAAAAACCTGCTCATACAATAGTGTCATAGCTGAACACCTGACAGTATGGAATGTGCTAACTTCAGAGCCGTGCCTCCAGAGGTCTAACGGACCTCTCACATAAGATTAAGCCAACTACCATGTTAAATCTGTAATCTAAAGTATGGGGCTACTTGCCCCAGGCCGTGGGGCGTTTTGCCCTGGGGTTGGGGCAAAATGCCCCATTTGCAGTTGCTTCACAAATCACTTCCTAGCTTGGAGTCCGATCATAAGTGAATGAATTTGAGGGGTGCAATTTAAAGTAAAATGTCCAAAGAACGCATTGAGCACAAAGTTGGCCTTCCAGGTGATGTGGGACAAAATTTATGTAGCAAAATAAATTATCTGGGGCGTCTTGCCCCAGGCTACCCTACCTCCCACCTTTCATGGAACATGTTGTTCGACGATGTACAGGGGTCAAGGTCAGGGTCAAGGTCAACCTAGGTCATCTAAGATAATTGCGTTTTAGGCAAGCTGAATTTACTTTTTGTGAAGTTTTTTGACTGCATTTTTGGTAAAAGCTTCTCAGATCATGATTTCATGTGATATGGACCCAAAAACAATCGGTGCACACATCAGTATACACACAGACACACACAGACATACAAACACATATAATTGACCTTGACCTAACTTGACCTGAAATGACCTCAGCAGCAAAATTCTGGTCGGATAGTGTGACAAAGAGGTTCTAGCTGGCTTGGCACCAGAAAACAGCATCGTCATCGGTATTTGATAAGCAGCGCACTTGATATCCAACGGTGACCCAAAACAGCAACATTTTTTAGTTTGACCTGACCTGGAAGGTCAATGACTGACCTGAGAAGGTAAAACTGGGTATCATTGGATTCGTCTCTTCCCAAAGAATCTTTTTGGTCTTTACTGCTAAGCTCTATCTCCAACAGGAACGAAATGGCGCGGGGGGGTGGCAACCACCCCCCCCCCCCCCCATGTGCGTTCTAGGATGGGAAAATGGCATGTGCGGGCGAGGGTTAATAGGGCTATCGAATGCGCTTTTCCGCGGCGCTGTAGCTCTATTGGTTCCCGAGTCATGCGCTGGCTTCTTGGAAATTTTCGACATTCGACCTGGAAATCGGCGAAATTTTGCCTTCAATGACCTCTGGTGACCTGACCTTTGACCTGACCAAAAAATTGACCGAAGCGATTTCGTCATTATTTTTGACGCTCTTTCGAACGCCGCCTTCTGCGTATCGCTACGTGGCCCAGGAGCCGAGTTACAAGGGGGGGGGGTGTTCAAACACCCCCCCAGCAGGGCGTGGAAATCCAGGACCCCCAGCCGGGCGCCTAATTTCAGGTATTCAAAATAATCTTGAACCGACCTGTGACCTCGGAACTCCACTTGAAGGTACTCATCAGAAGCCTCTTGTAGCGTTATTTTGTTTGCTGCCTCGCCCGTTTCGCTGCGCCTCGAGCTATGGGCTATGGGCTATGGGTTCTCGAGCTATGGGCTGGGAAAGTTTACCCCCCTCTCCCACCCCCACCCAGCAAGTGGTGTGTGGCGAAATACTCCAGCAACTGCCGGGTTAACCCTCGCCCGTATTGGTGTTTTGCCAGCCTCGAAGGTATAGGGGGGGGCGGGTCCGTTGGACCGCCCCCTTGCCGTTTGGCCCCTGATCGAGCTAGAGCTTCGAGAAAAAATTTAAGGTCCTAGGTCATTGGTTGACTTTCCAGGTCAGGTCAATGACCCACAAGTCTGGAAAATCGGGACCTATTAGAACATCATAAAGTGAGGTTGATGAGGGTTTTTCGGGGTGCTGATCACGAATATCGTGTTAGTTTTGATCACAGATGATGTCTTAACCCTCGCCCTGGCAGGGCATTTTTCATAACACGGCCTGGCAGGGGGGGGGGTCGATGCGACCCCCCCTCGCGATTGGCTCCTATGGCACCTAGAAACACCAAATTTGGTAGGTAGGTGGGCCCCCTGGATTTCTCGCCTCTGTGCAAATTTGGTTGCTCTAGGTCAATATTTAGGGGGGTTTTGGGGGGTATAAATGTAAAAATTTCGCTAAAAACAGGTCAAAAGTTTTTCGCTTATAACTTTTGATCTAATTAAGATAGAGCAAAAAGAAAAGCACCAGTGAACTCAGCACGTCAAGGCGCGTCGAATGATATACTTTTTAGCTTGATTAAGTGTACTTAAAGTTTTTCTTAAATTTTAAGTAAACTTAAATTAATAAATTAAGTTCAAGTTAACCAAATTGCATCATATCGCATATCAATCGATTCGGCTGATCACCAGGAACACAATGATACCATTTTTTAAGCTCTAGCGTCATTATGTGCCAAGTTATTGGCAAAAACGTCATTTGACCTCAGTTGACCTCATTTGACCTGACCCATGGATAAGTACACCAAACAAAGAAGCACCAAGTGACCTGCTGTTAAGTACCGTGGTTTCAAAGCACAAAAGTGATAGAACGAAGCGGATATCTCCAGTATTTTCCGAATTTAGTATTTTCCCATAGGCTTAACATTACGACGTAATGACCTCTAACTGACCTCAGGTCAGTGACCTCAAAAAAGCCGGACTATATGTTATACAACTCGGTGAACTTAGCACATCCTGAAAGTTTGAAGGAAATCAGTCTAAAACTGTGAGTTGGACAGGTGCTTGAAGAAAATTGAAATTTGACCATGACCTTGTACCGGTTTTTCTGACCTGGTGACCTGACCCAAGGTCACCCGGACCTGAAATTTTCAGGTCATATGTAAAAAGGTTGCCCCATAGGCTGTGCCAAATTTGGCGGCGCTGCGCGCCGCCGTTTTTACGCTATCTTCGAAAAACCTTAGGGGGGGGGTCGCATCGACCCCCCCTGCCAGGGCGAGGGTTAATGCATTTAGGCCGGGTCAGGTCAGGCCAATCAGTAGACGTCCTGCCAGGTATTCATAGTACGTGTCAGCCGTTACTGACAGCTTCGTAACATGTTACGAAGACACCAAAACAACTTCGTAAATGCTCAAATGGTTGCTTAATTCGAAATCAGCTCCAAAAAGTAGCCTAGAACTCGAAGAAGTGAACCTAGGTCATCAAAGGTTAATGATCTGACCTGACCTTCAGGTGACCTTGACACCCACCATAATGCATGGGACCAACATCATATCACATGTTTGAACGCTTGAAACCGCAAAAATACTGCAAACGCGCGGCTAATACGAGCCGACATACGCCGAATCGCGATTCCGGCCAAACATGGTCTCGAAAAATAGGCCACAGGTCAAGGTTCATTTGGGACAGGGTCATGAACTTTTAAGGGTAAGTGTACAATTGATTGACTCGACATAACTGAAAGTTTCATCGCGATCAACCGCTTTTTACGCGAGTTATTCGCGAAAAACCATGGGGGTGTGGGTCCGTTCGACCCCCCCCCCTATACGGGCGAGGGTTAAGTCAGTTAAATTTCTTTCGCAGTTTTCAATTTAATTTACGAATTATGTTCCGGCAGCTATAGTCAAAATGAGCAGAATGCTGCTCAATGTACCAAGCGCAACTTCGTTCTCCGGCCCGCAGAGAGCGGGGATGTAAGTCAGGCACGGCCTTGGCCGTTTCCTCTGGGGCCGCGCCGTCTGCCGAGGGAGGGGAGACCTTGCCCAGTCTGAGGGAGGGGGACGACGGCGCCACCGGGACGCCCCGTCGCTCCGAGACCGGCGCTCACTGTATAAACAAGCAAAAAACGCTGGCCGTGCAAAGCTTGGCTGTGCTTTGACAGAGGAGGCATCTAGTGGAATATTTCGTAACTACACAAACTTCTAACAAAGATGTCGCTTGAGGCGCGGTTGAGATTGTATGTTTTGATCCAACTGAAAATTGACATCTCAAGGACGACGAAATGATGTAAATTTATATGAAATGGTTTTGTATGATGCGTACTTTGATTAATGCCATTAATTTTCCACTGCCTTTTTGTGTGAAACGATTTTGTACCTTGCGATTTTGTATGACACAATTTTGTATGCTGCGCTTTTGTATGTTTTGACTGTCCCCTACCCGGCCTGTTTTGTAGGTTTTGCGCGTTGTATGTTACGATTTTGTATGTTTTGATGATTGTATGATAAGATTTTGTATGCTTTGATATGGAGCCCCCCGACAAAAGCAGATCTGCACCCTAATTGAAGCAAATGCGCATCAAATGCCTGGCAGATTCATGATTAGAATAGTGCTGAGAATGTCCTCTGATATTTTTGTTCAGTTCCGACTATTTTCAAATAATGAATTTGAAAATAGTCGGATCTGAACAAAAATAGCAGAGAACACTCTCAGCACTATTCTCACCATTAATCTGCCAAGCATTTGATGCGCATTTGCTTCAATTAGGGTGCAGATCTGCTTTTGTATGGGGCCGTACCCAAATCTGCTATATTTGGGTACGATGACGTCACATGCGTACCCATTTTTAGCAGATTTCTGCTAAAAATAGCAGACTGCTAAAAATAGCAGATTTTACCATAGTTTCCCCGACTGATTTGAATTAAATTGATTGAATGGAAGTGTTTGTTGAAATGTAGGCAATTTTAATGAATTTTTGTAAGTTGGCTGTCTGTGTGGCTTTGGTTGGTTTTGTATTTTTGAGCATGATATTTGATAATGCGGTTGCTATAGACGTATTTTGCGATTCTAGCTGCTGCTTTTTCACTGATTTCAATTTCTTGTTCATTTCAATTCAGCTAGTAGTTAAATGCTAGGTTAGTTGACCCGTGACTGCTATGAACCAAGTTTTGTTACAATATTTTTTTATTAGAAGTACTGCCTATATACCTTCCATAATTGGTTAAATATTTCAGGTGAAGTATGCCCGCTTCACACTGGCACTGGTAGTTGTACTGCCCCAAACCTGGGTGCTGCTTGTGTCATTCTTATCATCATGCTGCCAGTCTTCCCATATGAATAAGTTCATTTGTAGCTTTTTGTGGTTTGTCAGAGTAACCACATCAACATGAATTCAACAATGGGAACATGAACAAGAAGCACCCCCAATAACAGCTGTAGGTCAAGCTTGCTGAAATGAGCAGTGACTGAACAGTCCCTTGTTAATTGATGTTCTTGTCCATATTAATGGTAGTTATCAATGTGAACTGTTGAACAATGTACATGTAGTAGCTACATTAGGTACCGGTTATTTGGGATGCCGGTGAAAACAGGGCGCCGAACCGGACTCGGAGGGCATATTTGGTCACGTGACTATTGAGAAGTTCTCTCCCTCTCGATGCCTTCTACACAGTGATTGTCACGTGTTTTGTGTGAGTAAGTTTCAAGAGCCTTGATCAAATCACCCCAGGTGCCCTCTTTTCACCCTTGTCCATTATTTGGTGTTTCATTGCTGATTGCTGTGCACGGGTGGAGAATGTTTGAAAAAGTTACCCCGGCCGGCGACCGAAAGTCAGAAAGACGATGATGCTCAAATATTTGTCAACGGTTATCAACAAACCCCTATTTTGTGGCATAGAACAATGGATGTCTGCCGTTTGTACGTTTTTAGGGAAAACTGCTGCACGCAGGTGCGGAAGATTTCGCAATTGTAACAACAATTTTGCAACACGCCTTAAAATTTCGGACGCATGTCACCTATATAGTGCTAGGTCAGGTCATCAGGTCAAATTTGCTGGATGTTCGTGCTAAAAATGCCAGCATGCCCTTTGCAAAGCTTATTCCGTGGAAGTTGCAACCTTCTCACGCAAAACAAAATGTCAAATTTGACCGTTTTGACCCTCTTATTGATTTGAGCTCGCACCAGGGGCGGATCCAGCATTTTGCCAAGGGAGGGGCTATTCCGAATCGGGGGCCCCCCATCGATGGGGGCCCTACCTACCCCCAAAAGTTTAAGCCTGGATTTCGTCCACTTTATTTTTGGGGGCCCCCTATCATGCTTTTTTTGCAAAAAAAAAGAAAATGAGAAAGTCGCCCGGGGGGGCGCTATAGTCCCTATCGCCCCCCTGGATCCGCCCCTGCTAGGAGGCCTTGTATGTGAACTAGGAAGCCCTCTGTGATAGCTAGGAGGCCCTCTGTGCAGATGCGAGCGCAGGCCCTCAGTACAGACTTGGAGACCCTTTGTGTGGATGCGAGTGGAGGCCCTCTGTGGAGATTAAGAGGTCCTGTGTTGGCGAAGAGGATATCTGTGCAGGCTTGGAGTCCCTCTGTGCAGGATAGGAGACCTTCTGTGTGAGTTAGGAGGCCCTCTGTGTTGGCTAGGAGGCCCTTTGTTCGGATGCGAGTGGAGGCCTCTGTGTAGGCTAAGAGATTTTGTGTTTGTTAGGACATCTGTGCAGGCTTGGAGGCCCTTTGTGCAGGTTAGGAGGCCCTGTAAAAGTGGTCATCTCTGTGAGTATAAGAGACCTCCAAGTTATGAAAAGCTTTACCAATCTTCTAACAAAGAAGTCTTCTCAGCTAGTCTTCTAAGAAATAACTAAGTGGGTAGGTTAAAAAAAAACTCATCGGATTTCGGCCACTTTATTTTCAGGAGGCCCCCTTTTCAGCTTTTTAACTTTTTATTTTATTTTTGAAAAAAAATCGGCCAAGGGGGGGCCATGGCCCCCATGGCCCCCCCCTTGTATCCGCGCCTGGCTCGCACCATGAAATATTATTCGCGACCGAACCTTAAACGAGTAATCGAATCTTTGTTTGCAGTGTTTAAGCTCCGTTATGTTCATGAACTGTGAGAAAAGTTGTCGGAGAAGTGAGAACGCTAAAATCAGAGAAATTTGGCTTTTGATGATCTATGGTGATTTTATTATTGAGCTTGCCTAAAACATGACCAGATTTCTCTTATCACGTTTTTCGTTCTTTCAAACGTCGTTCCGCTTCTCGCCTCGTAGCCCAGTAGCCGAGTTAGAAGGAGCGTGAAAAGCCCACCTCTCGACTCAACGTGTTACGATAAGGCCAAAACCTTGCGCGTGTTAAGTTGGGGGAGCCTTGAGCCCCACCGGCCAGCAGCTCGTCCTTCTATCTCACTGATATTACCCTCGTCCTGTCTTGCGATGTTATTACAGTGCCATCTTACGAAAACGGCCCTTAAATATGATTTACTTCTTTTTGATGAAACATGTCGGGCTCCGCAATGAAAAGACTTAAAACATAGAAGCTCCAAAATGAAAATAAAGTACATTTTCAAGAACTTTTCAAGGTAGATAAGAATAATGGGAGACGCTTTTACAGACGGCAGTTTTTTTCGTATGGAGACAGCTTTAAGGATTTACAAAAGTGGAAAAAGTTACCCCGGCCGTGCCGGGGTCGGCTGAAAGTTACCCCGGCCACGGCCGGGGTGGCCGGGGCATGTTCTCCACCCATGTTGCTGTGTTCCATTTTGCTTCAGATTTTGTTAACAATTTGGAACCTGCTTAGTGCTTAAGGCATCTAAATCAGTAGGTGCCTAATCACCAATACTGTGAAAAACATTTCCTTTTCAGAAAACATATTGTTATCAAGATGCTTGCCACAACTTCTCAGCTTATATCAGAGCTTGCATCAATGGTGAGAAGTTAGAAGTTGCAATATTTTGCTTTTTATAACCAGGGCTGCGGAGTCGGAGTCGGAGTCGGAGTCGGTCGGAGTCGACAGTTGTGACCGGAGTCGGAGTCGGAGTCGGAGTCGATTTTAGAAACCCGAGCCGGAGTTGGAGTCGGAGTCACCGAAAATCTGTCGACTCCGCAGCCCTGCTATGGTCTGCGGAGTCGGAGTCGGGAGTTGGAGTCGGTCGGAGTCGACAATTCTGCCCGGAGTCGGAGTCGGAGTCGGAGCTGGTTTTTGAAAGCCGGAGTCGGAGTCGGAGTCGGAGTCGCCGAAAATCCATCGACTCCGCAGCCCTGTTTATAACAATCATTTGCTCTGTTATTTTAAATAGGTAAACAAAACACTAGAAGGAAAGAAAAATGTTAAAATCACTGGAATGACATCAAACAACAAAATAGTGAAAATAAAATAGCATAGCAATAGGTTACGTGTTGAAGTTGCAATCAGATTTTCTTTCTTAGGAGGGTCTGTGTGTGTTCTGCTCTTGATGTCAAGAAGCAGAGTAGATTTTAGCTGATAATTGGGGGGCGGGAATACAGTATGTCCCCGGGATTACATATGTGTACAGGAATGAAATAAATATTAAAAAAAAAACAGTAGGTATGTCCCCAACATTTTGGTTGCTGGTGACTTGTTTTCTCAGCTCCCTCCCCCTTTCCCCTCTATTGGAGAGCCCAAGGCAGTCTTGTTTCACTTATCCCATGACATTTTTTCTTTAGTCATTGTTACATTGGTACAAGTTGAGCGCCACATCCTGAGTCTAAGCTCACTAGGCACCTGGCATTACTAGCCATCCTGTCTCACAAATATTCTGTCTCACTAATGCCCTGTCTCACCAGCACTGTATCACCAGTACTGTCTCACCAATCATCCTATTCCACCAACTCTGTCTCACAAAATACTCTAGTCTCACTAGTACCTCCATAGCACTTGCCCAGGTCCACCCTCTCTCCCCTATTAACCATCCCTCTCTAACTAACCCCCCTCCCTCCATAAGGCGCAGCAACTCCCACCCATTACCCCTCCCTCTCTTCCCATTATCTCTTCTCCCCTAGTCTCTAACCCCTCCCTCCTTCTATAAGCAACTCCCCCACCCCATTACCCCTCTCTCTACCGCCGCCCCCCCCCCCCCTGCATCAGGCTCAGCGTCTCTCCTTGCTGCGGCCGGCCGCCGGTGCCGAGTCCCGCGTCCAGGACACCTGCTCGGCAGTGCTGACCACAGCGCAGGAACTGGAACGCTGGATGAAGGAGCGCCGGCAGTCGGGTGCCGAGGAGAGTGCGGCAGCGCTCCTGGCGGCCGCCCAGCAGATGGTTACTGCGGCGCGACAGGCCAGGGTGAGACGGCGGAGGGGAATATGGGAAGGGGCTGGGCTGGTATGGGAAACACACGGATGGGGATCGAGGAGCCTTGTGGAGTGAAGACACAATGCTGAGCCTGGTAGGCCACAGCTGGAATGAGGTATACACCGTACAGTGTGCTCTGGCAAGTGTTGGTAGTTATTGCTATTTTTGTACGTTTTTTTTAGTAGGGTAAGGGCGGGTAAGAGTACGCGGGCGATAAGAGTACGCATCAGCTGTTTCGGTTGCCTAGCAACGCGGGTTGGTCGAGTTCATGAAGTGACATGAAGCCGCCAGTGCGTGTTTGTCACCAACGGAACGTGGGCGTTGAGCGGCGACGCTGTTGAGTTTAAGGCGATGAATATTATTTTCGAGCGTTATGATATTATTATGGTATGGTACAATAATTTTGATACTTGGCAGTTGAGATAAGGTACATTTCCGTGATTGTTGTGGGAAACTTGTTAGGTTATCTGGGGATATACTGTGCAGTGCAATATTCTGTTTGCGAAGTTTTGCACAACGTTTCGGGGTTGTTTTGTGCGCGAATTGCATGTACGGTAAGAGGACGCACTGTTCAGGAGGGTAAGAGTACCTACGCAGAATTATTATACATTAAATCGAATATACAGAAATATAAAATTATTAATCTATCGCTCAATGACGTTTGTTTTGTAGGTATATCATCAACGGAGCACTGTGATGCAGATGCGTACCCGAAATTCTTCCAAATACGAGTTATTCTCCCTTTTGATTGTGCAATTTTTTAAGAAACACACGACATGATTATTTCCTTATTTATAGACTTGAAAGATTTATTTTGTTTTTCTTTTTGGATACTAGAATTAACTTAAATGCCTTCTGAGTTTGAAGTTAAGCATTTGGACAGTACCAGCTGCATAGGTGTGTGTTCATATGCTTGCGTACTCCACCCGCCTGGCGTGCGTACTCTTACACACCCCATATGGTAAGAGTACGCAACTGCAGCGGTTCAGAAAATGTCAGTTTTAGACCACTTCCATTTACGCTGAAGGATCGTTGCCCCATGGGTTGATGGCTAATTCAATGACCTTTAATATTCCCTATTTGCGATTTCTTTCTTTCAAATATTAAACAAATGAGAGCAAGAAATCCACTAAGTGCGTACTCTTATACGACTTCACCCTACACTGTTTTTACTTGGTAGTTCCTGTAAGCTGAGCGCCCATATCTAGAAAAATTGTATATCGGTTATGCCATTGACAGTGTCTCAAATGTGATAGCGGTCGTTCTCACGCCCCTGGCACCATTTTGCGGCACACTCTTGCACGCCAACATACCACTCTTCCACCCCACCCTGCCGTCCTCTGCTAAACTATCACCCTCTCCCCTCTCACGCTCCCCCAGTTCGACGTTGACGACGCGGCGGCGGCGGCCGGCCGTCTGAGCGAGGCCGTCCGCCGTCTGTGCGATGCCACGGCGGCCGTGCTGGCCTGGTGGGACGGCTTCAGCTCGGCTCAGGTGGCTGCCGCGCGCCGACAGGTGGGCGCCGCCCTCTCCGACCTGGGGCACGTCGGCAGCGTGCAGCGGCTCCAGCCGGCCGTCAAGGTACGGGAAGGTGGCAGGCTCTCAGGTGAAGATAGAGCAGTTTTGTTGGCTCCTGTCCACGGTCTGATGAGAATGGATACCTACTTAGTAGCTTAATGTACTCTGGCCTCTGTTTAGACACTCTCCTGTGTATCTGCCATCCGGTCGCTTCCTTTTCTCTCCGACCCGGGGTTTCCCAGCTGACGGACCTTTCCCCGTCCGCCGTCTGACTAGCAATACAAGTGGTGTCAATCGGAACAGAAAATTTTGGAATTTCGAAAATATCCGACTTCCGATTCGGAAATCGGACGGATAAGTGACAAACATGTCGGACGTATTCGGAAAACTGGTTGAAATATGAAAATCTTAAATAAGTAAAAGTAAAAGTCCTAAATTGCCCCATACAGCGTTCACACAGGACCCATATAGCGTCCGAAACTGCTACTAGCTTCACCGTTCCCCGTCCGCCCCTCTGACGGCCAGGTGGCCGTCTCGGAGCTGCGCCGGTTCGTGGAGCTGTGCCAGCAGCTGGGCGGTGAGCTGCCCTGTGACCGCTCACGCCGGCTGCTGGCCGCTCAGCTGCGTCACATCCTGCTCTGCGCGCAACTGCTGCCGGCCGCCGCCGTCTGCCGCTGTGTCCACCCACTCAACTCATACGCGAAGGTGAGGCGACTCCCGAACGCCTTGGGCATGGTGATGTGTGGGATTGAGAAGGGGACGGACAGCGTACGGCTATGGATATGCATTTAGGATAATATATTGTATGGCTGGTCAATACTAGAAGATTGACATATTCGATTCTGTTCATAATTTTGGCAAGCTTTGGACATTTGATGCTGCTTTATCTTCATCTCTTTTGTTTTGCATTCATGGTTTTTCTGGTTATCTTTTTGGTGTGTTTCCCAGCATACCCTAATGTAAAGTATTGGCCCTGACTATGTGTGTGATCTGTAATGATAACCCCGCCCTCCTCCCCCCTCCGTTCAGATGCCGCTGGATCTGGCGGTGCGCGGCCTGACCGAGTCGGCAGCAGAGGCGGCCGACCTGCTCTGCACCCCTACCGACAGCCGCCGGCCCGGAGACTCCGCCGCCGCCGACGGCGGCTTCGTGCGCAGCACAGACGGCCTGCTGCGCCTGCTGGAGCGCTGTCCGCAGCCGGGGTTCGCCGCGCAGGCGCAGCCGCTGCTGGAGGAGTTCCTGGCGCACGCGCTGGCCGTGGGACAGTGTGCGGGGGGCAGTGAGGGCGAGCGGGTGAGCCGCGCCTGTCAGCAGGTGCTGGAGCAGTTCAGTGCCGCTGCCAGTCTGCAGGGAGTGACCGCCGAGCGCCGCGGCGAGTTTGTCCTCGCCTGTCAGCTGTTGGCCGACCAGCTGGAACTGGCCGAGCACCTAGTGAACAGTGCGCTGCTCCGGCTCATCGTGGACACGTTTACCGAGCCGACCCAGCAGCTGGACGCGCTGGTGCGCGCGGCCAGCTGCGAGGCGCCCGACGGCCCGGACCTGGAGTGGGTCGTGGTCGGCCACGATCTGGCCGCCGACCGGGTGTTCCAGGTGTGCGGACTGGCCACCGCCTGCTCCACGGACGCCGACAAGCTGACACTGATCCGCGCCGGCCTGCTGATGCTGGAAACCCTGGAGCCGGAGGTGTACCCGGCGGCGACGCTGCTGCGCGCGGCGCCCAACGACCCGGCGGCGCGCCAGCACCTGGCGGCCATCCGCGACCGCTGGCGGCTCACGCTGATGGAGGTGCGCGACTGTCTGGATCAGATCATGGACCCGCTGGCCTTCTGCAAGGCGGTGGAGGCGGCGCAGACGGCGCTGGCCGCCCGGATGAAGGACATGCTGTACGACCAGGTCACGGACCCGCTGCTGGAGCTGGCCGGCAAGGTGATCAGCTTGGGCCTGCGGCTGGGCCAGTTCATGATGGACCAGGTTCGCGGCTTCCCGCACATCACAGAGGCCGTGCTGCTCGTCAATAGAGGTCAGTCACGGGCCGCTGAGTCACGGGCTGCTATATCAGTACCTACTTTATATAATCAAGGAATTATGGCGATTGCTCACAGGGGCACACGCTTTGGGAGTAGTTACCTTCCCAACGAGTGAAGCAGATTTTGTCGGCTATCAGTTGTTCATTAACTTTGATCAAAACGGATAGTCCGAAGTTCTTTTATCTCAAAAACTTGCATGCGTGAATGTAATGCAAAGGAGTCTTTTGATGCATATTGTAATTAGGTATTTGAAGAGCAATGCTATTCATCCACGCATGTCTCCACCATAGCCCATAATTCATCGACTCGGCGTCGCTTTTTTAAGAGTTAAGCGTCGTGAGGAAGATCATGATGATGATGATAAGCAATTTATTTGACTAAATCCCAAATTGAATCTGAATTGCCGTCTCGTGGCCTTTTACCTTTCTGTTTCACAACCGTATAACCATGGCCCTTTCACCCTTACCTCTCCCCTGTGCGTGTGTCGGCAGCCGTGTCGCAGCTGCCGGGCAGTGTGCGCTCAGTGGCCGAGCGGCCGGCCGACCTGGGCGCCCACCGTCTCCTGCAGAAGGTGGTCCAGGTGGTGGTGACCTATGTCCACCGGCTGCGGGTGCTGCTCGAAAGCCAGGACGACGAGCAGACGGCCGTGCTGGACGGACTGGGGGACGTCGGCGAGGGGGAGGGTGAGTGAGAGGGAGGGGCGGCGAGGGGGAGTGAGTAGGATAAGAGGTAGCGAATGGGAGATAGGGATGGTGGGTGAGGAGAGGAGGGGCAGCCAGTGGAAGAGAAGGGAGAGGGGAGCTGGGGTGGAAGTGGTCGAGTCGAAGTGGGGACTGCTATTGACAGAATGTCCTCGCTGGAGGACGTGAGGTGGAGTAAGAGTAATATGAAACAAGGGCGAAGTGCTAACCGATACGGCCTGAGAGGTGCGCAGTGAAGCTGATGCAAAACTGCTAGGTACTTCTCAGCTCCTGTATGAGCCTGTAAACGGCTGTGTTGTCAGCCTCTTCGCACGCCACGCTACGAGGATGCCTTGCTCTGACCGCTCGCTGTTCTCGCTCCTCCAGCGGCGGGCGCGGCCTCCCAGACCCTGCTCAGTGACGTCAATCAACTGCCGGTGGACGAAACACGTCCGCTCTGCAGCAGAGTCCGCAGCCGCCTGGCGGCCAGCAGCCGAACCTTCAACTCGGAGCGCAGTCGCCACGGCGCCACCGTCGCCAATACGGAGCTCTCACTGGACATCAGCAAATACCTCAGCTTCCACTCACAGGTACGGACAGAGCACTAGATGCTTTCTGTATTCGCTTGTCATTTCAAGGCTAGATCTTCCTCCAACTTCTGAGCTTTCTATTGAATATGCGCGAATTTAGACGTGGCTTTTTGGAGCTGCAGGCCTGCTAATTAGCATAAACCATCCTGCTGACATGCATGATATATGAGGGCTTAATCTGTCTACTCTATTCTCAAGCCTTACTCTTTTCTCGCTTGCCAGGGCCACAGAAACGCGTCGCTGCGTCTGCGTGCGGTGCGGGTGGACCTAACGCCCCTGGTGCCGCGCGCTCCGCCGGTCTCCGGCGCGGACACCTCTGCGCCGCAGACTGACGATGCGCCGGGCCCGGCCCCGGAGACGGGTCCCACTCTGGGTCCGGACCCGGAGCCGCCGGAGGAGATGCTGGCGCTCGACGCGGACGAGGTGGCCGCCGAGCTGAGCTCGCTCTCGGAGCTGATCGACGCGCAGCCGGCCACCGACCTTTCCCACATCCTGGACAGCCTGAGCGAGCTGGCGGCCGAGCTGAGTCAGGACGTGCGCGACACTGAGCGGAGCCTGCGACTGGCGCCGGCCGCTGCGGTCCGTCGGCAGCGCGCGGCGCCGCCGCCGCCGGCCGGCCGGCAGCCGCCCGGCTGGCCCACCTACGGCACGGCCGGCGGCGGCGCCGAGACGTGTGTGACGCCCAGCTGTGGCGGCGGCCAGCTCAGCTCGCGGCCCGGGGAGGCCGAGCCGGGCCGCCGGGCCGCCCCGGCAGCAGAGGGGACGGAGGACAGGTCAGAGAGGAGCGCTACAGAGTGCTGATTGCCGGGGGAAAAACCGGGATGATGGCCGTAGTGGTGAGACGTGTGAGTGCTAGAGTCGGCGACGTGTGAACTCTGAAGGCTGTTTTATTCGTGCTGGCTCCAGCAAATCATGCCCGGCTCACTTCGTTCAATAATGCTCAACTGAGGTATCGGCAAGGCTGTCGTGGGTGATTTGAAACACTTATAGGCATTCAAGTCGTATGCGTTTCGGGATGATTTCGCGAAGAATCACCAAGCCGTTTACAGTACACTTGTGTGTTTTTTGTTGGGTTGTGTTCCAGTTGGGTGAGGTGTACTGATTTACAGCAGGCGATTGGTCACAATTTAGATGTGCTGATCACTGGTAGCGGGCCTGTGACCCTGGTTAGCTGACAGTCCGCACTACCGCCGGCTCGTTATCGGCTGGTGAGGGTGATCATCAGCCTAGTTCCTTCTCTTCACATTAGAGGGAGGGTGCTGTCAAGGAGTTACGGGGCACCATGTGAGGCAAAGCATTGCCACAGGGCCAGTTTCACTGCCAAGGTTGACGGTTGAGCGGCGGTCGCTAGAAAATGGCGTATGTGCGCGCCAAAGTGTGACAGGTGTGATGTGACGCCTATGTGCTGAAACTCAGCTGATTTGTTGGAGCTCGATGGCCCATTGTCACAGCTGTTAAATGACTTCAGCTGTTCTTTAATGGACTGGACTTGATATTGGCACGGACTGTGTAAAGTGAACAGTCAGTCTTGAAAGTACCGCGCATCGGTGCGGTGGATCCCTTTAAGCTCGACCGTGGAAGGCTGCTAAATCTGACGGTCACCGAGCCAAGTGACATCCGCATCCATCCCCCAGGCTAATTGGTTCGGTGACTAAAATTTAGCAGCCCTTCCTCGGTCGGGCGTGATGGATCCACCGGTGCAATGGTTGCGCGGTACTTTCAAGACTGGCTGTGCAACTCGGATTTCGTAAGATGCCTATAGGCCTCATGATTTTTCGTGTATGTATTGTTGAATCACACTCATCAACTGTCCCTTTTTAGTGGTGTAAAAACCGTACAAAGCTCATTTTCAGTCGATATTTGTATATTACATACATGCCCATTGCCCACTGATGATGTTTCACTTATTAAATATATGGTGTGCATACAAGTCCATGTAGCCGACACAGTACACATTTCGCTGCGAACTCACATGACAGTTATACCATGCAGGCCTGCCGGGCTCGATATGTCGACCGTTTCGCGTTGACAGACTTACGCTGGTCTCCGGCGAGCACGGTCGGCTGTGGACGCATTCGATTCAAAATTACAGCGAAAGCCGGAAACGGCTGTGGAATTGTCGCGGTGAGAGCTTTGTAACTTGGACTGTGTACCGACTTCTGAGGCTCTCTTCACGCTAAGCAGTAGAAGTTCGTAATTGGATAATACGTTTGATAAAATCGAGACACGTTTGAAACAATAAGCTACTCTCCACCATAAAGACTCCCAAAGGAACTAAGTGCAGTGCTCTCATGTTCCTTTCTGCGGCCGTTAGTTGAAACCCTCAAAACCCCTCCAAGCATCGCTCCCAGACCCCTCCGTGTCCCCGCTAACAATACGGGCCGGCGCCTGGCGGTCACCAACAGTCGTCTTTGGACAACACCCCGCCCGGGATGGCCGTCCGAGCGGCGGCAGGGCGCGCTGTCCCATCGGGATGGTCTCTGTCCCATCGGGATGGTCGATCTGCCGCTGTGGCGCACCGTCAATGGTCAGCACTCAGCAAAGATCAGTTATGCCCTATGCATCATCACATATCTGCAATGGCCTTTTCAGGTGGGAAGAGTTTTTCTTCCAACAAAACAAACAAACGGACCATTCCGGCTGAGTTGAGCCGCGACAATCGTCGGCGCTGGGGGTGCCCGACTTTACCTGGTTGACTGCCTTTGCAGCAGTTGTGCCGCTGTCCGAATACCGGTCCAGTCGTGTCCCTTCCATATTGCACTGTTTCGGTGTATGGTATGTTCCAACGGTGGTCATTAACCTGTCTTGGCCTTTCGGTCGTTGATGTGACTCGAGCAGTTCGATTGGTCTAGTCGGTTGGTTGTTGGCCTTCTCTGGTTTGGTGGTCATTGATCATCATTGGTCCGATGGTCACCATTCGGCAGGTGTTTAGCGGTCATTGATCAGCTTTTGTTTGGTGACCATGAGTCTGATCTGGATCGGTTGTCAATTGTCATTGGTCTGTTTTGTTTTGGCGATGAAAGGTATTGCTGTTTTTGTTTTGTCGGGTCAGAGATGCTGTATAATTCACGCTGCTGGAAATGTGTTCTATATCTTATAATCTCCGATCAACCTCCTGTGACTTCTGACATCTGACCTAAGCAGCAGCCAGCACGAGCTCAACTTGACGCGTTACCGTAGGTCGGCGACGTCAGCTCGAACTGGGAAGACCAGGGAAAGAGTGTCGCGAGCAGGAACCTCATCATATCGCGCACCCACTTGATCCGCCCCGCTGTGCTGTCTGAAAAGTCGTTGTTGAGACAGATGAATCGGCGAGGCTTGGCTAGAACCTCCATCAGCTTGCGGTTGGCTTTCTGCGGCTGGGACGGCACTTGCCCGTAGAACCAGGCACTGCGCGCGCCGTCGCGGGTGCGGTACCGACGCTCGCCAATGCGCTGCGACAGGCGAGTGGTGGCCGTCGTGCAGCCAAGCACGGCTGACCGGTTCAGCTCGGCGCTGCTGTCTGTGGGCGTATCGCCAGCCGCGGCACACCTCCTCAACTCGTCCCAGAGCAGGCGGGCATCACGCACGGAGTAGGAGCGTCCTAGAAGACCACTCATCACCGAGAGAAGCTCGCGCTCAGACAAGGTGCCGGATCGGTCTGTGTCAAACATCTCGAACAATCCGCCTGACGACACCGGACGCCGCTCTGAACGTAGGAAGTAGTAGTACGTTAAACCCGGCTGCATGAAATTGTTGGTGCGCACTTGTGCCGCGGAAGTATGCTCATACTCTGCTGCAAACGTGGCCTGCAACTCTGCGACGATCGAGCGCTTCAGGAGGAGCGGTACGTGTGCAGCAGCGCGGCGCACCTCGGGTCCGTAACGTTGCGTGAAGAGACGGTCCACGTGTGTGAGGCTACGCGAGTGGGCGGACGACTGGTTGAAGGCGCCTCCCCGCGATGGCCATAAGTAGGTGAGGTACTCGCCTCTGGGAGACACGAAATCCTCCAGAACCACTGGCTGGCCGAGGAACAAGTCGTCGTTGAAGTACAGGAAGTGCTCTGAGAGGCCTTTGATGCGATGCAAATGAGACTCGATCGCCGGACTGGAGAAGGTGGGCAGGTGCGACTTGTTGGGGAATATCTCCTCATGCGTGACGACGGTGATGCGTGGGTTGTCCAGGTCCAGCCAGGCGGGTACCTGTCCGTTGGTGACCAGGTAAACGCGTCGCACCCACGGCGCGTGCTGCTCCAGAGATCGAAGAGAGTAGCGCAGTTCGTCGTTGTCAGCAAACCTGCTGTCGTTTACCGATTCGTTGGCCGGCGGGTGCCCCAGGTGGACCAACGTCTCCGACAGCTGCCGCCGAAACTCCGGGTCCGAGCCGTTGACCCAGGTGTAGACGGCGTCGATCGGCTCATGAGGACACGAACCGGCCAACAGCCGCCTTCCCAGAAGGTTGTCGGAACAGCGGTCGGCGCTGAAGGATGGGGAGGCCTCACGGACCAGCCGACCAGACGCCACGTAGAGCATGCTGATCGTGGAGATGCCTATAAACGCCTTCATGGAGCGCCGCCGCCGCCGGGAAGATATCCCACTCCAAGCTAGCATTGCTGGTAAGGTCGTAGAGTGCTGGCCTTACACTGAACTGGTCGATCGCTGTTGGATCGCTCGTCAGAAATGCTCGTCTTGACGTCGTAGCACTTCAGATGCCGATGAATAATCATATGCAAACAATCATTGAGCCTGTAAAAACAACAGAAAAAAAGTTTTGGTGCATGGCCAACGGAATTCGGAAAAGCTGATAGACAATGGACGTATAAATATCTTAACCTGTGCCGGGTTGGAATATTTCAGGATCCAACCACTCGCTGCGTGTGTTTGTGTGTGTGTGTGGGGGGGGGGCGTTTCGACCTCACCCTATTTTATATCGGAAAGTTACCTACCGATTTTCATAACTCAAAGGACGTTAACCCTCGCCGGACCTATTGGTTTTCTACATACGCGCCGGCCGAGGGGGGGGGGGCGGGTACGACCCCCCCTCGCCGTTTCGCCCCTGGTGGAGCTAGCGCGTCGCGGAAAAAAACGAGCGTGTGCGCCGTTACGAGACGCAGAGATTGGTACCCGATTTTAAGGTCCTAGGTCAACCGGTGACCTCTGAGGTCAGGTCAAGTGCCCCAAGGTACGGTTCAGTTTTTGGTGAATAACTTCGCAAAAAACGGCCGCAGAGCGCCGATTTTGGCAGCATCGTGTTCGTCTTGCTCAGGCGCGTCGAATGATATACTTTTTGTCCGGGTCAGGTCAACTTGGGGTGTTGACCTCAGGTCAAGGTCAGGTCAGCACCCTCAGGTCACGAAGTTGGTCGAAAGAGGTCATGTCGCATATCATTCGATTCGGCAGGTCTTCCTGAGTCCATTGGTGGCTTTCCCGACTCGCTAGCTCAATTTGATCAAGAGTTATTGACGAAAAACTAATATGACCTTGATGACGTCATAAATGACGTCACGCAAGGTCAACATTGCAAAAGTGACGCATCTAACCTTGCAAGGAGTGCATCAAATCACGATTCTGTGTGCTTGAGATAGTTGGAGATCGTTCCCGGCGCCAGAATAGCAGTTTTCATTTTTCCCCATTGACTTATAATGGGGGCATTCCATGTCAACCGGGACAGCCAAAATCGGCCACCTCTGCGATTTTGTTCAAACTTGGTATACTTATTGGCTATTGGGTGAAACCTCTGAGAGTGAAAGGATTTTGTCATATGCCCTCGGGCTACAGAGATACAAGTCGCTAAACTTCTGCTTTATGAGCAGAATTGGACGTGTATTGCAATCTTGAAAGTTCTATAGCTTCAACATTTTTGAAGTTATTAATTTCAAACAAACTGAAACGTGTACATAAGGAGTTATGCTAGTAAAATTTGACAATTTTTACATTTTTCGGTGATTTTGAATTTATCTTATTTTGAATCTATATCTGAAAATGTAATTTGTGAAAAATGGGTACCCTTCGATTTTGCTCAAATTTAGATATTGTCTTCTACTACACGTAAGGCACAGGTGCTGAGAAAATTAGAGTGGGCCAACGATAACTTTGGATGATATAGCAACAAGTAGTGCAACGTAGCACGGCCGATGGAAGGGGCGGATTTCGCCAACCCCACCTGTTTTTCGCCAATAACTCACGCCATAGTTATTATATTAACGTCAAACTTTCAGGATCTGTCCAGAATCGAATTGCAAATCCTCCCGTGCAAAAAATAGGTAAATCGGTCCACAACTTTTCTAGTAATAGCGGTGTAAAGTCAAACATTCCTGTCGGAGCGGCTCGGCGGCCGGCGCCGGCCGTTGCCGCCTGAATGGTAGACTGTGCCGGCGCGGGACGGTTCCATCTTTGCACCGCGCTTCTTACCGCTGATTATGATCGATTCGTGTCAAATTTTGTGTGAAGGCTTAAAAATGTACAGGCAATCTAATGTTCAAATAAATGCGAAAATCAACTGGTAAAAATAAATCATTAGGGTGCAAACACAATATGTGACTATGACGTTTCCCGCGTCGGCCGATCCCCGCCTCTGCCGGCGACATCTTACTATTAGCAAGCCACTAACTGCCAAATTTATGGTAAGATTAACTAGAGATTCTCATAACACTACAAATGTCGTATAAAGGAAGAACTAGGAAAATCGGCCAGTATCTCTTAGAGAGCTATGGGCGTATAAACGCAAAATAGTCACTATAGCAAATTTGATCACGTTTAACCTCATTTGATCTTGAATATATTGATCTAGGACCATGAAATTGGCACACGATAAAGTTCCCCGCCTACAATTCAAAATCCGTTTTTTTAAAATACCTTTTTTGGCTAAACCGGGCTTTTCTTCCCTAGCGCTGGGAGAGTCAGGCGTATTTTCTTTTTGCAACCAAAGAGAGGCGCTGCCCGGAGAATGCCCAATTTCATCAACTGGCTTACGATGACCAGCTATCTTCGTGGCTTAGTAGTAAGTGTGCCGAGTGTACCCACCTCGAAATCTAAAGGTCGCTGGCTCGCAGCGGGTCAGCCTGAAGTGTTAAACACGCATTTGTTTTTTAACCCGCGCGGGGCTGGGGGGGGTAAATTTTACCCCCCCTCGCGAATTTTTGCGATATCTCAAAAACGGCGGCGCGCAGCGCCGCCAAACTTTCAGTACCTTTTCTTACATCAATTTGACACGTTCCCTGAAAATTTGAGCGAAATCCGTCGGAAAATTTTTGAGAAATTGACGTTTTAGTGACGTCATGTTCGCCATTTTCACCTCAAAAACGGCAAAAGTTCAAACGCCGCTAACATCTTCATTTTTAAAGGAATCAAGACGTAATGAAAAAGGTTATACGTAATTTTACTTTGTCTATCAAATGGCTATCTCGGTTTTTTGAAAATTTTGGATTTTGGCCTAAATTTTTTCAAAAAACTGACTTTTTTGGGAAAATCATTATAAAATCCAAAATTTTGAGTCTATCGAAAAAACCGGAATATATGTCAGAGAAGTGGTCTATGTGCACCTACATACCAAATTTTAGAAGAATCAGTTCAAAAATGTGGGAGTTATTCAAAATTTTATGACGTCACGACACACAATTTTTTTGAAAAATGACTTTTTTGGAAGTTCTAGACCTCGTACGGAACCAAAATTAGCACCATTCGATTCGCCGTGAAAAACTGCATCAGATAGACACCTTTTTAGGCCTTAACAACCAACTTCAAAATTTGACCTCACTTGACCTGACCTTGACCTGACCTCGACCTGAAATTCATCCAGAGGTGGTCCATATCACTTATTGAGTGTGCCTATTGAATTCTATGAGTAAAATGACCCATAAAACATGTGTCGCACATGCCCTTTTCTATATTTTGTTTTTTGGTGACCTGACCTGACCTGACCTGACCTTGACCTTGACCTCTGAATGATATTGTATGCAACGAATATTGTTTTGGTAGCCTAAGAACACGTTTTGGGGCATCAGTCTCAGTCCATGACTCCATTCTTCGGCAACTACGGTGCAAGGCCGATACTGTAGAAACTTGCAATTTGTACCCTTGACCTGACCTTGACCTTGACCTCAAACTTTAAATTAAGTACATGTTTTTAGTAGTTCGTGATGAGAGCTTTCGATTGGCGTTTGAATTTTCCAAATCGGACCATTAGTTCGGGAGATAACAGGGGGGGTAAAATTTACCCCCCCCCAGCCCCGCGCGTTCGGCTGGAGACCCCAGCCCCGCGCGGGTTAAGTAGCATCTGGCCAGCCGGCAACTGTCGTGAGGGCTAATGTTCGTATCTAGGTAGCATTTGGCCAGTCGACAACTGCCGTGAGGGCTGTACATATTTACGCGTGTTAGATTAGGTCAGGTCACGTCAGGTCAGGTTGGGTTTGCTTTGGTTTGGGGTAGAAAGAAGCATCTCCGGGTAGCGCCTTTCCTTGGTTGCTAAAACGAAACACGCGAGTGCCAGACATTCCGAAGTCCAAAAGACAGTTACGTAGACGTCGGCCCATTCTGGATTTTTTATATGATGTAGCTAATTTATAGGAGAATAAAATATGTAAAAATCAGCAAAATCGAAGGGTACCCATTTTTCAGAAAATCAAAATTTATTTTTTGAATTTTAATTAAGTTCACTAATTACTTAATTACGTCAATATTGTTATCCTCAAATTAAAGCCTGACCTATTCCCTCCATTTCACACTTTATCTCGTGGTGATATGTCTAAAACTTCAATGGTTATGACGCTCTAAAGATGATAATGTGCCTTGCCTAAGTCAATGTTTGATGACGTGTATCTCGGAAACGTGACGTCATATCTTGACAAAAATATGTCTCCATTCTTTTCACATATAGATGAGTAGTTTCACAAAGTTTCGCAAAAATCGGAGGAGGTGAGGTTCAAAATGATCATTTTTTGTCCCACTTGACGTGGAATGCCCCAATGGTGAGGTCACGAAAATGACCTGACCTCATATGACCTTTAGGAAAAATCCGAGATATACAAGTTGTGGGACTCATAATGGATACTAGATCCTGCAAGTTTCATTTCCCTGTGACATCTCCTCTGGCAGTGAGGGCGTTGCGAAGTTGCGACATCTGAAGACCGTGCAGAGGTTCACTTATGACGTCATAGGTCAGTGACCTGACCTGACCCAAAAATGCGGTTGGTGTCAAAAGATGCGGCTTGGATCAAAGGTCAGGTATGCCAAGTTTCAGCTCTCTATCGCCAGCGTGTTCGGAGCTATCGCGAAAAAAACCCTATGGGGGGCGGCACCCGCCCCCCCCCCCCTCGGCCCGCGACCCGCGCCCCGTAGGGCTACCGGCGGACCCTACCACCCGTAGGGGGGGGGGGGCGTTTCGGCCCCCCCCCCCGAGATCTCGGAAATTTACCGGCCGATTTTCAAAATTCAAACGGCGTTCGATAGCCCCACCGGGGTACTACCTTGTGACCAAATTTCATTGACCTATGTCAAACCAATGACGTCACAGGTCAGGTCAAAGGTCAGATTTTCACCGTTCACAGGCATTTCAAGAAATGTGTTGTGAAATCGAGTAAATTGGTAAGTTATTGAAAACCATCGATGGTACATTGTTTGTCAAACACATACTTCGCTATCTGAGGTCACTGATACCAGGTCAGGTCACAAAGGTCAGGCACTGGGGGTCACAATTTGAAAGTGTCGTGTGATGCATGTTTTATGGTCCATTTTACATGACAAATGCGATTATGTGGGTCAGGCAGCCTTTGGGGTCAGTTAAGATTATGTTCCGGTGAAGGTCAGGTCAAGGTCAGGTCAAATTAGGTCAAATTTCAAAGTTGATATTTTTGCATAAAATGGGTATCCATTCGATGCAGCTCGTCACGGGGAGTCCAATGGTTGTCTTTGTTTTGCCCTACGTGGTTTAGAATTGCCAAAAATTGAGTTTGAAAATTTAACGTCATCATTTTTGAACAGTTTTTTCGCTATAACTTGGCCAACAAAGGAGACATCTATCTGAAATTTTGTATATAGATAGAAGACGGTAGGTACTATCACATATATTCCTCGTTTTTCGAAACTCAAAAAACTTTTTGGATTTTTTGGCTAATATATCCAAAAAATTGCATTTTTGATATTTGGGGTCAAAACTCAAAAATTTCAAAAATCCGAGATATCAGTTTTGTAGCCCTGTTAATTCTACACCTTTTATGTGTTGATCAATTTTCTGTATCTTCAAAGCTGTAGGCCTGACAGCTCTTCTCGCAAAGGTCTTTTTTGGGTCGAAAATGGCAGAACATGACGTCATTCTGACGTCATTTGTGGCCAACCTATCATAGCCACTGGAAAATTTTTTGGTCACAATGTGTAAAATTGATGCCCGGAGGGGTCCAGAAAGTTTGGTGGCGATATCTCCAGCCGTTTAGGAGATATCGACGGAAAGGTAAAATATGTAGGTAGGTACGTAGGTATTTGCGATTACAAAAATATGTTTTTTGATTTTTTTTTCAAAAGTTTTTGATTTTTTTCGCACAAACCGGAATATATGTGCTAGAACACACACGGATAAACTATTCTAGGAAGTTTTAGCCCAATATCTTCAAAAATAACGTTACAACAAACTCCAATCAATTCGTTACCGGTTTCTTAGCTACAGGGTGGCGAAAAAAGTGTGAGTGTTTAAAGGGAGATAATGACCTTTTTCCACAAAATCTGAGTTAGGACCATTTTCTGACAAAACACAACAAGTTATAATGTAAATTAAAACCATTTTGCTCAATTCGGTACCTTGCCGCAAATATCTCAACTTGAAGTCACGTTAGCGGGGAGCGCTGAAAATGACCGTTGAATAAGTACTTGACATCACTTTTTGGTACTTGCATGTAATTTTGTAAAATGAGCGTATTCCTTACATTTGATCTTCATCACATCTAGTTAGTTAATGGTCGTCTATAGTGCCTTCAAAAGATATTCATGGTTTGGGGGTGGTTTATGTCTAAATTTACGCAACTATTTTTCCTGTTCATCATCTGACGCCATATGCTGCTATTTTAGTAGCAACGACTCAATTTTGAATCGGTCCCGCCGACTGCACAATAAAAGAAGATAGATACAACACTTTTGCGGCATCACTGAAACACTTATGCAGTACTGTTATCAAAATTCCCATAACACCGTTCGACAAACCTGAAGTCTTTTTGAAATAAATATGCTTGTATTTTTCGCTTCAGGCTCTGACGCCAAAATAATGAATTTCGTAGTCGCAATCGCAAGATTTGGCTGCGTTTCTGGCGCATGCCGTTCATTTGTGGCGCAAAATAATACTTAGAAACAAAGAAGAGTAGGCACTATGTAGGTACCCCCGAATTAGAATCTAATTAATTCTAAACCGAATTAACTCTAATTCAAATTAGAATCCTTACAACCAAGCAACGACAAGGCGATAACATAAACAAAAACCCAAGCGTCGCTCTTTGAAACATAAGCGCCATATACTGCGACTTTTTTATAGAGAAGGACAACGCATTTCGGTGGGTGTTACAAGTACTGCAAGTACTGCTTCTTTTTTGCAAAAATAAAAACCTTTTTCACATACGAAAATGTGCTAGGAAATTTTCATATTTTATAGAAGCTACAGTAGAAATAGTATAGATGTCGAGTAATTTTTATTTAAGAAAAAAGAAAGCTCATTATCTCCCTTTAACGACCCCCTAGCAAGTCGCGGGTTTTAAAGCAGTGCGAAAAGCGAAACCTACCTGGAATCGGGCAACAGCGGAGGCAACGGAGGCAGGCAACCCACCACTACCTGGGAGCAGCGCCTGTACTGTGTGGCCAACTGGTCAGTCCATCGAGTGACGAGAGTGATGGTTCCAGTTCCCTCGATTACGGCCCGCGTGTATGCACCAATCTTATCTGTTCCAGGGCGGACAGGGGGACGCCGGCCGAGTGTGGGCAAAAAGTGGTCAGAGGTCCATGTCCTACCAGCTTAGACTGGATCTACGGGTTTTTCAGCGGACTATCAAATTAATGCTGAGTCACTTGCTAGAACATGCTCGACAGAGCGGTGTTGTTGGTGTTGCGGTGTATGTACAATTATTCGCCTTGCTAGGGGAGGTGGAAAATCTGGCCCTCCTGTTTTTCGTCAGTAGCTTTTAAGCGGAGCGGATTGTAATGTGACGCCAGGAAGGAGTAATGGCCTGGTTGTGGGCCATGCCGATCACGTTTCCAAAAGCCGCCCTCAACTCCTCAGTGTTCACGCTGGGATTAGCCATGTTGTTTTTAGTGTTTTTATCGACTTGATTTGTGCAGAACAAACGAAGCGCGAAAAGTAGCTTCTAAACGTCAGGGGCGGAGCTTCCTATTCACTTCACATATCGGGGCGCCTGCCCCACCAATTTGCCATTTTGCCCCACCAACTTAAGCCGATTTGCAGGACTTGACTGCTTCGCAAACCAATGTTTTTCGCATTGAAGAGCTTTGAAATGTCTGTGTAATGCAAAATAGTATCTCTGTAATGAAAAGTAATGATTCATTGTTGGATGTTATCTAACTTAACAATCGGATATTGTAGGTTTGACAACCTTTTGCCCCACCAACTTTCCTGGAAAAGCTCCACCCATGCTAAACGTATTTTGCCTACGACGTCAAAATTGCGTTGCGCTATCATGCATCGATTTGACATTTTCCCTGAAAATTTGAGTGAATCCCATCGGATTTTTACTCAGAAAATTACGTCTTAGTGACGTCATATTACGCTATTTTCGTTTTAACCCGCGCCCTGGTGGGGGAGGCTATTTTTGTTCCCCCCCTAGACTTTGCGATAGCTAGTTAGTTAGTTTATTGACACTTGATAAAAACATTATACATCCAATGAATATGAATAAAACTTTTGCATCTCCAGAACTGCTGCGCCGATCGTCACCAAACCGTTTCAGTACCCTCCCGGGCATCAACTTTACACATTATGACCAATGCTTTTTTTCAAAAGGCTATGTGTGAGTCGGTCGGAGTTGGCAATTCTGTCCGAAGTCGGCGTCGGATTTGGGGTTGGAGTCGTCAAAATCTTACCGACTCCGACTCCGAAGTCGGAGCTAACACTGCATGGCTGTCATTCCTTACACCCGTTTGGTCGACAAAAGTTACGCTCGTTGAGATTTTGTCGAATCTCATGTATCACTCATGAGTTGAACGAGCGATTTCAGCAAAAAGAGCAAGACACATCGTCAATCATGTGCGCCAGCATGTGCTTTTAGTTCAGTATGCTATTTGTAAAGTGTTATTGCAATGCAAGGCCATGGATCGCGGCAAAGGATTGTTTCTGGCAAGAAAAAAAAACTGACATAAATTTGACATCATGTTATGGTTTTACATGGACAGAAATGCTCGGAGTCGGAGCAGTGGAGTCGGAATCGGAATCGGAGTCGATTTTTGAAGTCGGAGTCGGAGTCGTCGGTGCTGGAGTAACCAAAAAATCAATAGACTGCAGCCCTTCGACTCTGCAGCCTTGATGCCCTGCACCTGTTTGCTTGACGGTGCTTCGCTCGTTGACCTTTCGAAGTCAGATTTTGTCGAAAAAGGGCCATATTCCTGTTCTAGACGAGCATTTCAGCGAAAGTAGCAGAATATAGTGGATTCGCCAGAACCTGCTTTTAATTATGCATACCTATAGCATACCTAACTTACCTATTTGCCATGCAAGCCCTTGTCACGCAAACGATCGTTTCAGGCTAAAAACATCTTCCCTATGAACCAGGGCTACGGAGTCGGAGTCGGAGTCGGTCGAAGTCGGCAGTTTTGCCCGGAGTCGGGGTCGGGGTTGGAGTCGCTAAAATCTTAGCGACGACCCCGACTCCGGAGCCGTAGTCAACACTGGAAGGCTAAAAATCATGCCCTACACTTGGCTGTTTGACGATATTTCGCTCGTTGACCTTTGCAAATCAGACTTTGTTGAAGCTTAGGGCATACCTCTGAATTGGACGAGCGTTTTCAGTTTTCATTGAAAAAAAAGATGTAGACGGCTGTTGCGTTAAAACCTGTTTTCTTTCTGCATGCTGCAAAAGTACCTATTTGTTTGCAATACAAAGCCTTGGAACGGCTAACCACTAAATGGTCACTTCAGCCAAGATAAAAAGATTTAACATGAAATTTTATTTCATTATATGAACTTAATTAGCAATGTCCGGAGTCAGAGTTGGAGTCGGATTCGGAGTCGGAGTTGATTTTTTAATTCGGAGTCGGAGTCACCTTAAAATCCATCGACTCCGCAGCCCCGCTATGCAATTTCTTATTACGGAGCGAGCGAAGCGAGCGGAGTCTTACGTAGAATAACGGAAATTTCTGAGTATGAGCGTCAGCAACCACTTGACCGATTTACATGCGGTAATTTTTGTAGGGTAGCTTCATTCCTTCTACCAAGTATTGGGCTATTCCCGATGCATGTGGGTGACCCCTTATGCACGTGCCACGTGCAAAACGAAGAAGTGTCACTTTTGCAATTGTTGCAATATCTCGGTAACTACTTGGCCGATTGCGCTGAAAGTTGGCATGTAGGTAGGCACCCACTAGGCAATGCATATCCATGTGCCAGAGTTGGGGTGCTGCTGCACGTGCGCACGTGCAGGGGTCGATTCCAGATCTCGAGAACGGCTGGACCGATTGCGCTCAAATTTGGCACATGGTTAGGGACCGATTAGTAGGGTGCCGTGCACAAGTCAGTTGGGACCCAGTTTGCACGTGCGCACGTGCAGGGTACCGCTTCCAGATCTCGAGAACGGCTGGGCCGATTGTGCTCAAATTTGGCACATCGCTAGAGACCGATTAGTAGGGTGCATCGCTAGAGACCGGGAAAGCAGCCGCCGCCGATTTCCCGACGGCGAGGGCGCTGGCGCCATTTTAGCATTGCGGGCTATGGGCGGAGCGTGTCTTTTTGCGTGCACAAGTCAGCTGGAGGTACCTCGTCGAAATTTCGCACGTGCAATGCTCACCCTCTCGCTCGCTCCGTTAGTCGCCCCAAAAGGCGTTATACTGGTGATATTGATTTTAAAACCCGCGCACCGGCGGGGGTCTGCTCCAACTTAGAGCCGACGGGAGGGGGCCGATGACCCCCCCCCCCCCTGAGATCTCGAGAACGAAACAAGATAGCGACAAGCGGTAAACGGCATGGGGTACGCATGGACAAGTTCTACAATTTTTACAAAGGTTATTTTCAGGTCAGGTCAAAGATGACGTAACAGGGGTCAATAAAGTCAAAATGGCGGCGCTAGATATGGAGAGAATTTTTCTCGAATAACGTTCGAATTAGTCAAGCTAGGAACACATTAAGGGCATCATCGTGATCCTCTCGTCAATTCGCATCGAATCATATATCCCTCGCCCATGTAGGGGGGCGAGGGATATCGCCCATGTAGGGGGGGGGGGTTGGTGCAACCCCCCCCCCCTGAGGTTTTTCTTAGCTACACGCCGAACCGTTTCAGATACCAGTGCTCAAATTTTCAGTACCCTATGGGGCATCCTTTGCGCAACTTTTGGTATTTTTTTGTCAAGGTCATGTCAGGTCATGGAGTTATGACGTCATAAAGGGAACAACCTCCGGCCAAATTTACGCTAAATTGGAGATTGCTTCACATTGGTATAAATGCCGACTGACCTGACACACTGATGGATTATTTTAGAATCATAACTGGCTGATTTGACATTGGCACAATGTCCGTTGACCTTTTCAAGGTTACTTAAGGTCAAGGTCAGGTCAGTGACCTCGGTTGACCTGTAATGACTTCTCGCACTTGTATGCCTTATCGGGGTATTTTGCTGCCCTGAATTCGAATTTGCTATCCATTTCAGGCATCGTCGGTTGTTTCTTGTAGTTCATTTTGGGTCAGGGTCAGGTCAGTGACGTCACACGCCTGACGTGACCCAATGCACAAATGACCTTGCAGACTTCCGATGCTCCCAACGCATCATTTTTAGAGTTATGACATCAAAATACACACCACACGATAGAGAATTGATCAAGGATCACGATAGTGAAGGTTTCAAGTCGATATCTCTTACCGTTTTGCCGCAATCGGCGCGGAAATCTGAAAAAGTTAGATTTTTCCGAAAAGTTGACCTTTGACCGGTCATAAGTAGGTCAAATGTTGACCTAGGACCAAAAAATATACCACCAATCGCGAGATCTCGTTGAGAGCAATCCGTTGGTCTTTTCCGCTAAGCTCTACGACGCTCCGTTTTCAAACGCCAGGGGGGGGGTCGCAGCAACCCCCCCCCCTGCATGGGCGAAGGTGGCAAAACACCGTTTACGGGCGAGGGATATATTTTGACCTCGAAAGGTCAAGGTCAAAGGTTGACCTCAGGTCACGTGACCTCGAGGTCATCATGTATAGTCGACTACATAATGATGTTCCACTCCTCAGAAGCTATCAGTTGACCGGAGCGCTAAGTTGTGCCGTTTATCATGCAATTAACCCGGCAGGCGGTGGGCCTACCAGCACCCTTCCGCGCGGTGGGGGGGGGGGGCATTTTTTTGCCCCCCCCCCCCCCCCCCCGTATCTCCGAAACTAATGGACGGATCCGGAAAATTCAAACGGCGTTCGATAGCCCTGTCAAATTTGTCGAAGGAAACCAAATTTCATTAACCTCGGGGTCACCGATGACGTCACAGGTCAGGTCAAAGATAAAATGTTTCACCGTTCGCGGGGCTTTTAGGGAAAGCGCTATAACACCGAGTAAAACGCATTTTGTCAAAAATCGGCGATAAGGCGTCAGTTGTCTAGTACATATGTTGCTATTAGAGGTCACTGGTCATACCAGGTCAGGTCACAGGTCAGGTCACCAAAGGTCACCAAGGGTCACCACATGAGCCCAACTTTACTAAGGTTATGCGATGCATGTTTTATGGCCAGTTTTTCATTTCCAACTCAATGGTGTTGGTTATAAGACCATCAGGTACGGTTTAGGTCACTTTCTGGTGGAGGTCAGGTCAAGGTCAGGTCAAAAAGGTCAAATTTCAAAGTTGATATTTTTGCATAAAATGGGTATCGATTCGATGCAGCTCGTCACGGGGAGTCTAATGGTGGTCTTTGTTTTGCGCTACGATGTCTAGAGTTGCTAAAAATTGAGTTTGAAAATTTGACGTCATCAATTTTGAACAGTTTTTTGGCTATAACTTGGCCAAAAAAAAAGAGGTATCGATCTCAAATTTGGTATGCAGATAGAAGGCGGTAGGGACTATCACATATATTCCGGTTTTTTCGAAACTGAAAAAAAAACTTTTTGGATTTTTGGCTATTATAATCAAAAAATCTAATTTTTTGATTTTTTTGGGGTCAAAATCCAAAAAATTCGAAAAACCGAAATAGCAGTTTTGTAGCCCTTTTGATTTCACACCTTTTATGTCTGAAATATTTTTCTGTATGTCTAAAGCTGTAGGCCTGACAGCTCTTCCCGCGAAACCTTTTTTTGGGTCGAAAATGGCAAAAATGACGTCACTCTGACGTCATTAGCGGCCAGCCTATCATGGCCTTTGGAAAAATTTTTGGTCACCATGTGCGCTAGCTGCTCCCGGGAGGGTACTGAAAGTTTGGTGACGATCGGCGCAGCGGTTCTCGAGATATATCGAAAAAAACTAAAGGGGGGGGGGCAAAAAAATGCCCCCCCCCCCACCGCCTGGAAGGTTAAGCTAGTTGTCGATTGTGAGCATTGGGACAAAGCTATAATTTGTGAACTCAGCCCGTGTGATGCGGCACAGCGTACCACTCCAGGCAAATAATTGCCTGTGAAAAGTGGAACATCATTCTGTAGTCGACTATATATCATTCGATGCGCCTTGACGAGCTGAACACAACGAGACCATCCGCGCGGCTGTATCGCGTTCCTGGAGTTATTGGCAAAAAACCGTTGGTGACCTTTGATGACGTCACATGATCTTACAGCTGGCCAAAAGCAAAACAGGCCTCAAGGTAGTGAAGGTTGATCGTATATGAAGTCTTAGTCATGTATGGTATATGGGGCCATTCCGACGCGTTTGAGTGAAAAAAGCGTCGGAAAAAACGCGTTTTAGTTTTAGCGGTTTAGTGAAAAAAAAACAGGAAGTTGATTTTCCCCCATTGACTTATAATGGGGAGGTCGAGAAATTGACCTGACCTTAGGTCATCGATATCAAAATTCCGAGATATACCAGTTGTAGCCATCAATGACCTCATAACATCCTGCGACTTTCAAAAGCCTACGTCATCTACTGTAGCTCTGACACTGTGGCAAAGTTCCAAAAAAGTGACTTGAGGTTGGGTCATTCAAAGTGACCTGGTAACCTGACCAGTGGCGCGGGAACTTCTTCCAGACTGGGGGGGCTGAACCATCATAGAGATCAACCTAGGGTACCCCCAAATCTAGTTTTCTCATCGGTTTTAGGCCACTTATTTTTCAGACCTTGGCCTTTTCAACGAAAAAAAAGAAGAGAATATTTGCAAAAAAAGTGAGGTATTCCGTCTCTGCTGAGTGAAGAAACTACCGTTTTGGCAACCTGGAATAAAGGTTTTAAGCTGCCATTGAGTTGCCGAGTCAGTAAAATAGGTAGATTTTTCACTCACATGCTTTTTTCCTTTGTGACTCACAACCCCTAATTTGGGGAGGACAAGCTGCCCCAACGGTTCCTGGCCCCATGAAAAGTTGTGAGGCACCGCCCCCACGGCCCCAGAGTTGTGAGGGCAAGCTTCCCCCACTGCCCTCTCCCCCGGTTCCCGCGCCTATGTATGAATCTATGAAATTGTGTTGGTAGATTTCCGATTTCGATTCCTCCAGCTGGGGGGCTCAAATACATTACGAGCCCCCCCAGCCGAAAAGTTGGAGGGGCTCAGCCCCCCCTAGCCCCCCCGGTTCCCGCGCCACTGAACCTGACCTTAAAAGTAAGCAGGTTCAAACTTGCACACCATGTGTAAAATTGATGAGAGAATAGTCATGCCAAATTTCGCATTCACGAAAAAACTCGGGGGGGGGGGGGTGGATAACCGCCCCCCGTCGGTGCGTGGGTTAAGAAAAACATCTGGAGTCGGAACTGGAGTCGGAGTCGGAGTCAATATTTAAAGCTGGAGTCGGAGTCGGAGTCTTCAGTCTGTGTCAACCGAAAATCCATCGACTCCGCACTCAGCAGCCCTGGTGGCAACACCATCGCCCTGCCGCTCTGTTGATCATATCTTGGTAAGTGACTCGGCACTGATCTGGTAGTTCGTATAAAAAAGTAAAACCAGTCTGAACTGGCAGGAAAGGTGACATTGACCGCTTTTTGCCCACGCTCGGTCAGCGTCCCTGTCTGCCAAGGACTAGCCACTAGGAAGCATACATGCGATGCGCGGGAGGGAACTGAAAACCCACTCGGTGGACGGGCCAGTTGGACGCGACGCTTAGGTGCTGTTTTCATGTAGTGCTGGGGCTCTCTCCGCTGTTGCCTTACTGAAGGTAGGCCCGTTTTACTTTTCGTTGCTTCGAAGTCTTAACCCGCGACCGCCTGGGGGGGGGTCGGATCCAACCCCCCTTCGTTTTTCTTGAATAACTCATGAACCGCTTACGCTATCAACTTGAAACTTGGCATACCTTCTCCCCATCAATTTGACGTCTCCTGTGTAATTTTGAAGAAAAATTTCCAATTTTTTTAGATATATCGATTTTAGTGATGTAACTACATGGCGTTTTCAGTCAAAAAGTGGTAAATGTTTTAAAAAAATCGCCAAAAAATCAAGGTTTAAAGCAACTGATGGGGGGCCATTTTGGCCCCCGCCTGTGGTTTTTCTTAAATAGCGCGGAAAACGGCGGCGCTGCGCGCCGCCAAATTCTGGGTACCTTACCGGGCATCAATTTGACACCTTCACACAAAATTTCGAGTCACAGGTCACCTCAGGTCAGGAGTTATTGAGGTCAAACTGAGGTCATGTTCGAGTAAAAATGAGCAAAAAACATGACATCTTGAAACGCTCACCAATTCTACAGTTAACAAGCAATTTTAAAGTTCTTTATGTGGTTGTGTAGTAAAAAGACGGCGCTACAAAACTGCTATCTCGGATTTTCGAAATTTTGGGATTTTGACCCCCAAAAATAAAAAAATTGATTTTTTAAAGAAAAACTCAAAATATTTCCAATTTTTTTTTTCGAATTTCGATGAAAACGGAATATATGTGATAGTAACTGCGCTCTTCGATATACATACCAAATTTTAGATCGATACCTCTTTTTTTGGCCAAGTTATAGCGAAAAAAACTGTTAAAAATTGATGTCAAATTTTTGAACTCAATTTTTAGCAATTCTAGACCTCGTAGCGCAAAACGGAGACCACCATTGAACTCCCCGTGACGAGCTACATCGAATCGATACCCATTTTATGCAAAAATATCAACTTTGAAATTTGACCTAATTTGACCTGACCTAGACCTGACCTTGACCTGACCTTGACCAAAACGTGACCTAAGCTGGCCCTAAAGTCTGTCTGACCCACATAATCGCATTTGCCATGTAAAATGGACAATAAAACATATATCACACGACACTTTCATATTGTGACCCCCCAGTGACCTGACCTCTGTGACCTGACCTGGTATCAGTGACCTCAAATAGCAAAATATGTGTTTGAAGATCATTTCCCCATCGATGATTTTCAATGAAATGCATTTTACTCGATTTTACAACGCATTTCTTGAGATGCCTGTAAACGGTGAAAATTCGACCTTTGACCTGACCTGTGACGTCATCGGTTTGACCGAGGTCAATGAAATTGGGTCACAAGGTAGTTCCCCGTTGGGGCTATCCAACACCGTTTACCGCTTGTCGCTAGGTTGCGTGGTTCTCGAGATCTGAGGGGGGGGGGGCAAAATGGCCCCCCATCAGACCGCGTTGCTCGGCAGACCCCATCTGGGCGCGGGTTAAGGACATGAATAGACGCAGCTCAACGAGTTCTTTAAAATGCCTATCTCGGATTTTCCATAAAATTCGTTCTTCACCCCTAAAAAGTCAAAAACTATATTTTTGGAAAACAGCTAATAAAATCCAAAATTTTGAGAATTTCCAAAAAACGGAATATATGTTATAGAGCTCTATTAGAACATTAGATGTCCCAAATTTCAACTTTTTATCTTGATTTTTGACCCCCAAATTGTAAAAAATAGCTCTAACATGCATAGGGCATGGTGACGTCATAAGCATTTTCGTGAATTAGAGGCATTTCTGAACATCGCATGTGAAAACAAATGGCACCAATAGATTTCTGGGACAAAGCTCGTCTAGAGAAGTGCATTTTTATGTCAAAAATAAGAAGTTAAAAATTGACCTTTTTTCTTAGCCCTCGTTTACTTATGTATGGAATAAACGATTTTTAATGCTTTCAATGCACATTTATCACCAGCACAGTGACTTGGGGTCACATACATCGGATTCGGCGTGAAAAATAAGCCATAAAACATGTGTCGCACGCCCATGTAGCAGAAAGTGAAAACCGTGACCTTTCGTGACCTGACCTGACCTTGACCCGTACTTAGTATGACCCCTATACGCACATGGTACCTTCACTAGGCTTTTGAGGTCATTTCTGGGGAGTGTCGAGCAGCAGCTATCGATTCCGCTGTCCGTAAGCCTAATCATGCAAAACCCCAGAATTTGACCTTTGACCTGACCTTGACCCGAAAGTTGACCTCAATCTTAAAATCTTAAGAGTGCTTTGGGAAGGTCTCGTAGAGACCTTTCGAACGCCGCCTCGCGGGGCTCGATACGACCATTGGTTCTCGAGATAACAGGGGGGGGGGGTCGGATCCGACCCCCCCCCCCGGCTGTCGTGGGTACGGAAATAGCCCAGGCGGTGCCGGGTTAACCCGCGCCCTGTAGGGCTGTGCTATTGGCGGACCCTGCCACCCGTGGGTGGGAGGGTGGTCTGTTTCGGCCCCATAAGATCTCGGTAAGTTGCCGACCGATTTTCAAAATTCAAACCTCATTCGATAGCCCCACCGGGGAACCACCTTGTGCCCGCGCCGGGCCGGGGGGAGGGGTGTTTGAACACCCCCCTGCGGTTTTTCGTAGATATCTCAAAAACGGCGGCGCGGAGCGCCGCCGTTTTTAGGCACACCTGTTTGTGCATCTTTTCCGCACATGTTGTGAAAATTTCAGAGCCAGGTCGCCTTAGGTCAGGTCACCAGGTCACCTAAGTGACCTCACCTCAGAAAAAATAAGAATGCTCGTCATAGCTTCACCGATTGATCGATTGCCTTGAAACTTTCAGCGATTGATTTGAGCAACATGATCTATAAAATGTTAATCTCGGAATTTTGATATCGGTGACCTAAGGTCAGGTCAATTTTGCGGCCTCTCCATTATAAGTCAATGGGAGAAAATTGAAAAGAGTCTGTTTTGCACGAACGCTATTCTAGACACTCTCCAAAATCGAAATGTAGGTAAAATAAAAGAACTTCGATCGCATTCAGAAAATTCTTAACTTTGCCGCTAGAGTCATTTTCGGTCGCCGTAAATTTGATCATGTCTCCCATCTCCGGGACCAACTCGGCTGGATGGCACCTAAAACAATGGCTGAATACCATACCCTTATCACGGCGCACAAGGCCATCCAGAGAGGTGAACCCGAGGAGATCGCGACCCTATTTTCCAAAAATTCCCAAACACGAGCAAGGTCTACTCGCCAAGACCACCTTTTCCACTTACCGCGACCCCGACTAGAGACCGGAAAACGTAGATTCGCCTACCGTGCCGCGGCGCTCCTAAATACTCTCCCCCTCGAGCTAACGCAGTTGCCTCCAGCCAGATTTGCCCGTGCTGTAAAAAAGGGGCTTAAGCCTAGCCAGAGTAGCCATAGTAGCTAGCCTCATGACTCTTGGACTATGAAAGGCAAACGAGTCTGTGTGTACATAGTTATGAACGCGGCTTCGTGCGGGTTTCACCAAGTATGTGTGTGTTCGGCGTTCGCGTGTTGTATTTCGTATCCGTAAGTGTGTGCGTTTTCTTGTGTAGGTACCTATTTCTTGTGTTATCTTCAACCAGCTCGGACTCGGAGTGTAATCGCCACGCCGATTGTGGATTGCTCTTGATCGTCAATACATACATACATACATACATACAAAATGGCAACTGTGACCCCTCGTTATGTCCCCGAGGTCATCTCAGGTCACGAACAGAATCTAACAACTTTTCGCATATAACTTCTGGTAGAGACGTGCTAGAGCACTGTAAACGCCTTAGATGTGTTCGGCTCGACGTTGCGGATCGACTGATATGCAACATGACGTTTTCCGGTCAGGTCATGACCTTGACCTGAGGTCAAATTTTCAAGTTGACCTTTCTAGGTAAAATTATAGTTAATTCGACGCGTCTCGACAAGGGGAACACGATGCTGGCAAAAGTAATGTTATGGCTCCTTTGAATCAAAAGTTATTGCCGAAAATAACGCTTTTCGTAAAAACGGCTATTTTTGGAGTTTTTCCCCTCTGGAGGCTAAACCGTTGACCTGAGGTCAAATCTGAGAACATTATTCAGAAAGGTCTGTAAAAGGGCTATCGAATGCGCTTTTCCGCGGCGCTGTAGCTCTATCGGTTTCCGAGATAGCTGTGGGCAGTTTCCAAAATGTTGAAATAGTCAACAACGTTTGGTGACCTCTGGTGACCTGACCTTTGACCTGACCCAAAAAATGACCGAAGTATTTTCGTCCTTATTTTGGACGTTCTTTCGGTTGCCGATAACTGCGTGTCGCTGCGTTGCCCAGGAGCCGAGTTAGAAGGGGTGTGTTCAGACACCCCTCCCCCCGGCCCGGAGCGGAATCTCGGAGCACCGGCCCGGCGCAGGTTAATTGACCTCGGTCCACCTAAGAGTCACAGTTCAGGTCAAAGGTCAAAGGATCACTCCAAAATCAGCGTTTAATTCAAGCAGACTGCATATGACCGAAACATAAAATGACATAAAATGACATAAAATAGGCATAAAATGACAACAATACAAGTAAATGGCCGAAATCAGTACGATTAATCTGTCCAACAAATTTGGCTCACTAATAGGGCATATAAAACACATGGAGAGATCGGACTGTCGAGCTAGGCCAGCGTGCAATAGGTTAGCTTGTAGGCTGGCCCTACTGGCAGAGAGACGTCTTTGGGGTGCAAAAGTCGGCCGTGTATGCCGAACTTTCCCCGAAGGGCCAGGGTGCAGAAAGGCAGTCGCATACGCTGACCTTGCCTGGCCCAGACGACTCCGTGTAGCTCTCAGTGTAATCGTCCTACCCTCAACGCAAGCCCAATAGTCGAGCCACCCGGCCGGCTCCGCTGCACCAGATCGACTGACTCTCTCCCGCCGCGACCCCGACACAGGTCAACTCGGCGCGGCGGCGGGAAGGTCACGTGACAAGCGCGTGATCGCGCGACTCCCGAGCGGGGCGCGGCTCGGCCCGGCCGGTACATGTATACCCTGCCCACACAGTGGGTTCGCAGGGAACACGTGGAATAAAACATAGGGAAATTTGACCTTTTTTGACCTGACATTGACCTGACCTCCACCAGTAAGTGACCTAAACCGTACCTGATTGTCTTATAACCAGTACCATTGAAATGGAAATGTAAAATTGGCCATGAAACATGCATCGCACAACCCTAGTAAAGCTGGGTTCATGTGCAGACCCTTGGTGACCTGACCTGTGACCTGACCTGGTATCATCAGTGACCTCCAATAGCAACATATTTACTAGGCAACTTACGCCCTATCGCTGATTTTCGACAAAATGTGTTTTACTCGATATGTTTTAGCGCATTCCCAAGAAGACCCGTGAACGGCGCAACATTTTATCTTTGACCTGGCCTGTGACGTCATCGGTTACCCCAAGGTCAATGAAATTGGAGTTTCCTCAACAAATTTGACAGTGCTATCGAACGCCGTTTGAATTTTACGGATCCGCCCAGTAGTTTCGGAGATACGAGGGGGGGGGGGTGGCAAAAATGCCCCCCCACCGCGCGGAAGGTCTGCCTAAATAATGATACCCGGGGTGCCGTTGCCTACCTACCCCCCTCCCCCCGCTCCACCGACTATGGCTGGATTTCTGCACCTATGCACCCACAATGTTCCATCCGTTCCTACGCCCATGAGTACCAACACGTTAGAAAACTTGTTCAACTATTGTAATCAAGACAATAACTACCAAGATACTTCACACATGTTCTCTCCTTTTGGCGAAAAGCTTAGGGGGCGGTGTTCCCCCCGCTTCCCCTACAATTTGCAGTGCCTACGTTTTAGAGATCGCACGACAAAACACATGCCATCAGCGCATTGCTGATCTTAACTTACATTTGGTGGGCACATTTCCTGTTGGAAAATCTGAACATTAAATTTGGACATTTTTCGACCACACCGTGACCAGACCCTTATTAGGTATAACTTGCTGCAAATGACTTCGCGGATGGTACACACGACACTATTTTCGAACTATGTGTCCAAAATGGACCATAAAACATATGTATGTCACATGACCTAAGTCTGGAAACTTCCGTGACTATTGTGACCTAGTCTGACATTCCTTTGACCTGAAACATACTAAGAACAAGCTCGGTACCCGCAAGATATATTCAGCATACATTTACGAGTGTGTAAAGCAAACATGAGCTGAATGTGACTTAGGGGAGAGTGGAGTGGGTTGTATCAGTTTTTACTCCGAGACCCATAACCTCGTAACTATCCGTGATAAACTCATTATTTCCATGCTATCTCCTTCCTTGATTCTTCTGCTTTTTTTGTGCAAAGTAACTTTTCCGCTACCTCTACCAGTTTTTCTTCTACGGTCTGCCAAATAGAACAATGTTTTTGATACAACTTGCCCCATGGCTTGGGTGAGTTGTATCACATGGTGGGGTAATTTGTATCACTATTTCACGTTTCATGGAGTGTGCTTGCTACTGGTTTTAAACATAGCAACAACATTAAATGGGGTCAATACAATGTATATGCTCAAAGGCTTCACTTTTATTAGACCAAACTTACGTTGATCCGAACGAAACATCGAAACGAACGAAACATCAACAGACTAGACGCAAAAGTGGCCCGTTAACCCGGCAGTTGCTGGGGTATTTCGCCACCCACCGTTTGCTGGGGGGGGGGGGGCGTTAAACGCCCCCAGCCGATAACTCGAGAACCAATAGGCGCAGCGAAACGCACGAGGCGGCAAACGAAAGAACGCGACGAGACGCTTCAGATGAGTACTTTAAAGTTGAATTTTGAGGTCACAGGTCAGGTCAAGGTCAGGTCAAACACCTGAAATCGGGCTTTCAGTAGCATGGACTTCAGGACTTCGCAATGGGCGCCTCTCGTCATAAACTCTGTCAAAACGGTGCACAATCCATCATATAAGGCCTACAAGAGTGTCAGCTCCATGCAGGGGTCAGTCAAGCATAGGTCAGGGTCAAGGTCAGGTCAACCGGACAGGCACATATCCCCGAAAATCAAAACTGATATTCGCAGCCTGTGACACATGTTTTATGGGTAATTTGGGGCGTAGAACACGATGGTGACATTCATTTTATCATATGTGTACGTGTTTGGCTAAAAAAGTTCAATTTAAGAAATTCATGTATCATGGTCGTGAAGTAGTCACGAGAAATTGCCAAGATTCAGTTCAAGATTTTGGAAAATGCGGAACGATAATCAATAATCGAAGATAGCCATTTGATTCTCCATGGTATTGGCAGTCTAATGGCGTTTACGGCATGTCTATATGTCTATTCTGTGATTTTATATGATTTTTTGAACATATGCCGTTTTTGGTCGAAAACTCAGAAATCATGACGTCACTAAAACCTCGATATCTCAAAAATTTTCCGACCGATTTTTTTGAAACTTTGTCACAATAAACTTCAATCAATTCCCTACAGGTACCCAAAATTTGGCGCGCCTGCGGCGCGCCGTTTTTATGCTATGGCCCGGAGAAAAAAGTGGGGGCGTTTAACGCCCCCCCCCCAGCAACTCGCGGGTTAAGAGCAAAGAAGCCAACACATTGTGCCGAAATGGGACGAGTATTGACTAGCTACCTACAAACGCGAGCCAGGGCTTAGCTTTCGCGATCAAAAGCAACATACCCATACATACATACATACATACATACATGTTACAACATACCCCACCCGGCTCTGATACAACATGTACCTCGCCGCCATCTTGGAAAAAACATCCTCGTGCTCAAAAACAGCGGACATCCATTTTCACTCACGCAGCCTTAGAACCTACCATCACCACCGCTACGGAGATCTTTCAAATTCGTGTACTTCTAAATGCCCAAAACACACATTTTCTTGCAACTTATTTTTTTTAGAATGACATTAAAAAAACATAAAATCGGCTCTCACCTCGAGACGCGTCCACCCAGCCACACGACAGAACAGGGAAAGATGGCGCCCGGAAAACCTCGTCGGCTGGTCGTGTCACAAGCGCCATCTATTGGATAAGTTTGGCACAATTCGCCCTGATACAACTTGGACATGATACAACTCTCCCCGCTCTCCCCTACCTACCCATTTAGCGGCGGCCATAGTCCGAACTGTGAGCATGTGGCTGATTTTTACCACCAACGTTTCTATTGCAATCCACCACAACTTTTGTTCTTTTTTCAGGGCTTCACGATTGTCTACATATACCATTCACTGGTATCAGTGAAGTGCTACGACGTCAAGACGAGGATTCCCATGACGAGTGATTCAACGCCGATCGATCAGTTCAGTGTAACGCCAACTCTCCACAACCTTGCCAACAATGACAACTCAAAGTAGGATCTCACACCACTGGTGGCGGCGCTCCATGAAGGCGTTAATAGCCATCTCCACGATCATCATGCTCTACATGGCGTCTGGTCGGCTGGCTCGTGAGGCCTCCCCTTGGGCCTACCCGTCCTTCAGCGCCGACCACTGTTCCGACAACCTTCTGGGAAGGCGGCTGTTTGCCGGTTCGTGTCCTCATGAGCCGATCGACGCCGTCTACACCTGGGTCAACGGCTCGGACCCGGAGTTTCGGCGGCAGCTGTCGGAGACGTTGGTCCACCTGGGGCACCCGCCGGCCAACGAATCGGTTAACGACAGCAGGTTTGCTGACAACGAAGAACTGCGATACTCTCTTCGATCTCTGGAGCAGCACGCGCCGTGGGTGCGACGCGTTTACCTGGTCACCAACGGACAGGTACCCGCCTGGCTGGACCTGGACAACCCACGCATCACCGTCGTCACGCATGAGGAGATATTCCCCAACAAGTCGCACCTGCCCACCTTCTCCAGTTCAGCGATCGAGTCTCATCTGCATCGCATCAAAGGCCTCTCAGAACACTTCCTCTTCTTCAACGACGACTTTTTCCTCGGCCAGCCAGTGGTCCTGGAGGATTTCGTGTCTCCCAGAGGCGAGTACCTCACCTTCTTATGGCCGTCGCGGGGAGGCGCCTTCAACCAGTCGTCCGCCCACTCATGTAGCCTCACACACGTGGACCGTCTCTTCACGCAGCGTTACGGACCCGAGGAGCGCCGCGCCGCTGCACACGTACCGCTCCTCCTGAAGCGCTCGATCGTCGCAGAGTTGCAGACGACGTTTGCAGCCGAGTACGAACATACCTCCGCGGCGCACGTGCGCACCAACGACTACATGCAAACGAGCTTCACGTATTCCTACTTTCTGCGCTCAGAGCGGCATCGGGTGTCGTCAGGCAGATTGTTCGAGATGTTTGACACAGACCGCTCCGGCACCTTGTCTGAGCGCGAGCTTCTCTCGGTGATGAGTGGTCTTCTAGGACGCTCCTACTCCGTGCGTGATGCCCGCCTGCTCTGGGACGAGTTGAGGAGGTGTGCCGCGGCTGGCGATACGCCCACAGACAGCAGCGCCGAGCTGAACCGGTCAGCCGTGCTTGGCTGCACGACGGCCACCACTCGCCTGTCGCAGCGCATTGGCGAGCGTCGGTACCGCACCCGCGACGGCGCGCGCAGTGCCTGGTTCTACCTGAAAGTACCGTCCCGGCCACAAGTCGTCAAGAGGCGTTTCACTGAAGTTCTAGCCAATCCACGCCGATTCATATGTTTAAACAACAACTTTTCTGACAGCACAGCGGGGCGGATCAAGTTCGTGCGCGATATGCTGGGGCAACTGCTCGAGAGACTCTTTCCCTGGCCTTCCCAGTTCGAGCTGACGTCGAACCGACGGTAATATGTGTTACTAGCTGGTGCTGCTTGGCTGGTGTCAGAAATAACTGTTTTTTATGTTTGGTATTGATGTGATCAAGACCCGTGCCCCCCCCCCCCCCAATATCATTTTAAGGAGAAAAATATATGCACGAATTTGACAGCTTTTTATAAGGAGGTCATTCGGAAACATCTTATTGAATTAATTAATGCCTGACATGCAATAAGTAACTACTAGATATTTAACTTCATTTTATTTATTCACTACATCAGCCGTGGGACATGCTCATTTATGGCAAAAGTCAGCTTAGGAAAATGCAGTCTTGATAAAATTAGCTTTATTGCTAAAGTACGAATAAAGTTAACATGTGTGAGCATGCTAAATCGTCTCAAACACTAGAAGAAACGTCAGTTGTCACATAGGTATGTACAGGTCACCGCTGAAGTAATGTGCGGTATCCGTGGTGGCTAGGGTTTGCATCTGTATCTTAGGACCTATTTTGTACGACTGCCATGAAACTTGAAATGTGGCTTACAAGTGCCGAGATCTTTTCAGCTGCAATCTCATCTTTTGCTGTCTACCTCTGGATCACTCCATATTTTAAACTCTTCGGTCAAAGCCATCTGTGGAGGAGATTCGTAACTAAATTCCTGATAACGCCACTGATGCCCTAACCACGTGATTCGGCAGCGAACCAATTACCGTTCTTGTAGACAGCATGAATGGTGCCAGGTGCCCTTGCGTCGAGGCTAGCGCTTCTTGGTTGTGGCGTGACCGAGAGTCGGGTCGCAGAGCGAGGTCAGTGGGGTCAGCCTCGTCAACCACCTCCGGGCTATCGGTGCGCTGGGCAGGGCGGGTCTGGGCAGACCCTCTGCGCCACCGAGCATGTTGATAGTTCTTTTTGGGTCAATATGGAATGCATTCATGGCTGTGCTATTCACTATGTCGTATAAATGAAAGGGCAGGGCGTATAAATGCATAGCCACCACAGGACAGCAGCTGTTTTCACACGGTACATATCGGTTCTGACAAGGTCACATCAATAACGACTCACAAGCCAGTTATGGCGTCGAATGAGTTATCTAATGATTATAGGATGAATAATGGGACCCATTAACATAATAAGGAATTTAAAGATTTCGATACACATACACATGATAGAGTAACTAAGTAATCTTGATATGTTTGGCCAATAACTGATGACTGGTACCGAATGTCGATGATATTCAAAGTGCATATAAGATCTAACAGTCAGTGGAGAACGAAAAGATCCGATTGGAATCGAACCCGAACCATCCCGAACAATAGCCTGACGCTAAACCACCCCACCAAGAAGACAATTTCAAACCGTAAGCAGAGTCGCTATGTGGTGAGCGATTTAATCAGCATGACATGAGCATGACGCCTACGGCGTGACGTCCTGTAAATGCAGGGGAAGGGTCGAGGAGAGGCCGGTTGGCGGTCGCCGTCCTTTGCGATTGTAATAGACGAAAGCCGTCCTACCCGCAGAAGATGAATTTGTTAAAATTGCAAAGCGGCAATTTCATCAGAACATGAGTGGCGCTGATCATTCAGGTTTTTCATTTTGTATCCCGATACGCTGTGACTGTAAGCGGGACAATGACCAATTGCAATTATTAAAGATATGAAAGTGTGACTGCAGTTGTATTGGACCTGTGCTATGAAAGCTATGAAAATCATTGGTTTCTTTACTTTATAGTTATATGCTTCAACGTTCTTTCTTCTTTATTTTATTGAATCCGAGCGAACGGTAGAAAACAAATATGCTGTGTCATTCACTGGCCATTTGATTAAAAAACTAATTGGATGCAGGCGCGCACACAGGATTTTTGAATGGGGGGGGGGGGGGCACAACCTTCGATCTGGGCCCCCCATGCCGAAGGCCCCCCCCCCAAAAAAAAAAATACGGCCCACGGGGCTATATTTCGGTTGGTTTGAAGCTTGAGCAATTAGTTTGTCAATGCATGGTAGGTAAAACAATTATTTCGGTACCAGCTTAATTTTCAAAACATACATATTTTTACGCTAGCATGTTTTTTTAGCATGTTTTTTTTTCGCGGACCCAGGGCCCGCGAGTCACCCGGGGGCCCGGGGTCAGCTCAGGCAAGGATGTATCCAGGACCTCTCGATGGGAGGAGGGAGGCACGGTGGGTCCAGTCTCACTGGCAGACGGGTCTCTTTAAAACGGTCTTTGCATGAGAAAATGTGGAAAATCGGCAAGCAAAAGTATCATTTATGCCCGAGGAGTGTGCCTAATGTACACTAATGCCTAATTTACATGATATTTTACGAGCGAGCGAAGCGAGCGAGCTCCTCAGAGTCACCGGTGTGTGGCGCGCTCAGAGGTGCCGGTAAAAGGCCGTCAGATGCGCTGGTGTTGGGTCCTCACAGGCGCCGTTGCGGGGTCTTAGGGCTTAGAGACACTGGTGGGGCCATCATTGGCATGTGTGTTGCCCTGCAAAATGGCCTGCAAGTGGAAAGTGGCCCGTCATAGGCTGGCAAGGACACTCGGAGGCTGGTAAGAGGCCCTCAGAGTCACTGGTACGTGGCCCTCAGAGGCGTCGGTGTGGGGACTCTCAGAGCCGCCGATGTAGGCCCTTAAGATGCGCTGGTGGGGGTCCCTTGGAGGTGGGGCAAGGGGCCTCGCAGTTGCCGTTGTGGGTGCCTTTAGAAACGCTGGTGTGGACCGTGTGTCTATCACAGACGGATGTGGAGCCATAGCAGCCAATCCCTCGTTGGTCGTTACTAGGGCCCTGAGCGGCCGGCGAGGTCTCTCAGAAACCGGCATTGGGCCTTTATGAAGATAATTGTGGCTACATAGGAGCCAATAACGTGCCCCCACAAGTCCTGTGGTGTCCTTCCGAGTTGAAGTGCGGCCAGCGCGAACCCTCTGCTACCAACTGGCGCCGCAGGGCCCCTCGGTTTCGAAGGAACCCTAAACCCGAGAACGGGCACTTCCCCCTCGCTCCCTTGCTATGTCACTGAATCCAAGTGATTAAGGACCCTTTAGGTAATCAGGGGCGTTTCAGATGACCAGGGGTTTTCAATTGATCAGGGGCCCACCAGGTAACCATGGGCCCCTCTGGTAACCAGGCGCCCCTTAAGTAACCAGGGACCCCATCAATAACCAGGGCCCCTCAGTAAACGGGGGCCACTCAGGTAAGTGTAGGAGTCCTGCAGATAACCAGGGCCGGCAAGGTTTCTCAGGTCCGTTTTTTGACAAGGCTCTTATTGACTCAGGTGCGAGCCCTTTGCCATCAGCAGAGGGCCCTTTCAAGCCTTTTGAGGGCCGTTTAACGTCTCTTGAGTTCCCATTGAGGCCTTCTAAGGGCCCTTTGAGCAGTCGAGGAGCCTTTGAGGCCTTTTGAGGGCCTCTTGACGTCAGCTGAGGACCGTTGGACGCCAGCTGAGGATCGTGTTTTTGGGCCTTCTGATGGCCATTAGACGCCAATGGATGACCCTCTGACACCAACTGGGGCCATCTGACACCAGCTAAGGGCACTTTAAATTTGACGCTAGCTCAGGGCCCTCTGGCATTAGCTGGGGGCCCTCTGACGCTAGCTCAAGGCCCTTTGACGCTCTTTAAGGCCTTCTGAGGGCCCTTGAGGTCTTCTAAGGGCCCCTTGAGGCTTTCTAAGGGCCCCTTGAGGCTTTTTGAGGGCCGCTTAACGCCAGCTGAGGACCGTTTGAGGCCTTCTGATGGCCATTTGGCGCCAGCTGGGGGCCATCTGGCACCAGCTGGGGGCCCTCTGTCACCAGCAAAGGACCCTTTAGAGCCTTCGGAGAGCCGTTTGACGCAAGGGCATGGCCCTCTGACGCCAGCTCAGGGACCTTTGACACCCTTTAAGGCCTTCTGACGTCCGTTTGACTTTAGCTGAGGGCCCTTTGAGGCTATCTGAGGGCCCTTTAAGGCCATCTAAGAGTCCTTTGAGGTCATCTGAGGGCTCCTTAAGGCCATCTGAGGGCCCTTTGACACCATCTAAGGGCCCTTTGACACCAGATGAGGGCCCTATGACGCTAACTGAGGGCCCTTCGAGGCTATCTGAGGGCCTTTTGAGACCATCTGAGGGCCCTTTAAGGCCATTTGAGGGCCCTTTGTACACGGTCTTCGGTGGTCTAAGGATTAGTTAGAGGCCCATTTGAGGCGGCCTTCGGCCGCCTCAAATGGGCCCCTTCCTTCGAGTTGGGCCCCCCAACTCGAATTGGGGGGCACGGGCCCGTGTGCCCCCCCCCCCTTGTGTGCGCCCTTGATTGGATGCCGATTGCCGAATTCCCCCCCCCCCATCAACTGGCAATATCGTCTAGATGGCAGGGTTGTGCTCGACTAAAAAAAATTGCCGACTCGACTCATCATTCAACTTCAGAAAGCCCTCACTCAACTCTGACTCAAACAATTGGAGCTGATTTTTTCCCTTGACTCGACTCATGACTCAAGCGGCTCAATGAAAATATGAGTTGACTCAAACTTGACTCGAATTTTTTGTTGAGTCAAGTGTGTTGACTCAAAATTGACTCAGATAAAAAAGTTGTTGAGCGGGGCGGGGGTGAAAAAAAAAATCCGGCAGCAGGGCCAGGCCTAAGTTGTTCTGCGGGGGGAGAATGAAAAGCTTTTTTTTTAATAACAACCAAAATATTTATTAGAAACAAACATTTTGATTTACCAACATACAGGTTACAACGGAATTGGTGACCTGACCTTTGACCTGACCAAAAAATTGACCAAAGTGTTTCGTCATTATTTTTGGCGTTCTTTCGAACGCCGCCTTCCGCGTATCGCTACGTGGCACAGGAGCCGAGTTAGAAGGGGGGGGGGGGTGTTCAGACACCCCCCCAGCAGGGCGTGGAAATCCAGGACCCCCAGCCGGGCGCGGGTTAAAGAGGAGGGCGCGGACAGGTGAGGAAGGCGATGTACGGTCAGAAGGCCGCCTACAGCTCAGAAGGACCCTCTACGGTGAAAAGGGCACCGACTTGTCAGGAGGGCGCTAAACGCAGAGGGCGCCGGTCTGGAGGGCGTTGTATGGTTAGGAGGCCGTTATACAGTGAGGAGGCCGGCGACAGTTCAGGAGGGCGCTGTACGGTGAGGAGGGCGCTATAATACGATAAGGAGGGAGCTGACAGGTCAGGAGAGCGCCGACAAGTGTGGAGGGCGCAGACAGATCAGGAGGATGCTGTGTGGTAAAGACCACGAAGGCGCCGGCCCGGAGGGCGCCGATTCCGAATGTCGAACAGACAGAAGGGCGCTGAAGATGAGGAGGGCGCTAGATGGTCAGCAGACTGGGGGTGGATATCCGGCAGTTCAGGATTGTGGGTGCATCTTCACCCACAACGAGATATAAAATTGTAAACCTGGGCGCCAGTGCCGCATGGTGTACCGCAATGGCTTACCGTCGAGGGCGCCTAGAGTGCTGGACATTAGAAAGGCGCCTTCGGCACCCCGAAATGATCGTGAAAGGCGACATCCAGGGCGCCGAAGGCGCCCTGAATGAGGTCGCCTGCTAGATTTGGGAGGGGCTAAAGCCCAGTGTGCCCCCTTGGCTGCGCCCCTGATACATGGGTGAAACTTTGACATCACCATTGGGGTCCCAAACGTCCAAGGGGGCCTCCATTTAGTGGGGGCCTCCAAGCAATTAGGGGCCTCCAATTGCGGAAGCGGTAATTTACGAACCACGTCAGGGCCTCCTCTAAGAAATTTTCACTGGGGGACCAGAGGCTCAGAAGCCAAACCTAGGGTACCCCCAAATCCAGTTTTCTCATTGGACTTAGGCCACTTATTTTTTGTCACAGCCCGGATGCCATGATTTTTTTTTTTAATATTAATAAAGAAATGGTAGGTCACCTGACCTTACTCATGGATCCTGGCCAGCAGGATGACATTGTATGTAAATATCCCCCGCGTCGACCGAAATCGACGAAAATTTCTGGCTTTTTCACTTTCGACAATAAAACAAAAAGCCTTTATTATAAAAAAGAATTTAACGGCACAGCATTGCGCAAGGAATCTAACCGACCCCAGAAAGTGTAAGGGTTAACCCTAGCCCGCACCTGGGGGGAGGGTTGCCACCCCCAAGTTAGTTTTTCTGCTCTACACTGAACATTTTTAAAGCTAGAAATCTGATTTTTGGATAGCTGTTTTTCTATCTTTTCTCAGCGTCCATTGAAAATTTCAAGTTTCTGTGGCTTTTGGGTTTGGAGATATGATCTTGTTCTTCAGGTCATGTAATGACCTAAATGACGGATACCCAATATCTTGCGTTGGCTATGGGCCTTGTGAGCTTTTGAGGCACCTTGATGTCGTTTTTTTTTTGCCAATCTTACCTCCCACCTATCATTGAAGATGTTGTTCTGCCGTCTGCGATGTACAGATGTCAGGGTCAGGGTACATCAGTACAGACACAGACATACACAGACATACAAACACATATCATTGACCTTGACCTAACTTGACGTGAAATGACCGCAGGCAGCAAATTAGTCGGATAGTGTGACAAAGAGCTGTTCTAGCTGGCTTGGCACCAATACGGCAGCGTCATCGGTATATGATGGGTTGGCCCGCTGCTTGTGTAGGTATTTTATTCGACATCACCACAATTTATTCAAACAAAATTTTAAGCTTCGCACTCAAGAGCAACATATTCTTTGGGAAGAGACGAATCCGATGATACCAAATTTTACCTCATCAGGTAGTCATTGACCTTCCAGGTCAGGTCAAACTAAAGAACGTTGCTGTTTGGGGTCACCGTTGCCCGTTGGAATATCACGTGCGCTGCTCATCATATAGGTACCGATGACGCTGCCGGTATTGTGGTGCCAAGCCAGCTAGAACCTCTTTGTCACACTATCCGACTAGGTTTTTGCTGGCTGTGGTCATTTCAGGTCAAGTAAGGTCAAGGTCAATGATATGTGTTTGTATGTCTGTGTGTATACTGATGTGTGCACCGATTATGAATGTGTCCCTATAGCATGAGATCATGAACTGAGAAGCTTTTACCAAATATACAGTCAAAGAAACTTCACGAAAGTAAATTCAGCTCGCCTAAAACGCAAAATTTTTAGATGACCTAGGCTGACCTTGACCCTGACCCTAGCGTCTCTACATCATCGAACAACATGTTCCATGATAGGTGGGAGGTAAGACTGGCAAAAAAAGGCCGAAATCAAGGTTTTAAAAGCTCATAAGACCCATAGCCAACGCAAGATATTGGGTATTTGTCACTTGGGTTATGACATCACCTGAAGAATAAGGTCATATCTCCGAAACCAAAACCACAGAAACTTGGAATTTTCAATGGACGCTAAGAAAGGATAGAGAAGCATCTATAGCTATACGAAACATCCGGCTTCTAGCAATCAAAATGTTGAGTGCAGAACAGAAAAAACCCTGGGGGGGGGGGGGGTGGCAACCACTGCCCCCCATGTGCGGGCGAGGATTAAATAATTTGAATATTAGGAAAACAATTTATTCAAACAGGTATTCCAACAGAGTCCCGGTTTTTTATAGGTGACCTCCGATTTGTGTACCTAGCCTCTAAGTTGCCCAGGGGGCCTCTTATTTGTAGGTATATACATACAGTACAGAGAGACTCCTACTTCGACTACTTGCACAGAGAGCCTCCTTTTTGTACATACAGCTAAGCTTCTACAGGTCGAGCGCCGGCCTCCTATTTGTACGTACAGAGAGCCTCCTACTGTTATAGAGGGCCTCCTATTTGTCTAGGGGGGCCTCCTATAGGTTAATGGCGCCTCCTATTTGTCCAAGTGGCCTCCTATTCGTCTAGGGGGCCTCATATTTGTCCAAGAGGCCTCCTGTTTGTCCAGAAGGTCCCCTATTTATCCAGGGGGCTTCTATTTTCCAGGGGGCCTCCTCTTTATCCAGGGGGCTTCCTACGTGTTCAGGGGCCTCCTATTTGTCCAGGGGCCTCCTATTTATCCAGGGGTCTTCTATTCGACCAGGGGTCTCATAATTGTGCATGGGCCTCTTATTTGTCCAGGGGTCTCCTACTTGGGCCTCCTTTTTTGAAGGGCCTCCTTTTTGTTAAGGGAGCCTTCTAATTGTTCAGGGGCCTCCTATTCGTACAGAGGGCCTCTAGCTCCTACTTGTCCATGTGGGCTCCTATTTGTTCAAGAGGCCCCTATTTGTACAGGGGGCCTCCTATTTGTCCAGGGGGCCTCCTATTTGTCCAAGCGGCTGTTATTTTTCTAGGGGGCCTCCTATTTGGCCAAGAGCCCTCCTATTTGTCCAGCGGGCCTCCTACTTGTTCAGGGGGCCTCCTATTTGTCCAGGGGGCCTCCTATTGGTTTAAGTAGCCTCCTATTTATCCAGAGGGCTCCTATTTTAGGGGCCTCCTCTTTATCCAGGGGGCCTCCTTCTTGTTCAGAGGGCCTCCTATTTATCCAGGGGCATTCTATTCGTCCAGGGGGCCTCCTATTTGTCCAGGGGGCCTCCTTTTGTGAAAGGGGCCTCCTATTTGTCCAGGGGGCTCCTAATTGTCCAGGGGGCCTCCTTTTGTGAAAGGGGCCTCCTGTTTGTCTAGGTCTAGGGCCTCCTATTTGTCCAAGCCCAGGTGACCTCCTATTCGTTCAGAGGGGGCCTCCTATGTCCAATACTTGTCCATGGGGCCTCCTACTTGTAGGCGCGCACACAGGATTTTTGAATGGGGGGGGGGGCACGACCTTCGAACTGGGCCCCCCATGCCGAAGGGCCCCCCCCAAAAAAAAATACGGGCCACGGTGCTATATTTCGGTTGGTTTGAAGCTTGAGCAATTGGTTTGTCAATGCATGGTAAAACAATTATTTCGGTACCATCTTAATTTTCAAAACATATATATTTTTACGCTAGCCTGTTTTTTCTCAAATGCGACTCAGAGCCGGTACATATACCCAATCATCTAATTTATTACGCAAAACATTTCATTAATAAACATTTTTGCAGGTCCCTCAGAAATCAGCCCCGGACAGCGACTGACTGCCGGCCGGCCGGCCGGCCGACCGGCCCCGGGTGGCTAGAAGCAGGGGCCGGTCACTGTTTGGCCCAGATGTGTAGGAGCGGGAGCAGCACTCCTTTTTCACGTATATTCGCATATTTTTTTTAGGCACATCGACATGAAATGTCATTATATCTGATACGATGCGGGATCACAGACTAGAGATCCAGCTTATAACTTATATTTAATGCTTAACCAATGAATCAAATCAACAGGACTATGTACGATGCATGTCGGACACGTACCCAGAATTTCGCCCAAGAGGGGGTCACCTGCTGGTCACCTGGCCCCGGGCCCGCGAGTCACCCGGGCGCCCGGGGTCAGCTCAGGCAAGGATGTATCCAGGACCTTTCGATGGGAGGAGGGAGGCACGGTGGGTCCAGTCTCACTGGCAGACGGGTCTCTTTAAAACGGTCTTTGCATGAGAAAATGTGGAAAATTGGCAAGCAAAAGTATCATTTATGCCCGAGGAGTGTGCCTAATGTACACTAATGCCTAATTTACATGGTATTTTACGAGCGAGCGAAGCGAGCGAGCTCCTTAGAGTCACCGGTGTGTGGCGCGTTCAGAGGTGCCAGTGAAAGGCCGTCAGATGCGCTGGTGTTGGGTCCTCACAGGCGCCGTTGCCGGGTCTTAGGGCTTAGAGACACTGGTGGGGCCATCATTGGCATGTGTGTGGCCCTGCAAAATGGCCTGCAAGTGGAAAGTGGCCCGTCATAGGCTGGCAAGGACACTCGGAGGCTGGTAAGAGGCCCTCATAGTCACTGGTACGTGGCCCTCAGAGGCGTCGGTGTGGGGACTTTCAGAGCCGCCGATGTAGGCCCTTAAGATGCGCTGGTGGGGGTCCCTTGGTGATGGGGCGAGGGGCCTCGCAGTTGCCGTTGTGGGTGCCTTTAGAAACACTGGTGTGGACCGTGTGTCTATCACAGACGGATGTGGAGCCATAGCAGGCAATCCCTCGTTGGCCGTTACTACTTAGGGCCCTGAGCGGCCGGCGAGGTCTCTCAGAAACCGGCATTGGGCCTTTATGAAGAAAATTGTGGCTACATAGGAGCCAATAACGTCCCCCCACAAGCCCTGTGGTGTCCTTCCGAGTTGAAGTGCGGCCAGCGCGAACCCTCTGCTACCAACTGGCGCCGCAGGGCCCCTCGGTTTCGAAGGAACCCTAAACCCGAGAACGGGCACGTACCCCCTCGCTCCCTTGCTATGTCACTGAATCCAAGTGATGGGACCCTTTAGGTAATCAGGGGCGTTTCAGATGACCAGGGGTTTTCAATTGATCAGGGGCCCACAGGTGACCATGGGCCCCTCTGGTAACCAGGCGCCCCTTAAGTAACCAGGGACCCCATCAATAACCAGGGCCCCTCAGTAAACGGGGGCCACTCAGGTAAGTGTAGGAGTCCCGCAGATAACCAGGGCCGGCAAGGTTTCTCAGGTCCGTTTTTTGACAAGGCTCTTATTGACTCAGGTGCGAGCCCTTTGCCATCAGCAGAGGGCCCTTTCAAGCCTTTTGAGGGCCGTTTAACGTCTCTTGAGTTCCCATTGAGGCCTTCTAAGGGCCCTTTGAGCAGTCGAGGGGCCTTTGAGGCCTTTTGAGGGTCTCTTGACGTCAGCTGAGGACCGTTGGACGCCAGCTGAGGATCGTTTTTGGGCCTTCTGATGGCCATTAGACGCCAATGGATGACCCTCTGACACCAACTGGGCCCTCTGACACCAGCTAAGGGCACTTTAAGTTTAACGCTAGCTCAGGGCCCTCTGACATTAGCTGGGGGCCCTCTGACGCTAGCTCAAGGCCCTTTGACGCTCTTTAAGGCCTTCTGAGGGCCCCTTGAGGCTTTTTGAGGGCCGCTTGACGCCAACTGAGGACCGTTTGAGGCCTTCTGATGGCCATTTGGCGCCAGCTGGGGGCCATCTGGCACCAGCTGGGGGCCCTCTGTCACCAGCTAAGGACCCTTTAGACTTTAGAGCCTTCGGGGAGCCATTTGACGCAAGGGCATGGCCCTCTGACGCCAGCTCAGGGACCTTTGACACCCTTTAAGGCCTTCTGACGTCCGTTTGACTTTAGCTGAGGGCCCTTTGAGGCTATCTGAGGGCCCTTTAAGGCCATCTAAGAGTCCTTTGAGGTCATCTGAGGGCTCCTTAAGGCCATCTGAGGGCCCTTTGACACCATCTAAGGGCCCTTTGACACCAGATGAGGGCCCTATGACGCTAACTGAGGGCCCTTCGAGGCCATCTGAGGGCCTTTTGAGACCATCTGAGGGCCCTTTAAGGCCATTTGAGGGCCCGTTGTACACGGTCTTCGGTGGTCTAAGGATTAGTTAGAGGCCCATTTGAGGCGGCCTTCGGCCGCCTCAAATGGGCCCCTTCCTTCGAGTTGGGCCCCCCAACTCGAATGGGGGGGGGGGGCACGGGCCCGTGTGCCCCCCTTGTGTGCGCCCTTGCTTGTTTAGGGGGCCTCCTACTTGCTCAGGGGCCTCCTATTTGTCCAGGGAGCCTCCCATTTGTCCAACAGGGCCTCCGATTTGTCCAAGGGGCCTCCTATTTATACAGAGAACCTTCTATATGAACATCGGACCTCCGTTTGTAAAGTAGCTGGTGCGTCTCGGGGGCCTCCACTATTGGGGTCCCAAAATGACAATTGGGGTCCCAAATGTTCGCACTGGGGTCCCACATGGGACCTCGAAATTATACAAAGTTACACCCATGCCCTGATATGTGATAGACGCTAGCTAAAATACCAGTAGTGCCATAAACTATAGGATGTTCAGAGCTAAACAGTGCCTTAATATTTCACTTTAATATTTAATATTTGCCTTAATATTTTCACGAAAAACCACCACAGGGGAGAGGGTCCAAACACTCCCCCTCCCCCCTTCAGCAGGGCGCAGGTTAACCTGACCTGTGATCAGGGCTGCGGAGTCGGAGTCGGATTCGGATTCGGAGTCGGTCGGAGTCGACAGTTGTGACCGCGGAGTCGGAGTCGGAGTCGGAGTCGATTTTAGAAACCCGAGCCGGAGTCGGAGTCGGAGTCACCGAAAATCTGTCGACTCCGCAGCCCTCTGCGGAGTCGGAGTCGGGAGTTGGAGTCGGTCGGAGTCGACAATTCTGCCCGGAGTCGGAGTCGGAGTCGGAGCTGGTTTTTGAAAGCCGGAGTCGGAGTCGGAGTCGGAGTCGCCGAAAATCCATCTCCGCAGCCCTGCCTGTGATGTCATCAGTGACCTCGAGCAACACCTCGAGGTCGTCAAAATATGCTTCATTCGACAGTTTTTCGGGGGCTTTCGATTTTCGAATGCCCTTTGGGAATTTTGAAGAAATGAACTGTTCTGCATGGCATGAGCATAAACATAGAAATAAAGACTTAATATCTTTATATCTATGAGCATAAACCTTTTGCTGAGCTCCAACTTAAACAATATAATAGCTTTGACTCATGGGCGTAATCGTGTCGTTTACGGCGCATTTCTGTTTCGTTTATGGCGCACTTATTTCTGTTGTGTGTTGGTTGTGTGTGGTGGTCCGTGGGTCGCCTGTCAACGCGTGGTGTCGCCGGCTATACTACTATACATCAACATCAACGTTGACGTTGGCTACAGGTTGGCTGCAGGCTACAGAAGGTTCACAAATAATCACATCCTCCTGTCACCGTGAATTTGTTGGAGATTGGTAGGAGCGATTAGGTTATTTGAGCTGATCAAATCATTTGTAACTTCACAGTTACTGTAGTCAAAAAAGCAATTATCTAAGGGCCAAGAACGTCTAGCCTTTTCCCTAGGCTAATGATAATGATAAATTCTAGGTACCTATTTTCTGCTGTGCTCATGCTAACTCAAATTGCTAAGCATCAGCATGTTGATGTTGATGTGGATTGGGTGCGAGAATTGGGTGGCCGTTCCAGTTCGGGGTAGGTGGCCTAAGGAGTAAGGGCATGTATCTCGGGAATGGGATTGCAAATTGTGGCACTTTTGAATGATAGGTATCATTTCAAATTCCTGTAGCTTGTGAATGACAAGGTTCTGTCTGTAGGCAATTATTTTTTAAATTTCTGTTACTTATTTTTTAGTAGTTCAGTGATACGTGTGTTGCTACAGCAAAAATTTTAGGTTTTAGGTTAGGTTAGGTTGTAAGTTTGTAGGCTTTAGGTTTTAGGTTGGTAGGTTTGTAGGTTTTAGATTGTTAGGTTGTAGGTTGTAGGTTGGTAGGTTGTAGGTAAATAGGTAAGGTTAGGTCAGGTTTGACTATGTATTTCTTTTATTTCCAGGACATATAAGTATCATTTTTGGATTCAGGATGTCAAGTAATGTAAGAATATGAAAACTTTATCTTTTAACAGTCACTCAGACTTAATATATTGATATACTTTTACCCCGGTTCAACCAATTGTCATAGCTCTAGTACCTATGGTTTTAATGCATAATGAAATTTTATGTCAATACATATCAATTATGATATTGATATTAAGACTGCAGTTCTGCTTAACTGTAACAGGACTTGTAACAGCTAACAAACATTTTGATATCATGCTCAATTCATATTGTCTTCCATTTTTCCAGTAGGTACCTCTCTGAACATCCAAAATGACAGACGCACGCTACTTCACGACCACCAAGAAGGGTGAAATATTTGAATTGAAATCGGAGCTCAACAGCGAGAAGAAAGAGAAGAAGAGGGAGGCTGTCAAAAAGGTATGAATGAGTCAATGACTGATGTGTTTTTGGTCTCTATGCTTTGATCAATCATGCCATTACACAAATTTTACTATCCTCATTATTTATTTTACTCTTTATGACTTAAGTCAAGAACTTAAATAATTTGGCATCATTTTAACAATTGACTTAGCTAGAGCTTGCACTAACCTGAGCTGCACAAGTGAAAGTCTTTAGTCCTATTATCTTATTAAATATTTGTTGGTACCTACTTGGGAGATGTTTTGAATGTCAAAAGTTAAGTGTTTCACCATGTGTCTCACCCACTGACTTGCTGCAGCTGCTCCCATCAGTCACTGGCTGACCCAGTCAGCCAGTCTCATATGCTGATTACCAGAGCAACTAAACCCTGAGCTGCTACCACTGGGAGAGTTTTGTGTGCTACTGATTAGCTACCTAATATGGGATGGACATAATTGTGAATTTGTTTTTTATTAATGTTGCCCTCTTACAAGGTAAAATCATACAAAACATAATGCAACAGTAGCTGTCATACAATGACATGCAACTGTCAACCTGATATCACTTGGAAACATAAAATTGAAAATAATTTAATTCAACCAAACATCATTTGAAAAGATAAAATTAAAAATATGTTAATTCAAATTGTAATGAGCAAGCAGATAAAGTTAAGTCTCACACAAAATTGGTAGTAGAAATTTTGGTAGTCATGAAGCAGGCGTCATACTTGTTTTTTTTTTTTGCAACCAAGTAGAGGCACTATACCGAGAGATGCTTTCTACTCAAACCAAACCAAACCTGACCTTACCTACAACCTACAACATAGGTACAACCTAAAAGCTATCACCTGCAACCAGCAACCTAACCTACAGCGACTCTCCTTGGTTGAAAAACAAATGTGACGCCTGGTTTACTACTACCAAATTTTTCTTAGTATGAGTGGCCGGCGGGCTGTGGAGATGTTTTTACGAACCTTATACCTCTGCAACCACTGGACCGATTTGTGGGACCGAGCCTTGCAGAGTGTGCCCATTAAAGCTGGACATGGCCTGTCCCACTCAACTGATTTCAACTCCGCTGCGGCTGCTCCCACCAACCGCATACCATCCCAGTCAGGAGTGTCAAATATCGAGCGCCGGAGCGACTCGAACCCGGGCTCTCACTACCGGGAGTCCGGTGCTCTACCAGCTGAGCTGTGGGACGGGCAGGACAGGGCATTTATTCGAACACAACTTCCCAACATCAACTCACATGTTGTTGAACGTTCATTGTGACATGTATGACTAGATAAGTGAAACTTTTTAAATATAAAGGTTCTCGGCTTTCTATAATACAGTACCTTTAAATTTAAAAAGTTTCACTTATCTAGTCATCAACTCACACTCTTCCAACATCAACCAGTTTCTCATAATTCCAAGCACTGGTGGTCGGTGTGAAATGTTCACCAGCGCGCGCGTCTGACTCTCTCCGTCTTCTGTCCGCGACCGTCAGGTGATCGCGTCCATGACAGTGGGTAAGGATGTGTCGGCTCTGTTTCCCGACGTGGTCAACTGCATGCAGACAGACAACCTGGAGCTGAAGAAGCTCGTCTATCTCTACCTGATGAACTACGCCAAGAGCCAGCCGGACATGGCCATCATGGCCGTCAACACGTTCGTCAAGGTGGGTGACCCTTTACGTCCAGGCTCATTATGTTTTGGAACTTAACAGTCTGATCAAATTCTGGGATCTTGGGAGCAATGTTCCGTGTCTTTTAGTGCAGAGAAGATATCGAGTGGTTTTATTATCGATGCCTGACAATGACTGGATCAACACTCTATAGTTGTCAGTCCTATAGTTGTCAGTCCATGAAGCTAGTAGTATTTTTTTTTTCATTTGCCTGCTCGCCAATATCTCTTGTCCCCGCCATCGGTGTAAGTTTATTTTGTTGGAATAGTTCAACGAATAAAAAGTGACCGTGATAATGCAGTATTCATGGATTTATCGCATTTCCATGTTTGCTTTATTGATCACTGACAGCACCCACTTTATGATATACCATTGGTTATGTTTGTTCCGTTGTTTGTTTATTTGTGGTTGTTCTGTGTTCACCGGCATGTAATCGTAAAGCTAGTCTCTTCCCATTCCCATATTCAGTCCCATCCCCGTAACCCCTTACCCCGTGCTGTCCAGCGCCCTGTAGCCCATCAACTCGTCGATTCGCGGACAACAGTACTTATCGCAAATGTTCGTAAGCAGAAGTACGTAGGCGATTGAGTATGTAAGGACAAAAGTGCGTATCGCTAAAAATAACGTAACCTGACCAGATCCAACTTCTAACCTAACCCAACGTATTCCAATCCATTCCAACTAAACGTGACCCAACCTAACCTAACCAATGCGTTGGTTCATACGTACAGAAACGGACGTTTGTGACGCGTGTATTTGTCTGCAACCCCAACCTCCCTGCGTCCCTCCCTCAGGACTGCGAGGACAGCAACCCGCTGATCCGCGCGCTGGCAGTGCGCACCATGGGCTGCATCCGCGTCGACAAGATCACCGAATACCTGTGCGAGCCGCTCAGAAAGTGTCTGCTCGACGAGGATCCGTATGTGCGCAAGACGGCCGCCGTGTGTGTGGCAAAGCTGCACGACATCAACGCCTCGCTGGTGGAGGACCAGGGCTTCCTGGACCAGCTGAAGGAGCTGCTGTCCGACTCGAACCCCATGGTCAGTGAGATGAGAGGACAGGGCCGGATCTTGGAGGGTGTTGACTGTGGAGTGTGGATTGTGGATGGAACAGTGCTAACTGGCGATAGACTGGCTCTGTGGTAGTTTTTTTTTATTGTTAGCTGTTAGCTGGACCAGTCATGAATGAAAATGAGTGTTTGATAATTCCAAATTTCGCTAGCTTCCTTGCGTTTTCCTTGTTTCTTAGCGCTATATACCTGCGCTTATATGGTGCATGTTGATGACATCAATATTATCACTGCATAAGTAATATGCAGAGATGCTGGATCATTTGCATAGCTACGCTTTTTCTACGACGGATGTTTTTGCCGCTCTCAATTCAGCCTGAAGATTTTATGGTGTTTCTCTGCCCCGATCTTTTGACGTCACCGAGCCACCTCTATGCTTTACCAGTGAACTGTGCTGACTAACTGCCGTTTCCAGGTGGTGGCTAACGCTGTGGCGGCGCTCACTGAGATCAACGAGACGAGCCGCAGCGGCAACCCGCTGATGGAGATGAACGCGCAGACCATCAACAAGCTGCTGACGGCGCTGAACGAGTGCACCGAGTGGGGCCAGGTGTTCATACTGGACAGCCTGTCCAACTACAACCCAAAGGATGAGCGCGAGGCGCAGAGGTGTGTGTGGAGTATGACTGATGGCGGTTTGGGGCTGGGCTGGACAGTGATGTGACTCAACATGGTATGACAGTGGGGGGCGGTGTGGGGATGGGCTGGGCAGTGGCTCACCATGGTATGGGGACCGACGCGGTCCTGTTATGCCACTGTCCCGTGACTATTGATCGCCATTTAATAAGCTCATTGTTTGCATGCTTACATTGATTTTGCTTACTCATGTAGTTCGACACTTGTATTCCATTTCAAAACATCAGTTTCATCCTCTCTATGCCCAGTTTATTCTGAGCTGGCGTTAGTCCAACCCCCATCGGTTAGTCCCGTGTCACTGTACCAAAGGACGGCCTGACCCCCCGACCTTGATCTATCTGCTCCTACTGTGACCTGGCCACCGGCCCCGAGCGCCGACGTGCCTGACAACCTTCTCGAAACGTAACCACCAGCCCTGTCCATTCCTAACCTTACCACTTTACCCTGGCCTGACCTGACTACATGACCCTAACCTCACTACGCCGATGACCACTGTAGTCCGGGCGCCCCCCCCCCCCTAACCTCACTACCTGCCGCTTCCCTAACCTGACCAGTGACCACCTGCCGTATCCTCACTACCCGCCCCTACCCCAACCTGACCACCTGTTCCCGTCTTAACCTCACCGCCTGCCCGTACCCTAACCTCACTACCGTTCTGCTCCTACCTTGACTTAGTAACCACCAGTCCTGCCTGACCATAACATCACCATCTGCCCCTAACCTGACTTCACTACCTTCATCTACCCATTGTACCCTAACCTGGCTTACCTGACACCAACTACCCCGACCCTGACCTGTCCGTCCCTCCCCCAGCATCTGCGAGCGCATCACCCCGCGTCTGGCGCACGCCAACGCCGCTGTGGTGCTGTCGGCGGTGAAAGTGCTGATGCGCTTCATGGAGCTGATGCCGTCCGACTCAGAGTTCGTGACCAACATCACCAAGAAGCTGTCGCCGCCGCTGGTGACTCTGCTCAGCTCTGAGCCGGAGGTCGGTGTGATCGGAGACAGGGAGGGAGGGAAGGGGATGGTTGGTAAATCGTGAACGTCTGAAGGAAAGGGGGGAGGGGGAGGGGAGGGGTTTGTGGAGGGTTGGTGTCAGCAAGGTGATGGTTCATAAAAAAATTTGTCAGCTGGTGGCATGCTTTGCTTTAATATTTTGGACTGAGCTACTAGCCCATCTTATTGCAGGCAGTAGCGCCTTCATGTTGAATGTTAAAATTGAAGATAAAATACTGGCATCTTAAATTACTTACCTCATAGGAGCAAGCTTTTGACGTTTGAATGTGATTCACCCGACACCTATGAGTTGATGTGTCATTCAGGCCTCGTAGATGACACACCATACATCTCATACGTTCCTTAGAATGCACTCGTACGGTATAGCGACTGTCACCCGGCTGACCGTGCTATGCTGTCTGCGTCACAGGTGCAGTACGTGGCCCTGCGCAACATCAACCTGGTGGTGCAGAAGCGGCCCGACATCCTCAAGAACGAGATGAAGGTGTTCTTCGTCAAGTACAACGACCCCATCTACGTCAAGCTGGAGAAGCTGGACATCATGATCCGTCTGGCAAACCAGAGCAACATCGCCCAGGTCCTCTCCGAGCTGAAAGAGTGAGTGAAACAGCGTGTAATGACTTTCGCTTGTCTGGCTATAATATTGCGGTTGATAATGAGTTTTTCAATCTTCGCCTAAAATAATATGAATTGCCAAGCAGGACCTATTAGACCTTAAAACGTCATCTTGTTGTTTACTACAGGTTAGTGTGCTCTCATGCTCAGACAGTAGACATGCCATCGAGGATTACCCATAATCTCTACGAAAAGTGATAATAATGTTGTTATTTGTGTTGTTCCACATCCCGGATACGACACTGCGGCTGGCGGCGACTGTGCAAAATACCGTTTGTGATGTGTTTTGTATGCTTGTGACAACCGACTTGATACATACCTCTTACGTAAGTCTGTGTTTGTGACATGTTTGTGTGTTTGTCCACTGTCAGGTACGCCACGGAGGTGGATGTGGACTTTGTGCGGAAGTGACTATATGTTTGTGACATGTTTGTGTGTTTGTCCACTGTCAGGTACGCCACGGAGGTGGATGTGGACTTTGTGCGGAAGGCGGTGCGCGCGATCGGCCGTTGCGCCATCAAGGTGGAACAGTCCTCGGAGCGCTGCGTCTCCACACTGCTCGACCTGATTCAGACCAAGGTGAGTTCGGCCGACGCGGTCCCAGCCGTTATCGCAAGGAAGGAAAGTGCGGCGTAAATGCGTAGCTGTTTTTTTAACTTAAATTCGAAAGGCGCGATGTTTAATGTTTAATGAAGTGGCCCGGGGCTATCCAAGTCCAGACGTGGGTTGTACTCCTTGCAGTTAAGTTGCCACACAAATTTCCTTTTAGCATGGTCGACCATGGTCCTGCTTAGTCATCTACGCTCAATCTCTTCATGATTGTACTTGGGAGTGTTTCGTTGATTCCTTCGTGCTGGAGACATCTCAAACGTGTAGTCTTTTGCAGTGATACTTTCAGCTGTTTGGTCGATCTATTCGCACGACTGTCAATGCTCACTTCAATCCTTTTCGCCCCAGGTGAACTACGTCGTCCAAGAAGCCATTGTGGTGATCAAGGACATTTTCCGCAAGTACCCCAACAAGTACGAGAGCATCATCTCCACCCTGTGCGAGAACCTGGACACGCTGGACGAGCCTGAAGCGCGGTACGTAGCCTGGGTGTCGGTGTGGGGAGGCTGTTGTTCGCTGGTCTCCCACTCCCGCGAGTCCCGCTCGTGCTTCGGAACGTCTGGGATGTGGCCAAACTTTTGTTCACAACTATTTGTTTGCCACAATGTTTTGTCTAGATTGCTCCCGGCCCATGAATGTCTGGCAACTTTTCGTAAATGTATTTTCTTGATTGCTGTTAGGGGCCAAAAACTCTTTTTCAATCATCGCGGATATGAAATTTTCGAACATTGTTCACTGGTCCTTGTTTTTATTTTTTCCGTCACAGATAACAGTAGTACTACTACTGTTAGTAGTAGTTAGTTAGTTAGTTAGTAGTACTACTGTTATCTGTGTTTCCGTCTATCCTCTGCAAAAAGGAAAGCAAAGCAAAAACGTGCATCACGGCTCCTTTTCCTTGCTGTGTCGGCCACTGTATCTGGGTACTCTGCGCATCTTTTCCCCGAGTCCATTTATTCCATCTCCACGCTACCAATGGAATTGCCCGCGATGCCGACTGACTATCCCTCTCTGGTGTCGCTGACAGAGCCTCTATGATCTGGATTATCGGCGAGTACGCAGAGCGAATTGACAACGCTGACGAGCTGCTGGAGAGTTTCCTGGAGGGTTTCCACGACGAGAACAGCCAGGTGCAGCTTCAGCTGCTCACAGCCATTGTCAAGCTCTTCCTCAAACGGCCGTCCGATACACAGGAGCTCGTGCAGCAGGTGGGTGTATGTGGGGCCGACAGTTGGTGTCTCGCTCGCTCACTCAGTCACTCAGTCACTCACTCAGTCACTCACTCTTTCACTCGCTCACTCACTCACTCACTCACTCACTCACTCACTCGCTTTCACTGGCCCATTCGCCCACTCACTCATTTGCTCGCTCACTCGTCACTCAGTTACTCACTCACTCACTCACTCACTCACTCACTCACTCACTCACTCACTCACTCACTCACTCGCTCGCTCGCTCGCTCGCTTCTCTCCCATCCCCGCTCTCTTGCTTCGGACTGTTCCCCTACCCCTCCCAAGCCCCCAGGCCAAAACTCTAGCATATCGAACTTCTTTCCTTATTCCCTGGTCTCCTTATCCGCTCAGGCATAGACCTCTGTATACAGAGGTCTATGGCTCAGGTCAATCTTAAGTCTCGCCTCCCACTCATCATCGCCTTCTCATCATTCACCCTGGTCCGAACCAACGCCTGTCGGCGCATCCTATCTTACTTCTTCTTACCAGATTCATTACCAGATTCTTAGCACCAGATTCAGTGCACTCTTTCATCTCGACATCACCCTCCCCCCCCCTCCCCAAACACACACCGCCATCCGGGTCAGGAGGCGTTTGCTGTATATATTTTGGTGACATAGCATTTCAAGACTAATTTAACCCTCGCCCTGGCAGGGGGGGGGGGGTCGATGCGACCCCCCCCCCTAAGGTTTTTCAAAGATAGCGTAAAAAAACGGCGGCGCTGCATTTGGCACAGCCTATGGGGCAACCTTTTTACATATGACCTGAAAATTTTAGGTCCGGGTGACCTTGGGTCAGGTCACCAGGTCAGAAAAACCGGTACAAGGTCATGGTCAAATTTCAATTTTCTTTTTGCACCTGTCCAACTCACAGCTTTGCACTGATTTCCTTCAAACTTTCAGGATGTGCTAAGTTCACCGAGTTGTATAACATATAGTTCGGGTTTTTTGAGGTCACTGACCTGAGGTCAGTTAGAGGTCATTACGTCGTAATGTTAAGCCTATGGGAAAATACTAAATTCGGAAAATACTGGAGATATCCGCTTCGTTCTATCACTTTTGTGCTTTAAAACCACAGAACTTAACAGCAGGTCACTTGGTGCTTCTTTGTTTGGTGTACTTATCCATGGGTCAGGTCAAATGAGGTCAACTGAGGTCAAATGACGTTTTTGCCAATAACTTGGCACATAATGACGCTAGAGCTTAAAAAATGGTATCATTGTGTTCCTGGTGATCAGCCGAATCGAATGATATGCGATATGATGCAATTTGGTTAACTTGAACTTAACTTATTAATTTAAGTTTACTTAAAATTTAAGAAAAACTTTAAGTACACCTAATCAAGCTAAAAAGTATATCATTCGACGCGCCTTGACGTGCTGAGTTCACTGGTGCTTTTCTTTTTGCTCTATCTTAATTAGATCAAAAGTTATAAGCGAAAAACTTTTGACCTGTTTTTAGCGAAATTTTTACATTTATACCCCCCAAAACCCCCCTAAATATTGACCTAGAGCAACCAAATTTGCACAGGGGCGAGAACTCCAGGGGGCCCACCTACCTACCAAATTTGGTGTTTCTAGGTGCCATAGGAGCCAATCGCGAGGGGGGGGGGTCGCATCGACCCCCCCCCCCCCTGCCAGGCCGTGTTATGAAAAATGCCCTGCCAGGGCGAGGGTTAATGAATGTGACGAATTGTCCGTCATTTTGTTTCGGTTTGCATTGTTGTCCTGCCTAGCCCGTGCCTGTGTGATCTAAGCTGCAAGGCTGGTGTTGATTTCTAGGCTGGCTTTTGAGAAGCCAAGCAGGACGTGCACCTTCTAATGCTTCTATTTTTAACGGCCGAATGTCACATCCTACGCCACCACAGCCACCAGCAAACTTCAAAAAGTCTTAGAACTTCACCGTTCGTGATTGGTTTCAAAAACTCATTCGGTCCTTCAGCGGCACACGATTTCACCCGAAAGCCGGGCGCCAAATAATCTTTTCCCGGGCTCGCTGACATACCAAATGAATCTTTAAAGCGAGCCAATTATCACCTCGCTTTGAGAGTGGCGGGCCGTGGGCTCGCGTACGTGTGGCGTCATAAACCGCGCCTAATCTCTCTGAGTGGGGTAATGGAGCAAGTTGGCGCGCCGGCCGCGGACAGTTGGCGCGCCGGCCGCTGCGAAGTTGGCGCGAACCATTAGCCAGCTGACTAGGCGCGGGTCGGCGCGCCGCGCGCGGCCGGCACAAGTTGTCGGCGCGGCCGGCGGATGCGGGTAATACGCAACCGAAGTGTGACGTCATGACTACTGGCTGGGGCATAATCAGCTGACGGCCCTGTGTTAAAGCAATGGGACGAAATTTTATCAGCATTTTTAGAACAAACTGGACCTAGTTAGATAGTTTGGGGGCCAGTTTCTAGGTAAACTGAGTATATTCTATTTTTCTACGCCCAAAAAATGCTATGTTTCAAAGCGGAAAGGACCAAATTTCACGAAATTGTTACGGGCGGCGAACTTGACGCACCAAATACATGACCTTGAGATGCGAACTGTGACCGCGTCGGGAGGATTTTGATGTGTAAGGTTTGACATATTTGAGTTTGAGCTGGATAAATATTTTTTATTTGTAAAAAGCAAAGGAGAAAATCCACCATATAAGTTATTTTGAAAATCTTTTTTATTTTAAATCCGTTATTTTAAACCTCTTGATCTAAAATATTTTGTATTTCTGCGTCAACTTCGCCGCCAATTAGGTTTTCACGAAATTTTGTGCTTTGCGTTGTTAGATTTTGCAATATTTTTTCATAGAAAAATAGATCATACATCGTTGTCCTAAATTCAGCTACTAAAACTATCTAACTAGGTCCAGTTTTCTTGGGAAAGATCGGCAAAATATTGCCCCATTGCTTTAGCACGGGGCCGTCAGCTGATTATGCCCCAGCCACTTATCGTGACGTCACGACTTCGGTTGCGTATTGCCACCGGCAGCGGAGGTGGAGGCGTTGTGCCGCATTTGGCGGTCAGTGTGGGGGCGGTACCGGCGACACGGCACGAGACTCCCTCCCTCTCCCTCCGTTTCCGATGCCCCAAGAGAGCAAGATGACGACCTCCGGCATAAAGCTGTCGGGGATCGGAGGGATTCTTCCGATTGCTCATCTAGGTGTCTGGGATGAACTATGTGACTCCGTGGTCTCGATTCAGTGATGCGAATTATTTCTTTTATAATTATTTTCGCCCGGCGGATGCACTTGAGCTCTTGGCTGGAGTCAGTTTACGACCAATTTATGATACGGGAAATAAATAATCGAGTTATCGTGCCTCCCATAATCTTTGGTATTTGTGGCATCCCGAGGACTTCGTCGAACAAATTGTTACTTTAATATTTAGCTGAAGAAGCTCTTTGATGATCAGAAATGAACAACCTGTAATTGAGCTCATTGCCATCCTAGGTATTCAGTACAACGTTCAAAGGACTTGGTTAGCATGGAAGCGTTCTTTTTTTTTTCATTACACTATGCAACAGTCATTTTGTTCCTGAGTAACGACCGATTTTTTTGAACTCATTGGGTGTCATCACAACCGAAATGGGCATTTGTTTTGATCTGAAAATGCTTTTCCGGTTTTCAGAGACGATTTTCGATTTTTGGCCCCGAAATTCGGTTTTTGGCCCACCGTGTCCGGTGTAATTGAGTAATCGACTCGTGGTAACTTTCATCGCCTTTCCTATGCCACAAGCTTTCGAATGATATCCGGTTTTGCATATTTGCGTGTAAAAATAACGTCATAAATCTATGTTAACCCTATTCCTGGCGGGGGGGGGGGCCTCAGGAGCCCCCCCTGAGGTTTTTTGGTTATTTCTCCCAAACGCTTTGAGCTAGGAAGCTCAAATTTTCTGACTTTTCCTAAAAGGCTTTTACGCAACATTTCTGAAAATTTTGAGTTGATCTGACCTCAGGTCAGGTCACCAGAGGCGGTTTGGTGACCCTACCTCAGAAAAGTTTGCAATCACGCCAGAGCTAGAGTTTTTGACCGATCAATTTCTTCTCTTCAGGCTTTAGTTAGGGTACCAGTATGTGCAATTTGTATATCTCAGAATTTTCATATTCTGTGACCTGAGGTCAGGCCAGACTCGTGACCTTTACATTGCAAGCGTATGGGAAAATATTGAAACGCCTCCTGCTTCGTGTAAACGAGTCAAAACCACCCAATTCTTTCAGTATTATGGAAGATTATCTCATCGGTGATGATCCTGGTGCCGCTAATTGACAGGGGCACCGGCAAAGGTCATCTGAGGTCATGTGACGTCATAAATCGTTTTTCTGTCAATAAATCACGACATGGTGGTGCTAAAGACTTGTAAGTGGTACCAAACTGCTCGCCTGGTCAAGGCGCGTCGTTTGGTATGCAGCATGACCATACCTCACAACCTCATTGATGAATGACCTGACCTTGACCTCAGGTCAAATTTCAAATTGACCTGTGAAGGTCATCACATACTTATTTCGCATCGCCTCGGCGAGAGCAACAAAAAATGTATTGGTTTTATGTCTCTATGTTTCTTAGTTTAAAAGTTATATAGGTAACTAATTCCAAAACATTTTATCGTTGATGAGCTCTGGTGACCTCAATATTGACCTGACCTGAAAATGTTTTATGTAAAAGTTGTAGATCTTTAAACGACCTATCAAACGCCGTTCGCCGTTTGTCGCTGCGACGTGTAGTTTTTGAGATCTGAAGGGGGGGCGAATCGGCCCCCCCCCCCGCCAGTTTCTTGTCCCGGCGGAGCCCGCCAGGAATAGGGTTAAAGTAAGAAAATGTCGAAACTTCGTAAAAATTTGACATTTTTTCCAATTTCATTTCAAAATAGAGAAAAAACTAAAGACCCTATCCAAATTCTGAGCCCAGTTCCTTGAAGAGCATTCAATTTCCGTTCGGAAGGTACTATTTTAGTGCATTTTATCGGTTTACTGTGGCGTCCAGATTGAGTCACTGGAAAAACGGGCCCCCAGCCATTTCCATGACAATATGTGTTCAGTGCATGAAGAACCATTCTAACAAATGGAGGTACAGATCAAGATTCTGAGCGACAGGACTGCTCAAAACTAAGTTCCTGCGTGTGACACGAGGTCACAAGGGGTCAACAACATGACCTCAGTTGACCCCTCGTTGACCCTATGGCGTTAACATACGTTATCAGGTTAATGCTATGTGATATGACCTAGGATATGTGTTTAGGTTAACTCAATCTGGACGCCACAGGAATCCGATAAAATGCACTAAAAAAGTACCTTCCGAACGGAAATTGAATTCTCTTCAAGGAACTGGGCTCAGAATTTGGATAGGGTCTTTAGTTTTTTCTCTATTTTGAAATGAAATCGAAAAAAATGTCAATTTTTTTTTACAAATTTCAACATTTTCTTACTTTAACATAGATTTATGACGTTATTTTTACACGCAAATATGCAAAATCGGATATCATTCGAAAGCTTGTGGCATAGGAAAGGCGATGAAAGTTACCACGAGTCGATTACTCAATTACACCGGACACGGTGGGCCATAAACCGAATTTCGGGGCCAAAAATCGAAAATCGTCTCTGAAAACCGGAAAAGCATTTTCAGATCAAAACAAATGTCCATTTCGGTTATGATAGGACCCAATGAATAAGAAAAAATCGGTCGCTTTCCAGGAACAGAAAATCTTTCATTTTTTGTTGCATAGTGAATTATTGACACTGCTGGCTGCGGCTGCTTACTGCTAACTCTGCGGCTCTGTCCATCTAACGCTGCCCTCCCGCGACCCCCAGGTGCTGAGTCTGGCTACCCAGGACTCTGACAACCCGGACCTGCGCGACCGCGGCTTCATCTACTGGCGTCTTCTGTCCACCGACCCGGCCGCCGCCAAGGAGGTGGTGCTGGCAGAGAAGCCGCTCATCTCGGAGGAGACGGACCTGCTGGAGCCGACGCTGCTCGACGAGCTCGTCTGCCACATCTCCAGTCTGGCGTCCGTCTACCACAAACCGCCCAGCGCCTTTGTCGAGGGTGAGCGAGGGAGAGGGTTGGCATCGGTCTGGTTCTTGGAGTGGGGAAACACTGGGTGGACTGATCTTTTCCCCGTTTGTGAGAGGATAAGGGAATAGTTGGTCTGTGGCCGTTTTCGAACACGTGAGTGTCGCAATGTTCGTTCGTAACTTTGTGAGCTGATCCGGTTCGCAAGATCTGGTGCAGTTGGCAAGTTAGTTGCAGCTCGGCTTGTGATTTACCAACAAACTATGCTTGACGTAATTAAAGGAGTGCACTTAGTAGTTTTGGCTGTTTCTTTGGGAGCCCTGCTTTCGACATTGCTTTAATTAATTATCGAAACTTGTGAGCTACCCAGCAGTCGAGCTACGCTGCCACTTTGCAAATAAGTGTGCTTCCTACTGCTGCGCCATCGCTATGCAAAGTAATAATTTAGTTAGGTACTCTTGCAAGGATCAGAATTTAGGTAACTGCCCTCCAGGGCCCAATTTTACCAAATGCCGTGAATGCGCAATCATGGCATTTGGCAACGTTCAGAACTATTCCACATTCACTTATTCATTCGTTCAGGCAACATTCATAATCATTCACAGTCATTAAACTCATGCTGGACGTAAATAACAATAATACCCGATACCGTTGATATTATTACCGGTAACTCCGGCCATTCCTGCCATATCCTATTCACGGCATTGGTAAGATTGGGCCCTGGTGCCTGTTGTCAGTGATTACGGAGCGAGCGAAGCGAGCGTAGTCTTTCCTTAGATTAACGGAAATTTCTGAGTATGAGCGGCCAGCCGGCCGACCAGCCGTGCGGACACTTTTGCGAGGCTTATATCTCAGCAACCACTTGACCGATTTACACGCGGTAATTTTTGTAGGGTAACTTCATTCCTTCTACCAAGTATTGGACTATTCCCGATGCATGTGGGTGACCCCTTATGCACGTGCCACGTGCAAAACGAAGAGGTGTCAGTTTTGTAATTGTTGCAATATCTCGGTAACTACTTGGCCGATTGCGCTGAAAGTTGGCATGTAGGTAGGCACCCACTAGGCACTGCATATCCATGTGCCAGAGTTAGGGTGCTGCTGCACGTGCGCACGTGCAGGGGTCGTTTCCACATCTCGAGAACGGCTGTACCGATGGCGCTCAAATTTGGTACACGGTTAGGGACCAGTTGTACTCGTAGGGTGCCGTGCACAAGTCAAATGGGACCCATTTTGCACGTGCGCACGTGCAGGGTGCCGCTTCCAGATCTCGAGAACGGCTGGGCCGATTGTGCTCAAATTTGGCACATCGCTAGAGACCGGTTAGTAGGGTGCCGTGCACAAGTCAGTTGGAGGTACCACCTCGAAAATTCGCACGTGCAAGGCCCACCCTCTCGCTCGCTCCGTTAGTCGCCCCAAAAGGCGTTATACTTGTTTCTTTCACTTGCGTTGAAACATAATCATTGAATGGATCTACTTAAATTTACAGCACATCTATATAATTTTCACGCGTACCGTACCAATAGGGAAGTTTAAATATGTCAGTGCCATTGACAACACCTCTTGTGGAGTTCAATGCTGCGATGGACTCCGGTCTGCCTCGCACCTGTGGGACTTCCGGCCGGGTATTGATATTCCGAGTACGAATGATTGCTTCCGCTGAGCTGGCGTGGTGCACTCGCTCACAATATCGTCAAAGATTCCTCGGACAAAGCCCGTCCAGTGATGCGTGGGAGTGCGTTTTCCGGAGATGAAACAGGGGCACTCAGGTTGGGCGTCGTCTGGTCGGGCCGAAGGGGTTTCCGTGTAAGCTATTACCTGCCGTGATCACTCACTGTTGGGCGCGATATAGCCTCGTTGCTGGTGCACCCTGTTACTCCAAGCCATCACCATCATCTCTCACTGTCAAATTACCCTTCGGATGTCACTGTCACCTACCGTTACCTGTTGTCTGACGTCCGCTCCACACCCATCAAAGTCGCAGTGCCGGGTGTGCTGTTGCCTGTTGTTACCTTTCATCTAACCGCGGCTGACGGCTCGCCCAGATCAGATCGCAGTGCTGGCTGTTCTGTTACCTGCACCTGTCTGTTCTGTTCTGTTCTGTTCTATTCTGTTACCTGTTACCTGCACTGTTGCCTGTCACTGTCGCCTCTCGTTACCTGCGACTCTCACCCCGTTACCCGCCATCTGACCACCGCTCCCCCTCCCCCAGGTCGCAGCGCCGGTTTCCGCCGCGTGCCTCTGAAGCCGGACGGCTCGGCAGCGGCGGCGGCGGCGCCGGTCGAGGAGACGCCCCAGGCGACCGTCATCCCGTCACAGGACTCACTGATCGGTGACCTTCTCTCGCTGGACCTCAACCCGCCGGCCTCCCACACGGCTCCCGCGGCGACCAACGTGCCCTCCAACGTGGACCTGCTCGGCGGCGGCCTGGACGCCCTGGTGAGTGGGGGTGGCTGAGTGGCAAGGGGCGGGGCGGCTCATAATGGGAGGGGAGCGGACTTGGTCAGACGCCTGGGTGTGGTCTGGGGGGACCTGAGAGCCATCTGGTTTGTGCTAGTGGGGTTGCGGACTGTTACGTAAGGCATCGATGCAATGTAAGTCTGATCGATACTGTTTTTTCATGTATATTGACCTTCCTCAAACTACCTACCCTTTTCATTGAAATACCTTTTTTCCTGTAGTGGTCCCTGTCTAATGTCTTCATGTGTAAGGCCTTTTGATCGCAACGGCATATGATAGACCATTCCTTTTCCTGACATCTCTCCTCTCCGTCCTTTCTTTATCCTCTCCTGCAGACGTGGATGGGCGGCGGCGTGCACAGCCCAGCCGAGGGGCAGTTCCTGTGCCACCTGCGTGACCCGCACACCCATCGTCCTGCCCGTCCGCCGCTGCCGGCGCCGTCTGCTCAGTCGCCTCTGCCGGCGACCGCACAGTCGCTGCCGCGACGGACATCGCCGCTACGGTCTCCTCTTACGGCTTCCGCCGCCGCTGCCGCCGTCAGCGGCCGTGTCACCAGTCCTATCACTAACCTCGTCACCAGTGGAGTCACTAGTCACGCCACCAGTCCCGTCACCAGCGGGTTCACCGTGGCCGGCATCTGCACCAACCCATTCCTGGCCGGTTTCCTGGACGAAGACACCATCCTGACGCTCGCCACGGATGGCGATGAGCTACTTCTGACTGACCACAGACCGGTATGGGCAGCACTGGGAGGCGAGGTAGATTAATTTATAGCTGGAACGGATCGGAGTGAAGGGAGGAAGGGAGGGAAGGAAGCTAGGTGGTCTGAGCTCAGTTTCCTGCCGTTTTTTTCGTCACAGACGCCGGATATGTGTCGCACTAAGCTGGCGCACGGGTGTTTTTAAATGACTCGCGCTCCGGCGAGAGTCAGTCGAAGCCTTGCCGGGCTGGACCGGCAGGCGGGGACTGAGCTGCAGCGCCGTGGCCTGTTCGCCTGAGGCGGCGGCATGCATCACGCGTGTCCAACTAGTCACATTGCTCATGGCGGGCGGCGGTAACTGCCCGCTGCTCCACGCTCCACGGGCTGTTGGCCAGCCGAACCCTTTTGTTGGCGGTCTAATTTTACGTTAGGTATTAATTGTTGTGGGAATAATTGCACGCTTGTTTGATATGTCGCTCCTCGCTAGAGCATTAACAGACGGACTGAAAAGTCGGTCGGCTGTTTATCATGGTCATTTCTGTTTTATGAGAACTATAAAGGGACCTATGACATTACCACTACATTCACATTTACACTGCGACATTTTTCTAGAGGATCTGTAGAATTACTGTAAGTGGTGTTGTTGGGACGCACAACATGCAAGTTATCTACGTTACTCGACGCACCATAGTTTTGTAGTTGCCGTAACTGCGCTTCCGAAACTTCCTTGGTAAACTCCGAGCCAAACTATTTTTAACTTATTTAATCAGGCGGCTCTTTTTTGTACTTCTGCTAATGCCACACCGCTGCCGGTTGATTGAGTTACGATCTCGACGGGAGCGGTCTCCTGATCTGTGCCGGTATCCAATTATCTGCGCCCGCGAGGTGATCAGACCGTGCGCGCCCGGTTAATGGTGCCCCGGTGTCCATCTGCCGCCGCTGCTGTCCGGATGCCTGGTGGAAGGTCCGGGAGCGCCGGGTGGGATGGGGTGGATAAGGAGAGGTGCCCGCGGGGGATTGCAGTGGTTTGAGTAGCGTGATCGTTTTGGGTTGTAATGCGATCGTGATGATGTGCAGGTTGTAAAGTTATTTGCAATGTGCTCTTTATGAAGGGATTATTCTATCAAATTTTTGACATTCTTGAGATCTCGTGGATGAAAGAATGCCACAAAAAGGCAGCAGCAATCGAGTGTCTGTAGGCCGCTGATTGAAGTTTACAGACTTCTCGCCCGAGACGCTTTTCTATCTGTCAGTCTTACTGTTTTTGACGAGTTGCCATGCCCTCCGCGATCTCGGCCCAGACGGGTGGTCAATTCGAACATCCATGGATGCCATATGACGGCTCTCATCTCCCTTAGAGCTCGTTCTGTCTGATGTATCGGCGACGTTTTAGTTTCAGTTTTGTTTTATTCATTCAGCAGGCATCACCAGTTCCATATTTTTTTTCTGTTTCCAACGACTGAATATGCTACAGCCGTATCGTGTGTTGGCATTTGACAACTTCTATGCACGCCATATTTCTATGCGGCACCTATTGTCTGCTAATATTTTCTATCGTTCGATTTGAATTCTTAGCTTTCTATAATACACCTCTTCTATATAGTATAAAATATTCATATCCGTCAGGTAGCCTAACCCCGATATTCACAGCAGGGACGGCGCAGGGCGCCGTTTTCGCTGCACGGCCGGTGCCGATGTTTCAAGTGTCCGTGACACAGTGCTCTCAATCGGCGCCGGCCGCTGCTAATGACGCTCATCGCAGTAATGACGGGGGCTCGGCGGCCGGCTCCCCAGTCCAGGTGTTAAATCAATAGTCGATGGCGGCGCGGGGCGGGCCGGTCACTCGGCTCGCCTTTTAGCACCCCGGGCCAGGCCGGACCCGTGATTAGGGCCTGTTCGTGCCCCGTCTGCTGCCGACCAGCACTGCGCCCGCCAGGCACCTGACGTGAGCCAGCTTCCTTATGTCAGCGTTCGGTCGATAAGTTTCCAAGTGACGGCAAATATTTCTGGGTTATGATTTTCCGTTATTTGCCTGGTTGCAGCCAATATCCTGTAATGCGGTGTTCAGGTTATTTGTCTGACAAATATTGCGCTCGCGTTCATTTCCCGTTTGCGTGCGGCCACCCAATGGGCGTTGACCTCTGTAAGGACCCACACGACATTCACATTCTCATGAATACACGCATGCATGCTTCCTACGTACTGCTAACACACAATATAGGTACATTGATTGTACATGAACAATTTGAACATGGCTATCGCCTGCATACGTCCACGTCTCCCCCGGGCTCGTCTGCGGTTGTGTCTGCCCCTCTGACTCCGTCTATCTCCGGCAGCTGGGTGGCGACTCGAGCAGCGGCGCGCCGGCTCCGGCCGCCGGCGGAGGCATGGGCGGAGGCACCTCGGCCGGCCTGCTGGGAGACATCTTCGGCATCACACCCACACCGTCCAACTACATGCCTCCCAAGCAGGTGTGGTTGCCGGCCGCCAAGGGCAAGGGTCTGGAGGTGTCCGGCACCTTCTGTCGCAGGTGAGAGAGGTCGAAAGAACAAGGGAGCGCGGGGTCATGCGGGGAGACGGGGGGGGGGGGATTCAGTCCCCATTCTATTTTGGTTTTTGTATTTCTATAAATTGAATTGGTAATTACACGTCTCTTCCTTATCACCCGATCGCCAGTCTTATGATGAGCATGATCTTTTGTTGCCTGGATAAGTTGACACGCAACTGGACCCCGAATATTTGACTAACTAATGCACGGACAGGTAACGTTTGAGGTCCTGGTCTTGGGCAGTGGTCACTCCTCCCTGATCAGTCGCTCCACTTGCATCTCACATGCCCGATTAGCGCGCCCACCTTCCAGCTATCTTCGCCTGCCCCACCCCCACCCCTTCGAGTGACGCTGCCGGCAGCGGGCCACCCCAGCCGATTCCCTCGGGACACCCGGCCTGTTCCCGTGACTCCGTCTCTGTGTATCGGACTCCGTGACCCGCCTCTGTCTGCGACACGATGCCATTTGAGAGGCTGTCATTTACCATGGACTGCCACGGGGGGCTGAGCCGTGGGCCGGCCCGAGAGGCCGCCGTGAGCTCTGTTCTCTGAATGTGATCGACGAGACGAGTGAGGGGTGGGGTGGGTAGCGGCGCGTGGCCTTCGCCCTCAACTGGTGGTGACAGGCTTTGACCAGCTTGCTGTACTCGGCAGCGGTTTCGATGACCCGTACTGACGGGCTACGCGCGCATGACTGGCCCCGGATTTGACTGAACCGTGGAGGCCGGGTGTGCTGGCCCATAAATGTGACCTTTACACTGATCTCTGCTGACCTTAACGCCCACTAGTGACCTTCATTGATATCTGGTGGTATTCGCGGACTCCTGATAACCGTTGGTAATCCGTGACAAACTTTCTCGACCCTTGATGACCTTATGGACCCTTGACGGACTGTCTAAACCCTTTGTGTGATATACCGACCCCTGATGACCTTGCTGACCCCGTTGACCTGTGTGTCCTCAGGGCGGGACGGGTCAGCATGGAGCTTACCCTGAGCAACCGAGCCATGCAGCCCATGTCCGGCTTCGCTCTGCAGATGAACAAGAACAGCTTCGGCCTGGTGCCGGCCCAGCCCCTGCAGGTGGGTGGTGCGGGCCGGGTAGAGGAGGGTAGCGGAGACATCATTCACAGCCACTGATCGTCCAGCATATTTAGGATTGGAATTAGGGCTTATTAGAATACGTTTTATAATTAACGTTTTTTATAAATTGAGTTTGCTACAGCAAGCTGAGTTTGAAGCTGAGTTATTGCGTTTATTGCAAACTTCCTGGAATAATAGGTAGTGTTGTGGTTGTGGTTGCCAAATGAGCCACTATCTTCGAGCAACCCTTCCTCGGCATACCAGTGACTGTTTACCAACCCCACAGGCCTGAACTGCATGTAGATCACTAGAGTTCCATCTGACACAATCGATTGTGACACGTTCCAAGCTTTGGCCCCATTGGAATCGGATCGGGCGGCTCCCAGCAGTGAGGTCGGCAGATGCCGCTTGGACTGGCCCACCTGCAGTGTGAGCGAGCGCTGAGGCACTTATCTCTTGGGTGGTATGGAAGCCGTTCGGGCTGAGCCGGCGCGGCGCCCGGTGCCAGGCGGCCGACGACACGGGGACTGTCGGTACACAGGACCCGTCACAGTCCGTTGCGGGGTGTCACGGCCCGGCGCGGGCGGAGCAGGGCCGCCGTTTGACGGTGCTGGGTGCCGACAGCCACTGGGTACACACTACACAGTGACACCTCCGGATTGCCAAACTCTGCTGCGTCTGAGACTCTAACCGTCACACCGTCTGCGTCTGAGACCGCCTGGCACTGCTTGATTGACTGTTGGCCAGGGCGGGTCGTCTACCAGCCGTCAGTACCAGCCTGTCTAGGGTGGTACTGAACTGAGCCAGACCTAACCGACGACTTCGATGGCCCTCCAGCGCTGTTCTACTGGATAAGTGCGGAACTCGACTGCGTCACGCGCTGTCGTCACGGACCCTGCGTGACGGTGTTACGTGACGGTCACTGACACACCGAGGCAGCCGCCGTTACGAGCCGAATCGGACGCCGATTTGATGGCGATCAATCCGAGTTTGAGACCAATCAGTCACTTTACGACGGTCAGACTGAGCCAGACGGCCGGCCGGCGCCAGCCGGGCCGAATGCTGATTGGGACTTGTTTCCAGGAGGTTCTCCAGAGAAACGGGCGCTCTCGTAGGTGGTCTACCGCCATAAGAAGCTCTCCGCTGCTTTTCTGTGTTATGAGATAGTGCGGCTTAATACGGGCGCCGCGCTACCATATTGTGTCATGGCGTAGTTTTATGTGAGCCAATATAATCCGGCGGCTGATTACACGGCATGCTCACGGCTAATTCTATCATCGACCGCGAACGGACCCGGATCGCTAGCGGCTGCGTTCGGTGGACACTGCGCGCTGCTGGGACGCTCCGGTCAGTTACTGACCGGTGGGGAACGGCCCCTGCTGACCTGCTCCCCTGTCGGCGCGGGGTGCCGGTGCTGAGAGCTCGGCGCTGTCTGCCGGCGGTCTCGCCCTGGCCTGACTGGACTGGGTTAGGGGCGGGGTGGCGGCGGGGATGTTATGGCCCCATCGCTCTCCGACTGATCCTTTGAGCCAGCCTGATGAGGCCACAGCCGCCGTCGAACTAAACTCTCTTCGCTCCCGACCGACGCGACGGTCGGCCGCCAGCCGACCGGACACAACCAGTCGCGATTGGGTGTTCCGGATTAAAACTTAGCTCGTGTTTTGGTTCTTTGGAGTAGTGGCCGAATTTCAAATTCGAGATGGTTTTCATAATTTTCAAAGCTAAAGATTTGCTGGCTTGTTGTCGGCTCACTTTCGTAAAGCTTTGCATTGCGCTGTGTAATGGGTAACTTTTTTCGTGGATCGATCATTTCACAATTGCGAACGCTCAAATGCCCCCTGTCTTTCCGATTGGATAGTGGGTTCGTGGTCTCCTTTATCCTTTTTTTGCAACGCCGATTCTTTTCAGCAACGCTTCATGCCGGTCTTCGTCCGAACTCGGTACTACCCGTCATTTAAGTCGCTGAATGTCGCTAAATATTCATGTGAGCATCTTAGGGACATCGATCTTAGAACATAACTTAAAACGAGATGCCATGTGCAATGTGTATTGATATTTTCAGATGTTGTCAGATGTTATGTAGCACAGTTAGCATATGCAATGTGTATGCTTGCTGGCCGATCCCATTTCGAGGAGTTTAGATGACAACCCAATTGTCTTGTTTAGAAATAAATCACCAAAACAAACGTCATTGTTGTTGAAATAAGAAATGTTACCTGATTTCGACTGTCAGATGCAGGGCTGCGGAGTCGGAGTCGGAGTCGGAGTCGGTCGGAGTCGACAATTCTGCCCGGAGTCGGAGTCGGAGTCGGAGTCGATTTTAGAAACCCGAGCCGGAGTCGGAGTCGGAGTCACCGAAAATCTGTCGACTCCGCTGCCCTGCTAGGTCTGCGGAGTCGGAGTCGGGAGTTGGAGTCGGTCGGAGTCGACAATTCTGCCCGGAGTCGGAGTCGGAGTCGGAGCTGGTTTTTGAAAGCCGGAGTCGGAGTCGGAGTCGGAGTCGCCGAAAATCCATCGACTCCGCAGCCCTGGTCAGATGTTTGGACAGTGATCTGGAACCCACTCTAAATTTTAAGATCTTATATGGATTCAGCTTTTGTTTATGTGGACTGTTCATCGAAATGCCTGCCATATTACTTTATTCCCTTTGATGCAAATCAAAGTTCGACCAACGTAAATCCTGCATTCGCCGAACTGACGCTAAACGCCTTGCTTTTTACCGCGTGTTTCACACACCATCTCTTTCATTCGTAAATCGTGTCAATATTTGATCATTGGCACTCTCTCGCTGCCGCTGTGGTGGCATAGAATGACGCAATGGCTTGCACTTCCCTAAGGGGCATTATGCATCCCGAACCGGTGGCCCAGCACTGCTAAACATTTCATTTCGCCGCATTCCACCGGAGCTGATGTGTGTCTACCGTGCATTGAACTGGTGGCGGCGGCGGCCGGCTCACTGTTGGTCTATCAGTGGGGGTAGCCGGGGGGAGGGGGAGGGGGGTTCATCTCCGGCCAGCCGGCGGCGGTGTGCCGTGGACACACAGTGGAGCGGGAAGGGGGAGGGGGGGGGGGCTCGCGCCACCTGCCGTGGAGTCAGACCACTCCTCTGCCGGGGAACCGGGCAGCTGCTGCGCCTAGGGGACCATATCACCCAGTCGCTGCGCTGATAGTGCAGTTATGAAAAGCTTTTTCTCTTTTCGTGTATTGGTTATGTGAAGTTGCCTAATAAGCTATTTGTTAATACATATATCTGTGCTGTGTGCGATGACCTTGATTAAATTGGATTTGTTACGCGTTTTGCAGTTACTAACACGTAACGAGTGGTCAACGAAAATCACTGCGTTACCCCCCGCAGGTAGCTCACTGTCTGATCTGTGGCGCTTTTCCAGACTCCTATGGACTTTCGACTGTCGCCCATAGTCTCCGTGGTCCACCTCGGCTACTGATGGGCGACTAACGCGCCCCTCTCCGTTCCAGGTACCCATGCCGGTCCAGCCGAACCAGAGCACTGACGTGTCGCTGCCGCTGGAAAACAACGGACCCGTCCAGCGCATGGAGCCCATCACTAACCTGCAGGTAAGTACCGGCGGCCCATCACTAACGTATAGCGAGTACCGCCGCCCCATCAATAACGCGTAGGTGAATATTGTCGGTATACCGCGAACGGTTACCGCTGGCCCGTGCTGGTGGGTACCGCCGCGCCGGCCCATCAGTAATGTGTTGGCGAGTATTGCCGGCCCATCACTAACGTACTGGCTGGGGGTCGCTGAATCTCCACTAACGTGCGGATCACCACTGCGTCCCTAACCTCCATTACATCTCAGACTACAGACAACCAAACAATCGACATTCCATCCCAGTGTATTTCACATTCCACCCGGAGTCAGAATGGTGGACGGCTGTGGAACAGACAGCGGGTCCCGTTCAGTCTCCCTGTGGTCGGTGCTGTGTCGGGGTGGTCCCGGAGCGCGCGGTGCGGGAGGAGGAACTCGCAGCTCCGTGTCTGGACTGGAGGCAGCCGGGCTGGTGACGGTCTTGGGGAGCTAGGCTAGCTCTCTCGGACTTTGCACGCGACATTAGCGTAACCAGTTATATCGTGAGTTTTCCAGCAGCCGTTGCCATCGCTAGTCATATAGGCATATCGGTAACCAGTGCCAGCAGGTTGGCCGCTACACCAGCTTGTCCAGTTGGTGGGTGTGCCATCGGTCCAACGCCACGGATCGTTGGTATTGTATGCCACGAGTCCTATCCAAGTGGTCCAGCCATGCATGACGGTTTCGAATAGTAAGGCGTTCTCAATGTTGTCATGAATGGACACCATATGTGATTCACGGTACTCATTGTAGCAAACGAATTCTCCTGATCTCATGTCGACATCGAACGGGGATTCCCAGTAACAGTAGCCGTTGTATAGTTGCCACTCGCTGGAGGGACAGCCTGCGGACGTCACGGCGGCCGTCACACTCACCGTGACGAGCCACAGCCAGGGTCCGGCGGCCATGTCGGGATACCAGTCGGTCCGATGCGTCGATCTGAGGTGCGGCGCCGCGCGGGGTCGGCCTCTGAATCGGCGGCACGCCGCGGCCCGGCCGTCTTATACCCGTCCCGGAGTGTGGCTCTGCAGCTGATAGCCGGCACTGCGCAGGGGTCTGCCGTGGGAGCGACGGCGACTGGCGGCATTGAGTTACTTTCTTCAGGTGTTTTATATTTGGTTTCAAGTTGATGTCTAGCTATTGTTATTTTGCACTGTGTTTTATGAAGCAGGCCGTCGTGTAGAGATTTTCTCGCCAGGTGGGCTCTCCTGTAAGCCGACACGCCTTCTTGAACGAGAGGGGCGGGGAGTCGTGAACTCAGTGCCACGTGATCCTTAACCCGCGCCCTGGTGTGGGTCTGAGCCACCTTCGCCCTGGTGGGGGGGGCCAAAATGACCCCCCCCCGTCTAACTCGAAAACGAAGAGGGCTAGGAAGACGCGGAAAAAAGCAAACGAAAGCCCATAACAAGTACGTTCGAAAGTATTTCGGTCATTTTTTCGCTAAGGTCAATATTGAGGTCGCTAGAGGTCATCATAGGTCAAATTTCAGTGTTTTCGGTGTTGCCGGACATATTCCGCTGTAGCTCGGAAACTAGAAGAGCTAGAGAGCCGCGGAAAAAAGCAATCGATAGCTCTTTTCAAGCTCTTTCGCCAAGGTTCGTCAGATTTGACCTCAGCTCAACGGTTTGGCCTACAGAGGTCATGCAAGGTCAACTTGGCAAATTTCTTTGAAAATGTTTTTAACTATAGCATGCATTCACGAGAAAATAGAGAAACGATTCATGCACCATCGTGCTTGGCTCGTCGAGACGCGTCGAATGATATATAGTTTGACCTCGAAAGGTCATTTTGAAAATTTGACCTCAGGTCAAGGTCATGACCTTACCGAAATAGGTCATGCTGCATATCATTCGATCCGCATTGACGAGACAAACACGATAAACGTCGAACGGAGTCTTTATCTCTATTCAATAACAAGTAAGTGCAGAAAAACCGCTGGTGACCTCTGGTGACCAGGGAGATGACCTAGCGTGACCTCAGCGAGGTCACAAGCAAATGGTTTCACATGGGCTGTGATTTGCTGACCCAAGACACTTCAATAACGAAATATAGGAACAATCACGCCCGATTTAGCTGAAAAACAACTACTTTTCGATTCTCCCATTGACTTATAATGGGGAGCAGCGATGACCTGACCTGACCTTAGGTCACATTTATAAAAAATCCGAGATAGCCATTTTGTAGAGCTGGGTGACATCTTCAAGTACTGTAAATTTTACATCGATCGGATAAAAGCTGTGCCTTTGAGAGAGCTTTGAACTTTTTTAGAGGTGGTGTCAGTTTTGGTGACCTTGTGACCTGACCTGACCTGACCCGAACCCCCCAAAAAAGGACATGATGTAAAAATGTTGAATAAACAGCTATACAAAGTTTCAGGGCGCTAACTCAAGTGGTTTCTGAGTTATCGCTGAAAAACCACAGGGGGGGGGGGCCAAAATGGCCCCCCCCCCCACCAGGGCGAAGGTTAATTTTACCATTTTCTTGAAGATTTTTCATTATATTCTGATTTAGGGACAATTCAATAGCAAACATAGTTACAAACGAAAAAAAAAAAATGTTCAGGGGCCAAGCTTCTCAGTGCCCCATTGATCCACCCACTCAGCCATTTTTAAGGACTTTTAAAAAATGGCTTATCGCGAGAGGTATTGATGGTTCCTTTCAAAATAAAAAATTATGGGATTGATAAAATTGAACATGTACCCCGTACCTTCGGTTTTGATGACATAAAGTCTTGCCTGTTAAACTCTGCATTAACAGCATTACAAGTGATAGAAGAAAATAACACTGCGTCTCTGTTGTGTCTTATTTGTCGCGTGATTTGGGTTGAATTAGGTAGATCATTCGCTCCCTCTTACAGAGAGAACCACGTTGTTTGTTAGAAAGTTCATAAGAAATATGTATAAAAATATTGCGGCAAAAATCAGCGAAATTGTTTCACGAATATTTCTCTCATTGAAGTCATGTTGTCGGGTGAGTCATTTGGTGTACCCATTATTTGATGGTGCTCCTATGCCATCACTTTGCGGCTGATGACTACCACGGGTTATCATTTATGTTCTGGCGAGTACCCCCGGCCCATCACTAATTCGCTGAGGGGTGCCACTGAATCTTCAGTAACGTGCGGATGACCGCTGCGTCTCTAATCTCAAAGGCATTTCAGACTCAACCAGACACTCGACATTCCACCCCAGTGTATTTCACATTTCTTCCGGTGTCAGGATGGTGGACGGCTGTGGAACAGACAGCGGGTTCCGTTCAGTCTCCATGAGGTCGGTGCTGTGTGGGGTCGCGGTGGTCTGAGGGCGCCGCTGCTCGGGAGGAGGAACTCGCAGCTCCTTGTCTGGACTGGAGGCAGCCGGGCTGGCTCCGTTCATGGCGAGCTAGGCTAGCTCTGCGACTTTGCAAACGACATGAGCGTAGTCATCTACGCCTAATGTCGACCAGCAGCCGTTGTTATCTGGACTCATACAGGCATATCGGAAATCAGTACCAGCAGGTTGGCCGCTACACCAGCTTGTCCAGTTGGTAGGTGTGCCGTCGATCCAGGACCACGGGTCATCTGTATGAGGTCTTTCGAGTCCAATCCAGCCGTACGAGTCTTGCATGACAGTTTCGAATACGAATGCGTTTTCAATGTTGTCATGAATGGACACCATATGTGAGCCTCTGTACTCATTGTAGCAGACGAATTCTCCCGATCGCCATTCAGTTTTAAACGGTGACCGCCAGTAGCAGTAGCCGTTGTTGAGTTTCCACTCGCTGGAGGGACAGCCGGCAGACGTCACGGCGGCCGTCACACTCACCGTGACGAGCCACAGCCAGGGTCCGGCGGCCATGTCGGGACACCAGTCGGTCCGATGCGTCGATCCGAGGTGCGGCGCCGCGCGGGGTCGGCCTCTGAATCGGCGGCACGCCGCGGCCCGGCCGTCTTATACCCGTCCCGGAGTGTGGCTCTGCAGCTGATAGCCAGCACTGCGCGGAGGTCTGCCGTGGGAGCGGCGGCGACTGGCGATGTCGGAATCGAGATGGAGACGTTCGTTTTTTTTCCATCTGCCTTTCAAACTGAACCCTTGTTGTTATTTTGCCCGTGTTTTATAAGACAGGCTAGAGATTCGAGATGTTTTACCTGGTAGACCATTCCGGGAGCTTCCACCTTTCTTGACTTATAGAGATAGAGTTGTTTGTCCCACGGCACGTAAATTATACCCAATTCTGTAAATTCGTAAAGTAACTACAACCGATTCTTGAATCTGGCTCATTATATTTTGATTTAGCGAACAGTGCATGTCAAGCATGCAAGCAAAAACTGAAAATGTGAGGCCTCCCATGGGCCCAAGTTGTCCACTCGCTCTGCAAATTTCGTGCCTCTAAATCTTATAGGAAATAATCGTGAGGCGAGTCGTATCAACGCTCTGCTCGTCCCCGTTATGAAAAGGTTTGCTCAGGTGAGGTTTTTGGTCGGGTCACCGGGTCAAGATAGCTGACATTAGTTAGTCCACGAAAGTTTTTTTTTCTTCTCAGTGGCTACTGCCTAGACGGTCCCTCTGAAAATCAAAACTTCTCGGATGGATAAAAATTGCTGAGCAGTTGATCCCGTACCTTCGGTTTCGATGATATAAGTAGTTGCTTGCTAAACTCTTCATTACAAGTGATAGGAGAAAGTACTGCGTCTCTTTTGTACGTCTCCTATGTAAGCCATCTAAACATCGTAGGTACTTTAAGATGGTGAATTGAACAAGCTTGCTCTTTATCCCACATAACTGAGATCACGAGACATGACGACAACATCCAGTTGTTGAAGAAACACGTTTGATAGGTACTTGTAAAAGCGATGAAATCACTATAGGTGTTTTTATGTAAAAATAACAGTTTGATTAATCATGCAAGGCATCCTGTCAGGTGATGACTGACCTAGAGTCAAGCTCGTATGCCGCGTTATTCGGGTTTAATTAGGCAGATCATTCGCTATCCCTGCAAGAGAGAACACGTTGTTGGTGAGTGATTTCATACGAAGTTTGTAAAAAAGATACTGCAGCAGAAAAAAAAAGAAAAAATCAGCAAAATCGTTTCACAGTTGGGAACTTGCCTCATCCAGGCCATGTCGACAGTAAGATGTGAGCCATTTTGTGTGTCCGCCGTTCAGTGAGTAATACTGGCCCATCTCTAAGCTGCTGATAAGTACCGCTGTCCGCTGGGTGATAGTGATGGGCTGGTGAGTACCGCTGAGTATTCAGTAATGTGCGAATTAGCACCGCGTCTCTAATGTCAGAAACATCTCAGACTCAACCAGACACTCGACATTCCAAACAATGGACACTCCTCCCCAGTGTATTTCACATTTCACCTGGAGTCAGAATGGTGGACGGCTGTGGAACAGACAGCGGGTCCCGTTCAGTCTCCCTGTGACCGGTGCTGTAGGGGGGGGGGGGGGTCGCGGTGGTCCCGGGGCGCAGCACGGGAGGAGGAACTCGCAGCTCCTTGTCTGGACTGGAGGCAGGTGGGCTGGTGACGGTCTTGGCGAGCTAGGCTAGCTCTTTGACTTTGCACATGGGATTAGTGTAGCCGTTTGCGTCTACTGTTGACCAACAGCGGTTGTTCCTTGGACTCATATAAGCATATCGTGGTTCGGTGTTGATTGGTTCGTTACTACACCAGTTTGTCCAGTTTTTGGGTGTGCCATCGGTCCAATGCCACGAGAAGTCACGGTGTAGTTCAAGTCCAATCCATCCGGTGTGGTCATCCATGACGGCTTCGAATACGAATGCGTTCTCGATGATGTTATGGATGGACACAAGATGTGATCCGGGGTACTCTGTGTCGCAGGTTAGTTCTGCTGACATCCATTTAGTAGCAACTCGTGACCGCCAGTAGCAGTAGCCGTTGTATGGTTTCCACTCGCTGGAGGGACAGGCGGCAGACGTCACGGCGGCCGTCACACTCACCGTGACGAGCCACAGCCAGGGTCCGGCGGCCATGTCGGGACACCAGTCGGTCCGGTGCGTCGATCCGAGGTGCGGCGCCGCGCGGGGTCGGCCGCTGAATCGGCGGCACGCCGCGGCCCGGCCGTCTTATACCCGTCCCGGAGTGTGGCTCTGCAGCTGATAGCCAGCACTGCGCAGCGGGCTGCCGTGGGAGCGGCGGCGAATGGCGGCATTGAAGCACTTTTATTCAATTTTGTTTTTAGTGGTGGGTTTCAAATTAAGCCTTATTGGTATTTTGTTTTATGTTTTATAGGCCGGTGTGTAGCGATGTCCCACCAGCGGCCGATTTCATAGAAGGATGACAAATGCGACTGAGGCAGTTTTACACCAACTTGGATGCATTTTTAACCAAACAGTATTATAAGGCGAATGCAGATGTAACCATATAATGTTATAAACTATGATTTTCGTAGACAGTCCCAAACAAACGAAAACATACAACTGGTGCATGATGCGCCCTCCGATGCAAATAAAGCCACACACTTCTTGAGGTTGTAGTTTCTTGGGACGTAAAATACACCTTAAAGTAAAATTTCTACCGAGCTTTATTGAATCGGCCGCTGCAGCTGGGCTCTTCTGTTAGCCGACACGCACTCTGGAACTAAAGGTACAGAGTCGTGGGTCCTATACCGTACCCTGCTCGTACGGATTGGCCATTACATTTTGAAACAGAAACATTGCATCTCTAAAAATGCAAACAAAAACTACGTAAGGAAGAGACTTCCAAGGGCCACAATGATCCACCTGCACCGCAAATTTCGCGCTTTTAAGTACCATAAGAGCCTATGACAAAAAGAATCGCATCAACGCTCTACTGGTCTGCGTTATTAAAATGGCCGTTCCGGCGAGGGTTTTGATCAGGTCACAGGGTCACCATAAGTGACCTTCCTGAGAGGAAGTGCATTAGTACAGTGCATTAGTATTTCTCTTGCCTCGTATTAACTTTACGATTTCGTTCAAACTTTGACGTTGAGACTTCGGGGTGAATGATTGAAATTATAGCATGCAGATAATGCTAACCCCGAACGATCGCTAGCTTTGATCTAAGGTCATTTAGGGAAGTCCTTATTGGTTAGAGAGGAAAAAAATGGTATGAAAGTCAAACAATCCAACATCGTTTGAAATAAGTCTGTTGAAAACTGAATGAAAAGTGCCTCCCTTAACTCCCATAGTTTTGAGGTCATGTGACCGAGCGAGAAGTTCGAGTATTTACATATTTGAGGAGAAACCGTCATCGAGGTCATGGTGTATGAGTCATCTGGTGTATCCGTCATCTAGTGAGTGCTTCTAGCCCATCACTTTGCGGCTGATGGCATATCACTAATGCGCCGGTGAGAACCGATAGCCCTGGTGAGTACTCCCGGCCCATCACTAATTTGTTCGTGAGTACCTCTGAGTATTCAGTAACGAACGTGCGAATGAACGCAGCGTCTCTAACCAGCTCCATTACATCTGAGACTACACCCAACCAAGCAATCGACATTCCACCCCAGTGTATTTCACATTTCCTCCGGTGTCAGAATGGTGGACGGCTGTGGAACAGACAGCAGGTCCTGTTCAGTCTCCCTGGGGCCGGGGCTGTGTGGGGTCGGGGTGGTCTGAGGGCGCAGCACGGGAGGAGGAACTCGCAGCTCCTTGTCTGGACTGGAGACAGCCGGGCTGGTGACGGTCTTGGCGAGCTAGGCTAGCTCTCTGGGACTTTGCACACGACATGAGCGTAGCTTTCCAAGCCTATTGTCGACCAGCAGCCGTTGTTATGGGGACTCATGAAGCCATATCTTAACCCCGAACCACTTGGTTCGCCGCTGCACCAGTTGGTCCAGTTGTTGGCCGTTCCATCAGTCCAATACCACGGATTGTCTGTTGCATGATTTCGTCCATAGCCAATCCAGCCGTACCAGCCATGCAGGACGGTTTCGAATACGAAGGCGTTTTCAATTATGTCATGAATGGACGCTGGGTTTGATCCTGGGTTCTCATTGTAGCAGGCTAGTTCTACCGAAGTCCATTCAACGTTAAATGGGGAGGCCCAGTAACAGTAGCCGTTGTTGAGTTTCCACTCGCTGGAGGGACAGCCGGCAGACGTCACGGCGGCCGTCACACTCACCGTGACGAGCCACAGCCAGGGTCCGGCGGCCATGTCGGGACACCAGTCGGTCCGGTGCGTCGATCCGAGGTGCGGCGCCGCGCGGGGTCGGCTTCTGAATCGGCGGCACGCCGCGGCCCGGCCGTCTTATACCCGTCCCGGAGTGTAGCTCTGCAGCTGATAGCCAGCACTGCGCAGCGGGTCTGCCGTGGGAGCGCGGCGACAGCTGATGTCGAAATCAAGGTAGCTTTGTTAGGTATTATGTATTGGGGGTTTTATGTTCATGGTTTTTGTGCAATGTGCGGTGGGTTATTTGCAGGTGGTTGATGCCTCGGCGAACCATGTATCAAGTGCACTATTGGGCATAGAGATCATAGCCCCGTTTTCATGACACTTCTGATTCCGCATTTGATCCGAATCGGGATTCAGACGACCATGGAAATTGCCTTTTTCGCGTTTGGTATCGTATCGGGTAATCCTGGATCGGAAAGAAAATGAGAGGCCGATCCCATTTTGGCAGCATATGGCAGCACTATTCCCTTTGCGGCTTACAAAAAATCGCCATGATTGCCGCCAGTTTGAAGTGAACGTCTCGGCGCGGTTTTTAGCCTGTGGTATTAGCTTAAGGATGTTACGAAGGGAATTGTGTAGTAGATTGCTGCAACCGCGCCAGTTATGCATACCAATCTGGGATTTGAGAAGCAGATCCGGACCGGCCAATTCCGATGCGAATCTATGTGTACACTGTACAGTCTGTCTTAAAAGTACCGCGCAAAGTGACGGTGGATCCATCAAGCCTGACCGAGGAAGGGCCTGCTATAATTCATAGGCGTAGGAACAGGGGGGGGGGGGCAGGTGGGCAAGTGCCCACCCACTTTTCGAGGTGGGGGGGGGGGGCAACCATGTGTTTTGGCCCACCCACTTTTTACTCGAGGCCCCTCGTCTCGATTTGAGAGGACGTCGTCACCTTCCAGAATAAACAAACTCGGTAAAAATAAGTTCCACGAATCCCCACGCACGGACTCCAAGGGGCCGTGATGGATCCAAGGAGGCCCTCTGTTCTTACTTGTCAGTCGAAGCCCCTGAGACTAATGGCCTGAGAGGCCCTAGTGGATCTGAGAAGGCCCCAATATCCACACTGGTCTGGGGAGGCCCCTGACACTGGCGGTCTGGGAGGCCCCTCTATCCACACTAGTCAGAGGTCTGAGACTGGTGATCTGGGAGGCCCCTCCATCCACACTAGTCAGAATAGGCCCCTGACACTGGCGGTCTAGCCGAGGCCCCCTACACTCACTAGTCAGAGGAGGCCCCTCTATCCTCAATAGTCAGAAGAGGCCCCTGAGAGTGATAGATAGATAGATAGATAGATAGATGTATTCGAACAAGATCCATTATCCCGCGCCCTGATGGGGGGTGGTTTTTCTTAAATAGCGGCGCCGCCAAATTTTGGGTACCTTACCGGGCATCAATTTGACACTTTGACACAAAATTTCAAGTCACAGGTCACCTCAGGTCAGGAGTTATTGAGGTCAAACTGAGGTCATGTTCGAGCAAAAATGAGCAAAAAACATGACATCTTGAAACGCTCACCAATTCTACAGTTAACAAGCCATTTTAAACTTCTTTATGTGGTTGTGTAGAGAAAAGACGGCGCTACAAAACTGCTATCTCGGATTTTCGAAATTTTGGGATTTTGACCCCCAAAAATAAAAAATTGATTTTTTTTTAGAAAAAAACTAAAAAAAAATCCAAAAAATTTTCGAATTTCGAAAAAACGGAATATATGTGATAGTCCCTGCGCTCTTCGATATACATACCAAATTTTAGATCGATACCTCTTTTTTTGGCCAAGTTATAGCGAAAAAACTGTTAAAAATTGATGACGTCAAATTTTTGAACTCAATTTTTAGCAATTCTAGACCTCGTAGCGCAAAACGGAGACCACCATTGAACTCCCCGTGACGAGCTGCATCGAATCGATACCCATTTTATGCAAAAATATCAACTTTGAAATTTGACCTAATTTGACCTGACCTTGACCTGACCTTGACCAAAACGTGACCTAAGCTGGCCCTAAAGTCTGTCTGACCCACATAATCGCATTTGTCATGTAAAATGGACCATAAAACATGTATCACACGACACTTTCATATTGTGACCCCCCCCCCCCCAGTGACCTGACCTCTGTGACCTGACCTGGTATCAGTGACCTCAAATAGCAAAATATGTGTTTGAAGAACATTTCTCCATCGATGATTTTCAATGAAATGCATTTTACTCGATTTTACAACGCATTTCTTGAAATGCCTGTAAACGGTGAAAATTCGACCTTTGACCTGACCTGTGACGTCATCGGTTTGACCGAGGTCAATGAAATTGGGTCACAAGGTAGTTCCCCGCTGGGGCTATCCAACACCGTTTACCGCTTGTCGCTATGTTGCGTGGTTCTCGAGATCTGAGGGGGGGGGCCAAAATTCCCCCCCCCCCCATCAGACCGCGTTGCTCGGCAGACCCCATCTGGGCGCGGGTTATAAAACAATGGCTTTTCACTAGTTCACGTAAGCGAATTAAAACTTTGTGGTCACAGCGAAACAGACATACCAGCTGGCAGCTACAATCACGCACATGATGAAGTCAGGATACCCTACTGCGACTTAACAGCGCGTCTGACCGCAGAACGGAACCCGCACGTTCGGGGCTCCACACCGACACTGTTCAGTAGCCCTACTCCTCGGTAGCACAGCCGTCTCCTCCCTGCCTCAGTTCGGATAGTCGGGAGCAGGGGCGGATCCAGAAAATCTCCAAGGGAGGGGCCATTAGAAACCAGGAGGCCCCCCCATAATCCCAACTGTTGGAGGCCCCATCTTCCCACTTGTTGGGCCCCCCCCCCCCCCAAAAAAAAACTGCGTCTATTGAGCTAATCTAGCTGTTCAGGCAACATCTCAACATCTGTGCAGGCTTGGAGGCCCTCTGTGCAGGTTAGGAGGCCCTGTAAAAGTGGTCATCTCTGTGAGTATAAGAGACCTCCAAGTTATGAAAAGCTTTACCAATCTTCTAACAAAGAAGTCTTCTCAGCTAGTCTTCTAAGAAATAACTAAGTGGGTAGGTTAAAAAAAAACTCATCGGATTTCGGCCACTTTATTTTCAGGAGGCCCCCTTTTCAGCTTTTTAACTTTTTAACTTTTTATTTTATTTTTGAAAAAAATCGGCCAAGGGGGGGGGCCATGGCCCCCATGGCCCCCCCCCCTTGTATCCGCGCCTGGTCGGGAGCGTGTACAGGCTGGCCTGCCTCGTGTTATGGCTGTGGCGCTGATCAGCCCGCAGACCAATAGTCGCCATGATGCTTTCAGGCTGCCCTGAAACTATAACCCGCTCGACCGCACACACAGTGTGATATATCACAAGCTGTTCAGCAGTGAGCCACTGCAGTTGTTCCAGGGACTGAGATACATGGTCATATCGCCTCTTGCCCGTCACTACTCGAACGCAGAAGTTGACAAGTTTTTGTACACGTCGAAGCTGCGTCATGCCACACGAACCATACACTGACAAACAATACCGTAACACGGAAAGGACAAGTGCCTCGACAATGCATTTCAGTGTCACTCTTGGGATCACGTGACGTGCATGAGTCAGAGCAATAAGAATGCCCGTGCACTTTCTAGTTACATTGTCGATGTGCGTTTCATAGTTGAGATGGCGGTCAACGTAAACACCCAGGTTCTTGGCGGCTCGCGACTCAGCAACAACAGTGCCACAAAAGTGAAGGGAGACTAAGGGCAGGTCGCGCAGCATCGCTGGCGTACCTAATACGACCATTTGTGTCTTAGCTGTGTTAAGCATCATGCCGTTAGCACAAAACCACTGATACATACGGTGTAAGGCGTTCTCCATACAGGCCACCATTCGCTGCACGTCACGTTTCTTTCCGCCGTTTCTTTTCCGTGATGGTCTGGAAGGCCTATCCATCTACACTGTAGTCAGAGGAGGCCCCTGAGACTGATGACCTGAGAGGCCCTTATAATCACACCAGGCAGAAGAGGCCCATGAGACTGATGGACTGAGAGGCCCTTCTATTCATACTGGCCACAGGAGACCCCCAAAACTTCGGTCTGGGAGGTCCCTCAATCCGGCACCAGTCAGAAGAGTCCCCTGAGACTGATGGCCTGAGAAGCCCTTATGTTCACACTAGGCAGAGGAGGCCCCTGAGACTGATGGTATGAGAGGCCCTCATATTCACACCAGTCAGAAGAGGCCCCCGAGGCTGATGGCTGTGAGGCCCTTCTGTTCATATAACTGGCCACTGGAGGCCCCTGAAACCGGTGGTCTGGGAGGGCCCTCTATCCACACTAGTCAGAAGAGGCCCCTGAGACCGATGGTCTGAGAGGCTCTTATATTCATACTGGCCACAAGAGGCCCCTGAGACTTATAGTCAGAGAGGTCCACTCCTAATGAATCTGAGGGGGCCCTCTATCCACATTTACACTTTTCTAGAGAGGCCCCCGGAGACTGATGGTCTGAGAGGCCCTTTTATTTGTACTGTCCACAGGAGCCCCCTGAGATTAATGGTCTGAGAGGCTCTTCTATTTATACTAACCAGAGGAGGCCCCTAGGAGGAGGCCCCTAGGATTGATGGTCTGACAGGCCCTTATATTTATACTAGCCAGAGGAGGCCCATGAGACTGATGGTCTCATGGGCCTCCTCAAGTATTATATGTGGCGAAAAACAGACTTCACCATTGGAATCAGCGTCCAAAACTATACACATGGACCAGTTTTTATGAAAATCTAAGGGGGTCCCCCTTCTCCCAAAAAAACTTTGAATGCCTCTATGGGCCAAAGTATAATATGGGGCGAAAAACAGACTTCACCATTGGAATCAGCGTCCAAAACTGTACACATGGACCAGTTTTTATGAAAATCTAAGGGGGTCCCCCTTCCCCCCAAAAAACTTTGAATGCCTCTAGGGGCCAAAGTATAATATGTGGCGAAAAACAGACTTCACCATTGGAATCAGCGTCCAAAACTGTACAAATGGACCAGTTTTTATGAAAATCTAAGGGGGTCCCCCTTCCCCCCAAAAAACTTTGAATGCCTCTAGGGGCCAAAGTATAATATGTGGCGTAAAACAGACTTCACCATTGGAATCAGCGTCCAAAACTGTACACATGGACCAGTTTTTTATGAAAATCTAAGGGGGTCCCCCTTCCCCTAAAAAAATTTGAATGCCTCTAGGGGCCAAAGTATAATATGTGGCGAAAAACAGACTTCACCATTGGAATCAGCGTCCAAAACTGTACACATGGACCAGTTTTTTTATGAAAATCTAAGGGGGTCCCCCTTCCCCCCAAACAACTTTGAATGCCTCTAGGGGCCAAAGTATAATATGTGGCGAAAACAGACTTCAGCATTGGAATCAGCGTCCAAAACTGTACATATGGACCAGTTTTTATGAAAATCTAAGGGGGTCCCCCTTCCCCCCCAAAAAAAACTTTGAATGCCTCTAGGGGCCAAAGTATGATATGTGGCGAAAAAACAGATTTCACCATTGGAATCAGCGTCCAAAACTGTACACATGGACCAGTTTTTATGAAAATCTAAGGGGGTCCCCCTTCCCAAAAAAACTGTGAATGCCTCTAGGGGCCAAAGTATAATATGTGGCGAAAAACAGACTTCACCATTGGAATCAGCGTCCAAAACTGTACACATGGACCAGTTTTTATGAAAATCTAAGGGGGTCCCCCTTCCCCTAAAACAAACTTTGAATGCCTCTAGGGGCCAAAGTATAATATGTGGCGAAAAACAGACTTCACCATTGGAATCAGCGTCCAAAACTGTACACATGGACCAGTTTTTATGAAAATCTAAGGGGGTCCGAATGTGATTCTGAATGTGAATCTGAATCTGAGGCTGTCCTGACAGACGTGGGTCATGCGCCGTTTGCGGCAAAAAGATTCTAAAAAAAAAATGTTTTAAAAATGGTGCGGACTTTCCGCACTGTTCGCTTAAACGGTTACGCCCCTGGGTACATCTGCCCGATCTCAGAAGCTAGATTTGGAGGTCACACTTGAAAGCAGCCAGCAGGACGAGGCAAAAGTTGGAGTCCCCTGAAAATAGGAGGCCCCCTGGAAAAGGAGGCCCCTTGACAGGGTGGCCCACCCACTTTTCATGACGTTCCTACGCCCGTGCTATAATTTGAGTCACCGAAGCAATTGACATCCTCGTGCATTCCCCAGGTCAATTGGTTCGGTCACTTTCAAATTATAGCAGGCCCTTCCTCGGTCAGGCTTGATGGATCCACCGTCACTTTGCGCGGTACTTTTAACACAGACTGTACGCTTAGCACATTTTCGGTGCATCTATAGTTCGTTTTGTTCAAAAGTGTTTTGATTCCAAGTACATTTTTCGAGTTACCACGCGTTTGGCACATCTCATCATACATTCTTTCTGCACGTGTAAAAAAAAAATCAAACCAAGTTTTCTCAAGGTCAGGTCACCAGGCCTCGTCAAGTGACCTTACCTCACCTCAGAAAACGTTTCAATACATACCATAGCTACACCGAGTGACGGATCGCGCTTTGAAACTTTCAGCATTTGATAGGGGCAAAAGTACGTAAAAATGTTTATCTCGAAACTCTTATGTTGTTGATCTAAGGTCAGATCAATTTTTCGACTTCTCCACTGTATGTCAATGGTAGAAAATGAAAAGGACCCTCTTTTGGACGAACGTCACTCTTAACCCGCGCACCGACGGGGGTCTGCGCCAACTTCGCACCGACGGGGGGGGCGGATGACCGCCCCCCCCCCCTGAGATCTCGAGAACGAAGCAAGATAGCGACAAGCGGTAAACGGCATCGGATAGGCACGGCCAAGATCTACAATTTTTACTAAGGTCATTTTCAGGTCAGGTCAAAGATGACGTCACAGGGGTCGAAAAAGTCAAAATGGCGGCGCTAGATATGGAGAGTTTTTCTCGAATAACTTTCGAATTAGTCAAGATAGGAACAAACTAAGGGCATCATCGTGATCCTCTCGTCAATCCGCATCGAATGATATATATGTTGACCTCGAAAGGTCAAGGTCAAAGGTTGACCTCAGGTCACGTGACCTCGAGGTCATCATGTATATCATTCGATGCGTCTTGACGAGCTGAACACAATGAGACCATCCACGCGTCTGTATCTTGTTCCTGTACGGAGTTATTGGCCAAAAACCTTTGGTGACCTTTAATGACGTCACATGACCTCACAGCTGCCCAACAGCAAAACAGACCTCAAGGTAGTGAAGGTTGATCGTATATGAAGTCATGTATGGTATATGGGGCCATTCCGACCCGTTTTAGTGGTAAAAACAGGGAGTTGATTTTTCCCCCATTGACTTATAATGGGGAGGTCGAGAAATTGACCTGACCTTAGGTCACCGATATCAAAATTCCGAGATATACAAATTGTAGCTACTAATGACCTTATAATATCCTGCGACTTTCAAAGGCCTCCGACATCTACTGTAGCTCTGGCACGGTGACAAAGTTGCAAAAAAGTGACTTGAGGTTGGGTCATTCAAAGTGACCTGGTGACCTGACCTTAAAAGGTAGGAGGTTCAAACTTGCACACCATGTGTAAAATTGATGAGGTTATAGTCATACCAAATTTCGCGGCGCTACGCGCCGCGGTTTTCCCGCTATTCGCGAAAAACCTCAGGGGGGGGGGGCGGATATCCGCCCCCCCCGTCGGTGCGCGGGTTAACACTCTTAAACACAGAATTACATGTACATAACATATGACACACAGAACCAGAAAATGACACCCGTGACCCCGTCTTATGTCCCTGAGGTCATCTCAAGGCACGAAAGGTCTCCAACATTTTTTCGCTAATAAATTTTTATAGAGGCCTGAGAGAGCGATGGAAATACCTTGGCTTAGATGTGTTCAGCTCGACGATACGGATCGACTTATATGCAACACGACCTTTTCCGGCGAGGTTATGACTTTCAAGTTGACCCGACGCGTCTCGACGAGAGGAACGCGATGTCGGCAAAAGTGAGATCGTGCGATTTTTGTGTCAAACGTTATTGCAGGAAAACCGTTTCCGCAAAAAACTATTTTGACAGTTTCTACCCTCTGGATGCTAAATCGTTGACCTTAGGTCAAATCTGATGACAGTCTATAGAAAGAGCGTTAAAAGAGCTATTGAATGTTTATTTCCACGGCGCTATAGCTCTATCCGTTCCTGAGCTATGCGCTGCTTTGTAAAAAAGAATTGTCGAAATAGGCGACATCCGACCTTTGATGATCTCTGATGACATGACCTTTGAACTACCATAAAAATGACAAAATTAATGTCGTCATTATTTTTGACGCTCTTTCGAACGCCGTTTACCCTGTGTCGTTACGTGGCCCAGGAGCCGAGTTAGAAGGGGATGCTCAAACACCTCCCCCCCCCCCCCCCCCAGTAGGGCGTGGAAATCATGAAGCTCAAGCTGGGTAATGAACTTGGAGCAATCAAACAACTTAAAAAACGGATTATGTGTATGTTTTAATAATATTTTTCGGTTCGTTTCATGCAACGCCATCGAATTTTGTGGCAATGCAACGTTCTCAACGCTACTGTAAGTCGCTGTGGCCATCCCTCCGCTGTCTAAAGGGCAATTAGCGGAACAGCGATTGCAATGCCTCGAAATAGTCCTTCAGGATTCGTATCTCTTTGGAACCTAATCAATTTCGGGTTTAAGTAGGAGTTGAGTTTAGAAATGTTTTATCGCATTATTAGGTCTGTGTCGAGCAGATGCGACCATTGCGGAGTGACAGATATCCCCACTTCCCGGTGTTCGTGCACGGCGGCAGAGCCAGGTGTGTGGACACTGCCGTCTCTCGGGGGAAAGAGCGGCTGCCAGGCGGCGCGGGGTTCCCCGAGAAGATAACAGCGCCGCCCGAGGGACAGGAACTGCACGCCGGAGGCCACTTTCGAGGCCGACACCTGTGTACCGAACTGATGGCTCTCAGGCGTGTGTTGCTGAAAATGATACGACGCAGAATTGGCATGGGAGGACACAAGTGTCTGCCTCCGCTGGCTGTGGCTATAACATTTGTTGAAGGGACCGATATCCACACTCAAGGTCCTTAATTATGTTTGAGCCGACAAAAGCTTCTGCGTCAGACGCTTGTGGGTAAACCGTCGTTGCCATCCTTTCTAAGCGGCTCGGCCAACTGAGGGTAACGCGGGGCTGGGGCCACCGCCGACCTCCCGGGACGCTGCCGTCGACTCACCGTCCCAAACTCCGGACTATGTGCCGGTCGGCATCATTTGTCTCCTGCCGTAACGTCGCCGGCAATCGCTCGAGCGGTGTCGCCGCCGTCGTCAGGGGCGCCTCTGTGCCGCTATCTCCGGGCGCCGGGGCGTCCTGTGGGGCGCCGCCGAGACGCCCACCTGGGCACCCGATCGACCGGCGCCCGCCGCCAGATTGGCTTGCGGACCGTGCGTAAATTGCCGGTAGCGGCGCGTTACGACTGTGTTGTGGCGCGGGCCGGCGCGGGTGGTCGCCGGCCGATCAGCTAATCACTGCGCGCCGCCTCCGCCCGTCGCCCGGTCCCCGGACTGGCGTCAACATGCGTCACTGGTGGTGTGGCGGGCTTCTGCCGGCCGGGAGGACACGGTAGAGGTGACGGACTGCGGTGAGGGAGAACCAGCCGCCGGAGAGTCGGGCAGTCGGGAGTGGAGTTGTCTAGTGTCGGATCGGCAGCGGCCCGGAGTGGAGAGCTGGTCTGACTGACCGCTGAGTGGTCACGCTCGGTACGAACGGGCGCCTGATGAGTCACCTGGACACACTTTGGGGTCGTTCGCTGCCCGAGAATAGCTGCCTTCGTGTGACGGCCTCTGTCGATTAAATTACTGGAGTCGTTGAAATGCGCTCCGAAAAGCCGTCTTTGTCGCAGCGATGGCGCTGCCATGAAAGTCATGAACTTCCTGGACGTTAACGATTCTGACTGGGCCATTAAGCAGGGCTCAGTTTGAGTCGCGGCTGGCGACAGCGGCTTGGTCCGAATGTGTCCGGCCACGGGCGCCGCCGCGGGCGCCGATGGGCGTCCGGTGGGCGCCACCCGGCTGCAAAGACGGGCTGTCATTGCCGTTAGCCAGCGCAGACGTTTGTTTCGCGGCCGTCCCGCAAGACTGCACTGTTTGATTGGAGGTGCGCTAGCTTCTTACAGCGTTTATAGCTGGACGAAGTGGTGTGAAGTGCCGTTGATACTTTTGCCTCAGGTGATCAGACGCGTCGGGTTAGTACCCTTTGGGCGTTAGCAAAATAAACTATGCTTTGATTGTTATACACGCTTGCTTTATGGGACTCATTGCCCTTCATTTTATTTTATAAGTCTTATACCCGGGTTGAAGCTCAGGCACCACACTAAGTAAAGTGGATTGTGCCCGTCCCGACTGACCCCTAGTATCCGATTGCGAAATTCTTGGTAATCGCTAGGCTTTGCAGGCCAGAGTTGGGACTGTCCACGGGGCCGGGGCACGGCGGCCCCGCTCACTGACCCACCAGCTACGGCAGACCCCGCCTCTTGTGTATCGAGCGCCTATAGGTCTCACGAGGCAGGATACTCGTCACTGGGAGCCTAATGCTCTATTCACTGAGCTATGGGACGAGTTGATGTTGATATATTATCCCTTCTTACATTTCTTCTCGTTACGAGGCTCTTTTCTCTGGTCTTGCTGATTCTAATGAACTTTTTATGGGGTGGCAGGCTTGTTTCATACATGCTGCTGTACTGAAAAGAATGTCCAGCTCATAACGAATATGGAATTTAAATCAGCCTCCGATCCTCGCGGCAGTCCCCGCGGTGCTTTTGATTTTTTTTTTTTAAATCCTCCCCTTGTCTGAGCTGACCCACCCCTGTTCATCTGGCCCCTCCCTGTCCGCTCTAGCCTCTAACCCCACCCTAATCATTCTGACCTTCTCACACGGCTGAACTCTCTGGTCTGGGGCGTGACATGCACTTACGAGAATACGATGCTGTTGGCATCTTGTTAACTGCGGTTTAATAGAGCCTGATTGCGCACAAGTACCGCCCATCAATACAGCGATACTAGTCGGCCCACCATGTGCCTGACAGCATAAATTACGTCCTGCGCTGGGTACTCCCAATCGATTCTCGGCACGGCCGCTTATGAAAATGCCCTCGGATGATTGACGCATTGATCAGGACGGAGCGGTGTGGGTCGAACGCCCGGGTCGCCAGTGAAGGTCGGTATTTCTCCCTGTCGTCAGCATTTTCCGTGGGGCTCACGGCTGTCCCGTTAGTTCAGTGGCGGACGGATGGCGACTAGCGTCGCTCAGATGGGCCGCTAGCATGGCGGGGCGCTCTGTGGAACCTCGTGCCGCCGGGTGATGCTGCTGAAAGGATGGTCATGGCGCCACGGCACGGGCTACGGCTGAGACCGGGCTGATCTGGTTTGGCGAGGGCGGGACGGGTGGTCTGGAATGCTCCGAAAGTCACACTCGGGTTATACGCGCTAGTCATTGACTTGTGCGTGGTCAGCGGTTGTGTGTGATCTATCTATGTGAAAAAGAATGCATTGTGTGCTGCGTGTATGTGCGCTGTTTACCATATATACCAACCCCGTCTAACGATTGTTGTTTGTTCCTCGCCGTCAGGTGGCCATCAAGAACAACATCGACGTGATGTACTTCGCGTGCCTGGTGCCGGCTCACGTCTTCTTCGGGGAGGACGGCATGATGGACAAGCGCGTCTTCCTGGCCACCTGGAAGGAGATCCCGGCGCAGAACGAGATGCAGTTCACCATCGCCAACCTGGCCATGACGGCAGGTGAGTGTCCCGGTCCGTGGTGGTGGAGAATTCAGAGGGTGACGTCCTGCAAGTGCAGAGCGCTCTCTGTTGGCCGTTTTGTTCCGACACAGATGCTGCTACTGTCGAGAGTGAAGTCGGCAACTGTTTGAGTGGCCCACTTACTGAGCGCCACAGCCACAAACCAACGGGAGGCTCCGCTAATGGTTATGCTATGCATAATGCCCGGCAAGCGTCGCGATGCTGGGTCTGGTAAATTTCATTGGTACAGGGACCCGCAGTTGCTACTGTACACATATATTACCAATTTAGAATTGCGCTATTATTTGCTAAGTGCTGGCCATTGGAGAAAGGAAATGTAGTGCAAAGTATGGACGAATAACACATGTTTGCTCCTAGGACGTATGTTTTGTATAATTCCTCTTACCGCAACAGATATTCTTCCAAAACTACAATCGTGCTATTTTTCCGCGCCGGTTGCCTCCCCAGAGCCCGTCCTTGGTATCGCCTATAGCTTCCGTTCCCGCTACGTGAATGAAAGTCACGTGACTACTACAGGTTTGCGCTCAGTACTAACACACCTAGCCCGAGGGCCGGTCCGTAGCGGGGAGGGGTAGAACGCCAGAGCTCCAGCGCAGTGGAGGTGGTGGTGGCCCGTATCATAAAGAGGCAACCGTAAGCAGAACTACAATTGCCGCAGTATAAGATTATGATCAAGTTTTCTTTAGATGTATTGATTGACAAGAAAGTGCAATGCTTATCCGATATAATAAAACGATGTCCAAGGCCTTGGAAGAACTATAAAACATATTCAGCAACGTATAAATTTCTGATACAGGCCATGACCTTTCACCTTGCCTCCGGGGAGGACCGCTCAGGAAGCCGCATACCGAACGAATCGAGGCCTCGCAGCGCAGCGGCAGAGGAGGTGGATAAACCATCGCCAGATCTTTCGGTTACTTATGTTTCCAGAAGAAGGAGGGGGTGGAGGGTGAGGGCTGTTTTCAACCCACTCACCAATCCTTTCCTTATTAACTTATAGCTTACCGAAAAATGCAACACAATGGTGGCCGTCACGAGATGTAGCGAAGAGTGCCTCAGCCACACCGGTTTTGAGTAAACTTGAAGCATTGGAATTCAGGCCAGTGATCCTGAAGCATTATTTTATTTTTGTCGTGCATAAGCTGGGATAACGTGGTTCAAGTTAATTGCGAAGAAACGGTTTTAGTTTCAGAACATTTATGAGGCTAGTCGCGCCAAATAGTATACGTTTGTTGCAAAATGTCAAATAGAATGTTGACGTGCTATCCAGATGATGGAATTTATTTGACACAAGAAGTCAAAAAGTGGCATCGTTAGTCATCCTGCATACCTATAAATCGATTCGTCGCCTTGGTTCGAGCTCAATAGTTCTTTTTGCGGATGATCGGTTTCGTTTTCTTTCTTTTTTTGGGGGGGGGACAGATTATGAGCCAGTAACCACCCTCCCCAGTCCCCCAAACAACAATTGTTGACAAATACTGTGATCAGACATGTGCATGGATCCGAGTGATGGATCTATGATCTCAGTGGATCTCGAAGCAAAGTACAGGCCCACCGGATCCCACCGGATCCGGCGTGAAAAATACATCTTGGATCTATGATCTCATATGATCTGACGATAAATTAAGAATATGGATCTATGATCTGAATGGATCCCACTATGCACCACATTTGAAACCATGTTTTAAAGGGTTTCTATGCCAATAAGTGACACAAAACTATGGATTATGACGTGTGATCACATAAAATCACTAAAACAGAACGTTTGTGAGTTGAAACAAGTGCTTTTTTGGGATATATGTGTTGATAAAAAATAAGTGAGGATCTGTGATCTCACTGGATCTGAAGCAAAAAAATGAGACTCGGATCTGTGATCCCTACGGATTTCTCGATAAATTACAGAGCTGGATCTATGATCCCGACGGATCCGAGATCAGGATCCGTGGGATCAGATCCCAGATCCATTTTCTCGGATCCATGCACATTGCACATGTCTGACTGTGATGGCCTAAAAATGCCCTCAATTGTGTTACGTAGGGAAGAATGAGGTAAGTTGAGCCGCTCGTTAGGCGGCACGGGCGGACATCGATAGCAGCGCCTCTATCGGTCACTAGGAAAAGCTGGGCTGTAGGCGGCGAAATACCGGCTGAGTTGTCTCACGTTGAATAGGTTTATAGCCATCCGTCTTGTGAAAAAGTTGAACTTTTGCCTTTAATATTTCTACAAGCAATTTTAGAAGTGTCTTCACATGGATTACAAAACCGTTTAGATTATTGTATTCACTTCAAGCTTTTCCTATTGTTCTTGATGATGCGGGAACTATTAATAATTAGTGTTTCTAGCTTAGTAAAAGAACATACTGTGCAAACGATGAAAAAAAGCATAAATGGAAGATTTTAGAGCAATTTTCTCTAACAATTAATGGTAAGTTATCCACATATCAAGGAAAAGGTGCATGCTAACTGATAATTTAAAGTTCTTGGGGCCAGTTGTTTTCTTCTTTTCTTACGTCGCCCCAATGGCCGCGAATACACTTGTGATACCGCCTATCATTTTTGTTTTTCGTAAGCTACAGGCTAACTTACTGATCATTTTTCTGCGTTTACGGGTTGGACGGACAGAGTGGCAATTTGCGCATGTAATGGTGGCCAGAAATGTTTCATACCGCTTATTTTTGTACTGAAAAGGCTACCTCAAAAATCATCTTGCACGTTGCTCATCTTACCCCATGGGCGGGGTAAGTTGAGACACGTCGTGGGGAAAGTTGAGCATGGATAGAAAAAGCGAACCTTTTCTTTTCCCGGGCGCGGCGAAGAGTGGGCTCTTTTATTTACTCCATGGCATAGATACTTATGGTAAAGTTTTTTTTTCCTCCATCAAAAAGTGGCTGTTTTAAGCCTTCCAATAGCTCGTCAAGTTTTCTATCACGGAAGAAATCATTTTATCCTTCAGCTAACCTGCAAATCACTTACAACTTGTGTAATCAACAAAGAAAAACAATTTTCTACCATTTTTATTCAGCAGAAACAAGCGCAGCTCAGTCTGGTTTTCGACAGCGGAGACAACAATGGCTTATCCGGCTCATCTTCCCCAGGTGAAAATGGCTCATCTTGCCCCACCCGTGGCCATTTTCGATTAATGACACCCGCTAAGGAAAATAACCACGCACCGCAGATAACAACCATCTCATTTTAAAGGCAAAACATGTCCTAGTTATCAGGGGCGATACCACATGTTACCGGGTGCTGAGCGTGAAAACGTTGCCGTCTCACGTGAAAGATTGCAGCATCGTAAGCGAACGGCACATGGAAGCTCAAGTCAATTAGCGCCATAGGAGCTGAGAAACATGGGGTGGCTAAACTTGCCCCTGGCTCATCTCAGACATGTGCATGGATCCCCGAGAAAATGGATCTGGGATCTGATCCCACGGATCCTGATCTCGGATCCGACGGGATCATAGATCCAGCTCTTTACTTTATCGAGAGATCCGTATGGATCACAGATCCGAGTCTCATTTTTTACTTGAGATCCAGTGAGATCATAGATCCTCACTTATCTTTTGTCAACACATATATCCCCAAAAAGCACTTGTTTCAACTCACAAACGTTCTGTTTTAGTGATGTTATGTGATCGCACGTCATAATCCATATTTTTGTGTCACTTATTGGCATAGAAACCCTTTAAAACATGGTTTCAAGTGTGGTGCCTGGTGGGATCCACTCAGATCATAGATCCATGTTCTTAATTTATCGTCAGATCATATGAGATCATAGATCCAAGATGTATTTTTTACGCCGGTTCCGGTGGGATCATATATCCCAACCTGTACTTTGCTTCGAGATCCACTGAGATCATAGATCCATCACTCGGATCAATGCACATGTCTGGATCTTACCTCACTCTCCCCTATTTGGGGCTGTCAACTTTGATTTGTTAAAGTTTTTGTGTGTTCATTATAAAAGCTGTCAAATTTGCCGTATCATTCAACTTTTATTGAGTTTGTATTTCACACTTATCTAAAATGAACAATTTTGTCACTGGCTCCTTTTATTAATGGGATTGGATGGTCGCATGAATGAACGAATGAATAGCTCCATTTGAGCATCAGCTGAAATCAATCCTAAAATTTAATCTACCAGTCTGCAACGAAAAGGTTTAAAAACCAGTGCAAGTTAGGTGCAGTTTCTAATCTATGCCGTTTTTTATTAAGTGTCTCATAGCTCCTTAATCTTGAGCCGCTTCTCTTACGATTCATTTTATGTGGTGCTTACATTGTTCAAGAAGTTATAGTATTCGAGCTCGTTGGTCTTAAAACTGCTATCGAAGTAAATTAAAGTGCTTCGGGCTTCGGCACTTAAAAACCAATCGATATTTAACCCTCACCCACTTAGGCACTTATTTTCAGCGTCTTACATGTAGCGGAGGGGCGTAGAAACCCTCAGCCATTCGGCCCTTGATAAAAATAGCCAGAGCTTCGTTGAAAAAAAAAAGAGCGAGCTGCTCGTGACGAGAGAAATCCGATGATTTGAGGGTCCTGGTCATCGCTGACGAGAGAAAGCCAATTATTTTTATGTCCTGGTCAATGCTGAGATCCTAGGTCACTGGTTGACCTCCCAGATCAGGTTAATAACCCAAAAGCACGGAAAATTGGGTCCTGCTAGAATTTCTACAAGTGAAGTTTGCTGGGACTTGGCTTGCTTCTGACTCCGACTTTGCACTTGCTTTGATCAAAGATGATGTATCATAGCATTTGGGGTAGGACGGGTCACGCCAGATCACCCATTAGGCGTTCTGCCGGCTATCCATAGAATGTTAACCAGCACTTACAGCCTTGCAACATATTGCATAGGCACTATAACCGATACCTAAGTATGCCTAGTTTTCAAATGCTAAAATGAGTGCTAAATTTCAAACCAACACTTCCTAAAAACCACAGTAAAAAGGTGCAAATTTAAGGAAGTTAACCGAGATCATTTCAAGTAAATGACCTTAACCTGAGTTTCACGTGACCTTAGCACCCACAACAATCAATGAGACAAACATTAGATAGTATATTTCACATGCAATGGTGTCACGTTGCTAATCACGAAACGACTATGGAAACACACAGAAGATGTGCGCTGACTTTCAATTGCTATTCTGGCCTGACATGATCTTGAGAAAAATAATCACAGGTTAAAGGTAATTTGGTTCAGGGATTTAAAATTTTCAGACAAGATGCAAAAATGATAAGGGCTATTTAATTTTCCGGGAAGTTGTAAAATTGATTAACTCCAGGGCACCAAAGAATCGTCGCAATCCTTCGCTTTGCCGCGATTTATTGGTGAAAAACAGGGGGCGCGGTCTACTTACCTCTACTTATATGTGTGGTGAGGGCTAATATTCATTTTATCTGTGTTGATGAATATGCAACAATTTCTACATGAACTGAGACCAGTCCATATGAGTATGTTTTTCTCACGGACAATGACAATATAAAAACAATGCGAATAAAACCAAACGTTTCGGACAACAACGTGCCTTCGTCAGTGGAGAAAAATAAGTGTATAGGTTTAACATCGATGAGAACTATATGCGGCACCGTCTCGGTCTGGCCAGCCGGGTTGTCGATAAAATACACAAATATTTATAAGCTTCCATGATGCGCTTAAAAAACTGCTGAAAATATATCTTTAAAAAAATAAAGATAACCACTTCATCGATTTTATCGAAAGAAAACATTTATGCCTAATTACTTATTTCTTGCCACTGACGGAGGCACTTTTTTGTGCGAAACGTCTGGTTTTATTCGTATTGTTATTGTATTGTCATTCCCTGTGAGAAAAAAGGATAACTCTTCAGTAAGTAACCATAACAGCGAAACAGCTTAATGTAACACAATTCACTGTGTATCCGAAACCTATAAGTCCCTAAAAATAATCCTATTTACAACTTCTAAAAAGATACAGCTTATACAGCTTAGGCATACAATTTTTCTGCATTAAGATAATATTCATTTATCTCCACAGAATATGGTAAATTAGTGCTGCTGAAGTTCGCTTTCGAAGCGTCTCCTCCAGGCATTCCACAGCTCTCGTGCCATTTTGGATCACGGAACATGGCTGGGCGCAGGACAGGCCGTCTGCGAGCTTGGACGGACCACGTGACCACCTCCTCCCCTCCCCCTCACTCCCGTCCCCTTCCCCAGCAGGGCGTCCGATCTAACCGCGCCCCAGGCAGTCGGCTCGGTCCGACCCTCCCTTGGTCGAGCCACGGCCCGGTGCCGCCTGAGTTTGTGCCGGGTGCAAAACTGGAGCAGTAACTAGCGCCGGAACTAGTAGTCAGCAAGACCATCGTCAGATGGCAGGAGTAAATGGAATAAGCGGTTCCAGGTTTCAGAAGGAATGGGGCAGGAAAAAGCGCTGAAAACAATGTTTTGCTGATATAGCCATAAAAAGTTCACTGAATTAGGAGAGCAGCACATCAGTTTAAAGCCCTTCAGATGGTGGTTTTAATAAGCACACAATCATTTCCCAATTCGCCTCCAACGGTGTCACAGGCCAAGAATACGCTGAAATACTAGTGAGTACAGAAGCAACTGCGGGTCCCTGTACATATTGAAGCCGCCCGGCTAAATGCCAGCGGTGAGCTGTGGTCTGTCTGTGCCGTGGTGGAGTGAGGTTTTCCCCATCGGAGTGTTATCACCCGCCGTCCGCTGTCTCAACGGACTGCGCTCCGCCTCTCTCTCTCTCTCTCTCTCTCTCTCTCTCTCTCTCTCTCTCTCTCTCTCTCTCTCTCTCTCTCTCTCTCTCTCTCTCTCTCTCTCTCTCTCTCTCTTTCTCTTTCTCTCTCCCCTCCCCCTCTCCCTGTCCCTCTCCCTACCTCCCCATCAGGATAGGAAATACGAGCCGTTGCCCGGTCGGCCCCACCGTCCTGCGGTACACAAACTGCTCCCACTAGCCGCAGACAAACACAAACACATCGGTGGCGGAATAGGAGTCCGTGGCCTGCTCTAAAAAAATCATGGCCCAGACGTCCAGTTGACAAAACAACATTTGGTTATGTCACGGCGGTGGTATTGTCATTTTGTGTGACAGAAATGTGGTATCTCCTATTTCCGCCACCGGCTTATCGAATATTACTGTATTTTTGTACATTTTTGATATTTTTGATTTGGTTTGAAATATTTGAAAATGCAATGGCTTTGTCATACTATTTCTTTTATTTACCAAAGCTGAACATTGTTGATAGTTGAATGTCCATCTGGTCAACTTGTATCATCGTCCTCTTTAGAGCCGTGTTGATGTTCCGGAGTGTCTCCAGTCCACCCGCCGTGGTCCGACCATAACATGCGACACCGTATCTACAGCGGGTTTGTCCATGTTGTGCCGCTCCCGGCGGCGCCCGGCTGCAACCACTGTCCAGACGAGCCGCAGAGCCCGCCGTCGTTCTATATTTGTCCGCGCTGAGCGACTGCGGTCGTCCGCCGGACTGCCAGTACGACACGCCAGAGCCGGTTTCAGGCGCCGCCGCCGAGTACGGCCGGTAATAAGAGTCAAGTCGAAAACTTGTCGGCGACGCCGTTTGATCAATGCTGGAGGGACGGCTCGGGCGGGCCGTAACTGACGGCTGGGACGGGCCGTAACTGACGGCTCGGCTGCGGCGGTCTGCCGGCTGACGTCACTGTCTGTTACGTCACTGTCTGTGACGTCCCCCCCCCGTCACCCGCAGACGCCATCTCGACCAAGCTGCAGAAGGAGAACGTGTTTACGATCGCCAAGCGGAACGTCGAGGGCCAGGACATGCTGTACCTCTCCATCAAGTTCATCAACGGCCTGTGGGCGCTGCTGGAGATCAAGGTGGCTCCTGGCTCGTCCAACATCACGGTGAGTTTTAATGAGCGCCTGGGGTGCTGGAGATAGCACCCAACGGGCTTATCACATTGTGCCAATCACATACCTGCTGACAATCACACTGTGTGCCATTAAAGATTATTGGATTATATGAATGTCAATTAACTGGGGATCGTGATTCTTAAATCTGTCTACTTTATGGCTGAATTCGTTTGAGCTTTGAATAAGATTGTTTAACATTCAGATCTAAGATGAAAGTCTCAGTTTTAAGATTATTAAGTAAATAATAATGCGAGTAGCCTGCTGTGTGGTGTTATGCTTACCACGATGAATGGGCTGGACTGCGGGTTCTGTAATAAGCCGCCGGCGCCCGCGACTGGCCGCGGTCTGCCTGTGCCGTTAATTTCTGGCCACGGCCGCTAACCGGCGCCGCCGTGTTACAGCTGGCCATCAAGTGCCGCACGTGCGAAATTGCTCCGGACATCAGCAACAGTGTTGAGGCCATTCTGCGCGCCTGAATGGCCCCCAAGACCCCGGCGCCGGCGCCGTGGCGGGCCGCGCCGCTACCCGGCCCTCCGGTGCTGCCGGCCGCGGCGCGGTCCGGGCCTCCGGTGCTGACATCGTGTCGTAATTTGTTGGTCGCGTTTATGTTATCTCCTCTGTGAGTATGTGAAGACGAAGAGAACATTCCTGCGTTAGCCCCCTTTGGTGAAAGCGCTGCAGAAAACGGAACTGAAATCTGAACCGCTCTCTCGAAAGAGGCTAGGCTGAGTGTTAGAGTTATTTATCATGCAGGGCGTCGCTGGTAGCCAACCGATTATATTGTTTAACGCGAACATATGTGAACGTTACACAGTGAGCGAGCTCATTTATAGGCGGAATGGTGGCTTGAATTTGCTTTATACATTAGAATGAGCTGGCCAAGTTCGGTGGTGTATTCTGTAACCCGCACGGCGTCCGTATCTGTCCAGATGGACTCTGTATTCTCTGTCACCCTGTATACGCGCAGAGGACGCCGGTGCGGGCGGCCCGTCCGCCGTTTGGTGATATTCGTGTGTCCGAGCTGCCGCTTGTGATCCATGTAGTCAAAGGGCCACCGTCTGCGGGAGCCTAACTGGTCGTTGCTGTTCCAGCCCGACGTTCTTTGATCACCAACCACTGCTGATGTGTCCTGCATGGATGATTGCACGCAAAAGCCGCCGAGCCGGCGCCGCCGTCCCGAAGCGGCTGCCACTGGTGCGGCGGTCGGGCGGGCCGCCCGTTCCGGCCGGTCTCTGCGCGATTTCTCGGCCGTCAATGTCCAATAGACCGGAGCAGAGCTGCGGTGCGTTTGTGAGTGACGGAGCGAACCGACGCGGCGGAGAGCTGGGCTCGGCTAGCAGTATTGACGGACTGGGCCCGGGCCGACCGGCCGTCTGCGTTTGGGCGGCACGTGCCCGGCATCGCCGCCGTCGGTGACGAGGTAACTGTCTGAGACGGGGGCGGACGACGGCCGGCGATGGCCCCGACGGTCGCCCGGCCGCTCTTATGGCCATGGCCGGCCGCCGAAACTGCCCGGACGGCGGTCCATCGGGCTCCAGGGGCTCTCCAATGCACGTGCTACGTTACAGGAGTCTGCTGAGGGCGCAGATGGAGCCTCGTCGATCGCCGCCGGGCGCCCGCCGAGCCGCGCACGCTCGACAGAGGGCGGTTGAACGCCGCCCGCCTGACAAGTTAAGTGCCGTGAGCGTGGCGAATCTGCGCCGGTAAAAGTTTGATTAGCCGGCTATTTGTAGGAGGGATTTGATTGGTGGTCTGCCGTGCCGCAGGCCGTGCATTATGAACATGTCGCCGGCGAAATGCACGGCTCCCACCGGGAATAGCCTCAAACTTTGTGCGACGCGTCGGTACCGAATCCACTAGACATGAGCGGCGAAATGTCACCGTGGGCTCTTTGTCGGCTACACGATTCACAGCCGGCTTTATCTCAGGAGATAGTCGAACTCTTTGTCTCACGCCATTGAGAACGCGGACGGGACGGCAGCAGCTGACAATCCCCGGCCGTCTCGCCAGCTGTGCTGATACCGTCCGATCGGCCGGTAGATAATGCGATTCGGGCTCGCCGTCAGTTTAACTCAATTGTAGCTTTTGCCAGCGGGCGATTATATTGTTTAACGCGAACATATGTGAACGTTACACAGTGAGCGAGCTCATTTATAGGCGGAATGGTGGCTTGAATTTGCTTTATACATTAGAATGAGCTGGCCAAGTTCGGTGGTGTATTCTGTAACCCGCACGGCGTCCGTATCTGTCCAGATGGACTCTGTATTCTCTGTCACCCTGTATACGCGCAGAGGACGCCGGTGCGGGCGGCCCGTCCGCCGTTTGGTGATATTCGTGTGTCCGAGCTGCCGCTTGTGATCCATGTAGTCAAAGGGCCACCGTCTGCGGGAGCCTAACTGGTCGTTGCTGTTCCAGCCCGACGTTCTTTGATCACCAACCACTGCTGATGTGTCCTGCATGGATGATTGCACGCAAAAGCCGCCGAGCCGGCGCCGCCGTCCCGAAGCGGCTGCCACTGGTGCGGCGGTCGGGCGGGCCGCCCGTTCCGGCCGGTCTCTGCGCGATTTCTCGGCCGTCAATGTCCAATAGACCGGAGCAGAGCTGCGGTGCGTTTGTGAGTGACGGAGCGAACCGACGCGGCGGAGAGCTGGGCTCGGCTAGCAGTATTGACGGACTGGGCCCGGGCCGACCGGCCGTCTGCGTTTGGGCGGCACGTGCCCGGCATCGCCGCCGTCGGTGACGAGGTAACTGTCTGAGACGGGGGCGGACGACGGCCGGCGATGGCCCCGACGGTCGCCCGGCCGCTCTTATGGCCATGGCCGGCCGCCGAAACTGCCCGGACGGCGGTCCATCGGGCTCCAGGGGCTCTCCAATGCACGTGCTACGTTACAGGAGTCTGCTGAGGGCGCAGATGGAGCCTCGTCGATCGCCGCCGGGCGCCCGCCGAGCCGCGCACGCTCGACAGAGGGCGGTTGAACGCCGCCCGCCTGACAAGTTAAGTGCCGTGAGCGTGGCGAATCTGCGCCGGTAAAAGTTTGATTAGCCGGCTATTTGTAGGAGGGATTTGATTGGTGGTCTGCCGTGCCGCAGGCCGTGCATTATGAACATGTCGCCGGCGAAATGCACGGCTCCCACCGGGAATAGCCTCAAACTTTGTGCGACGCGTCGGTACCGAATCCACTAGACATGAGCGGCGAAATGTCACCGTGGGCTCTTTGTCGGCTACACGATTCACAGCCGGCTTTATCTCAGGAGATAGTCGAACTCTTTGTCTCACGCCATTGAGAACGCGGACGGGACGGCAGCAGCTGACAATCCCCGGCCGTCTCGCCAGCTGTGCTGATACCGTCCGATCGGCCGGTAGATAATGCGATTCGGGCTCGCCGTCAGTTTAACTCAATTGTAGCTTTTGCCAGCGAGGCAATTGGAGCTGACTGGTCGAGCGGCGTGTTCGGGTCCGACTTTGTCCCATGTCGACAGCTGGGGACACGGTTTCTGCGTGGTGGGCTGCCTCAGAATTCGGTCCGATGCTAATGACATTCAGCGCTGACAGGACACCCACAGACTGGCACCAGAGCTCAATGAAAGTCGGAATTAAAATATCGGCTTCCGGGAGCGGATATGGGTAATTACCTTGACATCGATTTTATGCTGACTGAAGCAGAAACTGCCGAAACGAGAGGAATCCCGATCAGCTCGCAAATGGCTAGATAGCTGCCAAATGGGAATTTAATCCTCAATAGTTAGATGACTTATGGGGTGGTGCAGTTAAGCGTTCATTCGTCTGTAAAAGCTGGCTCGCGGGAGCGCATTGGCGGGCCGGACGGGCACCGAGCGGCTGAGACAGGCGGTGAGTGGTAGACTAACCCGCAGCACAGCTGAGTGTTGCGGCGCAGTATAACCTCCCAGGTTCGACGGGCCGGCCGTTCAGAGAGGGGAGCATTCATTTTGGCCTGGGTTCATGTCCAGGGTACGTTATGCCCAGTGTCGAAATGGCCAGTGCCTTAAATGGGCCAGATTTCATAATGTCCAGGGATTGCATGGTCCAAATGCGGCCAACTGGCTGCAGATAGGGTATATTCAAAGAGGCCAGGGTTCATAATGTCCAGGTCACGATGTGTCAAGTGTTCGAAATGGCCAGGGTTCATAATGTCCAGGGCACGATGTGTCCAGTGTTCAAAATGGCCAGAGTTCATAATGTCCAGGGCACGATGTGTCCAGTGTTCAAAATGACCAGTGCCTTGAATGGGCCAGAGTTCATAGTGTCCAGGGATTACATAGTCACTGAAAGTGACGCCATTATGTAAAAAAACACGGAACCAGCTCAGTGCGAAGCAGTGCAGTGCCGAAGGCAATGCCTTAGGAGAGATTACAGGCAATAGTAAATCAAATATTTTTAGGTTAAGTGGTTATGCATCAGGCTTCAGGCTGTCCAGTGTTCAAAATGACCAGTGCCTTGAATGGGCCAGAGTTCATAGTGTCCAGGGATTACATAGTCACTGAAAGTGACGCCATTATGTAAAAAAAACACGGAACCAGCTCAATGCGAAGCAGTGCAGTGCCGAAGGCAATGCCTTAGGAGAGATTACAGGCAATAGTAAATCAAATATTTTTAGGTTAAGTGGTTATGTATCTGGCTTCAGGCCGAAGGCCTGAAGCCTGATGCATAACCACTTAACCTAAAAATATTTGATTTACTATTGCTTGCAATCTATTCATGCGAGAAACTATTCCCTTATCCCCGGTAGGCAAACACCATTAGGGGAAAGTGGGGTAAGACGGTCAGGGTAGGTAAGACGGGCACCCCTTCTGCAGACCAAACCAATAGCGCTACGAGCAAGAAAAGTTAGGACCAGAATTGCCTTTCCCACTACACACCACCATTCAAGTCTGGTGAATTTGTGTTCAGTCGATAATCTTTTATTTTGATTTCTTTAAAACACTCATTTCATTGAAAACATCCATAATGTATTGTGCAAGCTTTTGTGTACAGCACTATAGAGTTAAAAACTCGCAATCACTTGTGGTACACTCATATGCCAACAGTGTTCATTTACGGCGGATTTGCTTTGTCTGCATCAAATTGTCCACAGCGAAAAATCGTGCTGAACTTCTGACATTGAGTTTGGGGTAAGACGGGCAACTATGAACCCAATGGGTCTGTAATGGTGAAAATATTTTTGTTGCTGTAGGAAAAAAGAAGCATTTCTAATAAGAATATGTTCGATTCCGATACTCACAGACATGTTAGCAATATTCCTTCGGCACAGTTTATTCTCGAATAATGAATGTGAAAAACGGTTCTACATGGCTTCTGAACTAGGGCCTATATAGGAGCATACGCCTTCTGCACGAATCTCGTATACTGCCATTTCCGAAGCACTTGAGACCAACGAGCGACTGTATAAATGCGGCTAATCTCGGGCATTTGTTGCGAGCTGCGCTGATCGGTGAAAGAAGCTGGCCGTCTTGCCCTACCCATGTGACCGTCTTACCCCATGGGGTGGGGTAAGACGGGTTTTTGCAAGGTTTTGCAAAAATAGCTGCAGTTTATTTGTTGAATCAGGTCTAAGTCTCATCTTCTGGCAAATGAAAGTAAAATGTCTGAAAAAGGTTTTCACCCAGTTTCCCGTTTCTATGATGTTTCTAACCGGCCGAAAAATGGCTCCAAAGTTAAGGTGCCCGTCTTACCCCACTTTCCCCTACCTTAGGTTAGGTTAGGTTAGGTTAGGTTAGGTTAGGTTAGGTTAGGTTATTTTAGGTTAGGTTAGGTTAGGTTAGGTTTGGTTGGGTTGGGTGGACTATGTAATCCCTGGACACTATGAACTCTGGCCCATTCAAGGCACTGGCCATTTTGAACACTGGACATATCGTGCCCTGGACATTATGAACCCTGGCCATTTCGAACACTGGACACATCGTGCCCTGGACATTGTGAACCCTGGCCATTTCGAGCACTGGACACATCGTGCCCTGGACATTATGAGCCCTGGCCTCTTTGAATTTACCCTATCTGCAGCCAGTTGGCCACATTTGGACCATGTAATCCCTGGACAATATGAACACTGGCCAATTCAAGGCACTGGCCATTTCGAGCACTGGACACACCATGCCCTGGACATTATGAACCCTGGCCTAAATAATACGCACCCCGTGCAGCCACTTACAGCATTGAACTTGGAAGCCTTGCCTTCCCAGAACAAACCAAAAGAGCAAGGCAAACGAACCCAGTCACCTCGAGACCTCTTGGACCAAAGAATGAATTAGCTGTCCTGCTAGGTAAATGTGATTTTAGATGTACTACCTATATGTGGATAAATTAGGAGGCCTCAAGCGTTGTGGGCGGCACCTCGCGTCGGTCGGGTTCTCTGAACGATTTATCCACATATAGGTAGTACATCTAAAATCACATTTACCTAGCAGGACAGCTAATTCATTCTTTGGTCCAAGAGGTCTCGAGGTGACTGGGTTCGTTTGCCTTGCTCTTTTGGTTTGTTCTGGGAAGGCAAGGCTTCCAATTTCAATGCTGTAAGTGGCTGCACGAGCTCTTCATGTGAGTATAATAAGACCATTAAACGCATCAAGAAGTACAGTTGGCAGTGTTGCAGCTGTAAAGATATTGGAGACTCTACCGTCTCCCTAATAACATTATGTGATGCTTGGGTCCCGTATAACGTCGAACCGTGGAACTCTATGTGACGGGACTCTCGGGACGTGACGATTGACTGATCAATCAATATCGGCTCAGCCACGCCCAACTCACCCCTGCTGTGTCTGCGTCATATGAATTTTAACATGTTTTGACCTCTCTTTTCGTCCGAGCTATTTTTGAAACCACGCTGCGTGTTATTTGTAGACGCGATCCGAATTGTCAATGGCGATGCGTCAGTCACTGTTCGCTTTGGCTGCTGACAGTTTCAATTTGCCGTCGATACGGTAGGTAATCGAACGCAATAACATTTAATGGAAGGCATGGAATTTTCGGGGAACATGATGAAAAGATGGGTTTATTTCGGTTGTTGGGGATAATCTGTTCATAGGCATAGAAGCAAACGACCGATCATTTATCATGCAATTTGAAGTGAACAGGCCGCTCTGCTGCCGCCGAGGCTCTCCGTGCCATAGCTGTCGGTTCAGTGGACGGAAGTTCTTCATTCGGCCGGTCCACCCTGATGGCACGCGCTCGGCCAAATGTCACGGGCTCCCACACGGCTATACGTTCGCCCACCAGGCCTTATTGGATGATCCGGGGACATGCAGTTCCGCGTATGTCGGCCCTCCACACGTGTGATGAGGTGTCGCTTCCGCGGTGCGCCCCACTCCCCCGGATGTGAGCCGCGGTCAGGGTCGTTATGGCACTTTCGTCGCGGACATCGTACGATACGCCACTGACGTAATGCCGTCAGCCGAGCCCGACCCGATGGGAATGACTCGTATACGACCAGCACTGGCCGTGGCGCGTGCTGCCATTTTCTGTCACCCAGCAATTACCGGGTGCCGTCCAACACACTCAGGACGCGAGCTCGCTGGATCACGAGCGATTGACGGTCATTGTGATATCGCACGGACGAGGGAAATGCAGTCCGTCAGCGTAATCCTTGTTCGGTATATAATTGGGGATTGTTATGTTGTATCATCCGATGATAATGGCTCATTCTTTTGCGACATGGGTAGAAAGTAATTGTGGCGCCATTTGTGTTTCGTGGTAAAACTATAGGACTCAAGTCGCTTTCATGCGTATTGCGTAATGCTCAAGACTGTCTTACTGCGTACAGGTCATTACGAAAACGTCTCATCTGATGCGGCTCAATGTATGTACCGTGCGTTATTATATCCTACGTTCACTTTAGATAAATCCAGTGTTCGGCTGTTATTGTGACATAGCCTGCCTCCGATGTTACGGCGTTTAGTGCCGTTCGTTTTTTTTTTTGCGATAGTATTTCGGCAATATTTGGCGTTACAGTTTATTATACGTCCCCGCCTTGGGACAGTGTCTTCCTAGCGGCGCTCAGGTATTTTGTGGTATAGTCTAAGCGGCGTTCGAATGTGTTGCGGTACAGTCTTCCAACGGCGCTTGGGTGTGTTGCGGTGCAGTCTACCTAACGGCGCTCGGATGTGTTGCGGTACAGTCTACCTAACAGCGTTCGAGTACTACGGTACACCGTGCAGTTCGAGCATAAGAGCAGAATAACGCGAGTATTCCAGGTCAACAATGAGAAAGCTCCATCGAATGAGACCAGGTTTCACGATATCTACATACAATGTATTTTCATGCTCACACCCACGAATGGCCTCACACCGCCCCACTCGGGCCGTGTGTCTGTGCGGGTGAGGGCAGATTTATTATGGCGTATCATTTATCACCCCGCGGCAGCGGCTCTATCATAGCGGCACTCGGACTGCCGGTTGAGCTAGCTCGGTCATCCCGTCCTCTTGCCGGAACGTGACATACATTTTATGCCGGCCGTAGCTCACAGCGTCACGGATAACTTAACCCATTTACGCCCTTCGTTGCGTTTTCGCAACGCAAGCAAGCGTCGACGTGATCGAAGCTTGAGAAGTGTGTAAAAGAGACTAACCGATGAGACAAGTTTCAGCGTGTGTAGCATGGTTGTGCGCATGATACTACGCAGTTACAAGTCTGTGCGTCCGGTAAGTTACTGACTAGAGCTCCCAGAGGGAAGTCGAAGGTTTTGTGAGTGATGACGTCACGAAAACCAAGATAAGTAGGCTAAGTGCTTAATAATATCGTAATGAAAATTGTGTAAACATATTCTGCAGAGTCCCTACAATAGCGTAGATATGCATTTTGTTAAGAAATAATGCTACAAAAAGGGTTTGTGACTATTTTCAAATATGACTACGGTCGCGTTGCGGGAACGCAACGAAGGGCACATCGGAAAGACAGCGGTGTTGCGAAAGCGCAACGATGGGCACATTGGCAGGGTAGCGGAAGTATGAATATCAACAGTAGACTTCACTCGTGATACGCTGTGGGTTCTCTCTTTCTCTCCCCCATCTTCCTCCCTCTCCTCCTCGTTCCCCAACTCTCTCCCCCTCTCTCTCTCTCTCTCTCTCTCTCTCTCTCTCTCTCTCTCTTTCTCTCTCTTTCTTTCTCTCTCTCATTTTGTAGCCATGAGGCTGTAGCGGCGGAACATCTTCAATTAAGGGGGGGGGGGGAGCACTGCTGACTTTTGGTCTCATTCTTTCCATTTCCATTTCCATGCAACGCCTATCGGGATAATGTTAAAATGGCAAAATCAAGGGGGGCACGGTGCCCCGGTGCCCCCTCCCCCGCTCCGCCGCCTATGCCATGAGGGACGTATATAGGTATGTTTAGTGCAAGGTGCGTTCGCACGTAAAATGTTGCGACACATTTCATATTTGCTGGCTCAAACAGCAACAAACACTCCTTTCTTTTTCTCTCGCAGATTTTCGGCCTCGGGCTGTTCGTTCACTAAGCAATGTGTTCCCATGCATCTGAAAATCGCATGGTAGGAAAAGGACCCATGCATCAAACGGTCGGCGATGCTAACGGAGCTGAGAGATAATTAGGTCCTTTGGAAATTGGATCTACTATGTACATTGTGCATAAATAATGAATAACGGGGATGTATTCTGGTATCAGGCGACAGATAGGCATCGCCATTCTCTGGATAGAATCTGCTGACTACCAGCATTTACGTTAGAAAAGATAACTGAGGGTCGGCAAATAGTGGGATAGGCCCCCTCTGAGGGTAGCTGAGCCCTTCGGCAGGGGTAATGAGGGCGGACCCATGGGAAAATAATAATTTTTAGGATTCATAGCTCGCATAGATTCATAAGCTGCTTGATGTGGAGTATACGCCTGTTTTCTTACTTTGATAGGCTTTTTATCTAATCAGACCATTTTTAGAGCTAGCAGGATTATTGGAATTAGGGGAGACATTTGTCTGACCGGACACGGTCAATCGTAGACTGGAGACTGAGCCCAGCCAGTGGGCAGCCGCCACCCATGACCCACCCCCTTCCCCCTCCCAAGCACTCACTGCACCCGGCTACAGGCGCGCTCCTATGTGAGCTGCCCGATTGCGATATACGTTGCCGGTCCAGCCCGGAACAGGGGGATGAGGCGTGGAGGAGGATTCAACTATCCTGAAGATGGAAAGGACGGATTGACGTCGAATCACCATTCTGTCCTGGCATTGTCTCGAGAAAGAGGTTACACGTGAAGGTCGCTGAGAGTGGGGCCATGAAAATTTTGGATTAGGTGTAAACATGATAAACTGGGAGTCGATTTGTTGTGATGCGCTACGCCTTACGCGGGTAATTTGTTAGAGCCGGATCGGTCCTTTTTTCTTTTTGCTGAGAGTGGGTACGACTAACCTGCAATGGAATTTAACTTTACTCCTAGGAGGGTGGTTAAAAATGATTGCGGATATACGCGTATACGAGAGGCACTGGTTTACTCCCAATCCTCCGTTTAATTGTATTCAGTGTGCACTGTGCAGGGTCTGATAGGTGGAGGTAATGGATCTGTCTAGCTTCCAAAAAGAAAGCATCACCCTGGATACGTGTCAACCACAACTTTAAATGAACAGCAATGGACAACGTAAATGGTTGATAATGACCGTGTTGCTATCTCCCCGTTCGCGAATCATGAAGTTATGCTTCCTCACTGAGGCTCTTAGGCGGGTTATAGAGCATGACTGATGTGGGTTCCGCATTTTCAAGCAATAGTTGTCAACAGTTGATCGATGTTTTGTCAAAACATATTAGCATATACGGCAGTTCAGTGTACTTTATGTCCGTCTGATGTGCCCGTCGTTGCGTTTTCGCAACGCTGATGGCGCCCGGTGTGCCCTTCGTTGCGATTTCGCAACGCATGTTTTTTACGTTTTTCTCGAGAAACTTTTGCTGCAGGCAAAAATTATTTTCGATTCCATACAAGGCCCTGGTAGGAGCATAACATATTTTGATTTCGTCGATTTTCATGATGGTCAATATTCCTGGGCATAAATGGGTTAAATATTGCAGACCTGCTTCATATAGCATCGTATATATCCAGTCGCCACATTTATGGTACTTCAAAAGATAAGTGTCACAAGTCGCCGAAGGAATGTTGGCAGTTCCCATGAAGATCGCTCGCCGCGGACATCATGCAAATCAGAGGCCGATGTACGAGGTCGCGACGGTCGACGATGGCTGCCATTCTCATCAGTCGTTCTGCTAACTACGACAGAGCTCATCAGCTCGGTCATTTGTAACGCGATTCCAACCAGAAACCGGGCGTGGGCGTCGCGTCCGACCCCCGGCCGCAGACGGAGCTCTGAGTTTCTGGCCGCCGACAGGGGTCAAGTCCGGCCCTTGACCATCGACAGTGGGTACGTCTGGACGCCGGCCACCGAGAGGGACTTTGCCAGGTCACTGAACACCACAGCAGCAGTCGTATCTGTCTATCACTGATCAAGCACTGGAAGCCGCGGTCCCTCGCTTTTCCAGCACTGGTCACCCGACGCACAATTCCAACATCCGTCACCCGACCCGAGCGGTCGGCTAGACCCTGGAACGCCCCGACAGCGCGTCGGGCGTCCGCGGGAACAATTCAGAGCCGTCGTGCTCTGAATACGCCCACCGGCCTCGCCGGGAGTGGTTTGCGATCATATTTCACGTGCCGCGTCACAGTTCGCTCGGCGGACGGCGGCCGGGACCGTCGCCGAGGTCGGCCGGTGACGTCAGCCCGGCCGGGTCAATCCGAGGTGACGGTGACTGATCGGGTCGGAGCCGCCGACGCACGAATATCACACATACATTCCGGCCAGCCAGCCGCCGGAAAACAGCATACGACACACTCAGGTACAGTCAAACACCGAGCGTTTCGCGATCTCCGGCTGTCGGGTCGCTGCAGCGGGCGGCGGTTCACCGGAGAATGTTCTCCATCAGCACGCAGGCCAGCAGGACGGCCAGCGCCGCGCGACTTGCAGGCCGGAGACCCCGCGCCGCCGAGCTGGCGGCCTTTCTCCGCTGGACGGCCGCCACTGTGTCGCCTGGGGCAGCAGATCGATGACCTGGGTCATTCAGCAGTCGGTACCAAGGTTAATGTCGCGCTCCGGGGACAGCTTTACAGCCAGGTTACCGCCCATGGCGTTTGAGAATCACCGCACCACTGCGGCAACGAGCATATCACGTGTGCGGTCTCTGGCGGGCAGTTCAGACCCACTGCACCCGGTCACCCGCAACAAAACCTGTCACGTGACTCGCCCCACCGACCACGTGACCTTTGCGACCGGGAACTGACCTTGTGACACGAAGACGGCGACGCTGGCGGCCCGTGCAGTGCCGGCCGTACAGGTGTAGTTGCCGCCGTCCGAGAGACGCACGTCCCGTATACTCAGGGTGCTGGTCGTCTTGTGTGGAGAGTGTCGCACGCTCACCTGGGATGGGTCAGTCGGGATCAGACGGGGTTATAAAGGCAGGGTTCAGTCGGTTTCGCATTAGGATAGTACAGTATCGATTGGGTCACACACGACACGGCCTGGGTCACACTGCAGGTCACACAAATTCTGCTTACCCTCAAAGCTCAGCTCACTTCATTTTCGAACCATATTTGGCATTGGGCTGCCCGCTGCGACACTCCGCTGTAACTGTGGTTGGCTCCCTGTGATTTAGTTGCAGGTCACACAAATTTTGCTTACCCTCAAAGCTCAGCTCACTTCATTTTCGAACCATATTTGGCATTGGGCTGCCCCGCTGCGACACTCCGCTGTAACTGTGGTTGGTTCCCTGTGATTTAGTTATACGGCCCATAAGTAGTCCTCTGTCGGTCGGTCGTGTGAGTCGTCCGGTACCGTTTCTTACCTTCATGTCTGGCCGGAGCGTGTACGGATTGAACTCCTTGCCGTTATGGTGCCACACCACTAAAATGGAAGACGACACAACCTGAAAGAACAGAGCCGTACTTAGCAACAATACTCACAATCTCACACCAACAATCTGGCACTGCAGACGCACATTTTCGTGAGCTGGCTAGTGTTTTTACTATATACCATATTTGTACGTAGCGAGGAACATCGGTACGAACCACACACACTGCAAGCACATTTAGAGACCAGTATGTACTGCGTGCGCCACTGATTCTGCACTGAAGGCGAGCGCAAATAGTTATTCTCAAACGCATAGCATTTATCTCGTATCCTATGCCCACGTATCCGCTGTTAACCGTATGCTCATCTTCCCCATTGCCGGCCGCCCACTCACCTGTTTGACGGAGCAGGTGAGGCTCATCGAGGAGCCTCTCTCCACGTGGTACACTCCGCTGCCGTGGATGTCTGCCACGGGCTGCACCACGTGCAGGTGTACCAGCTGAGCCAGACGGCCGGTACTCGTCGAAATCTGCAGACAACGTGAGATTATGACGGACACGACTGGATCGTGACGGTGACGAGCAGGGTAGTGACGGGACATGGAAACGTGACGGAATCTTGACAATAGACATGACCGGGTCGAGTTGGATATTGATACGGGACACGGTCGGACAGTGACGGATATTAGATGCCCGACATAGTCAGGCAGTGACGAGGGTTGAGATTAGACATGGTCGGGCAGTGACGTTCACAGGCACGCGATAATGATGATGGACATTAGACATGAGGCAGCCCCTCATGTCTGTCTGTCTGTCTGTCTGTCTCTTTCTCTCATGCTCTCTCTCTCTCTCTCTCTCTCTCTCTCTCTCTCTCTCTCTCTCTCTCTCTCTCTCTCTCTCTCTCTCTCTCTCTCTCTCTCTCTCTCTTCTCTCTTCTCTCTCCCTGTCTCTCGCTCTTTCTCTCTCTCCCCAGCTGACACTCGCCCTCTCCCACCTGATACCCTCCAGAGGCGGATCCAGCTCAGAGTTTTTTTTTTTTGGGAGGGGCAAGCCATAACAATTTATCGATTCTTTCCATGCATCGTCCATAGGCGTAATGTTAAAATTATGCCGTTTGGGGGGGGGGGGGGGTAAATGCCCATTTTGCCCCCCCCCCTGGATCCGCCACTGATACCCTCCCTCTCCCCACCTGACACTCGTAGAGCCCTCTGTCTCGACTTCGCACGTGGCTGATCTTGAGCACCCAACTGCCCACCACCGGGTCGTGATAAATGTGAAACCGATGGTCGTGAGTGAATCGCGTCCTTCCGGAGGTCAGAAGGTGCCAGTCGCGCCGCCGGAGCCACGACACCTGCCGGGTCAAATGAGGTCAGAGGGTGAAGTAAGTCTACTGGGGTCGACTGAGTTCAGAGGTGCATCAACTCCGTCGGGGTCAACTGGGGCGCTACGGCTCACGCCACCTTTCGAGATTTGCCGACGCATAAAACTGATAAGACATAATACAAGGTCAGAATTATCGAAAAGAGACATTTCAGCCTTCATGTGATCTCGCAGATATTTAATGAATGAATTATTTTTCATAGTTCCTTTAGGTCCAAAAATACCTATAAAAACATTAGCAGTGCGTAGTCAAACAGAAGCTCCTGTCCTGGACAACAATTATGTTAGAGAGGTACTCTTCGAATCATTACGCAAAGGTCAGGTCACACAGGGTCATTATCCATGCCAATTAATGCACGCTGACCACGCTGACACATTGGGCCGGTCACGTCGGGACATTCCGCCAATTAATACCCCCACCCAATCACCAGCAAAGGTCAGGTCAGACGGAGACATTAGCCGCATCAATCACTCCTCCGTATCACCCGGTGGCAGGGGTCGGGTCAGTGTCTATCGCACCTCGGCGGGCCGGTCGAGCGGTCGGCTGGGCTCTGTGCAGTGCAGGAACGCGGTGCCGCCGAGCTGAGCCGTGACGTTGGAGATGGCCGGCTCGCCACCGGAGCTTTCCCACAGACGACGGCTCTTCAGGACCGGGTCGGGTTCGATCCGGAACCCACCGCCGCCCAGCTGACTCCAGTCGGCGTCTGTGAAATGCAGGTGGTAGGACAGATCGTAATGGTAAAGGCTAACAACACGATAACCTCTGGGCTTGATTTATCTCTGGTGTGAGGCATATCGATGTTGGCCTCTCATGTCGGAGATGACTGCGGTGAGGCTAGAAATGATCTTTGCGTGCCACCACAACTGACGTCAAAAACTTCTCAGAGAAACTGCATTTCATGGCATGTGCCTCGTGCCGAGCAATAAACGGCAATCGCGTATTTGGAATTTCCGACCTCGACGAGCGTCTGTGGTAGAAAACCACCACTTTGGTAGGGGAAACTACTGCTGTCTGCTACCGTTTGCACTGCATGTCTCGCTGTAGTTGCGACCGATTGCGACATCTATGCAAGTCAGCAAGGGTACGTACCTTAGCGATATACGTACTTTATAATTTACGTACTTCTTCGATGCGTATTTTCTTCTTTGACGTACTTTTGTCTAGGTATACGTACTTTGTGCTGTACGCCTACCTACCTCTGCGATACGCCTACTTCTGTCCTTGACGTACTTATGCCATACGTACTTTATACTCGACGTACTTTTGCGATACGTACTTTTGCCCTTGACGTACTCTTGTCCATACGTACTTTATGCTGTACGCACTTTTACGATATGTGCTTTTGTCCTTGACGTACTTTTGTCCATGCGTACTTAATAATGCACCACGTACTTCTTCGATACGTACTTTTGTCCTTGACGTACTTTTATCCATTCGTGCTTTATACTGTATGCATACAAAAGTACATGTACTTTTGCCATGCGTACTTTTGTCCTTGACGTAGTTTTGTCCATGCGTACTTTATATACTGTACGAACATTTGCGATACGTACTTTTGTCCTACCTGCCACTTGCCAGGGGCGTCGCCGCAGATTTTCGACAGGGGGGACGGATCGGCCGACTAAAAACCCAAAATTAGGTATCGTTACCGTACTTTTTCAGGCCGATGCACTATCTGTTCAACGATACTGGGCTGAATTCCTACGCGGTACGCGTCTGAAGCATAGGCGCGGGAGCCGGGGGGCAGTGGGGGCAGCTTGCCCCCCCCCCCCAACTCTGGGGCCGTGGGGGCGGTGCCCCCACAGCTTTGAGACGGAATATCACACTTTTTTTGCAAATGTTTTCTTTTTTGTTGAAAAAGCCGAGGGGTGAAAAATAAGTGGCCTAAAACCGGTGAGAAAACTAGATTTGGGGATACCCTAGGTTGATCTCTATTAAAGTGTGCCCCCCCCCCCCCCCCAGTCGGAAAGTAGTTCCCGCGTCCCTGGTCTGAAGTATTCATTTTTACACTGGTAACCAGAGCCTCCGGTCTTCTATCAGGGTATAATGGTTGACACATGCCGTCAATCTGATAGTTAACTGTTAATGTATACATCATACGTAGTGGTTGCTTTAGGTATTTGTCACAACTCTGAACTCATAATCTATTTTGGTCTCCAGTATGAATGGGCGGCGCGGGTCGGCGCGAAGCGCCGCGAGATTTTCGTCGGGGTCGGAAATGTATATGCATAGATGTCGCTACAATAGCTTGACATGCAGTGCAAATTGTAGCAGACAGCAGTAGTTTCCCCTACCAAAGTGGTGGTTTTCTACCACAGACGCTCGTCGAGGTCGGAAATTCCAAATACGCACGGCAATCACTGAGCGTCAATTTAAGTCCCTAGGCCCAAACAGAGAAAGGATATTTTACAATTATGTCTTTTGCTTCATGCTTGGCGGATTAGGTGTAGAGGAATAGAGCACTGAATTGGTACTCAATTGGACATATTATGGTTTTCCAGAGGTAATCCTTTTCAAATACTTAAACCGACTGCCATTGTCACCATGATGTATTTTAGACCAACCTTTTTTTACATTGGTTCACCAAATACCCGAGATAACCAAAGGCAAAGTTTTGCTCAAATATACCTCATGAGGGAATTTATTTTCAACTCAAGCATTCAAAATGCTTGACGTTATTGATCTCATTCTGTTGTCGCCAAATGTTGAATATATGTTTTGACCGAAAAGTTATTATATTGGTTATTACATTGGAAGCTTTGCAATCATTTTTGTATTATCCATGCAACTACAAACGGGACATTCGTGTACCGTTACTTCAAAGACCGTGGAAGTAATTGGACCGATACAATATGCGAGACTGTCGGCCGGCCAGCGCTCCCCGGGATACACTTTGACACTAAAGGATTCGAAAATTGAATTATGAAGGAGGCACAGACGTGACTAGAATTAGGGTCGTAAAGCTTTCTCAGTAAGATCACAGAAGAACAACGTTAGAATGTTTAAATTGTTATTGATCTATCTGTGACTATAATTAGATCAATGAGGGAAACCACAGATCCGTATTCAAATGTAACCGGTGGCTTGAGATGTAGCGAAGACATGAAACTCATGAAACTCGACATGTATTCAACTCAATTGCAAAGTAGAAAATGTGAATGTAAAATATTTCAATAGCATTCATGGCATCGATATGGCCATTGTTGTCTACTAAATAATGATTTCATGATTTATAAAGAGGGCGAAAATTCGTGGTTATACACTCACAAACAAAAGGGTTTAATTGCTAACACTATAACAATTACCTCCATTTTTACTGGCCCTCCAAGTCATTGTATAACATGTTCAGGTTCCTACTGTTGGTAGTCGTCTGCCATTATCCCTCGCCGGCCGAGGGGGGGGGGGGCGGGTGCCGCCCCCCCCATAGGGTTTTTTCGCGATAGCTCCGAACACGCTGGCGATAGAGAGCTGAAACTTGGCATACCTGACCTTTGATCCAAGCCGGATCTTTTGACACCAACTGCATTTTTGGGTCAGGTCAGGTCACTGACCTATGACGTCATAAGTGAACCTCTGCACGGTCTTCAGATGTCGCAACTTCGCAACGCCCTCACTGCCAGAGGAGATGTCACAGGGAAATGAAACTTGCAGGATCTAGTATCCATTATGAGTCCCACAACTTGTATATCTCGGATTTTTCCTCAAGGTCATATGAGGTCAGGTCATTTTCGTGACCTCACCATTATAAGTCAATGGGGAAAAATTCGAACTGCTATTCTGGCGCCGGGAACGATCTCCAACTATCTCAAGCACACAGAATCGTGATTTGATGCACTCCTTGCAAGGTTAGATGCGTCACTTTTGCAATGTTGACCTTGCGTGACGTCATTTATGACGTCATCAAGGTCAAATTAGTTTTTCGTCAATAACTCTTGATCAAATTGAGCTAGCGAGTCGGGAAAGGCACCAATGGACTCAGGAAGGCCTGCCAAATCGAATGATATGCGACATGACCTCTTTCGACCAACTTCGTGACCTGGGGGTGCTGACCTGACCTTGACCTGAGGTCAACACCCCAAGTTGACCTGACCCGGACAAAAAGTATATCATTCGACGCGCCTGAGCGAGGCGAACACGATGCTGCCAAAATCGGCGCTCTGCGGCCGTTTTTTTGCGAAGTTATTCACCAAAAACTGAACCGTACCCTGGGCCACTTGACCTGACCTCAGAGGTCACCGGTTGACCTAGGACCTTAAAATCGGGTACCAATCTCTGCGTCTCGTAACGGCGCACACGCTCGTTTTTTCCGCGACGCGCTAGCTCCACCAGGGGCGAAACGGCGAGGGGGGGGGTCGTACCCGCCCCCCCCCCTCGGCCGGCGCGTATGTAGAAAACCAATAGGTCCGGCGAGGGTTATAGTGCAGTGCTGCATAAGTGGAACAATCTGCTAAAGCCACCTGCTCGTCCACAATGAGAATCGTAGCCAAATGCATCCATATGTACTCAGCAATTATCCTCATCACATGCAGTTTATGGTCGATGCTTAATGTCAGGTGCTGTGAATGCAATGGCAGGGCGAATGTAGCGCAGTGGTGGGGTGTACTTTTACGGGGCGAATGTAGCGCAGTGGTGGGGTGTACTTTTACGAGTGTCTACTCACCTGCCTGGTTGAGTACAAATGTCACAAAAACTATTGACATGATGACTTGCTGCCTCTCGTATCTGAAATCCAAACAAAACGGCTCGTTAGATTATGCATAAGTCTTTCATTTTACATGACAGCACTATCTCAAACATTATAAGCAACTATGATAAAATTTGCACTGCACAGTACAGATCAACACATAAATAATTCGTGCGACGTCATTATTGCAAGCAGCTGTAGCTGCAAAATATAACTGCAACCAGAGTGTGTGCCCATATGAGCGTCAACAGTGTAGGTGCCGAGTGCCTATACATCAGCTTGCCAATCAAAGCAAAATATATAGCACCTAGTGTGCATGGCTCACAGCAATTCAGCACGTCACCACCATCATTTGTTTGCCCTTCCGTGAGCCCTGTTTGTGCCGGACCGGGCGACCGGCTCGGTGTCGGGTCATATCGGGCCGTCCACCACCGCCGGCCAATCGACGGAGACCGGTCGTCTATATGTGCCCGGTCAGAGGGAGCGCAGTGGACGGACTGCCCACATTGAAACCGACGGGCCCCCGGGACACGTTCTGAGACCGTTATTAAAGACGTCACCCTGGCGTCTGCCTCTCAGCGAGTCAGAGAGTTGCGGAGGCGGGGATGAGACTGAGTCTAGCTGGGGCGCGGGGCGCGGGCTTTCAGTCAACTGCAGAAGGAGAAAGAAATGGATGCGACAGGAAGTCTGGGAGCCTCCATGCAGTCTGTCTTTATTGCATGGAAATTATGACACATGACTTAGACGACCGAGAAGTCAGCAAGCATTGTTTAACTCAAGATATTGCGCATAAATTTACAATGCGATGCATCATGTCTGCATGCAATTAAATCAACGGTTCAGTTGGTATATCTCAGTCTGCGACAGTGCAGATGGCTGCATTTCGTAGCGTGACTGCCAGCTGCTGTATTGACGGCACGTCAGGACGCCGGCCGTTATGGGGTCGAAGAATCGGCTGTGGTCTCACCGTGTAACCGCCGACAACAATGGGTGGCTCAGGGCGCTGCGTGCGCGCATTGTTGGCGATTCCCAGCGGGCGTGACGGCTCGAGCCGGCTGTGCGGTGAGGCCGCGAGTCGTCAGACACCGGTCGATGGGACCGGAGGGTGGCTGATGGCCTCATCAGGGCCACTCTCCGGCCGCCCACGGGACTCCGACATCACACTGACCGCTGACGTCAGACGTCACCCCGCGACGTCACAGCGCGTCCGTCCGTCCGTCTGTCCGTCTGTTCGTCTGTCCGTCCGTCCGTCCGGCCGTCAGTGATCCCCGACCCTCACCTCCAGACGGCGACACGCAATCGATATTGGAGTCATCCGGCATGGCTCATAATGGCTGGAGTAATGTGTCGAATTCTCGGAGCGCTCTGCCACGATGGATTTGGCTCGAATTGAGCCGAGGAATGCTGCTTAGGAATGGATCGCGCTCGATGGATTTCAATGCCACATTGAGTAGGCACCCGATCATTGCCTAAATGAACGGCTAGCGAAGGCAAATTGATGCTTGCTGGGTATATTATGTAAATTTATTGAGTCGGGGCCTAGTCATAGGCGGTGGAAGAGGGGAGTCGCATCAAACCACGCAGCGCTTGAGTTGGCGACATGGAAAGCAAAATATGGTAAGTAAAATATGGTATAGTACTTCGTATAGAACAATATCCGCGTGGCCCTTGGCCCTTATCGCTCTTCTTACCATAACATCAATGACGAAGTTTATTTTATGAGGATTAAGGACCAAATAACACGACGTCAGATTTATATTATCAATAATTATCTAAGGAAAATGAATTTTCCGCATCATCAGAATCGTTTTACGGATGACTGCCTTTATCATCACAATTACCGAAGAGCATAACGAGGCAGCTTATTGTCCACACAGCCGCGAGCATCTAATGGTTTCGTAGTATATTGGCAATAGTAAGTGCGCTATGTGCACGATGACATCGTTATGTCGTGCTTTATGTACTCCATGCATGATGAAACGATTACCATAAATTGCGGCTCAGGCAGGCAAAAAACAGACGGGACCGTTACGACATATAGGTGCAGGCACCTGCATTTAATGATTATATCATACCATGTCTATTGTTCTGTGACCGTACAGTGACAAAGATAGTTATAAGCGTTTTCTTCATTATAGGATGAGCAAAAAATAGTGTCGTATATCATCATTGCATATTGGTCCCTCATCTTCACCTCATGCTCTGTGAGGGATAAACTTAAAAGCTAGGGTGGAGTGAATCAGAAACGTTTGTGCTGTATCTTGGCTATGTGATAACAAGCTTTTTTTACGGCTCCCTTGTGTATTTGTAGCTCGCAAAACCAAGTTCATGTTGACCGGGTCAAACTCAATTCAGGACTTTTATTCGCTAAAATATCATCGGTATTCTAGGAGCTGCGAGCAAGTTGTCAAAGAAAATCTTGCTGACTATAAAAGTCCCGGAGCGAGTCGTCTTCAGTAGCTACCCTGGAACCGGCATTCATAAAAGCAGTGTGAGCCGGAAAAGAGATGTTCGTTTAAAGTCCTCTTATCTGGTGCTCTGAAATCAGGTCACGTGATCCCAAAACTGAATGGCGCTAGTGGTGACAGCATACAAAGCAGGGGTCAGAGCCGGCACTTCTATTCATTCCAGTTAGGAAGCGAGTGTAGAATAAAGCGTTATCCGCTTTTCGTAGCAAGTTAACGTTACATGCATTTTGTCAGCATGTCATGGGTGGCTAAAGCAAGTTTGCCGCTAAACTTCCGGCCACCGTCTGCAGGCACGGCGGAGCTCATTAGGAACCCTGCCCAATGTCTCTAAATTGCAAGTTATACATACCTCTAAAATGAGCGAGCACAAATCTTACAAGGGATAAGAGTGAAAATTGAAATGTGCAGGCAATACGATTATACGATAAAGCTACCATAAATTCCGCGTGTTGAATTTCTAGTAATCCGCAGAATGTAATGTTTTTGGCTGCAATTTAATGCATTACGGTCTAATTTCATTGAATGTGAGCTAAATATTGAACTCACGTCTTCGATTTTTTTTCAGGACAGAGTCATTCATGTATCGGTTGCTGGCTTACGTATCTCGTATGTTATATTATAGCAATCAATCTAAAACGAATGCATTGCTAGTGAATTGCTTATGAAGATTAGATAACACTTCATGGGACACAGACTCGTGACATCCAACGTACCTATATTTTGCGTGAATTATGAATATATATATATATATATATATATATATATATATATATATATATATATATATATATATATATATATATATATATATATATATATATATATATATACATAACTATATATAAAGGCGGGCAACAAATTACCTTTGGTCATGCTTATAAGGTTACTTGCAATTGAAAGTATCAAAAAAAGGTCCAGTACTAATTCCTTTTTGGATGAAACCATTTATTTTCATCTATGTATTACTCCTCTAGGCATGCCAGTATTTTTTCTAACTTTTTCCTTGCATCAGCCATAGGCGGCGGAACGGGGAGGGCACCGGGGCACCGTGCCCCCTTTGACTTTGGCATTAGCCCTGGGCGTTGTTGCATGGAAAGAATGGGACCAAAAGTCGGCAGTGCCCCCCCCCCCCTTAATTGAAGGTGTTCCCCCGCTACTGCATCAGACGACACAACTATTCGCGTCTTCAGTGTCGTGGTTGGAAGTTCCACCTCTGCGAGCTTTGGAGCAGCAGCCGGAGTAATGCCTAGGACTCGTAATGATAATAAAAAAAATCCACGCACCCACCGTGTGACAACAGACAGCCGTGTCCTCGTATCCGGGTGGCGCCGGCACAATTCGTCACCAGGGAGGCCGCAAGGTGATATATGGTCGCGGCTATGATTGCCACGCATTACATAACACCCGGCCTAGTCCACCGGCGGGTTAGAGTATGATGTATGCTGGCTCATTCTTCAGCCCAGAACAGCGCAGTCGTTTATTTCACCCGGGTGTTGTCGGAATGCAAGACTTGGTGTGGTGACGAAACGTATCACATTTACAATGCAAATGAAGTCGTGCAACGTATATGTATTGTACTAACTACCAGTATAACGCCTTTTGGGGCGACTAACGGAGCGAGCGAGAGGGTGGGCCTTGCACGTGCGAAATTGCGAGGGAGTACCTCCAACCGACTTGTACACGGCACCCTACTAACCGGTCTCTAGCGATGTGCCAAATTTGAGCACAATCGGCCCAGCCGTTCTCGAGATCTGGAAGCGGCACCCTGCACGTGCGCACGTGCAAAATGGGTCCCCTGACTTGTGCACGGCACCCTACTAACTTCTCCGTAACCGTATACCAAATTTGAGCGCAATCGGTCCAGCCGTTCTCGAGATCTGGAATCGACCCCTGCACGTGCGCACGTGCAGCAACACCCCAACTGTGGCACATGGATATGCATTGACTAGTGGGTGCCTACCTACATGCCAACTTTCAGCGCAATCGGCCCAGTAGTTACCGAGATATTGTAACTATTACAAAAGTGACACCTCTTCGTTTTGCACGTGGCACGTGCATAAGGAGTCACCCACATGCATCGGAAATAGTCCAATACTTGGTAGAAGGAATGAAGCTCAAGCTACCCTACAAAAATTACCGCGTGTAAATCGGTCAAGTGGTTGCTCCGGCCGCTCATACTCAGAAATTTCTAGTTCTAGGATAGGAAAATGGCATGTGCGGGCGAGGGTTAGGGCCCTAGGTCATCGCTTGACCTTCCAGGTCAGGTCATTGACCCAAAAGTCGGGAAAATCGGGACCTGTTAGAAAGTCGTAAAGTGTGGCTGCTATGGGACTTTTCGGGGTGCTGATCACAAATATCGTGTTAGTTCTGATCACAGATGATGTCTTTAAGCACGGCCGCTCATACTCAGAAATTTCTAGTTCTAGGATAGGAAAATGGCATGTGCGGGCGAGGGTTAGGGCCCTAGGTCATCGCTTGACCTGGCCCGACCTGGCCAGGTCGGGCCAGGTCAGGTCAGGTCAACCAGCAGGGGTCGTGACGGGTATTCGTAGTAGGTACGTGTCAACCGTCTCTGACAGCATCGTAACATGTTACGATGGCACCCAAACTACTTTGTAAAGGTTCAAACTTCAAATGGTTTCTAAATTCGAATTCAGCTAAAAAAAAACTAGCCTAGAAACATGTAAAAATCGAAAAAGTGAACCGGGGTCACCAAAGCCCAATGACCTGACCTGACCTTTACGTGACCTTGACATCCACCCTTATGCATGGGAGCAACATCAAATCACATGTTTGAGCGTTTGAAACCACGAAAAGCTTGCAAACGCGCGACTAATGCGAGCCGACATACGCCAAATCGCGTCTCCGGTCAAACATGGCCTCGGAAAGTAGGTCACAGGTCAAAGGCCATTTGGGTCAGGATCATGCAATTTTCAGGGTAGATGTAAATTTGATATATGCGAGAGTGCTGAAAGTTTCGTTGCGATCGGCCGTTTTTTACGCGAGTTATTCGAGAAAAACCTTAGGGAGGTTGCCCCCCCCCTTCTGTGCCCGCGAGGGTTAACCCTCGCCGGCCGAGGGGGGGGGGGGGGCGGGTGCCGCCCCCCCCCATAGGGTTTTTTCGCGATAGCTCCGAACACGCTAGCGATAGAGAGCTGAAACTTGGCATACCTGACCTTTGATCCAAGCCGCATCTTTTGACACCAACCGCATTTTTGGGTCAGGTCAGGTCACTGACCTATGACGTCATAAGTGAACCTCTGCACGGTCTTCAGATGTCGCAACTTCGCAACGCCCTCACTGCCAGAGGAGATGTCACAGGGAAATGAAACTTGCAGGATCTAGTATCCATTATGAGTCCCACAACTTGTATATCTCGGATTTTTCCTAAAGGTCATATGAGGTCAGGTCATTTTCGTGACCTCACCATTATAAGTCAATGGGGAAAAATTCAAACTGCTATTCTGGCGCCGGGAACGATCTCCAACTATCTCAAGCGCACAGAGTCGTGATTTGATGCACTCCTTGCAAGGTTAGATGCGTCACTTTTGCAATGTTGACCTTGCGTGACGTCATTTATGACGTCATCAAGGTCAAATTAGTTTTTCGTCAATAACTCTTGATCAAATTAAGCTAGCGAGTCGGAGAAGGCACCAATGGACTCAGGAAGGCCTGCCGAATCGAATGATATGCGACATGACCTCTTTCGACCAACTTCGTGACCTGGGGGTGCTGACCTGACCTTGAACTGAGGTCAACACCCCAAGTTGACCTGACCCGGACAAAAAGTATATCATTCGACGCGCCTGAGCGAGGCGAACACGATGCTGCCAAAATCGGCGCTCTGCGGCCGTTTTTTGCGAAGTTATTCACCAAAAACTGAACCGTACCTTGGGGCACTTGACCTGACCTCAGAGGACACCGGTTGACCTAGGACCTTAAAATCGGATACCAATCTCTGCGTCTCGTAACGGCGCACACGCTCGTTTTTTCCGCGACGCGCTAGCTCCACCAGGGGCGAAACGGCGAGGGGGGGTCGTACCCGCCCCCCCCCCCTCGGCCGGCGCGTATGTAGAAAACCAATAGGTCCGGCGAGGGTTAAGCCAGTTGTGCCCAAAGCATCAGTGAGTACCTACGTCTATCAAAAATTGGTGTTAAATACGATCCTCTACGTTTTGCTTTGCATCCAGTAAACGCAACCCGGCCCTCAGGCCCCATAACAATTAAAAGCGACAATACGGTCCTCATGTAGCGTAAGTGAAAAGTTTTGCGCCAGAGCACATTCTTCCCGAAAGTAATTTTCTTCGTGACAAAGGTAAGGCCTAAAGCTTAAGCTCGATAAAAGTTCAACGGCCCAATATCTTTCCCGTCGGCATTCAAGGTATCTCAAAGTGATTTCCATGTGTATGGATCTTCACTTTGGAGCGTCCGTGAAACATTCAATTAAGTGCGGTAAAGTTCACCTGAGGGGACCATAAATCACTAACCTGTGAGAGCGTTCCATGGTGACGGCGACACGCCACCGCCGAGCGGGCCGACCCGATGTTAATCCTTTGACACGTGCCGGCTGATGTAAGACGATCGGAGAGCCGCACCTGCCATGCGACGCTGCACGGAACACGACTGATGGTATTCCAAACACTGTCTGAACTTCCGCGGCACGTCACGTAGCTCACGGCATTTCAAACGCCATCCAAACTTACTGCGGCACGTCACAGAACTCCCACAGTATTTCGGGCGGTCTCAACTTATCGCTGCTTCACCTGCTCTCTGTGTCGACGGCTCAGCCCACTCGGCTATTGAAAGTCTCAGTAGAAATCTGGGCGCCCAGTTCCTGATCTGATTTCTGATCCGCTGTCTCGTCAGATATATCCGATGCTCAGTGTCTCAGCGGCTGCCTCTGCTGCAGTCAAAACTTTTGCAATGGCTCAGCCGCCAGCTGGCGTAAATGGCTCTCAGTTTGTTACAATCACGCTCTAACTACCGTTTTAATGCCCGTTACAGCCTCTCGCAAATATGATTTGTCCCTTTCATTCTCATCTTTCAAAATTCCATCACCGCTCCAACTGAAGTTAATGTCCAACTGCAGCTGACTTAAAACTATCGTACTGTTTACTAAAACATTGTTTTTTTTAAGATAAAACTTAGTCACCATTCAACATCTTCTTGGTTGTGTCGATAACAAAATAGGATGTGTTTATGTTCCAGGAAGCTCCTGTCCGCGTCTGGTCTGCAGCGAGCAGCCAGTCACGATTATTTCACGATCCTGAACAATCTCTCTGTAGCTATTCACTTTCCCTCCACACAGTCCCGTCTGTCTCAGCACCGCTCCTTTAGACAGTTCCGTCACTCTACCCCGCACGAATCCGCTGCCAATCCCCCCCGCACTGCACCGGTGACTTCTCTCGTCCCGGACCGGTCCGACTTCACACTGCACCTCTGACGACGACCGGCACACCACTGACGGGGGCCGACCCGTCGGCCGCCGGCGCAGGCGCCCCACCGTGCTTCCCGGGCTATCAGGTATTCCGACAGAAGCACAGTTTGCTCTGCACAGCCGCGGCGCTAACTCGATCCCCTAAACAACTTCATCCAGCGCGCTCGGCGCGAATAGAACAGAGAATGGCGGCTTTAGCCTGAGCCCGCACGGTCAAAACAAATCCGCGGCGGTCGTGCGATTTGATATGTGGGTTTGTTTGCTATTCTTCGGGCATCGTGCGAGCGGTGTATCATGTTTGAATGTCCGTGCTATTCCGATGTAGTAGTTGTGGGCATGTGTCTGCCCGACCATGAATAGTGAGCATTTTATGCCAAGCTTATTTCATAATCCTTTACCTTTTTTGAATTCTTCGGTTACGGGACATAGTTTTCATACTCGTGTTGGGTCGCCGATATGCAATTTTTCCCGATTAAATCGGCTCACTTGCACCACCTTAGCTGAGCAGGGGACAACTGCAAAGAGGACCCTTAACCCTTAAAGAGATAGATCGTATAAATCACCGATCGATCGCACATATCACCGTCAATTTTGGCATTCCTTGTAGATAACCTCTTTGACACGTTGTCTAAATATTGTAAGTCCCAGAGCTCTCACGTCAAGTCACAAAAATGGCGTTTTAACCCTCGTCGGACCTATTGGTTTTCTACATACGCGCCGGCCGAGGGGGGCGGGTACGACCCCCCTCGCCGTTTCGCCCCTGGTGGAGCTAGCGCATCGCGGAAAAAACGAGCGTGTGCGCCGTAAGGTGACCTGTGACTTGAAATTTTGTGTGAAGGTGTCAAATTGATGCCCGGGAAGGTACCCTAAATTTGGCGGCGCTGCGCGCTGTTTTCTCGCTAGCACGCGCACCGACGGGGGGGGGGCGGATATCCGCCCCCCCCTGAGGTGTTTCGCGAATAGCCGCGGCGCGTAGCGCCGCGAAATTTGGTACAACTATTTTCTCATCAATTTTACACATGGTGTGCAAGTTTGAACCTCCTATCTTTTAAGGTCAGGTCACCAGGTCACTTTGAATGACCCAACCTCAAGTCACTTTTTTGCAACTTTGTCACCGTGCCAGAGCTACAGTAGATGTCGGAGGCCTTTGAAAATCGCAGGATGTTATAAGGTCATTAGTAGCTACAATTTGTTTATCTCGGAATTTCGATATCGATGACCTAAGGTCAGGTCAATTTCTCGACCTCCCCATTATAAGTCAACGGGGGAAAAATCAACTCCCTGTTTTTACCACTAAAACGGGTCGGAATGGCCCCATAAACCATACATGACCTCATATACGATCAACCTTCACTACCTTGAGGTCTGTTTTGCTGTTGGGCAGCTGTAAGGTCATGTGACGTCATCAAAGGTCACCAGGGGTTTTTTGACAATAACTCCGTACAGGAACAAGAAACAGCCGCGCGGATGGTCTCATTGTGTTCAGCTCGTCAAGGCGCATCGAATGATATACATGATGACCTCGAGGTCACGTGACCTGAGGTCAACCTTTGACCTTGACCTTTCGAGGTCAACATATATATCATTAGATGCGGATTGACGAGAGGATCACGATGCTGCCCTTAGTTTGTTCCTATATTGACTAGTTCGAAAGTTATTCGAGAAAAACTCTTCATACATACCTAGCGCCGCCATTTTGACTTTTTTGACCCCTGTGACGTCATCTTTGACCTGATCTGAAAATGACCTTTGTAAAAATTGTAGACCTTGTCCGTGCGTATCCCTTGCTGTTTACCGCTTGTCGCTATTATGCTTCGTTCTCGAGATCTCAGGGGGGGGGGCGGTCATCCGCCCCCCCCCGTCGGTACGAAGTTGGCGCAGACCCCCGTCGGTGCGCGGGTTAAGAAAAACCACAGGGGGGAGGGGGCAAAATGGCCCCCCATCAGGGCGCGGGTTAACCCTATTAGTGGCAGGGGGGGGGGTGTTTTTATCCACCACTCAGGTTTTTCGGGAATATCTCCGAAACCGCTGAAGCTACGATGCTGAAATTTTCTGACTTTTCCTAAAACTAAATTGGGCACATTCCCTGAAAATTTCAAGTTCATAACTTTACCAGGGGCGGCTCCAGAGCACTGGGAATTGGGGGGTCCTATTCGTGAAGCGAGTCATTTGGGCGAAGATCACGATGCTGCACCAGTTTTACGAACAGTGAATGAAAGGTATCATGTGATAACATATACAGTTATTGTGCATCCTCTTTTGACACGTTTTTGCTATAATAGGCGGATCCAGGCGTCCAAAAAGGGGGGTTATGTTTCACCTCCCAACATAGGTGCCCTGACACCGCCTATGCATGACCAATACAATTGTAGTCGTTCTCTCATAAGAAAATTGTAACATAACAAGACCATTACCTCCCTTTTTAGAAACAGTACCAACAAAAACCTTATTTACTATACTTTTTGTGCACCCCCAATCTCAATGATCTGTATCCGCCTATGATTTTTAAAAATGCATATTTTTAGGATCCATGTGAATTCCTGGTTCATTCTCTATCGATCGGCAAAAGTTGCGTTAAGATTGGTTCAGAAACCTGGCCGTGATAAACAGTCTAAAATGTATCTGCAATTTGCCCGTTTTTACCCCCCTCTACCCCCCCCCCTATTAACATTTTTTAATTTTTATTTTTTAGAAATGTAGATCACGTTGAGCGAAATCGAATGCCGTTTGAATTTTGAAAATCGGCCCGTTAGATCTCGAGATATCAAGGGGGGTCGTAAACAGCCCCCCCCCCCTGCCACTAAGGGGGTAGCCAGGAGCCTGCCACTAATAGGGTTAAATCAAATCTATAAACAACTCTAAATTTTATGGAAAATGGTGTACCTGCCTACTTTCAGTGCTATTTTGACAATGTAGGTACTGGTTTTTGTGATCTAGTCACGTGACCTGAGGTCACCGAAACTCAAAACTTGCAGGACATGCGTCAAATGAATGCCCCAAGTTGTTTTGGTGGCGCTACGTCCCAGGCACTCACGCTATTACCTAATGAAAAACTCTGTCATACCGTTGTCGCTAAACTAGTCCAATTTTACCCTGACCTTGCACCTATATCGGTTTTTGTGATCTGGTGACTTGACCTCAAACGAATAAGACCTGAAATTTTCAGGAATGGTGCTTCGCCGGGCGAGGATTAAATGGTCGCCAGGGAACCCGGCTAGCTAAAATTTATATACCAGCGGTCCAGTAGCGGCGGAACACCTTCAATTAACCCGCGCCCTGCTGGGGGTCCTGGATTTCCACGCCCTGCTGGGGGGGGGGGTGTTTGAACACCCCCCTTCTAACTCGGCTCCTGGGCCACGTAGCGATACGCGGAAGGCGGCGTTCGAAAGAGCGTCAAAAATAATGAGGAAATCACTTCAGTCAATTTTTTGGTCAGGTCAAAGGTCAGGTCACCAGAGGTCATTGAAGGCAAAATTTCGCCGATTTCCAGGTCGAATGTCGACAATTTCCAAGAAGCCAACGCATAACGCGGGAACCAATAGAGCTACAGCGCCGCGGAAAAGCGCATTCGATAGCCCTATTAACGCCCTTTCTGAGTAATTCTCTCAGATTTGACCTAACGTCAACGGTTTTGCCTGCAGGGGGCAAAAACTGCAAAAATAGCCGATTTTTTCGGAAACAGTTTTTCTGCAATAACTTTTGACCCAAGCCTTGTACGAGCTTACTTTTACCGGCATCGTGTTCCACTCGTCAAGACGCATCGAATGAACTATAATTTGACCTTGAAAGGTCAACTTGAAAATTTGACCTCAGGTCAAGGTCATGACCTGACCGGAAAGGGTCATGTTGCATATCAGTCGATCCGTATCGTCGAGCTGAACACATCTAAGGCGTTTTCATTGCTCTAGCATGCCTCTATCAAAAGTTATTTGCGAAAAACTGTTAGATACCATTCGTGACCTAAGATGACCTCAGGGCATAAACAGGGGTCACGGACACCATTTTCATGTTCAGTGTGTCTAAAACACTTGTATAGTTCGTTTTTCTTAAGTTTGCCCCTCACTGTAAACGTCTTTTTGAACATAGCACGAGAATTGCTAGCTGAATTACTGAGAAAACTGGTTGGCGCACACTGATTTGACAAGATTTCACAGACGATCAATTTCATCAAATTTATTTACGATTTCACAGACTCGTAAATCGTATTTGTCAATACCTACAGCCCCACAGGGATAGACAACTTCTCAGGAATTATGTCTGAACTAATGAATAAATTGCACGGGGCTTAACATAACGTTAAATCGTCGGTGTTCAAAACTTATTTTTGAAAATATTATTCATATCTACAATACAATGTGCGCTAACCAGTTTTCTCGGCAATTCAGCTAGCAATTCTCGTGCTGTGTTCAAAGAGACGTTTACAGTGAGGGGCAAACTTAAGAAAAACGAACTATAATTCAGTGTTTGGGAGCGTTTATAATGTCTTTCGTCCAAAAGAGGCGCATTTCAATTTTCTCCCATTGACTTATAATGGGGAGGTCGCAAAATTGACCTGACCTTAGGTCATCGATATCAAAATTCTGAGATATACATTTTGTACATGCTATTGCTCTTAGCAATCGCTGAAAGTTTCAAAGCGATCGGTCACTCGGTGTAGCTATGACAGACATTGAAACTTTTTATGAGGTGAGGTCACTTCAAGTGACCTGGTGACCTGACCTTGAATGACCTTGGTCTGAAATTTTTACAACATGTGTAGAATTGATGCATGATAAGGTGTACCAAAAACGGCGGCGCTCCGCGCCGCCGTTTTTGAGATATTCGCGAAAAACCACAAGGGAGGGGTGTTCAAACACCCCCCCAGCAGGGCGCGGGTTAACACACCTTCACTGTGGACTTTGGTCCCATTCTTTCCATGCAACGCCCATAGGGCTAGTTAAAATGCCAAAATCAAAGGGGGGCACGGTGCCCCGGTGCCCTCCCCGTTCCGCCGCCAATGCAGCGGTCAATACCTAAATCCGTGAGGCTGATAAAAACTGAGGGAGACTGCGGAATGATAGTGATCACGGCCGGCGGCCAGCGGTTCTGGCCTCTGGACTCTGGTAAATTCATGCTATGCGGTACAGTATTCTCCAGGCGCTTTCACCTGGTGCCACCTAGGGGCTGAATTGTAAACTAGGTGGAGAGTAAATTCTGTGCCGACAAGGCTACAGTCGGAGAAAGCTTCCATATGTGTAGCCATATTGAAGCGTAATCGACGCACAAAAGACATATCTGACTTTTTACCTTGGTTCAGTTCACTGAACTCTTTTGGTTACATAAATGCATAAATGCAAGCATATAAAGGCGCAGGCCGTTTCAGTTTTTGATTTGAGGTAGAGTTGGTTCGACAGATGTAAAACTTGACAGAGGTCTTGAATATTGATGTTATTTACTACAAGATAAAACACGTGTCTACAACGTTACGGTGAATGTTTCATTAATCTGCTTTTGCTTTCGCCCAGATCCTCTCATCACATCAAATTGATTCTGCTGACTTGCTGCTGACTGCTCTGTGGCCTGTGCTAGTTTCAGAAGCTGTTTGTGTGACACCTATAAGAATAAAATAAATTGAAAGGAAACTTATAGCAGAGCCTTGCCTTCTGTGGGGCCTAGTGGATAAAAGGTTAATTGTAACTTGGCAGCAGTGAGCACTGAGCTGGATGGGGTGCTCTATGTTGATTGCCGACCTGTGCCAGTGCCCTGTGGTTCTTATTTTTATTGGTATATACTTATTTAGCCAGCTGGTGAGTTGCTAGAAAATGGAGTTTCCCGTTAGAAAAGTTTCTGACTGTTTCAAATGATAACAATTTAGGGTATTTATATACATAAGGGTAGGTATACTAGGGAATGATAATTGAGGGAGTTATTTTATAGCAATACGACACACTTCTCGGCTTACTTGAATAGCTCAGTATATTCTGGAAGCTTCACTGGTTACCCAGTCAAAATTATCCCATTTATTATTGGTTCATGCTGAATGTTAACACAAACTGTTTATAAAAACAACTAGAAAGTAGATAGCAGATATTGATATTCGAGCTGACAAATAAGTTATAAGTGGGTAGGTACCCATCCATTACCTAGGCACGTAAAGTAATATTTTTAGTGCAGAATGACAATTTTTGTACAGGATAAACCATTTGAAGCTGTTTTGCTAGGAAACTAAGATTATGGTAAAACCTTTGGGCTTTTGCCTCAATCTGCCACATGGCATTGCTGTGTGATAAGATCAAGATGCTGTCATATGCTGCTTGTCTGTATTGACTATTGGCTATTGAGGCTCTCTTGCTCATTTTTGCTCCATGGTACAGCTGAATAAAAAGGCACTTATGTGAAATTTTGTTTATTGGTTAAAAAACCACAGTTAAAAGTGATCTGCACTGGGAGACTGCTCTTGATAAGGGCCACAACAACCTCACACACAATTTTGTAGACTCTGACATATGTGGCACAGACACAGACACAATAATTATTTTAGTAATATAGGTACTGATTTATTTTATACCTGATTAGGAACATAATATGCCAAGTGATCAAAATGACTATAAAAGGCAGAAATATGTTGGTTTAAATGTGGCTTGTAGATTTAAAGCAGTTGTGCAGAATTGATTCTGCATGACAACAAGGGGTCTGTGGTTACTCCTTATCTTAGGCACTCGTGTGGATCCATGCTGTAACGAATGTTTTTTATGATGATGCAGAAGAAGTGATATGAATCATTGCAACAAACTTCACTTATCCTTATAAGATGGAGAGTAGATAACAATAGCCAAGCCTAGCCTATCGATTCATCACTTCAGTGCACCACCTTCTCCCATTTCAGACCTGAGACAGAAGTGACTGCAGTGCCGTCCGTCTGTGCGCGACTCCATCAGCCTCCTTCTCCGCCAGTCCAACAGCCATGTCGGGCTCGGATCGTCTGGAGAACGTGAACCCCCAGATCCACTCCACGGCCGGCCAGCGCCCAGTCACGGCCGCCGAGCTGGACAACTCAGTCACGGATCCCATCGACGCGCGAGAGGTGTTTGACCTGGTGCGCGACATCGCCGACCCGGAGCACCCTCTGACGCTCGAGCAGCTGAACGTGGTGGAGCAGGAGCTGATCGAGGTGGATCCCGCCTCCGGAGTGGTCCAGGTGCAGTTCACCCCCACCATCCCCCACTGTAGCATGGCCACGCTGATCGGACTCTCCATCAAGGTGAAGCTGGAACGCTCGCTGCCGGCGCGCTTTAAGATCGATGTGCGTATCACGCCCGGCTCGCACGCCTCCGAGAGGGCCGTGAATAAGCAGCTGGCGGATAAGGAGCGCGTGGCGGCGGCCACGGAGAACGGACGTCTGCTGGAGGTGGTGAACCAGTGTCTGGTACCGCCTGCAGCCGCCGTAGGCGCGTGAGGACGCCGGCACAGGACAGTGGTGAGGTCATGAGTACTGAAGAAGGGTAAAGTGAAGGATCAGGTGGGACAAGAAAATATGTGGACAATAATTAGGTGCCAGTGGAGTGAATAAGCACGGGAAAGGGTGATACAGTTGGAATTTTTGTTGTAGGTGCCAGTAACCGGTCATTGTGATGCATCACCAGCTGCTATTTCCCTCAGAGGCTGAGCTGTGTCTCCTTAGAAGTCTCAAACTCAGTGCCTGAAAGTTGGGGCGTCAGGATCAGGAGCGGGAACCGGTCCATGAAGACTTTGCAACTAATTGTAAGTGATGCCTACTGTAGTCTGCATTGGCTCATAGCTCAAACCTCTGAAATTTACGGATACTGGAATCAGGGTTATCACATCGTGGTAGCCTAGCATACTTGTGAGCAAAGTGTCATAGAAAAAGACGTCTGAATGTGAAGATTTAAATTGCAGAGTGGGATGATTGAGGAGTGACGTTATAATACGTGTGTAAGTTCTAGTCCGTGGGTAGTTATGTAACGAACTAGCTAAATCATAATTCATATAAGAGCGTGAATGATAGCCCACTTGACATACGTGAATGGCGTGACATGGTTTGAGAATCCTTGGGATTGTTCCATGCATCTTCGAAGAGTGGGCAGCAGACATAACGCCCTGTGTAATGGTGTGCCAATGATCGGTGGCCCGTAGTGACTCGATGGTGTTCCCTGCTGGTCTGCACGTTTTCACACTGTTATGCCGCTCTCTGTCATGTATAAGACCGTGCCTGACCTCGACCCCGGCTCACGTTCAGCCGTCAATAGATACCACTTTGTTAGCTGCGTATTTATGATGCCATTCTTCGGCCGTGTGACTGGATCTGGGGCGACCTCTGTCGATTGCCTGGCCTCGGCCTCGGCAACTCACAGTGCCGCATCACTCCGGATGCCGTTCGCGCCTCCACAGAGGTTAATCAAACGTGACTCCTGCGGTCTGCTCGATTGAAATGTTTCTTCTAACACCAATGACTGAGACTCTGAGGTGAATACGGTCGACTTGACCTCTGCTGCGCCGCTGCGACCCGGGAAAACTCAGCGAGCGCACGAGCGGCCCTTCCGGTTCCCAGTCGGCACTGGTGGTGCTACCTATCGTGCGGCGGCGGAACTACAGCGGCCGGGGCGGGGTGCAGTCAGTGGTACTGCACGTGTTGGGAGCAGCGGACGGGTCCCGGAGCGCTGGGTGAGTGCAGGGTGCTGTGCCGGGCCGCTGGGAGGGACGGGACTGAACACAGTACACCGGTGAGTACCGAGAACCGATTTCCTACCGGGAGGAACTACGAGAGGATCGCTGCTGCTCCGATGTATGTGCTTCTGAGCCCTAATTGGAAGACCACATTTCATGTTTTGGCCTTTGAGTCACAACATTGAGTGATAATTTCAGTTGAATTTTGAACACGGTAACCAGATGATAATTTGAGTAGCGAACGAGCAAGGGAAAGCTTAAAGCTCATGCAACGATGTGGCAACGATCTTGTGCTCTTGCTCTAGTGATCGTACGATCGAAGCTCCTCCGAGGAGTGCTCGATTCTCATCGAACACGTAGCGAGGTCAGTGATGTTATTCTATCCGTGCGGTGCCTCCACACAGCAATGGCACGTGCCATTCGGCGAGTCGCGACTCATTGGCGCCGGCGCTGCTCGGTGCCGGACCGGCCGGGCCGCCGGCGCTGCAGGAAATTAATCCCGAGGTCAGTCCGGTTCGTATCCCGGCCCGGCGGGGTTTATCTGTCTCGCGTGTGTGACGCCGGATCTGTGCAGGTCCGTTACTGTCCTCTGGGATAGAGGGGAAGGTGCGGCCCGGTCTGACTGACCGCTGTACGGAGAGGCGGTCTGGAACTCTGGGCAGTCCGAGTGGCGTGTTCCTGGTTCGCGTTTTGAACAGCAAAACGGATCTGCACCTCTCCCAGAGATGTACCGGATGTGATGCTGGTTTGCCATTCTAGTTGCGGTTGTGTTGCAGGCTCTCGGCGAATTAATGCTGACCGCATGTCAATTTTTCCGGTTCTGTGTAATGTAATCTGTTGTCCCCCGTGGATCGGCGGGCCAACCGGTAGGTGCCCGGCCCAGGCCCAGCGCGGCTCGGACGTTCAACTGGGGGCGTTCCTTCCGAGCGGGTGCTCGTCCCGTGATGCACTTTCAAATTGCCTGTCGTCAAGGGCTTAGCCGTTTGCAACGGCACGCCATGCCCAAGGACCAATGCAGAGGCCGCCGAAAAATAATCCTCCCTTCGTGAATTCGTTGTGAAGGTGGGAAGACGGGGAGAACCAAACCACAGCGGTAGACTGTACTCGATTCATTTTTATTGTTGATGAATGAAGCTAGTTTGCTTGCACGCTATACCTAATGTCATTCATGTACCCATTTATCGTCAAATTTTAAACCGCAACTGTATTCGAACTTTTAGATTAGGTACTTTGCACTCCCGAAAAATAATAACTGAACACATGATTTTTAACGTGAGAATCGTTCGGTCTTTCTTCTGACGCATTATGCTTCGATTTAATTTCTTAGTTTTTAATAGTTCTGTCAGCAAACCTCGTCGATCGTGATTAACATTTCCTTTTTCTTAACCGGTAAGCCTCTTGTCATGAATGATGCCATTCGCTCTTTGATGTGACCGCAGGGCGTGTCAGAATGGGGCGCCGATAAAAATATATTGCAACCGTGCACCCTTTTTAAAAGTTACAGTAGGTATCCGGTATCGTGTCACTCTATGCTTCTTCCTTTTCACCGTAACCTACAGCGAGCCGTAAAAAAACGGACGACTATGGCTCCAAATGAAAAATACCTCGGCGGCTACGGATACGGGTTAAGTTTTCAAGCGCCGGTGGCTCCGGCACCGCTTCTGGGCTGGACAGTAAAACGGCCATGGGCTCCGGCTCCGCTCCCTCTCATACTCATTGGTAGAATTCAATCAATCCATATTTATTGAAATGACAAATGATCATTGAACAGCCTGACCTGACCAGACGTGAGACAACAACACGGTCGCATTCCTCGGAATTTGATATCCTTGTAAACTGACTCCCGCTTCGTGTCGTGACCGAACCGGAGTAATTAGAGGAGGCGAACCCAGAGAAAGACGACGCCGCACCGTCCCGCACGAGACGTTCGAGGAATGCTATTCCCTACCAGACTGTAATGCAAAGTATATTCAAGACGGGCATTTGGTGATTATATTTATTCCCCCGTATAGGCTTCCACGTCCAACTTTTATGAAAATTCATTGTTTTCCTTCACAAGAGACTAGAGAGCAAATTTAAAAGCCATTTTTGGTTGAAAAATTGGTTTTATTTTAGATGCAGCGCATTTCGCTGAACAAACACCTTGCCCTTTTATTTCATGTCGTGGCGCTGTGATCGTAGGAAGATGTAATCGCTGACCACAAGGCAACCAAGTTGCGTCCCATGCGGTCAAAAGCCTCCCAACCTTTGACTTCGCATCTCGCGATAGAAACCCACTTGTCATGTGATCATTGATTTATCATCATAAGAGCATGAGCCCTCATCAAAAGTTAATTGCCCATTCGCGGTTACAAGTCTGAAGTCGAGACGTCTTATTCATGATCTATGCAAAAATTGCTTGTTGCAAAATACAAGTTATTTGGCACTCCTAGCTAATTCGTCAGAACGATTTCGTCTTTGATCGTTAGGTACCTGAATTTAGCAGAGTAGGTGATATTTGCGGAAAGACGTTTAAAGGGACTATCCCACCTTCTAAAATGTTGTTAAAACCAGTTAAATTGTGCCCGACTTTGTAGATTGGATGAACAGGAACACGGTTCTGGCATTTATTTTTCATTAAACATCTTAGGCTTCCCATATTCCAAACACAAACTTTCAAATATGTGACGTCACAGCCCAATATTACCTCCTTCCCCAGGCCACATTACTGTCATAAAGCTGATTCTTTTTACTCTGTAGGCACCACAACAAAGTTCAGACCAAGTTTTAAGCGATTTTTCAACGAACAAACCCATTTAAATCAGAATGACTAAACGAGGTGACGTCACACTAACGGTCGCTCCATGTTGAAGATAGGGCCTTGTACAAGGCCCATTTTCAAATGAAGGGAACGAATTTCTTCAACACCAAGAGGCCGCGGGGGTTGCAACCTAGATAGATAGTGGTTTCTGAACCTCGCCGCAAACTTGGCTATCTCAACTCAAACCCCATGTTAAAGGTGGGATAGTCCCTTTAATTGACGCTCTTGTATTTCAATCTTGCTATAATGACGCTTGACATCGCTTACAGCCGATTCTAATACTTTAAATTCCGGGATACGGTCTTACCTATTCCAATCACTGACTCGGTTCCACAAATGACACTCCTCTCAGCGGCCATGTCACCTCCCGCCACCCACCCAGCCATGGGGGACCCGGTCCGCTTTCTGCTACAGTCAGCCCCGGGCCCGGTCGGAGTTCTGCTGCGTCACATCACGTCTTCCGTCACCGGCAGCCGAGCGGCCGCCGCGACCTCTCGCGCCGCGCCTTGACCCCGCCACTGCAGCATGCAGGCAGCGCCGGCTGAAGGTTGTGACATATATTCCCAGGCCAGCCTCGCCGGCCGAGTATAGTGCTGGAGCTCTGCACGGATCTGTCGCGGAGGCCAGTTTCAACACAGCGCGAGAGGCAACGCCCGGCGGTGCTTGTAAGGATTATACACGGAAGTGTGATTGATGATTAACGTTTTGATAGGAAGGTACGCGTTTTTTTTTTACGGTTGAATAAATGAGAACCATAGTCACAGTAATTCTTTTGCATGGCCGATTACGTATTGTATTTCAATGTTGCACGCACCTATTGGCAATTGTACAAAGGTGAAATCGAAAGATTAAATGCAATGTCACAATATTGAGAGCTCTCATTCAGGTCTCACACAGTTCTGGCATAAATGCTAGTTATCTAAGTCATCTTGTTTGACGATTGTATCGCCACACTATATCCCTAATTCGCTGTCAGAAACAGGCTCCCAAACACAACCGGCTTAGCGCGTCTCGGCTGGACGCGGAAGCCGACTAGTGACGCACGTCGATTGCTGCACGCAGACGCGACATTGAACCTCCAATCACGTCTCGCCACGCGCTCTGTTTGTCTGTCTGTCGTAACATCCGTCCAGCATCACCCGGAGAGGCGGAGGTGGAGGTTGTCAAGCTGTCTATCCTCTGCGGGTATCGGTGTGCTTATGATGCTGTTCGACCCGGCAGTTGTGACGTAGTAACGCCCGGTTCATCCGAGGTTCCTCGACCGAGCATCGTCAGCTATGACGTCACATTTAGCATAGATAACACTCCGTCAGTCGTGGCGTCATACGTGTATGTTGTCACACATGTTGCCTGAATATCAAGGCGCAGAATATATGCAGTCTTGCTGGACTGTATGCTGCTACAGCAGTATTTCTGGAGAGAAGGTTGGCTATTTGCATATATTTTGAAGCGCTTCTCTTGCAACTTTTTTATGATTCACGAAATGAAAACAGACAGTGCAAGCTGTTTGAAATGCCGATCAATTTTTACCAGGTCAATGCTTTTCAAGCAGGTAGTCTGGTAGGTTCCTGCACAGTGCACAGGCTCACACAGAGATTCATAAAGAATTACACAGAGATTCACACAGAAATTAATCATTTTAGATTCATAAAAATGTATTTAGAGCTTCAAATAACTGGTGCCTACTGTTGAATGGATTATCTAAAAAACAGTGTTATTAAACAACAAAGTCATACACTTCAGCTCCTTCTAACGCCGCCACACATCTTCTAAAGCATTTCACTGGCCCAGCCTCTCGGCACGCTGCTTCCCCTGCGGCACCGGAGCGCACATGCACCATTAGTCGGCCCTTGGCCTGCGAGCCCGGTGCCCGTTACCCGGTGCAATCACCTGTGACCGGAGCTGCCAGTCTGCAGCCGGTCGGCGGTGCTCACTGCGGGCTTCTGTAGTCCGAGCTCCGACGCCGAATTCCGTCGTGCGGCGTGCACCTGTGCCCTGGAATGTGACCACTGTGTGACGTCACTCAGTATTTTGTGTGACGTCATCTGTTGGCAGTCGGCACCGAGCGAGTCCACAGAGTATTGAGTGATGTCTGGTGGCGAGTCTGAACAGGAAAACTGCAGCCAAAACTGTGGCCGTCGACTGGCGGTGGTCACGTGACAAATTGCACAGCATTGCTGACTTGCTGAGCACATCGGTCAGTTGTGGTTGGGTTTGGTTGCTAGGCGGCTTCGTTCAGTGTGCGTGATGACTTCTGTCGTTCGTGTTTAGTGCCTGCCACTGTCTTTTGCGTCAGACGAGGTTCGTGCACCACGAGTGTACTCAACGGTACGGTGCTTGGCTCAGTTCGGCGCTGCACAGTGGGTTCAAATGCAGGCCAACTGTGTTTATGGCTCGTGTTCCTACATGCCTTGTATGGTGACCTAATAATGGCGATGACGCGATAAATATTCTGTACATGGGATGCGGGCGGTGAGGGGAAATGGCTTCCACCATGGTGCGGGTTGATGCGGGCTATGCCCGCGCTCCTCCTGTTTCATCGTTCCACTGCAGCTTCGTGGCGTGAGATGTGTTTCCGCCTGTTACCCAACCGCATGCGATCCTTCAATGGTTGTAGGCCACGACCTTCCGCTGCAGTCAAGCCACCCATCCTGATGCTTCGAGAAGCCTAACTCTGCTGTGCATTGCTACCCGGAAGAATTTGCTGGCTTTGTTCATCTCGCGGTGACACGGCACACAAAAATGTGGGTCGCTTCCGCTTAGACATCGGTTTTACTCATGCTGTCGATCAAGCAGTCAATTTTTGCGTCAGTCAGAAATAGGCACGTTTGTCTCATTCTACGAACTGTTGAGAACGTGATAGGCTGTTATGTAATATATCTACAGTTCATTGGAATGGGGAAAACATAGTCAGTTTTAAACCGGCAATGCTTTATCATAAGTGATTAGCTTCAACAAAGACAGCTTATTTCTTCCTTTGCTGTGCGTCGTGCGCTGCTGCAGCGCATTCCTGCATCATCGCACATCATTGACACCACAATCCGCCTTTGGCCGGCCAGACTGGTAATCAGTCCGATGCTATTTTCTGAAATGTCCTTCAGCCACTATGGCAGTGAATAATTTGAATATCGGCACCCGGTAGTCTGTAGTGGGTAGCGCTACCTACTGCATATGAAAAGTCAGCGTACCTATAGCACTGAAGGTTGTGGACATGACAGCTCGCTGCTCTCGCCACCACTTTGCCGCCTGGATTGCAGGTCGGTAACTGATTCTGTCACATAGGCCAGAACACATGGCTATTTTTGGCAGGATATCAGATGCGCCTTGAAGGTTTCTGACCTTCGCTTTTATCATCGTTCCGACCTTCGTTCTACGTATAGGTAGCGGAAACCAAGAATGACCTACCCCATTCAGCAGCCTGGGTCAGCGGTCTCAGCCTTTATTCGTCTTGTGTCAAAATTGTATTCACAGTAACGACAGTAACGACACTCACACACGAACATAGTCTTAACACTAGCCTCTTCGTTCCAGCAGAATCAATCTCACGGTCTCGGCATCAGACAGTACCTGTCTCCCTTACAAACTCGCCCCCAACTCCAAACAGGCTTTTGCTACTGAGAACGAGAGACGATTTGGTATGCCTTCTCAGCGTGCAGAGATCGTTGCATTGTGCATTGTGCAGGGTGCAGCTCTGGCAGTAACTTTCAGCGATGTCAGTCGCCTATTTGCCCTGGTGGTGAGGGTTTAGAGGGGAGCGGCGTCGGTCCCCTCCTATCGGCCCGGCTGAGGGCCACTCCCTCTGCCCAGGAACGCTATAGGCTGAGAGTTTCGCATACCAATCTAAACAGCCAGCCGTCTAAGTGGGGAGTGCTGTGCAGTGCAGTGTCCTGAAGATTATGTTGGGATACGGCCGGGCAGCTAGTTGTTAACGTAACGACCTCTCGGAATGTAACGCAAACCGTCCTGCAGAACTCCCGGATACATTTTGCGCTCGCCAGCATTCGAGATGCTATCCTGCCCCTGCTGAGGCAATAGTTATTGGACACGCTGCATTACTGTGATTCAGATGAGGTGTTCTTTCGATTGGCGCGGTGTAAATTACAGAGAGATGCGTGCGATAATGCTGCATACATTGCGTAACTCTCCTGTCCTTCCCGCGTTGCGCTCGGGTGGTTCTGATCACACAGAGGGTGGATAGTGCTGTAGAGAAGGAGGAAGATATAGCAAAGAAGAAGGTATAACGGTACTACATAAACAGCTCATCAATAACTGTCCACCTATCGGTGAAATCTCCGTTTGAAGACACTGATATCACGTAGCGAAACCCGCACGTATGGTCGATTGTGCAATGTGTTTTGGAATGATTTATCAAGTCAGACATCTGTCCCGATTAATAAAAGGTCCTTACACTCGCGCGCACCTGTGCAGGATCAATTGCATCGTAAAATTCGGTTGTCTGTAGATGTTTTACAAGGAGTTCGCGTGCACCAACCGGCTATTGACGTGGCTATTTACATATGTTTGACACAAGCCTGAAGACAATAGATCGATCTTATGGTCCTATTGTTTGTCTTTCCTTGGAGTTTCGGTTTCAAAAATACGTCAAGCGCCATCGAAATTTTGAAGCTTCTGTGAAGTGTTGTTTATGTTACCATTAGAAATGACAGGTATAATGACAAATACAACTAATTCTGGCGCTGCTCATATTTAAACTTTTGCAATTCTTCAAGACGTTAGAGATATGAAATAGCTATTAGGTATTTCTGTAGAAACTTATCAGTAATCAACAAACAACGAAGGACAAGTGAAAGAGACGCTTATGAAGATAAAAAATATTTAATTTACAACGCAGGATGCAATCTCAAAGCAATGAAAGATGCACCATTGGTTCCCTATTTTGTTCACAGCAGAATACAGATTATTGAATTAAATTGATCAATCGTAGGCGCTGAGGCGTACACGTGTTTTTAAAGGGCGTAATTACGTGGATATTTAACCGAAAACATCCGAGAACAGTGGAGGAACGCCGGCTACCGTAAGGTACCTACTGGCTTTGAATACTGGTGGAAACAATCGAATTAGCAGCAAAGTGCACATGCAGGTATCAACTAAGCCGTGTCAATGGCAATAACTCTAGCAAACTCGTGTTCAGGTAAGTCAGGATGTTAAAAAAGATGAATAAGAAAGAAGCCTCAGATTTTGTCAATTGTCCAAAAGTTTGGCTTCTGAAAGACTTGACCAATAACGAAAAGGCAAGGCGAGTGAGGGAGACTACATCTCAGAACAAGAAAACATCACCAGATGAGGTAGGAGACTGCAATAGTGTGTTAGAAGCTAGCACAGTAACCCTTATCTATCCCTTGCGGATGTACATACTGGATCATGGGTGTAATCCTTACACAGGATTGTAGACAAGCTTTCGTTCTGTCAACCAGCCAATTAGAAAGAAAACCTTTTCCCGAAAATCCTTAGACTGAAGCATTGCAATTATAAGACTTACTTACAAATAGACAAGTCATGGCAAATACAACATAAAGTCTGCACCGATGATGTTCCTTTTGAAAGCGTAGTGGCTAACTAGAAATGTTATTTTGATCCCGCTCAAAGCCAAGATAATCGGACTGAATAAGACACTATTTTTCTGATAGGGCGCAGTTAACATCAGCGGCTTTTACGGAGCAATTATTGTTTAACCCTCGCCGGACCTATTGGTTTTCTACATACGCGCCGGCCGAGGGGGGGGGGGGGGTACGACCCCCCCTCGCCGTTTCGCCCCTGGTGGAGCTAGCGCGTCGCGGAAAAAACGAGCGTGTGCGCCGTTACGAGACGCAGAGATTGGTACCCGATTTTAAGGTCCTAGGTCATCCGGTGACCTCTGAGGTCAGGTCAAGTGCCTCAGGGTACGGTTCAGTTTTTGGTGAATAACTTCGCAAAAAACGGCCGCAGAGTGCCGATTTTGGCAGCATCGTGTTCGCCTCGCTCAGGCGCGTCGAATGATATACTTTTTGTCCGGGTCAGGTCAACTTGGGGTGTTGACCTCAGGTCAAGGTCAGGTCAGCACCCCCAGGTCACGAAGTTGGTCGAAAGAGGTCATGTCGCATATCATTCGATTCGGCAGGCCTTCCTGAGTCCATTGGTGCCTTTCCCGACTCGCTAGCTCAATTTGATCAAGAGTTATTGACGAAAAACTAATTTGACCTTGATGACGTCATAAATGACGTCACGCAAGGTCAACATTGCAAAAGTGACGCATCTAACCTTGCAAGGAGTGCATCAAATCACGATTCTGTGTGCTTGAGATAGTTGGAGATCGTTCCCGGCGCCAGAATAGCAGTTTGAATTTTTCCCCATTGACTTATAATGGTGAGGTCACGAAAATGACCTGACCTCATATGACCTTTAGGAAAAATCCGAGATATACAAGTTGTGGGACTCATAATGGATACTAGATCCTGCAAGTTTCATTTCCCTGTGACATCTCCTCTGGCAGTGAGGGCGTTGCGAAGTTGCGACATCTGAAGACCGTGCAGAGGTTCACTTATGACGTCATAGGTCAGTGACCTGACCTGACCCAAAAATGCGGTTGGTGTCAAAAGATCCGGCTTGGATCAAAGGTCAGGTATGCCAAGTTTCAGCTCTCTATCTCCAGCGTGTTCGGAGCTATCGCGAAAAAACCCTATGGGGGGGGGGCGGCACCCGCCCCCCCCCCCTCGGCCGGCGAGGGTTAAACATAACAATATTTTTTACAGAGGGAAGACCATCAGTACACCCAGTGTTACTGCATATAATCTGTGACGCTAGCATCTGACAGTGCTTCCCCGCTGTGCTCCACAGACTCCCAGGCATGAGTGTGGTGGCCAGTGACATTGTGTTCGTGCCAAGTGGCCGCTACAGGCCCGACCTGGCCGCCCTGCCGGACCGGGACGCGACTGGAGCTCGCTCCTCACCTCAGGAGCCTGGCCAGCGCGACCCGGCCGCCGCGCCTTCGGCCAGGAACACACGCGTCAAAAAGGTGAGGTACCGCCCGGCTCTAATTTCGCTTCAGAAATTATAAATTGTGCGGAAAAAGAGTGTCCATCATTTTTGATTTTTTGTTTGTTTGCGCTGACGACACCGTTAGCACAGTTGCCCCTCGATGAGGACTGAATTATCGCTTATCGGTTGTATCGCCTATAGCTATGAACCTTCCTTGGAATGTTAAAATTATTTGATTGTGTACATAACGACCGATGTAAGTTAGCACATGGGTGGATAAAAAATGATCATTTAGCTTTCTTAGTGAATAATTGCGTATCTAACCTACAAACTGCATCGTCGTAAAAAACGATTTAAGGATGGAAACGTGACATGTATTTAATCATTAACATTGCTTACTAATGAAAACGACATGCTGCTATTCCGTGTGACCTTTCCACTGCTAGCTGCGAGAGTCGCTTTGTTTCATACTTAGCCCCAGCAAAATATAACCATTTAAGTCGCGGAGACTATGAGCATTTACATGTTTCTGGTGAATGTCGATGGCATCATGCAACGACATCATGGATTCCAGGAAGAAATGGTGATGTTATCCTGAATAATAACAGAGCTGGGATAGTTGTTCGTGACCACGACACAAATTCATGATGCCAAGATTATCAACAGTGTGCATTCACCAAGGCACCAAGATGGCAAATAGCCATGAGACTCACCAATTTTTTCTGTCTTCTTATCCTCATGATAATCGATGCACATGCTTGTGAGCAAGACGAATTGCTGTGCTTATCACAGTGAGATAGAGGGCGAACATTTCGTAGGACCAGCATCCACTCTTATGGCGCCCATATGGTTAGGTATGGGGGTGAGGACTGAAGCCTCGTGCGACTGGTCTGACGATATGGGTCATTTGCATATGACCATGGCTTGTCTGTTGGTTTGCTGCTGTTTAGGGATGACTAAACCGAGTACCTACATTACTACCGAGTACATTTTTATTTTAGGACATGAACAAAGAAGGCGGGAAAGGTTTGCAATACCGATGTTTTCCCCGATTTGACTGTGAATAAGCATGTTGGAAAAAAAATCTTCCCGTTATCAGCTACGTCAAAAGATAGAGATCTTCTTTGAAATGTGCATGCCTGATATGGTGTTAATCGCACCTAACGGGGAATGCAAAGATCTGTCGATACTGTAAGTCATGTTAAACGCTTAGATAAGTATGGTGTCACAAAGAAACTACGAAGGCAAATATGATATTATGCATAAATGCGCTTGCTGTTACCGTAATGTGAACAAGCTGGACAAATAATAAAATACCTATGGTCCCGTTTTCTACTTTCCTTTGTTGCTTACTTTCTCCCCTTCTATGATAACTTGGATCCGACGGTGTCCCTTTATGGAAATATTGTATTTTTTTGCATAGATTATCCACCAATCTGACATATTGCCGGATTACACAGTCTGTTCCGCTGTGCCTTTGCGCTCCTTTTCTTTCCCATAGCTCCGATTCCCTTTTAGGGGATCGAAGCTAAATCAGCTCTTTGAAATCGCAGCATTAAGGGCCACTCATCCGATCTGTCAAACTGCCTGTGAACTTTGGCAGCAGCTTGTCTATACTAAGGCGGGTCAGCGTCTCGACTCATCCTGGGGAAGACGGAGAGACCCGTCTTTATCTTGTCTCGGCGTCAGCTCAGTCTCGTCTCCCGCTGGCTATCGCACTTCTGATCTAAATGTCCATGTAAGGGTTGGTCTGAGCCCGCGGCACCGCCGGCTGCAAAGGAGACCGGTGCACATCATTGGAGTAACCGGCCGCTGCCTTTTTGGCTCTTCCCTCTCAATGATGATACCAACACCGGCATAATCACTGGAGCTGAGGCGTCAGTGTTGGCAGAGCACAACGAAGGCGGTCGTTTAGGCGTGATGGAGGCTGTGGTACAGTAGAACCGCGATGAATGAATCACCTGTAATTGTGTGTTCTGTCATGAATATATTGCTCGTTCACCGCCCCACCATGGCTATTGCTGATTGGTTCATTTTCTCTGCCCGCAGCTTCTAATTGGTCTACAGCGCGATGCTCTCGGCTTCCGTCCGCAGCGCCGCCAGCTGACTGTGGTGACCCGTGTGACCTCCCCGGGTCACGTGAGGTCAGCGGTGCAGCGGCGCGGCAGCTCAGCCAGCCGCCATTCGGTCAGCTCCGTCGGATCACAGGTCAGTCAACGTGGCCGTCACATTCAATAATACGCTTGTTGAAGTCACTGTCCGTTAGCAGACGTAACGAATTATAAAACACGGAAGGCATGGGTGTCCCACGCCTTATTTCGCACTGTCCAGGAATGCAAAGTGTTATTTGTCACCAATATTCTATTATTTGTGAAGATGGCAACTTCGCAATCTTCATCAATAAATATCACAAGGGACTACTGTTCGTGGGACAGTTACAAATTCTGAGAAGAGCTATCTATCCCACGAACTAGGGCTATAAAATATCTACTATACCTATCTATAATATATAAATGTCTACAATATATCTACTGGTTACCGGCAACTGCTATTTCTTAACACTACAATTCTACTTTTCAGTAGCATTATTCACGATTTGCTGAAAAATTTAATTCGATCCGATTGGCCGAAAAGTTTACAACGGGTGATTTTATACTCGGCCACGAGATGGCGGGCAGGTCAGCTCGGGTGTCGGATGGGAGGAACAGCGGTGCACAGGTGGCACTCTCTAGCTCCCTGGCAGTGGCCAGGTGGCGCTTTGGTGCAGCGTCTGTGACCAGTGCTGCTGGCCTGGGTAACATGATTGGACCCCGCTGGCCGCTACCATGGGGATGGGAAGGCTTTCAGGATTTCATTGCTTGTGATGACAATGCCTAACACGGATCCCACATATCATGAATGCTGCAGACATTTCTAATTGAATTCAAATGCTCGATTGAAATGGTTTTCGTCTTATCGATTATCGAACCATCGTTTTCGAGAGGACGAGGACCGTGTTCTTCCTTCTCGCAGTCGCAGAACTTGATAGATGTTTGACTGTATTTTAGCAGGCACACGGGCGTAAACCTGGTACAGGGTGACACAAAAAAACGGTCATCACCAAATTTCGAATAACTTCGGAAGTTTTGTTCAGATCATCGCCAAACTTCGGCCACTTAAGGTCACACCTATGTAGCATACATCCACCAAGTTTCAAGTCTTCACTACGAATACTTTTAGTACAGTGTGTGTTTTACTGACGCTCCACAATGGGCTCCAGGTGAGCGCCACGGCGCTGCAGGGCGTAGGCACACTTGCATCCGGCGGGCAAAGTAGTCGATAACCCGATGGCTGTGCACTTTACAGAGTGCAATGGCCTCTGGAGACAGTGCTCAGGGGGTGTGCTACCCCTGAAACGTTATTCTTTTCGGGTTATCGGCAACTTTGCCCGCCGGATGCAGGTGTGCCTACGCCCTGCAGCGCCGGGGCGCTCACATGGAGCAAATTGTGGAGCGTCCGTAAAACACACACTGTACTAAAAGTATTCGTAGTGAAGACTTGAAACTTGGTGGATGTCTGCTACATAGGTGTGACCTAAAGTGGCCGAAGTTTGGTGATGATCTGAATAAAGCTTCCGAAGTTATTAGAATTTTGGTGATGACCGCTTTTTTGTGTCACCCTGTATATGTAGAATTGTAGAGCCTGTCAGCCAGTTAGGTGGGAAATCTTGTTTCGTCGTGTTGCGTTTGTCCCGCTGCACCGCCACAGCTAGCAGGTAGTACACTACCGCTATCGCTGAGTCGGCTAGAGTGAGGTCAGCACTGCAGCCTGTGGTCTCGGCCGGTAGATGGCGATGCTCAACGCAGGCTTGAACGTTACGTAGTATTCCATTGCTGAATAATTACCGGTTCAAGAACGCTTTGTCAATCGAACGTCACTGGCCGCGTGTTTACTGGAATGGACATTTATTATTTTCCGTTCGGCAATTCAAGACAGACTGTTAAACGGGCAATCGGTGCACCCAATCCAGATTAACCCTCGTCCTGGCAGGGGGGGTCGATGCGACCCCCCCCTAAGGTTTTTCGAAGATAGCGTAAAAACGGCGGCGCGCAGCGCCGCCAAATTTGGTACAGCCTATGGGGCAACCTTTTTACATATGACCTAAAAATTTCAGGTCCGGGTGACCTTGGGTCAGGTCACCAGGTCAGAAAAACCGGTACAAGGTCATGGTTAAATTTCAATTTTCTTTTTGCACCTGTCCAACTCACAGTTTTGCACTGATTTCCTTCAAACTTTCAGGATGTGCTAAGTTCACCGAGTTGTATAACATATAGTTCGGGTTTTTTGAGGTCACTGACCTGAGATCAGTTAGAGCCTAGAGGTCATTACATCGTAATGTTAAGCCTATGGGAAAATACTAAATTCGGAAAATACTGGAGATATCCGCTTCGTTCTATCACTTTTGTGCTTTGAAACCACAGTACTTAACAGCAGGTCACTTGGTGCTTCTTTGTTTGGTGTACTTATCCTTGGGTCAGGTCAAATGAGGTCAACTGAGGTCAAATGACGTTTTTGCCAATAACTTGGCACATAATGACGCTAGAGCTTAAAAATGGTATCATTGTGTTCCTGGTGATCAGCCAAATCGAATGATATGCGATATGATGCAATTTGGTTAACTTTAACTTAATTTATTAGTTTAAGTTTACTTAAAATTTAAGAAAAACTTTAAGTACACTTCAGCAAGCTATAAAGTATATCATTCGACGCGCCTTGACGTGCTGAGTTCACTGGTGCTTTTCGTTTTGCTCTTTCTTAATTAGATCAAAAGTTATAAGCGAAAAACTTTTGACCTGTTTTTAGCGAAATTTTTACATTTATACCCCCCAAACCCCCCTAAATATTGACCTAGAGCAACCAAATTTGCACAGGGGCGAGAACTCCAGGGGGCCCACCTACCTACCAAGTTTGGTGTTTCTAGGTGCTATAGGAGCCAATCGCGAGGGGGGGGGGTCGCATCGACCCCCCCCCCCCCTGCCAGGCCGTGTTATGAAAAATGCCCTGCCAGGGCGAGGGTTAAAGGAACTCTTTCAGATTGGTTATAGGCAACTGTGGGACACCAGTTGGTGTTCCTCCGTTCCATCGCTTCCATCCTCAGGACACAGAAATCCATCTCCTCCACGCCGCAACCCCACTCCGGGCTGGACAGGCACCTTTATCTCATGCGGGCTGCTCCCTTGGAGCGGCACCGCTGCTCCCGAGGGAGCGCACCCCGTAGCCGGGTGCAGAGAGTGCTTGGGGGGCTGGTCGGCCTGTCCTTTCGGACGGGCTCAGCCCCGGCGACTCTCTAGGGTGTCTGCCCAGACCAATGTCTCCCCCTAATTCCTATCATTCTTCCGGCCCTGAAATGGTCTTGTCAGATCGAAAGGGCCTAACCCAACAAAACAAAACCAGTTGGTGAGAAGGGACCTCTCTCCTCAAGAAGGCCCAATGCCTCTCTCCCATCCCTTCATTCAGTAGTCCCGAGATTTCTCGGGCCCGGCAGGTCAGAGGGCTGCTCTGGGACATAAAGCGAGGCAGTGCCCTCGGGACGTGTCACCGGACCAAAGGATCTGTTTAATCTTTAGTATTTTTAAATCTACATATCTATCACATTGCTCAGGCAGCTGCACATTATAGTGGCAAAAGTACGCGTACGATGCCTCAGTACTGGCCGCTGCCACCGTTTGAATGGCGTTGCACGGCTATTTCTGTTTGTCGCTACTCATTTTTCTTCCTTCCTCCATCCCTGTCCCTCGATCCCAGTCTCTCCATCCCTCCCTCCTGTCTTTCGCCCTTCCATTTCCCCGTCCCTCCATCCCTCCATCCCTCGGTCGCGTCGGTCGGTCGGCTGTGACCCTGACCGGCAGTAGCCGACGCCGTGACTCGACTGACCTTGGCCTGTCCCGTGAGCCGTGCCGTGCCGTCCTCCTCCTCTCTCTCCCCTCCCCCTCTCTGTCGATTCAGCACCGAGCAGGCCACGTGCTCCCCGCCAGGTCAGGCGACACCTGGACAATAGGGAGCCACCGCTGTGGGTCAGGGTCGGGGCAAAACTGGATCCAGACGCCATGCACGGTGTCGCGGAGCTGGAAAAAGGAGTGTTCCATCTGCAACGTTATTGAAAACATTTACCTAATTAGCCTCCGTACACAGTTCTGCAATCATTGCCAAAATTTTGTCATCGAAAACATTGCTGTGGATTACGAGCTCAAGGAACGAACAGCTCAATAGGAATGTTCTAAACCGACATCAACTGCTTTTGCAAAAACCTTGGGTACAGGGACCCGCAGTTGCTACTGTACACATATATTACCAATTTAGAATTGTGCTATTATTTGCTAAGTGCTGGCCATTGGAGAAAAGAAATGTAGTGCAAAGTATGGAGGAATAACACATGTTTGCTCCTAGCACGTATGTTTTGTATAATTCCTCTTACCGCAACAGATATTCTTCCAAAACTACAATCGTGCTATTTTTCCGCGCCGGTTGCCTCCCCAGAGCCCGTCCTTGGTATCGCCACTAGCTCCCGCTCCCGCTACGTGAATGAAAGTCACGTGACTACTACACGTTTGCGCTCAGTACTAACACACCTAGCCCGAGGGCCGGTCCGTAGCGGGGAGGGGTAGGACGCCAGAGCTCCAGCGCAGTGGAGGTGGTGGTGGCCCGTATCATAAAGAGGCAACCGTAAGCAGAACTACAATTGCCGCAGTATGAGATTGTGATAAAGTTTTCTTTAAATGTATTGATTAACAAGAAAGTGCAACGCTTTTTCGATATTATAAAACGGTGTCCAAGGTCTTGGAAGAACTGTGAAACATATTCAGGAACGTATAAATTTCTGATACAGGCCATGACCTTTCACCTTGCCTCCGGGGAGGACCGCTCAGGAAGCCACATACCGAACGAATCGAGGCCTCGCAGCGCTGCGGCAGACGAGGTGGAGAACCATCGCCTGGTCTTTCGATTACTTATGTTTCCAGAAGAAGAAAAGGGGGAGGGCTGTTTTCAACCCACTCACCAATCCTTGCGTTATTAAGTTATAGCTTACCAAAAAGATACAACACAATGGTGGCCGTCACGGGCGTCACGAGATGTAGCGAATATAGCCTCAGCCACACCGGTTTTAAGTAAACCTTAAGCATTGGAATTCAGGCCAGTGATCCTGAAGCAGTATTTTATTTTTGTCGTGCATAAGCTGGGATCACGTGGGCAAAGTTAATTGCGAAGAAACGGTTTAGTTTCAGAACATTTCTGAGGCTAATCGCGCTAAATAGTATACGTTTGTTGCAAAATGTCCGATAGAATGTTGACGTGCTATCCAGATGATGGAATCTGGACGATGATGGAATCTGGATGGAACACAAGAAGTAAAAAAAATGGCATCGTTAGTCATGTTCCATACCTTTAAATCGATTCGTCAGCTCGGTTCGAGCTCAATAGTTCTTTTGCGGATGATCGGTTCGTTTTTTTTACAGTTTATGAGCCCGCAACCACCCTCCCCAGTCCCCCCCCCCCAACAACAACAATTGTTGACAAATACTGTGATGGCCTAAAATGCCCTCAATTGTGTTAAGCATTTGGGGCTCTCAACTTTGATTTGTTAAAACTATTGGTCTATTCATTAACAACATCTGTCAAATTTGCCGTATCATTAAACTCCTATTGAGTTTGTATTTCACACTTCTCTAAAATGAACATTTTTATCACTGGATAGTTCTTTTATGAATGGATGGTCGCATGAATGAACGAATGAATAGCTCTACATCATTTGAGCGTCAGATGAAATCAATCCTAAAACATCTATCAGTCTGCAACGAAAAGGTTTTAAAACGGCAGTGCAAGTTCAGTGTAGTTTCTAATCTATGCCGTTTTTCATTAAGTGTCTCATAGCTCCTCAATCTTGAGCCGCTTCTCTCACGATTCATTTTATGTGATGCTTATATTGTTAACCCTCGCATGTGTGCGGCGTTTGCCAGCTTCTAATGTGTAGGGGGGGGGGTCGGTTGGACCCCCCCCTTGCCGTTTGGCCCCTGATCGAGCTAGAGCTTCGCGGAAAAAGACGAGCGTGTTGCCCGTGACGAGAGGAAGCCGATGATACCCAATTTTAAGGTCCTAGGTCATTGGTTGACCTTCCAGGTCAGGTCAATGACCCAAAGTCGGGAAAATCGGGACCTGTTAGAAAGTCGTAAAGTGTGGCTGCTATGGGGTTTTTCGGGGTGCTGATCACGAATATCGTGTTAGTTTTGATCACAGATGATGTCTTGAAGCATTTAGACCAGGTCGGGTCAGGTCAGGTCAGGTCAACCAGTAGGCGTCGTGACGGGTATTCGTAGTACGTGTCAACCGCCTCTGACAGCTTCGTAACATGTTACGAAGTCACCAAAACTACTTCGTAAATGTTCAAATGGTTGCTAAATTCGAATTCAGCTCCAAAAACTAGCCTAGAAACATGTAAAACTCGAAAAAGTGACCCGAGGTCACCCGAGGTCACCAAAGGTCAATGACCTGACCTGACCTTCAGGTGACCTTGACACACACGGGAGTAACATCAAATCACATGTTTGAACGTTTGAAACCACGAAAAGCTTGCAAACACGCGGCTAGTGCGAGCCGACATACGCGAAATCGCGATTCCGGCCAAACATGGTCTCGGAAAAGAGGTCACAGGTCAAAGGTCATTTGGGTCAGGGTCATGAAATTTTCAGGGTAGGTGTCAAATTGATCAATGAGAGGGTACTGAAAGTTTCGTCGCGATCGGCCGCTTTTTACGCGAGTTATTCGCGAAAAACCATGGGGGGGTCCATCCGACCCCCCCCCCTACACATGCGAGGGTTAATGAAGTTATTGTGTATTCGAGCGGTCTTTAAACTGCTATCGAAATAAATTAAAGTATTTCGGCACTTAAAAACCAATCGATATTTAAACCTCACCCGTTTAAGCATTTTTAAGCGTCTTACATGTAGCGGTAGGGCGTAGAAGCCCTCAGTCGTTCGGCCCTTTATAATATAGAGCCAGAGCTTCGCTGAAAAAGAAAAAAAGAGCGCGCTCCTCGTGACGAGAGAAATCCGATGATTTTAGGGTCCTGGTCATCGGTGACGAGGGAAAGCCAATTATCTTTATGTCCTGGTCAATGTTGAGATACTAGGTCATTGGTCGACCTCCCAGATCATGTTAATAACCCAAAAGCACGAAAAATTGGATCCTGCTAGAATTTATCCAAGTGAAGTTTGCCGGGGACTTGGCTTCCTCCTGACTTCGAATTTGCACTTGTTTTGTTCAAATAATCAAAGCATTTCGGGTAGGACGGGTCACGCCAGATCATCCATTAGGCGTTCCGCCGGCTATCCATAGAATGTTAACCAGCACTGACAGCCTTGCAACATGTTGGATAGGCACTATAACTGATACCAAACTATGCCTAGTTTTCAAAGCTAAAATGGGTGCTAAATTTCAAACCAACATTACCTAAAAACCACAGTAAAAAGGTGTAAATTTAAAGAGGTTAACCGACATCATTTCAAGTAAACGACCTTAATCTGAGTTTCACGTGACCTTGGCACCCACAACAATCAATGAGAAACATTAAATATTATATTTCACATGTTGTCACGTCCCTTATCACATAACGACTATGGAAACACTCAGAAGATGTGCGCTGACTGACTTTCAATCGCTCATCTGGCTAACATCATGATCAGTCACAGGTCAAAGGTAATTTGGTTCAGGGATTTCAAATTCTCGGGGAAGGTGCAAAAATAATAAGGGCTATTTACTTTTCCGGGAAGCTGTAAAATTGATTATCTCCAGGGCACCAAAGAATCGTCGCAATCCTTCGCTTTTACGCGATTTAGGTATTGGTGAAAAACAGAGGGCGGGGTCTACTTAACTCTATTTGTAGGTATGTGTGGTGAGGGTTAATATTCATTTTATCTGTGTTGATGAATGAGCGACAATTTCTACATGAACTGAGACCAGTCCACTTGAGTATGTTTTTCTCACGGACAATGACAATACAATAACAATGCGAATAAATCAGACGTTTCGGACAACAACGTGCCTTCGTCAGTGAAGAAAAATAAGTGTAGGTTTAACATCGATTATTAATATATGCGGCACCGTCTCGGTATGGCCAGCCGGGTTGCCGGTAAAATATACAAATGTTTATATGCTTCCATGATGTGCTTAAAAAACTGCTGAAAATATATCTGAAAAAAAAATAAAGATAACTACTTCATTGATTTTATCGAGAGATAACACCTATACCTATTATAGTGACTAATTTCTTGCCACTGACGAAGGCACTTTGTTGTGCGAAACGTCTGGTTTTATTCGTATTGTTATTGTATTGTCATTCCCTGTGAGAAAAAGCATAACGCTTCAGTTCTAACCATAAGAGTGAAGCGGCTTATTGTAACACTTCACTGCGTATACGAAACCCCTAAGTCCCTAAAAATAATCCTATTTACCTACAGCTTTTAAAAAGATACAGCTTACGAGTATACAGCTTACTGCTTAGGCATACAATTTTTTTTTGCAACAAGGCAATATTCATTTATCTCCACAGAATATGTTAAAATAGTGCTGCTGAAGTTCACTTTCAAAGCGTCGCCTCCACGAATTCCACAGCTCTCGAGTGCCATTTTGGATCACGGAACATGGCTGGGCGCGGGACAGGTCGTGTGCGAGCTTGGACGGACCACGTGACCACCTCCTGCCCTCCCCTTCATTCCCGTCCCCTTCCCTAGCAGGGCCTCCGATCTACCCGCGCCCCAGGCAGTCGGCTCGGTCCGACCCTCACTGGTCGAGCCCCAGTGACGCCTGCGTTTGTGCCGGGTGCAAAACTGGAGCAGTTACTAGCGCCGGAACTAGTAATCAGCACGACCATCGTCAGATGGCAGGAGTGAATGGAATAAGCGGTTCCAGGTTTTAGAAGGAATGGGGCAGGAAGAAGCGCTGAAAACAAGGTTTTGCTGATACAGCCATAAAACGTTCATTAAATTAGGAGAGCAGCACATCAGTTTAAAGCCCTTCAGATGGTGGTTTTAATAAGCACACAATCATTTCCCAATTCGCCTTCAACGGTGTCACAGGCCAAGAATACGCTGAAATACTAGTGTGTACAGAAGCAACTGCGGGTCCCTGTACCTACTAAAAAACGTTGCTTAACCCGCGCACCGACGGGGGTCTGCGCCAACTTCGCACCGACGGGGGGGGGGGGGGCGGATGACCGCCCCCCTGAGATCTCGAGAACGAAGCAAGATAGCGACAAGCGGTAAACGGCATCGGATACGCACGGTCAAGATCTACAATTTTTACAAAGGTCATTTTCAGGTCAGGTCAAAGATGACGTCACAGGGGTCGAAAAACTCAAAATGGCGGCGCTAGATATGGAGATAGTTTTTCTCGAATAACTTTCGAATTAGTCAAGATAGGAACAAACTAAGGGCATCATCGTAATCCTCTCGTCAATCCGCATCGATTGATATATATGTTGACCTCGAAAGGTCAAGGTCAAAGGTTGACCTCAGGTCACGTGACCTCGAGGTCATCATGTATATCATTCGATGCGTCTTGACGAGCTGAACACAATGAGACCATACACGCGTCTGTATCTTGTTCCTGTACGGAGTTATTGGCCAAAAACCTTTGGTGACCTTTGATGACGTCACATGACCTCACAGCTGCCCAACAGCAAAACAGACCTCAAGGTAGTGAAGGTTGATCGTATATGAAGTCATGTATGGTATATGGGGCCATTCCGACCCGTTTTAGTTGTAAAAACAGGGAGTTGATTTTTCCCCATTGACTTATCATGGGGAGGTCGCGAAATTGACCTGACCTTAGGTTACCGATATCAAAATTCCGAGATATACAAATTGTAGCTACTAATGACCTAATAACATCCTGCGACTTTCAAAGGCCTCCGACATCTACTGTAGCTCTGGCACGGTGACAAAGTTGCAAAAAAGTGACTTGAGGTTGGGTCATTCAAAGTGACCTGGTGACCTGACCTTGAAAGGTAGGAGGTTCAAACCTGCACACCATGTGTAAAATTGATAAGGGAATAGTCATACCAAATTTCGCGGCGCTACGCGCCGCGGTTTTCCCGCTATTCGCGAAAAACCTCAGGGGGGGGGGCGGATATCCGCCCCCCCCGTCGGTGCGAGGGTTAAATGTTCAATGAGTGCTAAGCTGTTGGGATGAGTGATTTTACACGACATGCCACGTCTTAATACGGCATTTTTAATAACATGCGTTAATTTGGTCATTCAATTCAATGGTTGCACATGCACTCAGATCGATATGTTGTTTTGATTTAACCCTCGCCGGCCGAGGGGGGGGGCGGGTGCCGCCCCCCCCCCATAGGGTTTTTTCGCGATAGCTCCGAACACGCTGACGATAGAGAGCTGAAACTTGGCATACCTGACCTTTGATCCAAGCCGCATCTTTTGACACCAACCGCATTTTTGGGTCAGGTCAGGTCACTGACCTATGACGTCATAAGTGAACCTCTGCACGGTCTTCAGATGTCGCAACTTCGCAACGCCCTCACTGCCAGAGGAGATGTCACAGGGAAATGAAACTTGCAGGATCTAGTATCCATTATGAGTCTCACAACTTGTATATCTCGGATTTTTCCTAAAGGTCATATGAGGTCAGGTCATTTTCGTGACCTCACCATTATAAGTCAATGGGGAAAAATGAAAACTGCTATTCTGGCGCCGGGAACGATCTCCAACTATCTCAAGCACACAGAATCGTGATTTGATGCACTCCTTGCAAGGTTAGATGCGTCACTTTTGCAATTTTGACCTTGCGTGACGTCATTTATGACGTCATCAAGGTCATATTAGTTTTTCGTCAATAACTCTTGATCAAATTGAGCTAGCGAGTCGAGAAAGCCACCAATGGACTCAGGAAGACCTGCCGAATCGAATGATATGCGACATGACCTCTTTCGACCAACTTCGTGACCTGGGGGTGCTGACCTGACCTTGACCTGAGGTCAACACCCCAAGTTGACCTGACCCGGACAAAAAGTATATCATTCGACGCGCCTGAGCGAGGCGAACACGATGCTGTCAAAATCGCGGCTCTGCGGCCGTTTTTTGCGAAGTTATTCACCAAAAACTGAACCGTACCCTGGGGCACTTGACCTGACCTCAGAGGTCACCGGTTGACCTAGGACCTTAAAATCGGGTACCAATCTCTGCGTCTCGTAACGGCGCACACGCTCGTTTTTTCCGCGACGCGCTAGCTCCACCAGGGGCGAAACGGCGAGGGGGGGGTCGTACCCGCCCCCCCCCCCTCGGCCGGCGCGTATGTAGAAAACCAATAGGTCCGGCGAGGGTTAAGCGACACCATGAGCTACGCTTTTTTTGTCGTGGTAAGAATTTGCTACATAACTGTGACTGTCTCATCAATAAGCTTTCTGATAGCGCATGCCATGGACGGCAATGGCTACGGCACGCGTAGGGAAAACGATGCTGAATTTACCGGCGCATTTTTTATAGTCAGGCGAGGAAAACGAACGTCTTTTGTATGAATTCGTCACGTTGTTAGGCACAGTGACATTTAAAACATGTGTAAGCTCTCTTATATGGATTGGGCGGGCTGCAGCATACATTAGAAACTATGTCGGGCGCAGCCTTGAAATGAAGCATGACTGCGCCCGCGTTGTCAGTCACTGACATCTGGGACACTCCTCAATCTGATAGAGATAGCGGAGCTAAGTAGGTAAGAAAATTCTCGACCGAACGTCAACAGTTATACGAGAGTGAGCCAAGAGTGACTTTGTGGCAATAAGGTGAGCTAATGCCGCATATAATGACGCTCTAAAAATGTTGTCATGCAGCTGCTGATGTTATTTTTCATCGCTTGACTTATTCCTTTTCCTCCCAATTGGTTCATTACCTTATAACAAGCGCTGAAGGATTTCGAGTTCCCAAATCTGATATCATGAAGTCCAGGGAAATGGTGGTAATACTAATGCGTGCATGTAGAATCATTCATAGATTGGCTACAATTGGTTCATTGCGTAATGTCGTAACTACCGGTGTTATTACATGGAGAATCATCAAATATTTTGATTTCATTATTGTCCGGCACGTGTGAATATATAATTAAATATTTCATGAAGTGGTTACGTACATCTTGGCACGCTTGAAAATGGTAAAACGTTTATTCTACGATGTAACAAATGAAGAGGTCGTTTTGCGTAGAGACCTACATTTTGAAGAAAAAAAATCAAGTCAAGCTGCCAATGATTAAGCAGCGCGGTGGAGGTCATCTTCAGCATCTCCTCTAATGAGCTGCTAGGCTTCGTGTGGCAGCGAGTGATGCGGTGTTTGGTATTTGCAGTTTTACCATTTCCTTGTGCATCTGATGGTACCAGTAAACTATCTGTTGTATAAGAACGAATTGAGTGAAAACATCGGCCTTCATTCAATGACGCAAGGTATTAAATTCCTCAAATTCTTAGCCATAATTACGTTGTCGTTTGGCGTCGGACAGCTGATGTGGCAGTGTCGTCGCATCAAATTGGTGTGGTATTGTGCTGCTGGCGACAGACTGCCAATTATAATGCATGAACGATCCCCACATTCCAGCCGTGAGACGAGTATTCACGTTCTACCTGTTTTCCATTGTTCCATAGCTCACCGTTCGTCGACCTCCGCGTCGGAGCTGTGACAGACCAGCTCAGGCCAGCTCAGTAAACTCACGACACACTCGCCAACAGCTCAGGGAACTCATGGCACACTCACCAACAGCTCAGCAAATAAAAAGCCTTTTGATGATCCGCTCAACTCAATACCAAAGATAGACGCAACGTGCGAGTCCCGATGCCACATAAACAGTATGTAGCTGGTTCAGCTCTCTCTAACGAAGAGCGATCAGACGTTCGTTACGTTAGCAGTAGCAGTGGCGTACGCACATACAGGACATTCCGTGCATGCCCTGTCCCTTTGGCTCATCGTCCCCGGCGCCCTCAGTGACTGGCGCCCCTCTGTCCAGTGTTGGCGCTCCTCCAGTCGATAGCGGCGCGCTTCTAGTTGATGGCGAAGCCCCTCTGTCCAGTATTGGCGCTCCTCTGGTGATAGTGGCGCCCTCCTAGACGATATGGTGGGCCGGTGGCGCCCCTTTGTCCAGTATTAGCGCCCCTCCAATCGATAGCGTCGCGCTCCTAAATGATGGTGGGTGGTGCCCCTCTGTCCAGTGTTGGCGCCCCTCCAGTCGACAGTGTCGCGCTCTTATGTAGATGATGGCGGCGCCCCTCTGTCCAGAGTTAGCGCTCCTCCGGTCGATAGCAGCGCGCTCCTAGATTATGGCGGCGCCCCTCTGTCCAGTATTGGCGCCCCTCCAGTCGACAGTGTCGCGCTCCTAGATGATGATGTCAGTTATGTTCGTTCCGCACGTGTACGAACATAACTGACACATTGAAGTTTCAGATATGTGGCGCCCTCCTTGTTGTTGGCGCCCTCCTTGATTGGCGCCCTCTCGACCAATGCCCTGGTCCTTCGCAAATTCCTGGGTACGCCAGTGAGCAGTAGCACCAACTTTGGGCATTGTGTCCAGTTTTGCAACGTGCAAACTCGAAGCCGCGGTAACCCAAGCTAGCCTGACCAACCGGGCTCCTCGAGGTCAGACGGGCGCCCGTCGAAATGGGCTCACATTTCGCTCTGATTTACTATACGCCGTCCACCGCGACTGCAGACATTGACTCAGCTGAGGGCTGCAGAAGTAGGCCGGGGTCGTGCAGGGCTGTGCGGCAGGCCCCACACTCTATCTCGCACCCCGCTGATCGGTGCTCGTGTCCGTCAAAGGCAGCCGTGTGTCTGACGACGCTGATCGTCCATTCACAGTTTGTGATGGACTGGTGCGGCGCTCGCCATCGCCATCGATACAAGAGCGATTTTAGCACCGAGAGCGGCACACATCAGCCTCCAGGGTCACGATTGGAGCATTATCAAGCCGTCCATGTCAGGTTTAGCAGCGGCTCCGGCGGTCTCGAGTGATTTTTGTGCAAGAGCACCGGCTGACCATATTTGCCGCGAGGTGTTGCGTAAGCCGGGACCGATACTGGCGGCGATCGACGGATCACGAGGTCACAGGAGGGGCGCTGACGGCGCCGTGACCAGAATCACGATCTGGAAGGGCGGCGCCGCCCCGGGCGCGATCCTATCTGTCGACGGCTCAGCGGGGGCTACGCCGACCCGACCTCGGGTGTGGGGTCTACATCCACACCCTGCTGGGACCGTTGGACCAAGGGCGGATAGATAATACGGTCACCAAATAGTGGCCTGAAACTGCTTTGGGCTGATGAATAGGTATGTAACTACCTGCACTAGAAATAGTTGAATATTTTATCAGCTTAACTTGCTTTCTTCCTGTTTTCTTCTGACTTGATGCCGTCGGTTTGATATTCTGTGTTGTATTATTCTCACCTGCACAGCCGGATTTACTAGCCAGATGTGCTGCACATTACCATATTGCGCACACGTTATGGTGGCGTGCTTCTGTTAGAGGCCTCTGCTTTGACGAGTAGGGGGATTTGGCCGCTTTTTTTAGAAAACGATGTAACTAAAAAATGACAACACATTTCTGCATTTTTCTCAACGCCGACAGGTGTGGCATACATTTTACTTTACTAAACAGTAAACTTGAAATGATAGAGTAACTACTTATATTGAAATTGTGACGTATTACAAAGGTCTGCAAAGCGGCCAAATTGCCCCACTAGCAGGGTTATTTGGCCGGGGGTGTGGGGCAATTTGGCCGGTGTTAGTTTGAGGCCATGATTTTTGTTATAGGCGAGTCAGCTTCACATTCAGCAATGACGCTTGTCCTACGACGCATTTGAAGCATTTTGGAGGTTGACTCAGCCGTCACAGGGGTCGAAAATAGTCGAAATAGCGGCTCTAGATGCGATGACAGTTTTTTACGAATAACTTTTGAAGTAATCAAGCTAGGCCAAAACTAAAAGTACCATCGTAATTCTCTCGTCATTCCGCATCGAAACATGTATGTGTTTACCTCGAGAGGTCAAGGTCAAAGGTTGGCTTCAGGTCACGTTACCTCAGGTCGCTTGACCTCAAGGTTACGTGAGTCATCATGTCATCATGTATATCATGTATATCATTCGATGCGCCTTGACGAGCTGAACACAATGAGACCATTTGCGCGGCTGTATCTTTTTTCTGTAAGCATTTATTAGCAAAAAAGCGTTAGGCAACCTTTGATGACGTCACATGCCCTTACAGCTGTCCAATAGGAAATATGGCATCAAGGTAGTCAAAGTTGGTCATGAATCATGTCCTTTATGGTATAATTGACCATGACAACACGGCCGTCCCAGCATAGTGACTCTGAGCGCACCGGCCAAGTTGCCCCGCTAGACCCGGCCAAATAACCCCACATTGCCATTCTGAAAATTTTTGTCTATAAAGTTGTCATGGCTGTACAGAACTACATGAAATTGTTCTTGGAACCTCTGAACACCCTTAAGAATGGCGCTATAATGTTGGAATTCGTTTACAGCCCAAATACTACATGTTATACAAATTTTTAAACGGAAGTAAAAGTTACCATTTTCTAACGAAATTCACGTTTTATTAATTTTGAATAAAACTAAGAGGGGGTAAGTTTTGACATTTGTCCTCGAGTTAGTTCTGCCGATGACAAATGAATAGACACCAAAGTTATTTCATTCACTTTTATCAGCTTTCGTACAGGTGGGGGCGGCCAATTTACACCACCGGCCAAATTACCCCACTCTCCCCTACCATCGAACTGCAGCTTAATCGTTATTGGTCGTTACGCAATTCCACTAGGCGCGTCTACAAACGTGGCGACATTGCTGATAAATGTTATGCACATTTTTACAATTTTTGTTCAGCCAAACCAATGGATAATGACGTTGATATATACCTATGCAACTTGATTGTTGGCATGTTCGTAAACTGTGTTAGTATTTCATGTCGAAAACATTAGGCATTGAGCTAAGAGAGGCAAACATGTTTTTGAAAATCTTGAAGTAAAAAACTAAAACAAAATCAACATTAGATTTCTAAAATTGTAAAGGGCGTGGAAAACCTTTGAATAACACATTTGGCATGGGTAGATTGAGAGAGACGATACAATACAGAAAAAATAACTGCTAAAACGACTACTATGTTTACATAATGCATAATTGATCGCATTATTTTCGTGACTAACAAGCAATTGTCAAAATGCCAATGTAGCTCCTTGGTCATCAAAGTAATGGACCTCCCGGTTGGCAAGGATAATCGTAAACAGCGCCTCAAAATAATAAGCCACAGGTGATATGACCGGAAATTAAGTTTTACCAATGGACATGCAACATCCGTCAAACAACTGGTCGTGCCATTGGAGCCTTAGTATGCCGGCATTATTCCATTCCAAGCGAAATAATTACATGAATTTAAGTTATCCATTCAATTCCATCGCATACAGTCTTGGGAAGTTATTTCTTGTCAACATATGTGCCTAGTGAATGCTGCTCAACTCATCAAAACTGGGGCCACCGTTCGATTTCACTTTGTGGGCTCATTTTTCATAACTTGGGCCTCCATTGAGGGCCGACCAGTCTCCTGTCATTTTGCTCCCTTTTAACTGAGGGATTCGCTGAGGACGAGTGAGCATGTTAGGTATTTATCACGAGATAGGGGTCGGGAGATATTAGTTTCCAATTCAACTTCTTAATAAGGTCCTTTGCTCGCCTTGGTGTCTTTACACGAATGTCACATTACACTTTACAGTAATGACACTGAACAAATATTTTACAGAACACAGGTGTTAGCTTTTCAACACCTATTTTGAATAACCACCGTAATAAACTCCGGAATAATCTCCAGAATACCTAAATCACATATCGAGGGCCTCGTTGTTTGTCATTTAAATCTACATCTCCGCCCTATAATATTTAAACACATGTTCGGTATAGTTTATTATCATGCACGCCACATCTCACAGAGATTATGTTAGCAAGCCCGTCAGACCTGCTGACGGGCACCATCAGTAATCAACAGCACATAATACTGTGGTGGCTTACCTGTTATATACCGTTGAGAGGCTGAATTACTTCAATACACTATGCCGTGACGACATTCTTGTATGCCATTAGAGCTCGCCCATGAAATAGCTTGCTTTAATATGATGCAGGAATTTATTCGGTTTATACTGACACTTATCCGAGGTGAATATATTAGATATTGGTGGTCACCTAGTGCATAAAAACGATCATATTATGGGTAATTTTATGTAAATTGCTCCGATATCGCTTTATTTTCCGCAGGCAAACGCTAACTTTGTGGCCGTATGTCGATAACTAGTGAACGTTTTTCACGGAAACCTTGCTATGGTTCATTGATATCATGCTGAATTTTCAGGGACGTCAGCCCAATGGAAATATTATATTTCGCTTGTTGCATAATGTCCTGTTTCTCAATTTCATTATCTTCATTGACCTCAATTTCATATCATCCTATGGAAAAAGGAGGACGATTTAAAGGAAGGTTTTGTCATGGTGTTTCTGATGTTATATAACGATTGCCCGCCTGCCTCTGTATTACAATGTGCCACAACCACCTCAGCACCGTCTACCCTGTACCTACCGTCCTACCGTGTGAACCGGCCTGTCCCAACCAGCCCCGACCGCACCCCGCTCCATGTATGTGCGGCTTCAAACTCCAGTCTCCTGACGGCAACACTGCCCAGCACTCCCCGGGGGCGTCTGACCCCTGAGCTGGGAGCGTCCCGTCGTCCCTGCCGAATACTGATGACTAGCCCTGCAGACCTGTGGCCTTGCAGACCACATGTCTGCTAGAATCCAGCATCCGCACCTCAGTGCTCTCTGCTCAGTACTCACTGTTCACTTTCTGCCAGATGTCCAAGAATCATTGCTAACGGTAGCTCACAGTCTGACATCACGATATTTAATTAATTGTTATCTACATAATTATTTTTTTTGTGTTAACAAAACGTTGTATTAGTGCTAACCTCTCGGACCCAATTAAAAGGCAGCGACAATGTTGCAACAGCCAGCTTTGCAATCTGATGATTTACGTATGCACACGTAGAGTCCGTGAGCTGGGCCAATCTGACTCCAGATAATACGTGCTCGCTCCATGTTACATCTCTGGGACACCATACTAATCCGTATTCACGGAGTGTAAGGCCGCCTGATCTGAATAATCCCTGCCTTCTCTCTGCGTTACAGTCATCAACTTATTATCAGGCCATCTGGTTTCGTGTAGTCCACAAAGTACGTCCTTGCCCATTGGTGCGCCATCTAAGGACCTGCAAGCTCCATCAGGCTAAAAATGACCGTCCAGCTTCAAAGATGAATTAGACGGACCGAGAGATCCCCGAAAGGCATGATAGGCCTCAGGATAACAGAATGATGAGGTATGAAGCTTACTTTCACACATATTTGACATATAACTATTTCAAATGGTCTTTGCTTTCTTGAATGCATCTTAATTTTCAAATTTTATCCCGACTCTAAGCCACTTTATTCTCCCCCTTTACGCTGTTTTCCCGTCTTCTGCTCACGCTGCCCTGTTTTTCTTGATCCATTACTCGAATATTCGAAAGCTATTTCATCTTTGTTACAGCTGTGTGAGTTTATGTATCTTCTCTCCCTCTCCCACTCTCCTCCACCTCGCTCTTTCTCTCAGACCCGTTCATCAGCCCACACTTGCGGAGGTGTGCGCCGTCCAATCCGTCCAGATCAGATCATCTGCAGACTCGTTCCCGCCGGGCTGCTCCGCCTGGTCATTGGCCGCCCCCGCCCAAATTGGCGCCAGCTGTCACCGCCCCCGCCGCCGCCCCCGCCGCTGGCTCAGCTGGCCTGCCGCCCCCGCCCCGGCGCGACCTGCGCGCCGCTCCTCGAGTGTTTGACTTGGCCAGTGGGGAGCCAACAGACGGCCGAGCCGGCCGGAAGCGACACGGCACCTCCTGACCCGAGAGGACCGTGTCTGCACTGCAGTGGACGTGTGCACTGTGCAGTTGTGTAAGCTGCAGGGTCGACGTTTTGTCGCCCTCGCCATCTGCGGAGCGCTTCCTTTGGATGGCGCAGTGCTGCCAGCAGAGGTCTTTGTGACGATCACAGAGGAGTTGCTCCGTAAATGGAGGTGTTAGGTGACGAGCCAGTGCGGTTTTGGTATTATCATGCGCAGCTGTGTTTCCTTGGCGTGCGGTTCTGAATGCTGAATGAATATTGAATAGTTGCTTAGAAGGGCATGGCTAGAAACTGCGCCATTGGTAGATAAGGCAATGCTTCGCTCTCGCCTACCAAGTTATGAATTTATATGTCTGTATGCATGTTCTAAACGGTCTGCAACAGCGCTAATTTACTAAGCAGCTACTTTTTCTCCAACCTTTCACAATAGCTTACCTCCTGAGTAGTGACTGTAAGCTGGCCTTTTTGGTGGCACCGCTAGGTCACACCAATAAACTCTGATCATCTGGGGCGGTGACCGGTCGGGGGGTGACCGGTCGTGGGACGAGGGCGGGTCACTCCTCTTCGGACTACAGGGCGCGGTCAGTCACGCCGCCGGAGCCTCTGTCACCACTGACGTCACCTCTGACGTCACTGGTGTCCGACGGTGGCCCGCGGAGGTGGAGTGAGGGGTTATTAGCGGCGCTGACCGCTGGTCGTCACTCTGTCGCCCCCATCTGACCCGACGGGCCGTCAGTGTCCGGTGATGGAGGCAGTTTATCACTACCCACACTGCCGACTGGCACCTGTCACTGCCCGCCTGACAACTCCCACTGGACAGATCCGCCACCTCCGGCTGGACCATCTGTCAACCCCTCCTGTCAGCTTGAATTGACTGATGTGCTGATAACACCTCAAATCACCATGGATGTATAGACTTGTCTGGCTTTTCCATTCTTAGCCCTTTCCGTGTGCCAGCTCTTCCCCTTCCCACTCTCAACTCTTCCAGATTAATCGTCATTCTCGTCTGTCCTTTCAAATTCAATTATGTCTTCCAAAGCCCCATTCGTCCTTACACGAGGGGGCTGCCTTCCGTAGCCTAATATGAGCTTCAATCTCTGCTCCGTGACTGCAACTATGGATCACAAAGGACCGCTGTAGCACCCGCCCCTTACACACTGAGGCTGAGCAGTTTTAGCAGATCTGCAAATAGAATCAGGGTGGAGGACAAAATCCCCTGTGCAAGAACGGTGCTGGTCAGTTCCTCTTCCGTGTTTGGTCCTCTGTTAGATAGGGGGTGGCTGCACCGTCCCGTCCATATTTAGTCCCTCGTGCCCCTGTTTGCAGGGTGGACAAAACCAGACAGTCGTCTCATTGTCGGACGGCTAACAGGCGATAGTAGCCGGGTCCGTCATCTGTAAACATGCACACAGGCAGACAAACACGCGCACGCGCACCTACACACGCGCACCCTTACACCGGTTTTTGTATCCCGCTCGACGGGCCCGCCCCAGCTCGTTGAATGGTGGAGCCCGGGCTGACCACCCCACTGCCGTCACTGGGGGAGGGGGAGGCTGCCGCCCGTGACGGCCGACTGCCGTATAAGGTCACCGCTGAGCCGCCCCCGCCCCCGCTCCCGCCCCCGCCCCTGCCCGCCGCCCGCCGCTGACCAGTTTTATGTCCCACGGAGTTAGTGAGTTGCAGCGGGCCAGTCCCGTGCATGAAAGAAACGCCACCAAGGTAAGATTCGAGCCAGATTGGCGATGGTCCATCGCTGAGTTAGCTTGGTAAGGAGCTATGGAGCTTATACAGACAGCCCGGCAGTGGGATAGTCTGGCTGACCTCATCAGCTGCAAGATCTAATACAGATTGATGGAGGAGAGACGGGTGGGTAGAGATCCCAGAAGTGAGCACCCGCCCTCCTGAGATCTTAGCAGATCTCAGCTCTCCGCGGGAGCGCTGACGTTCCCGGATCCCTCCCGTCGTCCTGCCCCCCGAGATACCCCTGTCAGTCCGGCTATCTGTGTCCAGCCCTGCCATCCTGGCGATCTTTGTCCCTCTCCGTCAGCTCTGCGATCTTTGTCCCCACCATCTGACGTCCGTCCGGGGTCAGGGGCGGGCAGCAGCTTTGTCCGCTCTCTGCAGCAGCGGCAGGTGGTCAGAGGACGTACAGCTCGGAGTTGGACGTGGGTGGACAGCTCGGCACGGCCACTGGCCCGGGAATGGGGTCGACGACAGGGGATCCCGCCCCGCGCCGGGTTCCGGGCTCCTCCCGCGCCCAGAGCTGTCCGATGGTGATGTCTGAGCAGCAGACTGGGCCGGTGATTTATCCCACTCGGCTGCATTACGGCAGGGCCAGCGGCTCTGATACGCCCACAGTCGGGACTGAGACGGTCTGCAGCACCTGAGAGCTCATGATAACCTGCCCTAAATGGATGGACAACGTTTGGAGATTACAGAGAAATACGATAGTGTTCTGACCAAACTGTCGGTCTCTGACGGACACCACGTCATCTTCATTATTGGCGCCAGCACGTTGTAATCACTGTTCAGGTTCAGGGTCTGGGCTATTAACGGTTCGTGCGGACTCGGACAGCACCTACGCGGTGCCGCGGACGGACCCAGTTCCGGGTTGTCACCGATACCACGGACCTGCCTGTCATTATGCCCGGCCCTTCCACCGTATAGCGGACCGATGAACTGAAAAAGTGAACAACCTGAATTTCTGCTTTGTTGTGCACAGTGTGACAGTAAAAATGGTCCCGTCGTACCGGTCACTGACTAGCACCGAAGCTGGACAAAGTAGTCCAAAAGGCCGGGCTGGGTTAGGTCCGATAGCCGGCTCAGCCAGGTTTGTAGGTGCTGTGGACAATGGCAATCCAGCCGCATGCAGCCGGGGTAAACGTAATGCAGCGTGAATAACGGTGGGACCGATTATTCTGTCCGGTGTCAGTCAGCGCACAGAAAGGCGTTATTGGTTTGGAGATGTGTAAAATCTAAGAAAATATGTTAATACAATCCGACGTTCTTTTCTGCATATTTAGTGTCTTTAAAGTGTAGTTTCGAGCGTTTTCATCATTGCGCCCAGCTTCGTCTGATGACGTCACCGATCGTGTGACGTCTTCACTCTCGGCCAACCACTCATCAGCTAGTCAAAGTAACACCTGTGCGTCTGCGCTGGACAAAAAACATGAAGATGGCCGGATTTTCCTTTTCTTTCTTCTTTCCAAGAACCCTCACCAGCAGATGATGCTGTGGTCCGGGCGTAACTTTGAAGCATGCAGATGTGAGAGGTCCGTTTTAACGCTATAATTGAATAACCATGTTAACAATGTGCGATTTGGCGAGTTCGGCCTCCCTCAGTAATGAATCCAATCATGAGTTTAGTGCAGGGCCTGCCGGGAGGAGGCCCGCACACTGGCTGTCTGATCATCGATCGACCCCGAACGAGGCTGAGTCACGAAACGAACCCACCTCATCCGGGAGGGATCCAGGCGCTGGTGACGTCATATCAAAATGATGATGTCGAAAAGTGATGGAACCCTTAGCTGCGAATGGTCGTAAATACATTGGCAAAGGATGAGCAGCGAACATGTGCCAGTAGTTGTTAATCTGTGTGCAATTGCATGTTGTCGATAGATCAATGTGTAGCAGGTATAAATTTATACTGTTTCAGGATAGCCATTCGGTACGTTACAAAATGTCGCAAGCCGCAGTGAAAATAACCGGCAATATCAAATGCTGATATATTCCGTGCAGTGTCATGGGTGCCGTGCCCGGCCGCCCTGTTGTTGGCATTATTGGAAACGTGCCTAATTGGAAATTCTGGTTGCATGTGAACAGTGATTGTTGCCAGGTTGGTATACGAGATTACAACGACGGCCATATAACGGAATGTTATGTAGGCGGACAACTGGGTGCCTGCCAGATCGGTGTCAGAGACAGACATGTGAAAAGCGAAATATATTCATACATGCATGCTTCACAGTTAGGTGGAATCATATTTAGTTAATTTTTGGTTAGGTGACGGATTGTTTTTCGTAGCATTATATTTGTTGCTATAATGAAGCACTTGCATAATTATTGTTATTGGATTTAGGGAGAATCTGTAAGTTTGAAGCCATAGTTCTAGGGGATAGATAGAAGACACATATGACATACGACACTTTTTGGATGCTATCAGCTGATACATCTATTTTTTTTTTGTCTATTGACAACGTCAGAAAAAAGCAAAGCTGCACGGTGGGGGCTGCATAATTTTAGCTCGACTAATTATGTGGAAAACATAGACACAACACACCCAAAAACTTCCACACACACACGCACATTATAAATCTAAAACAAAGATAGGAGCCGTTCTGATTCACTCACAATAGATAACTACCTACCGCAAGCATAAATGATATTGAAGAATACATCAATGCAACACTGAAGCCGCACCTCCGGGAAGACGCTCGATGTTTCCAGCGTACACCCTGTTCCCGATCGCCATCCGAGGACAGGTTGGTGATCTGAGCTTCCGTTCCAGGACGCCAAGGCTCGAAGAGCTTCCCGGCACAGGAGGCAGCACCAAGGCCAGGACGGGCACCGAGAAAGGACATCGGCACAGCGTAGCGCAGGCAGCAACGTCGACACTACTGAGGTCAGTCAGGGAGAGGGGTCAGGACAGTGTTACGTGACAAAGGTCAGACATAGTTCGAGTGGGTGACATGTCAGAGGTCAAGTTACATGACCAGTTTGAAATAACTTGATATGATTATTGGTTAAGTTAAAAAATGGAAGCCGAACCAGGATAGGACATAATAGCTCTATCATTGTAGAATGTGCGTGTGAAGTTGCAGAATTTCAAGGCATGACAGCGTGGCATCGCTCACGTGGAATGGGGAAATTTGTTTTATATCTTGCTTCTCTCGATAATTGCCACCGACACATTATCATTCCTTTAACTTCTCGGCACTTTATCATTGGTCGTATCTCAACGAGTCTGTTCGACCCAAGCCGACACGTTGAGTGGAGCTGTCTGGGTCTCCAGCGTACTGAGCACCTCGCGCGACCTCCCTGTTCACTTTCACTGAGAGTTGGCCCCGCATGCCTCGTTTAGACGGGATAGGTTGGGGAAGTGGAGTTGACGAGGTGAAATGGGAAGGGGATGAGATGGGAACGAGATAGGAACAGAGACGGGAGTGGGACTGGATACGGAACGGGTCGTTGTTTCTAATAGGATCTGCAATCTCAGCACAGCCATCACATGCCAAAACGGGGCAGTAGATTGAAAAAAAAAAACTAATTTCATCCGAAGCCAGGTCTTGTGTCGGAAGATCTTTCGATCTTTCGGTGAGCTTGGCATCAATACATAGAGGGGTAGCAATGTTCCTATCTTTTTACAGGACATCAATACAGCGGTATCAACGATATGCATCTCCACAAATGATAAGTGTTACATGGGAGATTAGAGATGTCATGTCAGGAGCAACATTATTCATGTTATTTGCGTTCTAAAGGTCGTGTGTGCTACAAGTTTTTACCTAAAATTAGTGGATACAGGCAACGTTTGCCCATTCCCGATGACTGATGTATGCAAATCAGGTGCAAGCACACATGCATTAGTAATTGAACATAATGTTTTCTTTGCAAATCCTCAATTTCAATGCAAAATTTGCTCGTTATGATTTAACTCAGCCCAGGCCTTACATGGTGGAAGCCCTGTCAAGGACAACCAGAGCCCGGTGCCAACTACATTTTTTATTCGTGACACTTTTACCGCTGCAGTGATATCATGTTGACCTAGAAAGATACGCATCAAGAATATACCTGGCGTCAGGCGTCATATATCCGAATCAGGAGTGGTGCTGGAACCGAGTGGATGGGCCTTGGTGGATGATGAATATCGCAAGTCCGTGCAGCAGGAAGAATGGACTGACATTTCGGGGTATGCAGGGAGCCAGGGAATTCGAGAAATCCCCGAGAAGCCAATCTATGTTGCTGTCAGTCCTGTCAGCCGTCGCTTATCCTGAATGATGGTGATGACAGTTTAGCAGGAAGGACTCATACTTGGAGATATGATGTCACGTTAAGTGAATCCATTTAAAACAGCGCAGCCTTGTGACTTTGATGGCTCTCACATGGTTGGCATGGCAGCTTGCACCTGGTGAGTCGCTTGATGAAAGTGCAATTAACTGCTCGGTGCAATGCACTAAGTGGGGTGGATAATAGATAATTCATTGTCAGAAGCGCCATAAATCATGAAACTACAAATTATGAAGAAAAATATTGAGAAATTTTCTAATGTTACGGGACACCATCCTCAACTATGGTACAAACGATTTATGAATACATTCAACAGCAAGATGACAAGCGAATTATCATTATTGGGAAAAATGTTGTGGAGACGCAGCCTTGCACGGCTATCTGTCTGAAGTGGCATTGTGATATACGTCAACCAGCATGCCATTGGCAGAAGTTTCAGAGTAATGAGACTTATCTCTTTGCCGTGATGAGATACACCAACCGCCCGTAGATTCAGGAATTCTCACTGAAGAATGTACGGTGCGCCAAGCTTCATTGTCATTTTCAGACACTTACGACAGACTGCTGATATCACTCATTCGGTATCCGAAACAAGTTCATCGTATCAATGGACTTTCTGTCGTTTGCATGCATACTGTTTAGCGTAGTTTACATATATGGATATATCATTTAAAGGGACTATCCCACCTTCTAAAATGTTGTTAAAACCAGTTAAATTGTGTCCGACTTTATAGATTGGATGACCAGGAACACGGTTCTGGCATTTATTTTTCATTAAACATCTTAGGCTTCCCATATTCCAAACACAAACTTTCAAATATGTGACGTCACAGCCCAAAATTACCTCCTTCCCCAGGCCACATTACTGTCATAAAGCTGATTCTTTTTACTCTGTAGGCACCACAACAAAGTTCAGACCAAGTTTTAAGCGATTTTTCACCGAACAAACCCATTTAAATCAGAATGACCAAACGAGGTGACGTCACACTAACGGTCGCTCCATGTTGAAGATAGGGCCTTGTACAAGGCCCATTTTCAAATGAAGGGAACGAATTTCTTCAACACCAAGAGGCCGCGGGGGTTGCAACCTAGATAGATAGTGGTTTCTGAACCTCGCCGCAAACTTGGCTATCTCAACTCAAACCCCATGTTAAAGGTGGGATAGTCCCTTTAATTGGCTGTGAGACAAACTAGGTGCTCTGCTATTCCTCTCGATATATTTAGGGGAAAGTGGGGTAAGACGGGCACCTTAACTTTGGAGCCATTTTTCGGCCGGTTAGAAACATCATAGAAACGGGAAACTTGGTGAAAACCTTTTGTAGACATTTTACTTCCATTTGCCAGAAGGTGAGACTTAGGCCTGATTCAACAAATAATCTGCAGCTATTTTTGCAAAACCTTGCAAAAACCCGTCTTACCCCACCCCATGGGGTAAGACGGTCACATGGGTAGGGCAAGACGGCCAGCTTCTTTCACCGACCAGCACAGCTCGCAACAAATGTCCGAGATTAGCCGCATTGATACAGTCGCTCGTTGGTCTCAAGTGCTTCGGAAATGGCAGTATACGAGATTCGTGCAGATGGCGTATGCTCGTATATAACTAGGCCGTAGTTCAGAAGCCATGTAGAACCGTTTTCACATTCATTATTCGAGAATAAACTGTGCCGAAGGAATATTGCTAACATGTCTGTGAGTATCGGAATCGAACATATTCTTATTAGAAATGCTTCTATTCTTCCTACAGCAACAAAAATATTTTCACCATTACAGACCCATTGGATTCATACTAGTTGCCCGTCTTACCCCAAACTCAATGTCAGAAGTTCAGCACGATTTTTCTCCGTGGACAATTTGATGCAGACAAAGCAAATCCGCAGTAAATGGACACTGGTGGCATATGAGTGTACCACAAGTGATAGCGAGTTTTTAACTCTATAGTGCTTCATATAAAAGCTTGCCCAATACATTATAAATGTTTTCAATGAAATGAGTGTTTTATAGAAATCAAAATAAAAGATTATCGACTGAACACAAATTCACCAGACTTCAATGGTGGTGTGTAGTGGGAAAGGCAATTCTGGTCCTAATTTTTCTCGCTCGTAGCGCTATTGGTTTGGTCTGCAGAAGGGGTGCCCGTCTTACCTACCCTGACCGTCTTACCCCACTTTCCCCTACGAGAGCTTTGTTACAGGCTGTAAAATTCAGAACTAAGCACACTTGTATATTGTTAATTTTGACAAATGTTCACTTTAATGAAAAACAATATCAAATTCTTCTCTGTATTCAATGTAAACGCGTTTCGATTATTTCTTTATCAATACATTGATACAATACAGATTATGAATCGTGTGTGTTCATAATCTGTATTGTATCAATGTATTGATAAGGAACTAATCGAAACGCGTTTACACTGAATACAGATAAGAATTTGATATTGTTTTTCATTAAAGTGAACATAAGCACATTTGATCACAACACACATGCTCTGAAAAGTGGGTTGCTGGGCAGTGGGCACCCAATTCCATTCAGCAGTCACGTGAGGGTGCTTATCGGGTCTACTCGGCGTGAAGAAGTCACACCACGGCGCGACTGCCTGCCACCGTCAGTATATCAGATCGTTCCGTCGTCAGGTGACATGCACCGTGGCGACACTACCCCTGAGCCGACCGGCCAGTGGCCGTCTGTTCCCAGCGATAAACGATCGCAAAAGTGAGCCATCCGCAGACTGGCTACCGGCGGATTACGGCCCACACCGGCCGTGGTGGTGACATCAGCGCAGGGAGCCGGCAGTGCAGAGTGCAGATGCCGGGGACAGGGGGCCGAGACAGACACCAGGGCTGAGGGGGCGAGGCAGACGCTGGGGCCGAGGTAGACACTGCAGGGCCGAGGGGCCGAGACAGACACGGCGTCGGGGCCAAGGGAACGAGAAAGACGTTGAGAACACCGCCCCCAACGGACAAAACGACGCGAATAGCGGCGGAAACATCAGACACGGAAGCCAGCTGGATATAAACCAGTTACAAAACAGCTGTCCTGTGAATAGATGCCGAGTGTGTTGTCGATGCTGCGATCGATTACCGCGATGATCTCACAGTTCTGTGTTACAGCCACGGTCACAGATGCAGTCACAACTGAGACAGCTACCGTTGCACAGCATCAGTGTGATAGAAACAGACAATTTCGTAAGGCTGGAGTCTGAATAGGAGCACGTTCATTGTTCACGGCTCCTGAGGTAGCAGCGGCGGGAGCACATTACGTAAGAGCAGGGCAAGCGCGAGCTCACTTATCCGAAAACATATTAGCAGCCCTCGTTTGATAGTCCTGAATGCCGTCAATGGTTTTTGAGTGTAGTTATGAAGTTAGTGTCCCTCTAAAATCAGAATTTTTCATTTCTCTGACTTTCAGTGGATCAAGCTGTTAGTAAATTATGTTAGACTGAGTACCGAGCAGGATATGTTTTCTTTGACATCAAAATAGCAGGCCCATCCCAAAGTCCTTGACTGAGTGACTGCGTTCTGGCATTGTCCATGAGTGTTGAAGTAAAGTGACGGCTCGAAAACATGACGTTCTGCACAGGTGTCGGTCCAATTACAGTGTCAAAATCGGGATGATCTTGCAATAACATCGCCCCATGGCCGGGAAATTCCGTGTTGCTCGTGTTTTTGCTGTATCCTGTCGTATCAGATAAATGTGGTCTGGTTGTCGGCATCTGCCCAACCCTCAGTGAGACCTTCCTTGTAGCAGAGATAGTGTAAATCACAACTGATATGGAACTGGAGCACGCAACATGTGGCAAGTTGGATGCAGATTAGTGAAGCAGATTAGTGAATCTTGAATACCTATGAAGCCGAGGAAATATCGAATAACCGTCTATGAGCAGAGGTATAGATGCATAAAATTGAAAATGCGTTTTATGCTTATGCCATGAACATGCCCAAGCATTTTTGTCTAAATTTTGATCCATGTCTATTGTCTACATTGATCAAGGTTGGTAGAAAGTCAGATAGAAGGTCACACTGTAGAATAAGGTTGTACACAACAGTGCAGCTTTCGATTATATGTCATTGTTACGTAGAATCATTTTTGCTATTTTGCTATTTAATCTGGCCCTGTGAAATAGGCGCGTCAATTTAAACGTACCCGTAACCTAGCAAACCCTCTTATCTCAAAGAGTGTCCATTCTCGGAATGACATCACTCTCAATGTCACTGCACCTGTCTGTGGATGAAGGTCCAACTCCAGCCGAAACTGGTAGCTCTGTCGGCCCCAGCCGCCGCCCACAAGCGGCTGGGACGCTTATGGCGGTATCTGCAGCACTAATCCTCCCGGAAGACAAAGAGAGCTCAGGCAGCGAATGGCGGCTGACCTCTCCTCTCCCTTCCCCGCCGGGTGGCCACCCACTGATGACGTCATGGAGGTGGCTTCAGACGAAGCGCCGCTGGTGGCTGATGTTGATGTTTCCGACCTGCTGGTACAGTCCACAGCAGGAGTAATGTGTGGTTTCAGTCATGGGTATGTTCTGCTTCTGAAGCTTAGGAACGATTAGCCAGACTACAATGAAACTTTGAATGTAGCTTATATGTATCGTCACCCTTGCAGCTGCAACTTTAGCTATTGACATCTTCTTTTCCATCACTCCGCATTTCCATCACTCCGCATTAAACAATCGCCAGTCAAAGCCAACCGTTGAGATTAGTAAAACCCTACATTACTTAAGCGGTGGGCTGTACCTCTGGTGTTGGCCGCCAATGTTTCTGATGTGTGTGTGCTGCTGAGGTCAAACAAGTGCGCGAGCTTAGCGAAAACCCGCAAAATTGATTGATCATTCCAACCACTTACTTCTTGCTAACTGCCATCATGCATTCACCCTTTGTCAATGTCTACCACAATTATTTCGCTGCATAGCGAATCCTCCCTAAACACACCACATTCCCACCAAACACACAGAAGAACCGAGAGGCTGCAATGTCGTGCAGTGAGCATTGTCCCCGGGCGGGACCGTTACTCCAAGCCGTGGGCTCCGGACGAGTTGAACCGTTACCGGTAAGGAGGTACAGGTTGGACTGGTCGGACAGCCTGACTGGTTCAAGTGGAGGAGTTGATCGAGGGTAGGGTGGTGATGATGGTAGGATGAATGATTTTAACTAACTATAGGATTGGGTGGTAGAATTGACAATACTCGTAGGATGGAAGGATTGAAGGATGGAATAATGGAAGGATAGAAGGATATAAAGATGGAAGGATGAAAGGATGGAAGGAAGGAAGGATGAAAGGATGGAAGAATGGAAGGCTGGAAAGATGGATGGATGGAAGGGTGGTAGGCTACAAAGGAGGAAGTATAAAAGAATTACGTAACTGCGAAACTCAGCGAGCCTGAACCGTCCCCGTGACGTAGCGCTACGCAGTGTGTGTAACGCTCCGTGACATTCTGTGACGTATTGCGCCACTCAGTTGTGCTCAGCGTACCAAACATTTCACGTGCCGCTCTCGAGCACCAGTTGACAGTCCAGCTGGCACAGTGGCTCCTCTGTTTACAGTTCGGTTATTCGCTCTCAGCTCAGGGAGCTATCAGGGGATGGTATCTATTCAGTAGCAGCGAGCATTTGCAAATGACCAGGCTTTCAGCGGAATCACTGACGTTGTATTCTCGTGAAGTGTTCCGGCTACGCCTCTGAGTCTTGCTTATTCCGCGCACGGCTTCAAGAGTTTGCCTCCCACGCAGGCGAACACACATACACACAGACACACAGACGAAGCGCCCTACGCCGGAGCCCGTCCCAGCCGTTCGTGCGCCGGTGCCTGGCAGTGCCGACAAGCCCGGCCCGTCTGCAGTCCAGCCCTGCACTGGGAGTCGTTTGCAGAAGTCACGTCCGACCTGCAGCCTATGTGTGCCGGCCGGGGTCAGTCCGCGTCGGGTCGGGTCGGGGCGCTCCGTCCCAGCCAGTGCCGTGGTGGAGCGGTCGGGGCTGTTATTAGTCAGTCTCCATATTTGGTGGGTACAGCTCGGTCAGCTGGTGTGGCGCACTGACACACCCACCAAGGCCCTCAGGGAGAGGCCATTGGTGACAGGCTACAGATGACCGAGCGATGGTGAGTCAAAGAGGGGTCACGGAAGGTCGAAGAAATGCCCAGAAACGGAAAAAAATCAATGACAGGTGTTGGATTGACTTCCAAAGAAATCGTGATTCACTTGTCCATGTTTCTCGGACGGGAAGTGGGCTTTTATCACGCCTTATCGATAAGTGATCAAGCTGTCATTGTCTTTCGTCCTCGTCTTTGATCCTACGTCTTTGATCCTCTTTCCTCGTCTTTGTAGGTACTGCCTGGGGTCTGGCTATGTTTTGGGTTTGCCCTGACAGCCATCAGGCTTCCTTTCTCCTTTTCCGATCGACACTTACATCGGTATCCAATGGACACCCCGAGGAAGGCTCACCTAACTAACAGGTCACGAAGAGACTTCGCCCCCGCAAATGGCCAGAAGTTACTCATATCGGTTACTGCATTTCTACGTCCGATACGGCGAGACAAGTCTGTCAATCGGCAGAAGGAACTCCGGCTCTGATAGTACCTCACTAATACCCATCTTAATTTACCGAAACGGACAGTCTGTAAAATTATACATGCGGCACATTCGGCCTACACGCAGCTCGAGTTTCTCAGAGTGTCGCCAGACGTGCTTGGGCCGTGTTTCGGTCTCGCTTTAATGCGCTAATACATGCGGGGCCGCCGGCCGGCCTGACACTAATGTTGGTGCGCTGACGGATGTTCCTCTTAGTGAGCTGCAGCCGCGGCTGTCCGTCACGACATGTGGGCAGCGGAGAGAAGAGAGTGGGTGGTACATGAGGGTGCTAGAGAGATGCAAGGAGATGCATGGAATTGGCAAGGCATGCAGGCGGAGAGGTATGCAGAAAAGGTGTGCCACTAATCGGGCAGGCAATTGTAACTGTTTAGTGCTTACGCGCCAGCTAGGAGATGGTTCATCAGGCAAAGGAGATGCCGACAGTGGGAGAAGGAGAGCAGGAGACGAGAGGGGAGAAAGAGATATGCCAGTGATTGGTTAGCAGACTGGTGCAGAAAGCGTAGTACAAAAGATTATGCATAAGTTTTGACAAGGCGTGTCCGTGTGCTTCTATACTAAAAATGCAGCCAGGTAACAGACAGATGGATAGAAGGGATGCATATGTAGAAATTAGGGAGAAACTACAGCAGCTCTACATCAGGGAGGCGATCAGGTAGCTCATGAACCGAACTATCCCTCTCAGAGTGCTGACAGAACCGGTCTCTCGGCAATCCAAACAGCAGGTGTTCGACAACTGGACAATCGAGCGGCTCTCACTCTCGTCGCTCTGTTGCTTTCCCTCTCGCCTTTCGCTCCTCGCTCTCTCTCTCTCTCTCTCTCTCTCTCTCTCTCTCTCTCTCTCTCTGTCTCTCTCTGTCTCTCTCGCTCTCTCTCTCTCTCCCTCTCCTGGAACGCACCCGGCGCGGGACGACAGCCGCCGCCGCCCCCGCCGATGCCGCTGCCGCCCCCGCCCAGACCCAGTGTTCGCGGTACGGCGCACAGTGTGCCGCTCCACCCGGCGCTAATAATACCTGCCGCACAGAGCCGAACGATGACGCTCCTACGGACACAGCGGTTGGACCAGACATGTGTCTTCGACCGGCGGCAGCCCGGTAAAAACCGATGGCTGTGTCTTACTTCTGGTCCAACGGATTGCTAGGCCGTCATTACCGCTGATGAAGTCGTCCCTCGGAGTTCGTTGATTTCGAGGGTCGTCTTATAGCTCAGCCTTGTAGCTTGCCGAGCAGTGGGATTTTCCATTTTAAGTGCACCCGATCTTCTTAGCTCAATAGCACATTTTGCTGCGTTATCTTCCCCTCCCTCTTCCCGCCACTCTACCTGCTCTCTTTCTCTCTCCATCCCTCTCTTCCTCTCCCTCTCATCTCCACCCTGCACCCGCCCGCTTCGCCCAAGTTCGCCAGATTCGAAGTCCACCCATTCCCTTTCCATAACGTCCTATCAGATCAGTGACTACCTTTGTCACACCATACCTCCAACAGCGGTGACCTCCGCTGCACACCGTGAGAACTGGCCAGAGCCGTTCTGCCACTGCTCTGAGCCGATAATGACGGTCCGGTGCGGTCACCCACCTCTGACCTGCGCTCCAACAGAGCCGGGCAGCCGGCCCGGTGACTGTAAACAAGGGAGGAGGCGGCGGGCGGTGTGCTGCTCAGAGTGACGGGCGGGGGCGGCGCCGTGCGGCGCGACTGCAGGTGTCGGCAACGCGCATCGCTAGCCCGATCTCTCTCTCTCTCTCTCTCTCTCTCTCTCTCTCTCTCTCTCTCTCTCTCTCTCTCTCTCTCTCTCTCTCTCTCTCTCTCTCTCTCTCTCTCTCTCTCTCTCTCTCACTCTCTATCTATCTATCTATCTATCTCTCTCTCTCTCTCTCTCTCTCTCTCTCTCTCTCTCTCTCTCTCTCTCTCTCTCTCTCTCTCTCTCCTCTGTCTCTCTTTCTCCTCTCTTTCTCTCCCTCTCTCTCGATCTCGATTTCGATCTGTCTCTCTTTCTCTGTCTCAGTTTTTTGTTCCACTTTTTCTCCCTCTATTACTCCCTCTTTATTTTCTGTCATCTCTTTCCCTAAGCATTACTCATTTACTCGCTATTTCATCCTCTCAACTCTTTCTCTTCAATCCCTCGCGTTCCTATGCATACACTCCTCCCTTTCCTTGTCCCTGCTTCGCCCATTGCCGCACCACATCATCCTCCCACGGCGCCCAGTTCCAGTGTCCTCCCCGGACTTCTGACTGCCCGTGGGCGCCGGTCCTGGAATGCCCGTTCCGGCCAGCTCCTGAGAAAGTTCCCCTGACCTCTGTGGCCGTCCAGCCGCAGGCGGCGCCAGGGCCGACCCTCGCTCGGCGAGTCACTCCTCACTCCGCGCCGGGCGAGAGTCTCCGCCACCAAGGTCGCTCGACCGGCGTCTGAAACCCACAGTCCGACGTATGCCAAACGGTCATCGGTCTAGTCGAGTTTGCACCGCAAATTTGCCGCTGCGGTTTGGGAAAAGGTGCGTTAATGGGCGTTTACACACTACTCGACTAGTTCCTGTGGGCTTGGCTACTGCTGCTATGTGCTTACTTGGTTTGGAGAGCAGGAAGCGAGATTTGGTGGCTTGAATCCCACGCCCCGAAGCTGATATCGCGTGAGGAGCGGACATTTGTAGCTTATCCTTGAGAAGGTTACACTGGTTGACTGCGTGAATAGGATATGCTAATGGAGAGCTGGAGAGCTAGTCTCCTGGGCCGGCTCCGTAACATGAATCAGTCAAACAGGTGTGCCTATCTGTCCATAGTCTCGCGTGTTAGAAACAACCAAACATCGGCGCGGACACTGTCGGCGGCTTTTCTGAGTCACCCATCCGATAGCGGCTTGCGTGAGCCCACAGGCAGCTCTCATCAGTATCATCTGAACGCCCTTCCCTCCCTCCCCTCGCCCTTCTTTCCCCTCCTCTCTCCGGGCGGGAGCCCTACAACGAGCGCACGGCGTCTCGGTTCCGACCGCAGCACCGGTGTTAGTTACCTATGCGCCACCGCAGTCTCCAGCCGCCGCCGGTCTACCGTCATACCTAGCGTCGCAGTCCCCACTGCCGACTGCGGGGCATTACGATGCACGCCGGTGCGCGCCGCGATGCATACAGCCCTGTCCGATGGTTTAGGGATAGCGCGGGTCCATCGTTCACGAGCTGTCACTCCCACTGACAGGTTCAGTGGGAGCGCTGCCTACGGGCTGCCGGCGAGGGGGTCACTTCCGACACCATGTATGTCAGTTGCAGTCATCAGTGTGTGATGGGAGTGAATGATGCAGGTATGTGATATAAGGAAAATGATAGGGGAGAAGGAGGAACATATAGGGAGATGGTTTCGGAGGCCGATTTATTTAGAACATACTTCGTATTCCATCAGGACAGAGATGTTATGCATGCGATGATTTGGTGAAGCACTATGCAAAAACACGGTCGATATCTTCACACGGCTGGGATGGGAAGGAGGTAGCGAGAGAAAGAGAAGCCATAAGCGAGAGAGATACGCGCCAGGGAGACGTACTAGGGAGAGAGACAAGTTTTAGAGGGGAAGCTAAAAAGCAAGGAATGGAGAGGGAACGAGAGTTTGTGATAAAAGAAGAGAGAGGGGATGAGTATGGGCGAGAGTGAAGAGTGAAGTGAAGGGAGGGAGGACGCTAAGAGCGCGGCTGCAGGGAATGGGCGCTCCATGATTTGCTGACCGGTCCACGCGGTCCGATTGAGGTCAAGGCGCGGACCGGACGATCAGGCGGACCGGTCGGGTCGTAACTACCACATTCCCCGTCTCCTCTCTCTCTCTCTCTCTCTCTCTCTCTCTCTCTCTCTCTCTCTCTCTCTCTCTCTCTCTCTCTCTCTCTCTCTCTCTCTCTCTCTCTCTCCATCTGACTCTATCCTGACTAGTGGGATGGAAAAGGAAGATCAGTCACCACCAGTCACAGTCACCACCCAGCTCTAACTCTTCCAAACCTCTCTCTGCCGGCCCCTGAGTCGGCTCTGGAAATGTCGAGCGCTGCCAGCGCGCCACCTCCTTCTATTCAGATCTCCCTCACGCCCAATCAACCCTGTTCGGACCACAGACGCTATCTCGACACTAATCCTAATGCATTTTCTGCTCCGAGTGCGTAACTCTTCAAACATGATTGCTACGAGATGCCGTATGAATCGCATTTTCTCACGGCGATACTAGAGATTAGAACTCTGATTAATTGCATTGGATCGGTGATGTGCTAGCTCAGCAGTCCGTGAGGGAAAGGTTCAGTGTGGGTGGTCAGACCAGTGTCTGTTGCGTGTGAGTGTGGGTCTGTCTTGCATGTCAGTGTCAATGTCAGTTGCGTGTCAGTGTCAGTGAGTCCTGCGTGCGGGTGTCAGTGCGAGCTGCGTGTCAGAGTCAATGTCAGTTGCGTGCGGTTGTCAGAGTCGGAGCTGTCTTTGAAGACCATCACTAATTAATGTTTGCCGCGGACGCTTTCCGCACCTGACTGCCGTCTCACCGCTCCCTCTCTGTTGCAGCGACGACGTCAGAGACTGACTCGCCAATCAGCGACGGCCGCTGATGGGTGTGACGTCACGCCGGGCCAATGGTCACGCCTCTGGGCGGCGCCGGCCGCGGCCGGGCCGGCGGGCGGACAGCGGCGCCGCCGCGGAGGCGGTCAGACGCCCGACAGGCCCACTCGCGGCCAGTCCGCCCCCGCCCCCGCCCCCGCTCCGGTGCCGCCGCCCAGGAGGAGCCGCGCCCGTCGGCTCAGCGTCGGCGCCCAGGATCGGCTCCGACGGGGATCCGTCTCCAGCGGGACCGGCATCGACGCGTCGGTGGCCGCCGCCGTGGTCGCCGCCGCCGGGCTGTCGCAGCAGGCCGAGGCCCTCTCAGCGGCCGCGCCGAGCAAGCCGAGTCGCTCGCGCAAACCGCGCGCCCGCGGCTCCGTGATTCGACTCACCTCTCTGGAGGGACATTCGCATGTGACAGTGACAGTGTTGGACCCAGCTGCACCGGCGCCCGAGCTCAACTCAACTCAACTCGGCTCGGAGAGTTGTGACTCAGCGCCGCCCGCGCGCCTGCACTCGCCGCCGGCAGACAGAAGGCGGAGCGAGGCGGGAGGAGACAACGAGCCTGTGGAGCCTCTCGAGCACTCCACTCGAGGTGTGCAGTGCGAGGAGACTTGCAGCGCTCGGCAGTCGAGTGACGCACCGTCCGGAGTTGGGCGGGAGTGTGAACGAACGCCGGTTAAAGTGAGAACGAACGGAGAGCCGGCCGACGCCGCGGAGCCGAGTTCCAGTGAGAGTGTGCCGGCTGTGCCGCGTGCCGCCTCTCCCCGGCGTCCGCAGTCGAGCGTCGGAGTGGGCAGAGAGTGTGTCGAGGGCGCCACACAGCCCGAGCTGCGGCGGACTCCCCCGTCGACCGACAGTAGTGACTCGGGAGTCCGCTCCGGATCCGGTTCGGATTCCACAGAGAGTGACGTCTGGGCGCCGCGGATTACATCGGCAGTCGACGGGTCGGCAAAGCAGTCACCTGCCGCCGTCAGTCACCAAGACCGAGACCGTCCGACCAGTGACTCTGCCGTCCGGTGCAGTGACGGTGCGGGTCGGCATGTGACTGCCTGTATCTCTGACAGCCGGCACGGGCAGGCCAACCGGGAAAACTGCGCCTCCGCACCGGTCGTCCAGCCGCCGCCCTCATTGACTGGCGTCACCCACCGGGCCGGCCACGGCCACGTCAGTGGGACGGGTGACGTCAATCGAGCGGTCAGCCGTGTGGGGCGGCGGCCGGCGCGCCGCAGCCGCAGTCTGCCCCCGCCGCGCCGGCCGCGCGCATTGCCAGGTGTCAGAGCGCCAAGCCGACTGCGCCACTGCCGCTCGTGGCCGGTTTTGTGCGCCAGCACGGCGCCTGCAGCCGACACGCTGGCGTGCTCGCCTGGTCTGTTGGACGGCGCGTGGCGCCGCTCCGACCTGTCCGCCGCCCGGTCCGCCTACCAGGAGCGGATGCGGCCGCTGCTGGTGAGCCGCCGGCCGCCGCTGCCGGCTCACAGCAGCTCCGGCTGGCCGCTGCCAGCTCCGTCCTCCCCGAGACCGAGCTCCCTGCCCGGGGACCGGCCGCGGCCCGCGCCGGCCACCGACGCCGACGACGACACGGCCAGTGTGACAGATATTCTCTCCGTGTCCGAACAGCAGTCGGTCACGGATGGCGACGTGCTGCGCCGTAAAACCGTCATCACTTTCGGCGAGACGGCGCCCAGCCGCGCAGTTAGTGCGTTAGTCGAGGGACGGGACGAGCCGGCCTGGAGGCGGCTGGCGGCCGCGCGGCGCAGTTTGCGTGAGGCGCGGCCGCGCGAGCGCACGCCGCCGCCGGCCAGTGACACCGAGCCGCCCTGGCTCAAGGAGCTGCGCGCGCGTCGCCGCGGCTCGGGCGAGCACTCGCCGTGGGCGGGCCGGCGGCCGGCCGACGGCGGCGAGCTGTCCCCCGCCGGAGACGGACACCGCGCCGCTGTGTGGCAGCACTGTAATGGAGCCGGCGAGTCGGCCCGGCATGGCCCGGCCAGCCTGCCCCCCAGTATGAGCTTCCTATCGTCGACGCGAGGTGGCGACGACCACCGCTCGACCGGCCGGTCCCGATCTCCTGCCGACATGCCGGACCGTCCGTCCACGGCGCCGCGGCCGCCGCCCACGCCACCGTCCGCTGAGAAGCGCCTGATCTCAACCCCACCTCCGTCCTCCAGCGAGAATAAGGAGAGCGAGCTGGAGCCGGCCGCTCCGCACACAGTGAACGTCCGTGTGGTGGCGGCCGGCCGGCCGGCGGCGGCTGCGGCGGCGGGCGCGCCAGAGCCGGGCCAAATACGGCGGCCGTCCGCGGCTGACGTCAGGCCGGGGTCGCGCGCTGGCCGCACCGGAGTCTACCTGAACGGCGCGCCGCGGCCGGTCGACCGACACAGCACCTCGGTCACCATCTGCCTGAACGGGGGCGGAGGCGGCGCACCTGCGCGCGTGCACAACGATACAGCCGCCGCGGAGACGACGAGAGAGGGTGTGAGTGACGAGCGATCACCGCGGCCGGGTGTGTCATCGCACACGCCCCATCCCGCCCACCACAGGCCCGAGGACGAGCACGAGCTGGGCGATACACGACCGCTGAAGAGTATCCTGAAGAAGACGAGTGCTCCGAACCTGTTAAACATGGAGGACGACCGTCCCGAGTGGGTGCACGCTGCCGAACAGCGCCGACGACGCAACAACGTCAATTGGGAGGACCTCGAGCAGAAGAAACGCGAGATCCGCAGCGAAATCGACCTGCTGCAGGACCGACTGCGCAGTAGTTTCGGCGGATTCAGTGGCTTTGGTGCGTTTGGTGGTGACCGTGACCTGGGCAGTCGCTTCGGTGATCGATTCGGTGACCGTTTCGGCAGCGGGCTGGGCAGTGGTTTCGGCAGTGCGTTTGACAGAGGTTTCGGCAGTGCGTTCGGCTCGCGGGGGTCGCGATCACGACCTCCTCCCGAGCAGGGCGTGCCCAGCAAACCAGTGGTGGAAACGATCCACGCGATCCGGATCGAGCGCGAGACGAGCCCCGGTCTGGTGATCACCGAGGTCGGTGCTGATGACGAGGTCAGCTCCAACCACTCGGGGCTCGTCATCGAGGAGATCTTCGACGACGAGGAGTCTGTGGCAGAGCCGAGCGGCGGCGCCGCCCCCGCCGCCGGCGCCTCTGGCGGCCGCCGCTCGCGCTCCTCCAGTGTGGACAGCTGGCGAGGCCGGCCCACCAATGGATCGGAGGGCTCGGCACCGAGCGGCGGCGGCCTGCCGTGGCGCGTGGCGCAGCACGGAGAGGTGCGCTGGTCACGCTCGCCGAGTCTGGCCTCCACGAGCTCACCGCCGCCGGAGCTGCGGCGCGCGCGGGTGGCAGCTACCGTGCGCGCGCCGCCGGCCACTGCAGCCTCCCCGGAGAGGGAGGCATCACCTCCAACACGTCAGTCGGGCGATGGATCGGACAGCGAGGGCAGCCACAGGCCGTGGTACCGGCGATTGTCAGCCGCCCCGTCAGCCGCGGCTCCTGCAGCGGCTCCCCGGTGGCGGACCGAGGTCCGCTCACCTCCATCCTCTCCACAGACGCGCTCCGCATCATCACCGGCCTGGGTGCGCTCCCGGGAGCCGGCGGAGCAGCCGTCGGATCGTCGACGACCGGCCAGCCGGCCAGCAGGTGAGAGTGACGTCACCCCGCCCCCCCCCCATCCGTGCCGCCCCCGGACCCGTGCCGCATCGGTAACCGTTACTTACTGCCCACGTGAATGGCGCAGCCAAGGCCAGCGCTGCGCCGAGCTGGCCTGGTCAGCCGGCCGGCGCGGCGGCGGCGGAGTGGCCGTGATCGGGCTGCAGCGCAGTGGCCGGTCGAGCGCGCTGCATCTCATCAGCCAGCCCCGTCGGCCGGCCGGCTCCGGCAAGGCTCATTATTGACTCAACACGGACCGTCCGGCTGTTAGCTCGACAGGCTGACGTGCCGAGCGGAGACCGACTGAGACTGACAGACGAACAGACTGACACGTCGGCAGCCTGGACTGGCTAATAGGCCGACATCTCATTGACGGCTAAAACTTCACTGCCTAAATAGAGAAACCCTGATACATCTGGCGCCTGCGAGCAAAGCAAAAAGGGCAGAGAAAGTTTGTCTTTCACGCCGGTCATTGCTAGCATCAAAATTAAAAGCGCTTGCTTAAAAAGTTCCTTGTCAGGCAAATCAAAACAAAAGTTGAAATGTGAATGCTTAAAAACATATAGTGAACAATCTATGAAGTTCTCATCTGAAAACCCAACAAAGTAATCTAGCAATCACCAATCACCTGGTTCTGACAATCGAGAGAATGGACAAAGCTACCTGTTGGACTCCAATGTCCTTGCAGGTGCAGCCATTATTCGCTGTCAAGTATAGCTCCTAACTTCCTATCCTTCTGGTTAGGGCCCGCATTAGGCACTGATCCGCTCTACCCTGTCCGACTGTGTTCCACCGCTATCACCAAGGTCACAGGGCTGGGCGGTGGGCGGACCGGCCGCCCACCCAACCCCGTCCCCAGTGCCCGGCCAGCGCGGCTGTATCAGGACCGAGAACTGGCAGGGTTTGAGCTCTGATGGTCCAGCGATAGTGCAGTAGGCACTCCTGTATAAGGGACAGGTCACAGGGTAGGATAGGGCGGAGGCAGCGGTAGAGGGGCGGGCCAGGAATGTAGCTGGACCGCCCATATCTGGGTCACAAGGTCACCCGATCGGGCGGCAAGGAACGGCACGGGTGACTGGGACGGGGGCCTGACAGTCATTAGCGTCGCCACGGGGGGGCAAGCGGGGCAGCTTGCCCCCCCCCCAACCTCGGACCGGGCACACCCTGAGATCGATACAGATCCGATGAGATTTTGGAGTCGGGAAAAAATGGGGGTACCTTTCTGAGAATGCCTGTGAGGTCAGACTAGGTTGGAGCGTGCAATTCAAACCAGAGTCTGACTCGCAGTCGCCAAAATCTTCAAGACTCCGAGTCCAGACTCGGAAATGTCAATGCTGTGATTCATTTCATGTTCCTAGTTCGTTCTTTATTACATTTTACAGCTGATTTTCATAAGTTTTGGAGTGCTGACACAATTTTCGTTCAAAGCGTGAAACGAAATCTTCGCGGGGCCTTTCTCAACTCTCGTCAAATGTCTGCGACAGGCTCAAGTACCGTACAAGTGTCGCAGGGCTCATGAGCTTGCTTTAAACAAAGGCTCCTAAGGAGCTCCACTGAGCCCTAAAGAAGCTTTCAGAGGGCCCAAACCGGCCTCTGAAAGTCCCACTGGTGTCCATGTTCTCTGAGGGCCCATACAGGGATCTTTGAGCCTTCGAACATTTCTGAGAACCTTAACTGGCCTCTGATAGTTCAGCCAACACTTTTGAGGCGACAAACTTTGCTAACTCCAAGCCGGCATCTGAGGGGTCACAGCTCACGTGTCCCTCTGAGGACGTCCGCAATATTATGTCCCTACGCAGGGTCCTTAGGGATTCGACACAGACCCCGAGGGTTCACACTGTTATCCGAGGTCTCCAGGCTCACCCTGGGCCTAGTCTCTTAGCACCCGCCGCCCACACTGGCTTCTGAGGGCCCCACTTTGGGCTCGGAAAGCCCTAAAGCACCACGTACACGTAAATATTTGAGGTGACCCACGCCGATCTCCGGGATCCTAAGCATGCTTATGAGAGTCAGCACTGACCCTGAGTGGCCTGAAATGGCCTGGAAGTCCCAAACCTATCTCTAAGAGATCCCTTGCCGCTATGCCGTGCGTAACTTTTGGTTCCGTTAAACAGTTTTTGTTCGCGTTTGCAGCGCTTCCCTTCACACGAAAAACGAGAAACTTTTGTTCACACTCGAGTGAACAAAACACTTCCTCTCACTGGAGCAAAGATGAATTACTTCCAATTCACACTTCCGACATTCACTCTCCGCCGAATGCCCAACTTAGCTACGATCGGCGGCTGGGATAAGTCCTATGCATTTCACGTAAAACCTCTGCATGCATGCGTGAATGGAGGTTTTAGCAGGGTGATCCGATTAAATGGAGCGTTTTTCACCTTTTTCTGGGTAATGATCATGAGCGTCGAGCGTCTGCACAGGGACCCTCTGCAGTGCGTCGGTAATCGCAGCCACAATATACTATAATTCTACCAGTCGTTTTTGTCATAGAGATCTTATATACATAGAGATGACATGCACTTAAAATCGTGGCGATTCAGTGGGTCTTTTTAAGCAACTTATTTTCAGCCAGTAGCGTGCCAATATGGCTGAGGCATTGTTAGTCTGAAGAAATTATTACGTAGCGAGCGAAGCAAGCGTAGTCTTTCGTAGATATAACGGAAATTTCTGAGTATGAGCGGCCGGCCGGCCGTGGTTACGCTTTTGCGAGGCTTATATCCCAGCAACCACTTGACCGATTTACATTCGATGATTTTTCTAGGGTAGCTTCATTTCTTCTACCAAGTATTGGACTATTCTCGATGCATGTGGGTGACCGCTTATGCACGTGCCACGTGCAAAATGAAGAGGTGTCAGTTTTGCAATTGTTGCAATATCTTGGTAACTACTTGGCCGATTGCGCTGAAAGTTGGTATGTAGGTAGGCACCCACTAGGCAATGCATATCCATGTGCCACAGTTGGGGTGCTGCTGCACGTGCGCACGTGCAGGGGTCGATTCCAGATCTCGAGAACGGCTGAACAGATTGTGCTGAAATTGGGTACATGGTTAGGGACCAGTTAGTAGGATGCCGTGCAAAAGTCAGTTGTGACCCATTTTGCACGTGTGCACGTGCAGGGTGCCGCTTCCAGATCTCGAGAACGGCTAGGCCGATTGCGCTCAAATTTGGCACATCGCTAGGGACCGGTTAGTAGGGTGCAGTGCACAAGTTAGTTGGAGGTGTCCCTTGCAAATTCGCTTGTCCAAGGCCCACCCTCTCGCTCACTCCGTTGGTCGCCCCCAAAGGCGTTTTACTGGTTAAAAATATTGCTGTTCTTTCCTGGCTGATTTCATTCCTGAGGTAAGCAATGAAATTTGTAGCATGATTTCATTTTGTGTTTTTATTGAATTCCTTAAAAGCTCGCCTAAAAACATTCTCTCTCATTCAGGCTCTCATCAACCCGGCAGGCGGTGGACCTCCCGGCCACCTTCCGCGCGGTGGGGGGGGGGGCATTTTTTGCCCCCCGCACGTATCTCCGAAACTACTGGACGGATCCGTAACATTCAAACGATGTTCGATAGCCCTGTCAAATTTGTCGACGGAACTCCAATTTCATTGACCTCGGGGTCACCGATGACGTCACAGGTCAGGTCAAAGATAAAATGTTTCACGTACGTTAAAAATAGGGCGTACGTTGCCTAGTATATATGTTGCTATTAGAGGTCACTGATAATACCATGTCAGGTCACAGGTCAGGTCACCAAGGGTCAGCACATGAACCAACTTTACTATTTACTAGGGTTGTGCGATGCATGTTTTATGGCCCCCCTGACATGGTCCCCCAAAAAAGGTTACAGGTCTAAGGTCATTTGGGTCAGGTTCATGGAATTTTCAGGGTAGGTTCCTTGAGAATTGGTCAAGTTTGGCGCTTTCGGTCAACCGTCGTGAAAACGGCTGTTCTGAACCTTGCTGAGCACGGTGCAAGCTCAAATATACATATGTTGCATGTTCCCATTCAATGATACATTAACCCTCGCCGGACCTATTGGTTTTCTACATACGCGCCGGCCGGGGGGGGGGGGGTACGATTTCCCTCGCCGTTTCGCCCCTGATGAAGCTAGAGCGTCGCGGAAAAACAAGCGTGTGCGCCGTTACAAGACGCAGGGACTGGTACCCGATTTTAAGGTCTCATGAGGTCAGGTCAAGTGACCAAGGGCCAGGGTTAATTTTCATAGCTTCGCAAAAAAACGGTCGGAGAGCCGCGATTTTGGCATCATCGTGTTCGCCTCGCTCAGGCGCGTCGAATGGATACTTTTTGTTCGGGTGAGGTCAACTTGAGGTGTTGACCTCGGGTCAAGGGCAGGTCAGCTCCCCCAGATCACGAAGCTGGTTGAAAGAGGTCATGTTACATATTACTCGAATCGGCAGGTCTTCCTGAGTTTATTGGTGGCTTTTCCCGACTCGCTAACTCAATTTGATGGGGAGTTATTGATGAAAAACTAATGACCCAAGTATATAACTGCAATGAAAACCGTAAGCCTCATGCTAATAATTATATTTAAAATAGGGCCAAGAAAATAAGACATGTTGGCCAAACTGACAAACTGGCTTTTGTCAAACCGTCTTACGGTTTTCATTGCAGTTATATATATGTAATCATGAGCCTCAAAACCGCGCTTTCTTTAATCAATGACCCAAGTGACCATAAATGACGCCACGCAAGGTCAACAATGCAAAAGCGAAGCATCGGACCTTGCAAGGCGTGCAAGAAATCACGATTCCATGTGCTGGAGACAGTTTGAGATAGTTCTCGGCGCTAACATAGCAGTTTTCATTTTTCCCCATTGACTTATACCTAATGGCGAGGTCACGTGGCCGACCTGACCTCATGTGATTTTTAGGGAAAATCCGAGATATATGTACAAGTTGTGAGACCTCTGGATGATACTACATCCCGTAATTTTCATCTCCCTGTGAAAGTTCCTCTGGCACTGACAGCGTTGCGAAGTTGCGACATCTGAGGACTGTGCAGAGCTGTTCACTTATGACGTCACAGGTCAGTGACCTGACCTGACCTGAAAATGCGGTTGGTGTCACAAGATGCGGCTTGAATCAAAGGTCAGGTATGCCAAGTTTTAGCCCTCTATCGCCTGTGTGTTCGGAGCTATCGTGAAAAACCCTATAGGGAGGCGGCACCCGCCCCCCCCCCCCCGTCGGACGGCGAGGGTTAATGATACATGCAGTACCTGATACGAGCATAAGGAACATGCCTAATTTCATTTCAATAATAATGCTCGAAAGCGTCACAGCTAGACAAAAAAGAAAAACTGTACTTAGAAATAAGCGGATGTGAACACAATCTCCTTGACCGAATCCTTACAAAATGCAAGTCACGGGCCATGGCACCCCAGAAAACCTTGCTTAAAAAGACCCACTGAATCGCCACGAAATCAAGTGCTTTAACATAGGCGTGTCATCTCTATGTATATAAGATCTCTATGGTTTTTGTCATGAAATTTCAAAATTTCGAATTTTTCTGTAGAAAAATTACATGTCATAGCTAGAAGGACACCTTTGCCACCATCGGATTCCTCGCACCATTGCGCGTCAAATGATATGTAAAACGAGTGAGTAAAGACTGGGGAAAGGCAAGTTTTAACACAAAAGTTGATTTTGCCCCCCCCCCAACCGAGAATCTCTGGCGACGCCTATGCTGACAGTGCACAGTGGGGTTCATAGGAGAGTGATGTGGTCAGAATTAAATGGATGATACTATTGATACGGGATTGCCTGACTGTCGCCTGACATAAACTCATCCCCAATACACCTCTAGCCAAAGGGGTTTTATGATTGAATGTGCCTTTTAAAATATCTTCAGAAACGGTAAAAAATATTGCCTACATGAGCTCTACATGAGCTGACAAATCTGCAGTATGTAGGTATCGTCGATAAGCTTACCCATAAAACCTATAAATTGTGGCGGAAACCCTCGAGTCACGTCCGAAAAAAAGAAACATTTTAAAATTTGGCTTAACTTAGGAAGGTCGCCGACGCCAGGGACAGGGACTTGTCTAAGGAGCTTTCACTGGACTAGGGAAGAGGGCGAACTGTCTTCCGCTAAGCTTATACAATATATGTATTTTTGTCGCATTTTGGGTCATTGGTGATATTCAGCAGGCTTAGGTAGATGCGGTACAAGTTTACTTAGATGCGTTCAATATTTTCATGTCAGACATCCTGAGCCTGTTAAGCCCCTGAGGCTGTCCCCGTTGACCTGAGGTCAAATTTGTCTGTCCCTTGCGATAGGGCTATAATGGGGTCCTCACTTGTTTCTAGGCACTTTTTAAACTCCCTGTGTTTGGAAGTGATGTTATGGCGTCTTTTGTTGCATATTTTATGGCTCTGGGAATAATTGGGCATAGTATAAGACAATTGGAGACCTCTAGTGACCTGACCTGACCATCGACATTAGTTAAGCAATTACATATTTGATAACTTTTATTACGAGCGAGCTTCAGGTACTAAACGAACCGTTTTTTTTTTTTTCTGTGCAAATAAACGTCCTTTTGCCGAAAGTCTAGTAAGTGTAAAAACGGGCCCTGGAAGCGGAGCGTGTGATGTCTGTGTCGCGTACCCCATATGCTTGCGTACTAAGCGAGACCTTGGTTGACTTGTGCGTATCACTTGTGCGGATCCCCCATCTTGGACTAAGTGCTCCGTGTCGGGTTCGTGCGCCGATTTCCGACAACCCTAAGCGAGCTTTTGAGTCGTCCACGCTGATCTCTGTTGGTAATTGACATAGCATAAGCATCGTTGACCTCACAGTTTACACCAACCGCTGAGAGTTCATTCTCACCTCTGAGATTCCAGAGCCACTCCGGCCTCTAGGCACCGCGCTGACCTCTGAGCGTAGGCCTCATACCGATGGCTTTTAACCCGGTAGGCGGTGGGCCTACCAGCCACCTTCCGCGCGGGGGGGGGGGCATTTTTTGCTCCCCCCCGTACCTCCGAAACTACTGGACGGATCCGGAAAATTCAAACGGTGTTCGATAGCCCTGTCAAATTTGTCGAAAGGAAACCAAATTTCATTGACCTCGGGGTCACTGATGACGTCACAGGTCACGTCAAAAATAAAATGTTTCACCGTTCACGGGGCTTCTAGGGAAAGCGCTATAACACCGAGTAAAACGCATTTTGTCGAAAATCAGCGATGAGGCGTCAGTTGTCTAGTACATATGTTGCTATTAGAGGTCACCGGTCATACCAGGTCAGGTCACAGGTCAGGTCACCAAAGGTCACCAAGGGTCACCACATGAGCCCAACTTTACTAAGGTTATGCGATGCATGTTTTATGGCCAGTTTTTCATCTCCAACTCAATGGTGTTGGTTATAAGACCATCAGGTACGGTTTAGGTCACTTTTTAGTGGAGGTCAGGTCAAGGTCAGGTTAAAAAAGGTCAAATTTCAAAGTTGATATTTTTGCATAAAATGGGTATTGATTCGATGCAACTCGTCACGGGGAGTCTAATGGTGGTCTTTGTTTTGCGCTACGAGGTCTAGAATTGCTAAAAATTGAGTTTGAAAATTTGACGTCATAAATTTTGAACAGTTTTTTCGCTATAACTTGGCCAAAAAAAGAGGTATCGATCTCAAATTTGGTATGTAGATAGAAGGCGGTAGGGACTATCACATATATTCCGTTTTTTCGAAATTCAAAAAAACTTTTTGGATTTTTTGGCTATTATATTCAAAAAATTTATTTTTTGATTTTTGGGGTCAAAATCTAAAAAAAAATCGAAAAACCGAAATAGCAATTTTGTAGCCCTTTTGATTCCACACCTTTTATGTATGAAACATTTTTCTGTATCTCTAAAGCTGTAGGCCTGACAGCTATTCCCGCGAAACCTTTTTTTGGGTCGAAAATGGCAAAATTGACGTTTCTGACGTCATTAGCGGCCAACCTATACTAGCCTTTGGAAAAATGTTTGGTCACCATGTGCGCTAGCTGCTCCCGGGAGGGTACTGAAAGTTTGGTGACGATCCGCGCAGCGGTTCTCGAGATATATTGAAAAAGCTAAAGGGGGGGGGCAAAAAATGCCCCCCCCCCACCGCCTGGAAGGTTAACTCACGTCACACTCCCCTTCCTCCCCCCCCCCCAGCTCACCGATCAGCCAGGATCCCCGGAGACAGGTGTGGGGCCCTCAGAGGTTCGCAAAAGCCCCAATGATGCCGGTTTTGCTTGCCAGAGACATATACTCGTAAGGGCCCTCAGTATGGGGGCCCACAGGAGCGGAGCCTGCGTGGGCTAAAAAGACGGTAAGGGACCCCAGAAGCCAGAAGTCAGCGTTGACCCACATGAGGCCGAAATGGGCACTCAGGCTTAGGTGCCCGTGTGGGACCGTCAAAGAATTATGTGGGATATAGGATATAGCCGGCATCTACAGAGCCAGCATTGACCCTAAGAAATTGGCGTATTGCTCTTAACCCGCGCCCTGGTGGGGTCTGTTTATAACGCGACGTGGTGGGGGTTATTTTTTGCCCCCCCCCCCTCGTATCTCCGAAACTACTGGACGGATCCGCAAAATTTAAACGGTGTTCGAAAGGCCTGTCAAATTTGTCGAGGAAAACCAAATTTCATTGACCTCGGGGTCACCGATGACGTCACAGATAAGGCAATGATGAAATGTTTCACCGTTCACGGGTCTTCTAGGGAATGCACTATAACACCGAGGAAAACGCATTTTGTCGAGAATCAGCGAAAGGGCGTCAGTTGCCTAGTAGATATGTTGCTATTAGAGGTCACTGACAATACCAGGTCAGGTCACAGGTCAGGTCACCAAGGGTCACAGGTCAGGTCACATGAACCCAACTTTACTAAGGCTGTGTGATGCATGTTTTATGGCCAATTTTTCATTTCCAACTCAATGGTGTTGGTTATAAGACCATCAGGTACGGCTTATGTCACTTTCTGGTGAAGGTCAGGTCAAGGTCAGGTCAAGGTCAGGCCAAAAAAGGTCAAATTTTAACGTTGATAGTTTTGCACAAAATGGGTATTGATTCGATGCAGCTCGTCACGGGGAGTCTATTGGTGGTCTTTGTTTTGCGCTACGGGGTCTAGAATTGCTAAAAATTGAGTTTGAAAATTTGACGTCATCAATTTTGAACAGTTTTTTTTCGCTATAACTTCGCCAAAAAAGAGGTATCAATCTCAAATTTGGTATGTGGATGGAAGGCGGTAAGGACTATCACAAATATTCCGGTTTTTGCGAAATTCAAAAAAACTTTTTGGATTTTTTGACTGTTACCTATATCCAAAAAATCTATTTTTTTGTTTTTTTGGGGTCAAAATAAAATAAATTCAAAAATTTGAGACAGCAGTTATGTAGCCCTGCCAATTCTACAGCCTTTATGTCTTTATCATTTTTCTGTTTTTGCAAAGCTATAGGCCTGACAGCTCTTCCCGCGAAACCCTTTTTTGGGTCGAAAACGACAGAACATGACGTCACTCTGACGTCATTTCCGGCCAACCTATCATAGCCTTTGGAAACATGTTTGTTTTCAATGTGTAAAATTGATGTCCGGGAGGGTACTGAAAGTTTGGTGACGATCGGCGCGGCGGTTCTGGATATATATCGAAAAGTCTGGAGGGGGGGGGGCAAAAAATAGCCCCCCCCCTCCCCACCAGGTCGCGTGTTAATTGAGTTGTTCGTGAGCGTGCTGTGACTTTGATGTGCTGTTGGCAAGTGTGCCGTGACTTCACTGAGCTGGCTTGAGCTGGTCTGTTAGAGCTCCAGATACGGAGGTCGACGAACGGCGAGCTATGGAACAATGGAAAACAGGTAGAAGGTAGAAGGTAAATGCTCGTCTCACGGCTGGAATGTGGGGATCGTTCATGCGTTAGGTATAATTGGCAGGCTATCACCGAGAATACAAAACGGCACCGAGATGACGTGGCGGCAATATACCGAAACAGCTGTCCGACGCCAAACAGTTTGATTTAACCCTCGCACTTGTGGGAGGCTCAGTTTTTCGCAAATAACTCGCGCAAAAGCAGCCGATCGTGATGGAACTTTTAGTACGTTTCGGCGTATGTCAGCGCACAATATCCGTGCGTTTCCAAACTTTTTGTTGTTGGAAACGTTCCAACATGTGAAATGACGTTTGCTTCATGCGTTATGGTGAGTTTCAAGGTCACCTGAAGGCTAGCTCAAGGTCATTGACGACTTTAGATGACCTCGGCTCTTTTTTAGTTTTACATGTTTCTAGTTAGCGTAGTTTCTGGAGCTAATTTCGAATCTACCACCCATTTGAACATTTGAGAACTAGTTCCGATACTACCACACTTGCATGAATTCATCATCTTTGATAAAAAGTAATTCGTGATTACTACCCCGAAAAACTGTTACAGTCTCTCTATGCCAGGTTCGAGTAGGTTCCAATTTTCCCGACCCTTGGGTCATTGTCCTGATATGAGAGGTGAACTTGAACCAATGACCTGTCCTAGGACATTCAAATCGGGTATCGGCGGCTTCCTCTCATCACGGCAACACTTTCGTTTTTTCACAAAGCTCTAGCTTGATCAGGGGTCAAACGACTGTGTTAGGGGTCCTACGGAAGGCCTATGTTAGATGCCATGTAAAAAGGCCAATAAGAGCAAGGGGCTATGGGCAAAATAGTTGCCACGTTCTATGAAGGTAGATCAGCGCCAAAGAATGCATTACATACATACGTCAAGGTCGTCCAAGGCCCACATGAGTCATGAGTAAGCCCTTGACATTGACCTAGCAACAAGAAATGACGTAGTTGGACGCAAAATAGGCATGCGTGCGTGTTCCGTCAATATTTTTACTCTCTGATCGTTTCTTATCTGCATTTGTTGCCGAAAATCGAGATCCAATACTTCCATCAATTACGTAACCTTTTAGGTAACCAGTTGACATAAAACCTTAAAGTTTGGAACCATTTGTGAAGGTCATTTTTTTGCGGAGTTGTAGTTCAATGAGGGACAACACAACACACATAGGAAGGTCACTCCCTTCCCCATGTGTCTCCGCCGGAAGCAGAATGCAGAATGGCCGGTGCCGGCAAGGGATAAGCCGATTGACGAAAACGGTTTACCATTCGACCGTATAAGACGCAGAAAATCCATTCCACTCGTGGAGGATTAGATGAAAGTCAAGACAAACAATTACGGCGTTGACCTGAGAGTCGTCAATGACATTTATGCGATGCATTGATTGTGAAAAAAATGAATGTTGTGATTTATCGGCTTATACCTACTTACGCCTTAATTTATTACCGATGACGTATATTGTCATTGTAAATTATTACAATATCGTATTTCATGAGTGTTTTGTTGCTTAGGCTTTATGTACTGTGCTTATAAGACTGATTTCTTAGGTACTATTCTAAGCTTTGTACAGTCAAACAATGTTTTAGCTTCCCAAGGTAGCCATCCCCATCACCAATGGAATAATGGCAAATAGGTAGCATAAATGCATATTTCCTTCAACTGGCTGTGGCTGCTCCCACGAATCACAAAACGTCTCCGAAGGTTTCAAAAAGTTGAGCGCCGTCGTGAATGAATCAGAGCTCTATCAGCGATGGTCCAATTTTCTACTGAGTTGCGGGATAAGCAAAAATAATAATGCTGATATTAATAGCCGCCTAGCTATCTACACGTAGCTCGCTTAGGTATAGCTGGGGCGTTCCACGACAAATCGACAAATAAAAAATTAACTTTGCACCCACATATTTTATTCTTCGTTGAAATCTGGTGTAAGGGGCTGTAATGGGCGGGGAAGCCAGCTGTGGCAAGGATTTTTTTCTTCGAACAACGGTTTCCGAGATATAGCCTCGGGCAGTTCCTGGAGGTCACGCTGCAACCCTATATTTGGCGGCTTATAACTCAGAAACTATTGGTTTTCTATGGCAGAACTTTATATGGTTCAACTCACAATCAACCAACAAACATTTTGGCTATCTCGGATTTTCAATTTTTGAAATCTTTGATCACGTGACCTTTTGACCTATTTTTCAAAGAGTGACCTTGATATTGTCCCAACTGAAAGTTAAAATTTTGTCTGATGAAGATTAAAGCCTTATCAATTGTCATTCATATGCGATAATAAAAAAGTGGTTATCGCCCTGCGTTGACCTCAGGTTAGGTCATTTTTATGACCTGTCCATTATTACGAGCGGGAGCGACAGCGAGATCTGGAGAACAAAGCAAGATAGCAACAAGCGGTAAACGGTACAGGGTACATACGGATAAGGTCTACAACTTTTATTGAGGTCATTTTCAGGTCAGGTCAAAGATGACGTCACAGGGGCAAAGTCAAAATAGCGGCACTACATATATGTGAAGTTTTTATCGAATAACTTTCAAGGCATCCCAGCTAGGAACAAACTAATAGCACCATCGTGATCCTCTCGTCGATCCGCATCGAAACATATGTATGTTGACCTCGAAAGGTCAAGGTCAAAAGTTGACCTTAGGTCATCATATATATCATTCGATGCGCCTTGACGAGCTGAGCACAATGAGTCCATCCGCACATCTGTATCTCAAACCTGTAAGGAGTTATTAGCAAAAAACCTTTGGTGACTTTAATGACGTCACATGACCTTACAGTTGCCCAAGAGCAAGAAAGGGTCTCAAGGTAGGCAAAGTTGATCCTATATGAAGTCACTCATGATATATTAGGCGATTCCGACGTGTTTTAGTTTAAAAGTAAGCGAGCCGATTTTCCCCAATTAACTTTTAATGGGATGGTCAAGAAATTGACCTGACCTTAGGTCATCGATATCGAAATTCAAAGCGAACTGGCGCTAGGCCATAGCAAACACAATGGTGCCTGTTCCACTTCTCTTTCTTTTTTAGATCAAAAGGTACAGCCAAAACTATTTTGACTTCTTTTTTACCACTGTGACGTCATCTTTGACCTGACCTGAAAATGGCCTCAGTAAAAATTGCAGACCTTATCCGTGTGTACCCTGTACCGCTTACCGCTTGTCGCTATCTTGCTTTGTTCTCCAGATCTCGCTGTCGCTCCCGCCCGTAATAATGGACAGTTCATAAAAATGACCTGGCCTGAGGTCAACGCAGGGCGATAGCCACTTTTTTATTATTGCATATGAATGACAATTGATAAGGCTTGAATCGTCATCATACAAAATTTTAACTTTCAGTGGGGAAAATATCAAGGTAACTCTTTGAAAAAAGGTAAAAAGGTCACGTGATCAAAAATTTTCAAATATTGAAAATCCGAGATTGCCAAAATGTTTGTTGGTTGATTGTAAGTTAAACCACAAAAAGTTTTTATCGTATAAAACCAATAGTTTCTGAGTTATAGGCCGCCAAACATAGGGCTGCGGCGCGACCTCCAGGAATTGCCCGAGGCTATATCTCGGAAACCGTTGTTCGAAGAAAAAATCCTTGCCACAGCTGGCTTCCCCGCCCATCACAACCCAATAGACCAATTCTAAGCAAAAAATAAAATATGAGGGTGCAGGGCACTTGTCGATTTGTCGTGGAACGCCCCAGCTACAGCTTGATATAACTTGAGATTGTTTGAAACAGGCGCAACTGATTTTGCCGACTGATACCCACTGGTTATTATCGCTTGCCAAGTGTCAGCGTGGTTCACACTTACCGGCGTTGTGTCCTGCGTAGAAGCCACAGACCACGAGCGAGCGTCCGGGAGCAATGCTCAGCTGCAGGTGGCAGCTCAGCCGAGGCGGCTTTGTTACGCAACTCTGTTTTTATGACGTCCATCCGCTGTCGACACTAGACAGCACGGTGTTTACCGCCTACCATCCTGCAGTCTGAACTGGTAACCAGGAAAGGGGTAATAGTTTAGAGCTAGTTTTGTTTGTAAGCTTAGTACATTTAACCCATTTACGCCCTTCGTTGCGTTTTCGCAACGCAAGTAAGCATCGACGTGATCGAAGCTTGAGAAGTGTGTAATGTAGGCTAACCGATGAGACAGGTTTCAGTGTGTGTAGCATGGTTGTGCGCATGATGCTACGCAGTTACAAGTCTGTGCGGTCGGTAAGTTACTGCCTAGAGCTCCCTGAGGGAAGTCGAAGGTCTTGTGAGTGATGACGTCACGAAAAACAACATAAATAGGCCAAGTGCTCAATGATATCGTAATGAAGATTGTGTAAACATATTCTGCAGAGTCCCTACAATAGCTTAGATATGCATGTTGTTAAGAAATTATGCTGCAAAAAGGGTTTGTGACTATTTTCAAATATGACTACGGTGGCGTTGCGGAAACGCAACGAAGGGCACATCGGAAAGACAGCGATGTCGCGAAAACGCAACGAGGGGCACATTGGTAGGGTAGCGGAAGTATGAATATCAACAATAGACTTCACTCGTGATACGCTGTGGGTTCTTTCTTTCTCTCCCCCATCTTCCTCCCTCTCTTCCTCGTTCCCCCAACTCTCTTCCTCCCTCCCCCTCTCTCTCTCTCTCTCTCTCTCTCTCTCTCTCTCTCTCTCTCTCTCTCTCTCTCTCTCTCTATTTCTCTCTCTCTCTCGTTTTGCAGTCATGAGGGACGTGTGTTAAGTGCAATGTGCGTTTGCACTTAAAATGTTGTGACATATTTCACATTTATACTGCCTCAAACAGCTACAAACACTCCTTTCTTTTTCTCTCACAGATTATCGGGATGTTCGTTCACTAAACAATGTGTTCCCATGCATCTGAAAATCGCATGGTAGGAAGAGGACCTGTATCAAACGGTCGGCGATGCTGACGGACCTGAGAGATAATTAGGTCCTTTGGAAATTGGATCGACTATGTACATACATTGTGCATATATAATGAATAACGGGGATGTAGTCTGGTATCAGACGACAGATAGACATTGCCATTCTCTTGATACAATCTGCTGACTACCAACCTTTACGTTAGAAAAGATAACTCAGGGTCGGCAAATAGTGGGATAGGCCCCCTCTGTGGGTAGCAGAGAGAGCCCTTCGGCAGGGGTAATGAGGGCATCTGGGAAAATAGTCATTTTTAGGATTCATAACTTGCATAGGTTAATAAGCTGCTTGATGTGGAGTATACGCTTGTTTTCTTTCTTGGGATAGGCCTTTTATCGAATCAGACCATTTTAGAGCTAGCATTATTATTGGAATTAGGGGAGACATTTGTCTGAGCGGGCACAGTTAATCGTCAAGACTGAGCCCAGCCAGTGGGCAGGCCACCCATGACCCAGCCCCCTCCCCCTCCCAAGCACTCACTGCACCCGGCTACAGGCGTGCTCCTTTGTGAGCTGCCCGAATGCGATACACATATAGTTGCCCGTCTAGCCCGGAAAAGTGGGTTGAGGCGTGGAGATGAAGGATTCAACTATCCTGAAGATGGAAAGGACGTATTCAGGGAACAGTTGGAAAGTGTGCGACTGCGTCGAATCACCATTCTGCCCTGGCATTGCCTCGAGAAAGAGGTTACACGTGAAGGTCGCTGAGAGTGGGACCATGACAATTTTGGATCAGATGTAAACATGATAAAGTGGGAGGTGATTTGTTATGATGCGCTACGCCTTGCGCAGGTAATTTGTGAAAGCCCGATCGGTTCATTTTTTTCTCTCTTTTTTTTATTTTTTGCTGAGAGTGGGTACGACTAACCTACAATGGAATTTAATTTTACTCCTAGGAGGGTGGTTAACGATCATTGCGGATACGCGTATACGTGAGGCACTGGTTTACTCCCAACCTCCGTTCAATTGTTTTCAGTGTGGGGTCTGATAGGTGGGGATAACGGCTCTGTCTAGCATCCAAAAAGAAAGCGTCACCCTGGGTACGTGTCGACCACAACTTTAAATGGACAACTGTTGTTGAAAATGACCGTTTGTTGTCATCTCCCCGTTCGCGAATCCTGAAGTTATGCTCCCCCACTGAGGCTTTTAGGCGGGTTATAGAGCATGAGGGATGTGGGTTCCACATTTTCAAGCAATAGTTGTCAACAGTTGATTGATGTTTTGTCAAAACAAATTAGCATATACGGCAGTTTAGTGTACTTTATGGCCGCCTGATGTGCCCGTCGTTGCGTTTTCGCAACGCTGATGGCGCCCGGTGTGCCCTTCGTTGCGATTTCGCAACGCACGTTTTTTACGTTTTTCTCGAAAAACTTTTGCTGCAGGCAAAAATTATTTTCGGTTCCATGCAAGGCCCTGGTAGGAGCATAACATATTTTGATTTCATCGATTTTCATGATGGTCAATATTCCTGGGCATAAATGGGTTAATCTAAAATCTGCTCCATCCCGTAGATATGCTAGTAGATCATTCGGCTCCCGGTGGTGAGACTCCGGGTTTAAGTCGCTCCGGTGCTCGATATTTTCAACTCCTTGCGGGGACGGTCTGCGGTTGCAGTGGGAGCAGACGCAGCCAGTTGAAGTCGGTTCAGTGGGATCAACGTTTTCTGCAAAACGTTTTCCGCCAAAACGTCTAAGCTTGAGACTTTTTGCCCCCTCTGGAGGCGGGCGTTGACCCGAGGCCAAATATGAGAACATTATGCTTTGAAAGAGCTATCGAATGCGCTTTTCCGCGGTGCTTTATCTCGGCTTGTTCGGCCCGAGTAATACGCCGATTTAAAAATAAAGCTAAAACCGGGAGAATATTCGTGATAATCAACGAATAACTGTCATTCAGTTGACCCTAACTAATCCAATTTTCCCCTGACCTTGTACCGGTTTTTGTAACCTAGTGACCTGCCCTGAAAAGACTGGGGCTTGAAATTTTCAGGATAGGTGCGAACAGGTTGCCCCAGAGGCTCTGTCAAATTTGGCGGCGTACGTTATTTTTGAAAAACCTGAGGAGGGAGTTGCCCCTAGCCGGGCGAGGGTTAACATGTGGTTCAGGCCGAGAAAAGGTTGAGGCTAAGGCTGGGAAAATACAGCTGAATATACTGATGACTAACAGACCGGTAATGGTCATGGGCCCGCGTAAGGTCCCTCAAATGCCAAGTTGGAGTCCTCAGATACGGATGTGGCGCTCAGTTATCAGTAGTTGGTAACGGATACAGATACAGATGTTTGATGCAGATGTTTGATGCAGAGGTGGTGCTCAGTTACCCGTAGCCGTTGTGATGCCCTTAGCGACCATTTTGAGCCCTCGGAGGCGGCGTGGAGGGTAGGCCTAAAAGACCGATGTGTGCCCTTAGAAAACGATGACCCCAGGGCTCCACTTTGGACTTTCAGTGATTGGAGGCTCCTCACAGGTCGCATAGACCTTTAGGTACTTTTTTCATCCAACCAACTTCTCCTCCTCCAGACGCATAGGGACCTGTATGACGCCAACTTTCACGCTTACTTTTTGCATTCCTTCTCCCACTTGTTCACTCGATCGGCCGGTTCTGGGTATGCAAATTGCACACGACAGAGTTTAGAGACGAGCATCCTGAAGACAGTCCATCGAATTGGCTTATGAGTGCATACCGCTACTTCCGCCATTGATCGGGGATACCTGAACAAGTAGTTGCTTATTACGAGCGGATTTTCCCAAACGCTGAGCATGGTAGTCTAAGTGTATGATGTGTATTTACTCTGCTTATGTATTCCGGTCGTTGGCCGCAAACTATCGCTTTCGGAAGAAAAAGCATGCTCGAAAGTGTCAGTGGCCATAACCGGGTTCTATGTATCGGTTAGCTCAAGAAACGTGCACGCTCCGGTTGAGCGAGTAGCAGCGGGGCTGCTGCTCGCTCCATCACATCGGGCAAAAGTGGACTGCGTTGTAAAATGGCATAACTTCATAACTGATCTGGCTAGTGACTGAGCTTTCTCCCCTGAGTCCGCACCCTCCCCTCCCACTCACACCTACTCAGCCATGCAGTGACCGCAGCATCTGACGCTCTCTGTTCTCCTTTCCGCCAGCTGCGACACACCGGGAGGCGCCGGACGTCAGCGCCATCCTCAGTGAAGTGGCCGAGCTGCGACAGCGGGCCCGGCGCTCCCCGGACCCCGCCGAGCCGTCCCCCGCCGCCAGCTGGCGCCACCAGCGCAGTGTCTCACCTGGGTCGGAGGAGACCGCCCGGCAGGTGCCCAGGTGGCGCCACCAGCCCCGGGAGGCTCCTCCGACCGCTGAGGAGCCGCACCGACCAACCTCCGGCCACCAGAGGACCTCACCGCTCTCTAACGAAACCTCGCCGCCGTCCTCGACCTGGCTGAACGCGGGGAGAAGTTCGCCGATCTCAGAGGAGGTACGAAGGTCCCCGCAGAGTCACAGAGCAGAGAGGGAGGTCCCGGCAGCGGAGAGCGCCCGGCCACCCAGCTGGGCGACTTCTCATGACAGTCCGTCTGCGCAGGTCACCTCCACGCCTCTGTCAGACTCCAGGGATGATTCTGAGCATCCGAAGGCTTCCAGAAAGGTGCTGGTGTTGCAGGAAGAGATAGAGATCCACCCTCCTTCCCGATCGTCCGAGCCTCAGAGGCAGGATACGACCGAGGAGCCGCCTCCAATCCCTCCCCATGGAGACACTCACAGGCAGTCACCGAAGGTCCACGGGGACGAGCACAGCCAGCCGCCGCCGGTACCGCCTCACGCCACTCCTCTGGAGCCGCTGCGAACTAGTGATCTTCATTGGAGGACGAGACAGTCAACCGAAGCGCCGCGCCTCGTCAGTGACTCTCACCGTGCAGAGACGACACGTCACTCACCGGAAACGCAGCCGGCTGTGATGGAGATCCACGTCGAACGCGAGAAGCCCTCGCAGCACTCATCTGCTCCCGAGAGGGTGAGTCAACGAGAGATCCCGGTGCAGCATGAGAAATCCTCGCACCAGCCCCCCTTTCCTGAGAAGGCCACACATCGACAGATTCCGGTACACCAGGAGACGTCTGATCGTGTGGTCGTTCGAGAGGTGCCTGTGCATCATGAGAAGTCGCCGCGCCACTCGTCGGTCCCAGGACGGGCGCGCGTGGTGCGGGAAGAGCACACCTCGTGGCACAGAGCGCCGTCCCCGGAGGAGGGCACCGCCGCCCGCAGCGCCGCCCAGCGGGAGAAACAACAGGTCAGACATAGATGACGCCAGGCCGCAGAGAAAAACTAAACATACAAAGTGGAGTTTGCAATTGCTCGCTTATTTTTGCAATCTCATCCCGAAAAGTTATTTTATTTGCATGTTATTGCGTTTTGTCGCGAAATATTTCGAACTGGGCAGTAAAACAAATACATTTCTTAACTATTCATTATCCATTCAGGCATGTGAGATGCTAACCAAATAATCTTATTTCGGGATAACTGTCGGGATATTTCATCCGGCCAATCGATTTCGATTTGATCCGTTTCAGCTGCCGAACGGGCATGGGGAATCGTCTTCAGCGGGAACGTCTAGCGGCCTATCCGGCGGACAGAAGGCTCCGATCATCATCCGTCGGGTCAGCTACAGTCCTATTCCTGGTGAGTGACTCTCGACCCTCTCCTATCCAGACTCTCTCGAGTTGCCGCACTCAGAGTCAGCGTTGACCTGCGTTATTGATATTTTGCCGCTTGTGGATAGCGGTTGCTAAGCTTGGGCTTCGAAGAAGTTGCCGTGCTTTCAGGACGCATAGTTGCGCGCTGGTCACTACGATGGATTGGAATGGTTTACTACATCATGTGTGCGCATTGTGTGAGCGCTGCTTTTTGGTACCTAACGTCTGTGTGGTGTTGTATCCGGGCAGACTTTTGTCAAATACCTTTGCTGCTTATCTTGAACCCTCAGCAGTTAGCAGCACTGCTCACGGTCAGAGTCAGAGTGTCGCTCGCGTGTCCACAGATCAGCCCGCGTCGGGCGATGAGCAGGGTCGCTCTGGCAGCGCGGCGGTATCGCGGCGCCGCCCCACCTCTCCGTCTCCCGCGCGCCGGCCGGCTGCCGAGCGGACTGCCGAGCGGGCCGGACGGCGCGGCACGCCTCACGGCACTCCTGAGCTGGCGCGCCGCACTGAGGAGCGTCAGGAGCGGCAGAGTCGCCCGCGCCAGGAGCGGCGCGCGTTCCCGCCGCCGGGCACGTCCCTGACCTCGAGGCCCAGGTCGCTGGATCCGACCCGACTGCGGCAGGAGGGTCGTGCCGAGCCGGCGGGACCGACACACAGCCGCACCCGCACCCCGGACCCGCCGCGCAGCCGGCCCCCGGATCTGCCGCGCTCCCGGCCCGCCGAACAGCCGCGCTCGCTCGGCGAGTCGATCGGTTTGCGAGTGGAGTCGGCCCTGGAGCGTCTGCTGACCTCCGGCGGCGTGCCCGCCTCTCCCAAAGCCTCCCCGAGAGGGCAGCGGGCGGCGGCGCCCAACACGCGTCGTCCGGGAGCTCGTCCCACCGCAGTGACTGCCGCCAGTCCGAGCAGCTCGGAGGCTAAAAGGCAGCGGCGTCAGCCGGGTGAGGTAGCCCGCCCGTCTGGTCGACCCCGCGCGCCTTCCACCGGCACAGGCAGCGGCAGCAGCACTCCGACCCAGCAGCGGCGACCCGAGGTGCGCACCACGCGCACTACGGTGGTGCGTCAGAAGGCGAAGAGCCAACCTCTCTCGGTGCCGGCCGTGGTGACCAGGGCAGTCCTCATCAGTGGCGCCCCGTTGACCGACAAACGCAACGGTAAGCGCCGATCCGAACGGTAAGGTAACACGGTGAAGAGCAGTGCTCTCTTCGGTGGATATCCTTACGGCTGTTTTGCAACTATAGTCTAGATGCGTCTGACGCTATTAACATCGGGATGGGGCTGGGGAACTAGTCATACCTAGTTTCGTAGAGCCTAACTACTTTTTGATCTAGCGCTTAAAGACTCCGTTTCTTGTGGGTTCTAACTAAGCAATAGCTACTGAGCTTTTACCGCTATAAAATGTTATTTGCTTATTAGGGACGCTTTTGAATTGAGCGAATTAAACTTCGATAAATCAACGGCTCACCGCCGGCGTGACGTTTGACATTGATTGTGACAAATAATTTGTATGTCACTACTAAGGTGCTCAACGCTGTTTACCTTCCCTTCTTGTTTCTCTCGATGCAACACACCACCGTCTGAATCTCTTCCATTCACGCCAAATCCTATGACCGTGCGCGGGGCCAGGTCACACGATTGTCCGTTTTGACCGCCGGGCTGCCCTGTCGGCTGCAGGGGTGGCCGCTTCGGAGCTGGTGCGGCGTACACTGGCCTCGAGCGGCACTGCTGGCCAGCAGCGCACCAGTACCCACGTCACGACCAACGTCACGGAACGGGCCAGACGCGGCCGTGACGGCAAGGACGGCGTGAAGAGGATCGTCACGAAGACGGAGGTCATCACGGGTGAGCATGGTCGGGGCGAGAGCCGTGCAGCTGCGAGATGGGGAGAAACTGGGCAGGAAACACGTATCTCGAGAGCAATTATTTCTAGATTCGCTTGGAGAGGAGAGAACATCAAGCTGTTGTGAGCAGTGAGTATCCATAAGGATACGGTTCTCATTGCCTATTTTTAAGGACTTTAAAAATATCAGATTAATTTTGATTTGCGTGAGGAGCTGAACGACCTCGTTCAGCTGTCTGTGACGCTGACTGCTGAAGCCTGATCATCAATCGTTTATTGATACGATGATTAAAAGGCGCTCATTTTAGGTAGTAAAATGGTCATGAAAAATGCTATGACTGAAGGTCAAGTACAATCACTCAAGTATTTTACATTTAGCACTCTCGATTAAAGCAAATTATGCCAACTTGATAGCGTATATGAACTTCACGTTTCTCAAAGGCGCTGTTAACCAGATAACCAGCTCGTATCACTTTAACAGCCGGTTTTCCCCCTAGATCATTGTTTAACGATTACCAATATTTTGTGTCTGTCTGCTCTTCAGGGGCCGGACTTAAGCCAACGAAAGACAGACATTTTGTTCACGGCCAAAAGGTGCGGACCCACCGAGCTCAGCACGTGGAGAAGTCGGCTAAGGTGTAGGGACGCCACCAACGGCTCCTTTTTGTAAGGTGAGCAACTAAGTAGTTAATAAATATATTGTTCAAGGTGCATAGCGTCACAGACATCGATCTTTTGCTTTTATCCTGTCATAAGCGAACTGTTACCTCCTTATCGACCGCAATACGAGCATATCACGGCATATGTGTCCGCATGGGGATCCGTGAGCTAGGAGGCGGCGTAGTGTTAATTAATCCACCAGGCCAGGGACAGTCGCACTATAGGTTTAAAGCGATTTTATCGCCTTGTATAAAGCGATTTTATCGCCTTGCCTTTTAACTGTATTAGCGACAAACGTTAGAACCCATACGAGTCACGCACATGGAAACGCGAACTGTTTCAGCAATACACTTGCCCCGCCAGTGTGCTTCGTAACAGAAAGGTAATGTAGTTACAACTGATAACATTTGCATAGCACTACTTCCTTGTAGGTGTTTGCTTTACTTGCAGCTCAAGAGGCCGGTATACTGCCACCTAAATCAAGGCGTCAGGGTGTGACACTGGAAGTGGACACAGGTCCAGCCATAGTTATCCTGGTCCGTCGCAGTGTTCGAAAATGTGATTGCCCCGCGTATCAATTAGCATCCACCAGCATGGTCCAACAGCAGGCCCCATCGGGGACTCGGCGCAGCCACGGTCATCACTTTGGCCGACGTGCTATCGGTAGTAAGGAGCAATTAGTCCAAGTGCCGCTTCAAGCACAGGGTAACCATCCCTCTTCCCCTAGCTGTCCCCACCAGCCCTGCCAATGCCGCTCGTCCGTTCGTGTAAGTAGTGAGTGCTGTCGAATCACTCCAACCGATGTGTTCGAAGTGACGGTGCAAGGTCACCACTATTTACGGTATTTCATTTTCAGCGAAGGAGGGAGGACGCTGTGGCTGCACCGTCGTAGGCCGTTGCTGGAGACATGCGGAATCACTCGCTCTCCTGGCTTCTGGGAGCCGCTGACCTGCCGTTGATGGAGGAGATATCCGCCGAGGGCTGTATATGACCGCGGACTCGAACCCCGAGCCCCATCCCGGTCAGCAGAGTCCACAGCGCGGCCCAGCGGGGACCAACTAATAACTCGAGAGAGATAGGTGTGTCACGTGGGCACGTAATGGAACAGAGTTTGTCGATACTAACCGGTCAGGCGATTAACCAGCCGCCGCTCCGCCTGGTCCCGGACTGTGATATATGGAGAGCCTGTGAGATAGACACTGTGAGATGTTAGCTACTGTGCGATGTGAGAAAGCGACCCAGTGTGACCTGGTCTATGTGTGTGTGCGTATGTATATGGGATACGACGGCGCTTGCGAGGCCTGGCCTCACTAACTAACTGAACGGTGCCCAATTGTGCCGGAGCAGAGCTGCAATGTTCGCCAGCAGCTACAGCCGCTGACTGACAAAAGACAGACGGCACTCTCGGACCGAGCCAAACTGACGTCCCGTGACTAGTCACCGAGACGTGAACCCGAACTGGTGGGCGGCGAGCGCGGACGACAGTCGTCATTTCTTACGCTGAAACAATATAATTATTTCAATAAATGTGTACTTTGCTTGAGGGTGTGCGTTTTGTGCATTGTAGGGATACCTATTTTGCAACAGGTTGGCCTTACTGCCACTGAAGAAAAAGAGAGTTTCGTGGTATAGAATAAACTCTGCCTGACACATATCTGAAGAAAGGATGAAAATGGTAGCGGCGAGAATATTTATGCCTGGTGCCTAGCACCTGCAAGATCTACAAAGACGTAACACATACTAATTTTCATTAACAAACACTCGTAGATAACTGAACCGTGTATCTTACAAATACCTGAAAATGAATAATATAAACGTCGATAGTTTGTTGGCTGTATCACTCGTATTATACGGGCTTGCGCAACATATCTCCTTGAACAAAGACTGTTCATAAAGGTATCATTCACGTATGATCATATCCCTTGTTTAATTTGATTTCATTTTCCGATAGGTCACCTATCGTTGACTGGGTCTTGGTGGGCAAGTGCTCCCGCAGTGTCTAGGAACGTGATAACAAAAAATGTGATAGCAATATGCCAGTGTAGTTTAACCCTCGCACCTATAAGGGGGGGGCCGGGGTTGAATGGACCACCTCAGTTTTTTTTTTCGCGAGTTACTCTCGCAAAAAGTGGTCGATCACGACGAAGCTTTCCATACCCTCGAGTTAATTAATTTTACATATACCCTGAAAGTTTTATGACCCTGACACGAATGACCTTTGACCTGTGACCTATTTATCGAGACTTTGTTTGGCCGGATCGCGATTCGAAGTATGTCGGCTCACATTATCCCGCGCCGTGCTGAGGGGGGAGGGTGTTTTTGCACCCCCCCCCCCTCAGGTTTTTCGCGAATATCTCAAAGACGGCTGCGCGCACGTTTTTGATACACCTGTTTATGCATCTTTTCCACACATGTTGTGTAAATTTCAGACCCGGGTCTTTCAAGGTCAGGTCTCAGGTCACGTGAAGTGACCTTACCTCAGAAAACGTTCAAAGTCTCGCTACAGCTACACCGACTAAACGATCACTTTGAAACTTTCAGCGATTGATGAGAATAACAGAATATATTAGATCTATTTTTAGGTGTTGTTTTTATTCGCTGGGACTGAGAGCGTGAGATGATGTTTTTCGTACTCCAGCGTAGATGGGTAGCCATTCGGCTTCCACGGTTGACAGTGATGACATCAGTCATCTTTTTGCATACTCGTTAAAGATTTTGGTCTGTACGGGGATTCGAACCCCGGGCCTTTGGATTAGCGCTCCAATGCTCTACCAATCAATGGTAGAGCAGAGGTGGTAGCGCTATTTTTAGGTGTTGTTTTTATTCGCTGGGACTGAGAGCGTGAGATGATGTTTTTCGTACTCCAGCGTAGATGGGTAGCCATTCGGCTTCCACGGTTGACAGTGATGACATCAGTCATCTTTTTGCATACTCGTTAAAGATTTTGGTCTGTACGGGGATTCGAACCCCGGGCCTTTGGATTAGCGCTCCAATGCTCTACCAATCAATGGTAGAGCATTGGAGCGCTAATCCAAAGGCCCGGGGTTCGAATCCCCGTACAGCCCAAAATCTTTAACGAGTTTGCAAAAAGATGACTGATGTCATCACTGTCAACCGTGGAAGCCGAATGGCTACCCATCTACGCTGGAGTACGAAAAACATCATCTCACATATTAGATCTATATCTCATATTTTTCTTATACGTCTCGTACCTATCTGTGACTTAAAGTCTGGTCAATTTTGCGACCTCTCCATTAAAGTCAATGGGAGAAAATTTAATTGTGCCTCTTTTGGACGAATGTCGTTCAAAACCCTCTCAAACATCGGTTCACAGGTAAACATGACACATTGAATCGGGGAAATGCACCTGTGACTCCTCTGTGTATCCCTGAGGTCATCTCGGGTCATAAACGGTCACCAGCAGTTTTTGGCTACAACTCTTGATAGAGACGTGCTAGAGCGGTGAAAACACGACAGATGTGTTCAGCTCGACGATACGGTTCGAGTGATATGCAACATGACCCTTTCCGGTCAGGTCATGACCTTGACCTGAGGTCAAAGTTTCAAAATGACCTTTAAAGTCAACGAATAGTTCATTCGACGCGTCTCGACGAGAGGAACACGATGTTAGCAAAATTGATGTCGTGGCTCTGGCTCTCTTAAGCCGCGCACCGACGGGGGTCTGCGCCAACTTCGCACCGACGCACAGTGGGGATTTTTCCGATCTAGCACGTATTTATTCGTAGAGGGCAAACCATAGATAGAATTGTAGCCAGATTGTGCACAGATGTTGTCTGGTGTGTCCTGGTGAGAATTTTACCTGTAAATGTGCATAATCAACATAGTATAGGGGGTTCAATTGGACCCCCCGCTCAGCCGTTTGGCCCCTGATCAAGCTAGAGCTTCGCGGAAAAGTCAAGCGTGCTGCCTATGACGAAATGAGGCCGAATATATCCAATTTCAAAGTCCAAGGTTATAAGCTGACTTTCCAAGTCAGTTTAATGACCCAACTAAAGTTGGGAAATTGAGACCTCTTGAAACTTCGCAAAGTTAGGGTGTCACGGGGTATTTTGGGGTGCTGATCACGAATTTCATGTTAGTTTTGATCACAGACGATGTCTTTATGCATTTAGGCCAGGTCGGGTCAGGTCAGGCTAGATCAACTAGTGGGCGTCCTGCCGGCCATCCATAGAAGTGTCACCTACTACTGATAGCTTCGTAACATGGAACGAAGGCACCAGAACTACTTCGTAAATATTCAAATGGCTGCTAAAATCGAAATCAGCACCAAAAACTACCCTAGAAACAAGTAAAACTCGAAAAAGTGAACCAAGGTCATCAAAAGGTCAATGACCTTGACTTGACCTTCACGTCACCTTGACACCCACCATTATGCATGCCACCAACATCATTTCACATATTTGAACGTTTAAAACCACAAAAAGACTGGAAACCGCGGATAATGTGAGCTGGCATACGCCGAATCGCGATTCCGGCCAAACATGGTCTCGAGAAATATGCCACAGGTCAAAGGTCAGTTGGGTCAGAGTCATGAAATTTTTAGGTTAGATGTAAAATTGATGATCTCGAGGGCACCGAAAGTTTCGGCGCGATCGGCCGCTTTTTGCGCGAGTAATTTGCGGAAAACCATGGGGTTTTATCCGACCCCTTCCCCCTCCCCCTCCCCACAAGTGCGATGGTTAATAAGGTTACGGTATGTATAATTTACGCTTGTCATCCTATTCCTAATGAATGTGTCTCAGAAAATATGCATCAAATAAATCACGAAGTAAAATTATTCGCCTATGTCAGGAACATACCTATATCGTGCTGTTTGCCCTAGCGCTCCTCGAGTGGGGTGTTAAGATACTCTAATGTGAATATTCCGTGTTCAGGCAAGTTTCGGCAGCCAAACTAGGCGTTGTCTTGTGCAGGAGAAAGTGGCGAATTCGATAGGATATATTTCGGAGTGGAAAAGTGTGGAGAACATTGTTGATTTCCTACATTTATTTAGAATACCATTCCTTCAATATGGTGTCTGTAAGGGTTTTTTTGTGTAAAGGGCATTTTTGTGACCTTAGTAAGGTTGTGGCATACTTTCTGTTTGCCATTCCATTCCTAATAAAGGTGCCTTTCAGACGATATGCAACTTAAAGACCTCGCAAGATTAAAACCAACAGGACAGGACAATGAAATTGAGCTGTACTTTCGGGCCTTGCTGAGCCCATTGAGTAATCACGCATGAGTGTGAACTTTGGGCGCATTTTTCCTGGTTTTGCTGTGGACATACAGATAAAACAATGCCATTTATGAAAAATTCAGACATTTCTTAGCCCTACTGACACAGAAAATAAACAAAAATCCAAAAAAGATTTTTTGAATTAAGAGGCGCTAGATCGGAAAAATCCCCACTGTGCGAGGGGGGGGCGGATGACCGCCCCCCCCTGAGATCTCGAGAACGAAGCAAGATAGCGACAAGCGGTAAACGGCATCAGATACGCACGGACAAGGTCTACAATTTTTACAAAGGTCATTTTCAGGTCAGGTCAAAGATGACGTCACAGGGGTCGAAAAAGTCAAAATGGCGGCGCTAGATATGGAGAGTTTTTCTCGAATAACTTTCGAATTAGTCGAGATAGGAACAAACTAAGGGCATCATCGTGATCCTCTCGTCAATCCGCATCGAATGATATATATGTTGACCTCGAAAGGTCAAGGTCAAAGGTTGACCTCAGGTCACGTGACCTCGAGGTCATCATGTATATCATTCGATGCGTCTTGACAAGCTGAACACAATGAGACCATCCGCGCGGCTGTATCTTGTTCCTGTACGGAGTTATTGGCGAAAAACCTTTGGTGACCTTTGATGACGTCACATGACCTTACAGCTGCCCAACAGCAAAACAGACATCAAGGTAGTGAAGGTTGATCGTATATGAAGTCATGTATGGTATATGGGGCCATTCCGACCCGTTTTAGTGGTAAAAACAGGGAGTTGATTTTTCCCCCATTGACTTATAATGGGAGGTCGCGAAATTGACCTGACCTTAGGTCACAGACATCAAAATTCTGAGATATACAAATTGTAGCTACTAATGACCTAATAACATCCTGCGACTTTCAAAGGCCTCCGACATCTATTGTAGCTCTGGCACGGTGACAAAGTTGCAAAAAAGTGACTTGAGGTTGGGTCATTCAAAGTGACCTGGTGACCTGACCTTAAAGGTTAGGAGGTTCAAACTTGCACACCATGTGTAAAATTGATGAGAGAATAGTCGTACAAAATTTCGCGGCGCTACGCGCCGCGGTTTTCCCACTATCCGCGAAAAACCTCAGGGGGGCAGTTATCCGCCCCCCCCGTCGGTGCGCGTGTTAATTAAAACCCGCGCCCCTTAGGGGGGGGGGGCATCAATTTTACACATAGTGACCAAAGATTCTTCCAGGGGCTATGATAGGTTGGCCACAAATGACGTCAGAATGAAGTCATGTTCTGGCATTTTCGACCGAAAAAAGGCCTTCGTGAGGAGAGCTGTCACCTGTCAGGCCTATAGCTTTAAAGATACAGAAAAATGATCACGACATAAAAGGTGTAGAGTTGATAGGGCTACAAAACTGCTATCTCGAAGTTTTGAAATTGTTGAATTTAAACCCCAAAATAAAAAAAAACTTTTTTTTTGATATATTAGCCAAAAAATCATTTTTTTTAAGTTTCGAAAATACCGGAATATATGTGATAGCACTTACCGTGTTCTATCTACATACCAAATTTAAGATCGATATCTCGTTTTTTGGCCAAGTTATAGCGAAAAACTGCTCAAAAATGATTACGTCAAATTTTCAAACTCAATTTTTGGCATTTTTGACCATGTAGGGCAAAACAAAGACCACCATTAGACTCCCATGACGAGCTGCATCGAATTGATGCCCATTTTATGCAAAAATATCAACTTTGAAACTTGACCTAGTTTGACCTGACCTTGACCTGACCTTCACCAAAACGTGACCTAAGCTGGCCCCAAAGGCTGCCTGACCCACATACTCACATTTATCATGTAAAATGGACCATAAAACATGTATCACACGACACTTTCATATTGTGACCCCCAGTGACCTGACCTCTGTGACCTGACCTGGTATCAGTGACCTCAGATAGCAAAGTATGTGTTTGACGAACAATGTACCATCGATGGTTTCCAATGACTTGTCAATTTACGCGATTTCACAACACATTTCTTGAAATGCCTGTGAACGGTGAAAATCCGACCTTTGACCTGACCTGTGACGTCATCGGTTTTACCTAGGTCAATGAAATTTGGTCACCAGGTAGTTCCCCAGTGAGGCTATTGAGCGCCGTTTGAATTTTGCAAATCGGCCGGTAAATTTGCGAGATCTTAGGGGGCCGAAACGCCCCCCCCCCCACGGGTGGTAGGGTCCGCCGATAGCCCTACCGCGGGGCGCGGGTTAAAGGGAGGGAGAGGCCAAAAACTGTAAAATCCGTTTCAAATAGCCCGACTTTACGATACCTAATTGACCACGGTAAAATGTAAAAGCGGATAACTTAGCCATTTTTGAAGATAGCGAACTAAAACTTTCTGGAGTAGGTCACCTGTATTTTTGCTATAACAGATTGTAAAAAAAATTAAGTCAAAAAGTGAGGGGTGAAAATTTGAAGAATATAACTTTGAGACATTATAACTGCTAAAATTTTGAAAATCCAAAAAATGTGAGCTACTACACAAATTGCATTTAAATTGCCTACCACCAACCGCAACCATAACTGTTTGGAGGCTTATAAATGTCAAGCGCCCGTCGCGCTTCGAACTCGAACTGTTAGAATCGTGAACGCGTGCTCTCATCACGCGGAGTCCAGCTATACCGTCTGAGCCAGGGATGATTCCCCCACCTAAGATTCTGCTCTCTTTAAAAAACGGCTTTGAGTTAACGACGTTTTTGTGGGGATGTCCTGCACATTGGTAAAACATTTTTCTAGATTTAGAGCTAAGCGGACAGGCTCGCTGCATGCTGCTTAGTGCTAGCTGCCTAATGCTTACAGCAAGTGAATTGCACAGTCGCCTGCCGCATGGCCCGCATCCGAACGCACCATGTCACCGGCCGGCGGTGACGGTGCATGTCGCAATCTGCATATGTAGTATCTGCCGGTGAGGCACCCGGCACCCCGCTGCCGACCGGGACGCTCTAGCCATACACAGCGTTCGGGCGGGCAGCGGCGGCGCGGACTGGAGGGCCCCGCGCCGCCGCCGCACTATGGTTGGAAACGGCCTCACGGATGGCCGGGGGTCAACGCGAAAAAATGTTTTGCCCATAACTTGTTAATGCGTAGACCGACTGCGATGAAACTTTGCATAGGTATACCAGTGTTTTTCGTGCATCATACAGTAACTCAGAAATGACGAGGTCACGTCACGTCACGCGTGTGTGACGTCATCATTGCAAGTATGTCATAAGTCGCCTATGTCTTTCGTTATGTTATCGATATCGTGAGGCATTTTGAACATGTTTTGAATACTGCTATTACTGAATGGATATTGTTGTTATGCTTTAGGGCGAGAAATATCAACGTAGTGACGCACAGTGTCTTACTATTGGTCATAAAGGGTCACAAATTTGGAGAAAGAGTATTTATGATTTTTTTTTTAGATTAGGCAAAAAAGTAAGAAATAAAATGACGATCAAATGACAAAACATGCGTCAGATTAACCCGGCAGTTGCTGGGGTATTTCCCCATCCGCCGTTTGCCGGGGGGGGGGGGGCGTTCAACGCCCCCAGCCGATAACTCGCGAACAAATAGGCGCAGCGAAACGCACGAGGCGCGGCAAACGAAAGAAGAACGCGACGAGACGATTCACATGAATACTTTAAAGCTGAATTTCGAGGTCACAGGTCGGGTCAAGGTCAGGTCAAACACTTGAAATCGGGCTTTCAGTAGCATGGACTTTAGAACCTCGCAATCGGTGCCTCGCGTTTCGCGTTTCGATTATATCGTCATCAGTTGGTCCTAAATAAATTCAGTCATCAGTTGGTCCTAAACAATCTGTCACAACTGTCACAACTGTCACAACCCTTCATATAAGTGCTAAAAGAGTGTCAGATCAATGTAGGGGTCAGTCAAGCATAGGCCACTGGCCAGGGTCAAAGTCAGGTCAATCAGGTAAGCACATAACCCCGAAAATTAAAACTGGTACCTATCCGCAGCCCATGCATGACACATGTTTTATGGGTACTTTTGGGCGTAGAACACGATGGTGACATTCATTTTATCATACGAGTACGTGGCTGGTTGAAAAAAGATCAATTTCAGAAATGCATGCGTCATGGTCGTGAAGTAGTCACGAGAAATTGCCAACATTCAGTTCAAGATTTTGGAAACTGTAGAACGATGATCAAAAACCATAGATAGCCATTTGATTTGCCATGGTATTGGCAGTGTAATGGAGTTTACAGCATGTCTGTATGTCTGTTCTGTCAGTGGATATCCATATCCATACTCCAGGATATCCATACACGTTTGCACGATATTCATACTCCAGGTGCAGGGGCGAGCAGTTACTTCTTACGAGGGGTGCGGAGTCGAAGTCAGAGTCGGAGTCGGAGTCGGAGTCGGAGTCAGAGTCGCCCAGAGTCGTGGCAACGAGCCAGGAGTCGGAGTCGGAGTCGGGGTCGGTCAGGAGCCCGCAGTGGAAGTCGGAGTCGGTCCGAATCGGAACAGCTCCATCGCGACTCCGAAACACTGGCAGGGGTCCGGAGTCGGAGACAGAGTCGGCCGGAGTCATGGCAACGAGTCAGGAGTCGGAGTCGTAGTCGGAGTCGGATTTGGCGCCACCACGACTCCGCAACCCTGCTTCTTACCATCATTTATAAGGATAAGCGATTGCAAGACTGACGAGCCGACCTGGTGCTAACGAAGCGACGGGTAGGTACGCCTCGGGAGATGACGCTTCACGGACGATTTTGCGCACAAGTGCGCAGTCTGCTTTTACGTTCCCCTTACGCAGAATTGAACAGCGATTTATTCTGCCAAAAAGCTCAATGGAGGTCGATGGAGAACTTTTTGTATGTCCAATGAAACATAAACGCAATTTTGCAAATATTGCTGTGGTGACACTGCAAACAGAATGCAATGCCGTTCCTGATTTTGAACACGCATGGGAAAAAGAGTCACTCCACTCGATAGCCAACATAACAAGGATTATTTTGATATATAATAATCCAGTTTTACAACGTCATGGAGGTACTCCACATGCTATCACCAGCGCGGTTGTTTAAACCTTTGACGGCGCACCAAAAAAGTCACTGTCAGAAACTCCCGATTCCACGTACAATAATGGAGACTAAATGCGCAACTAAATAATTTTTTCTGCCCAATTCAAAACATTTCATCAATTTCCAACAGAATGACACCCCAAATATACATATATTCCGAAATTGCCCACGGCCATCCGTGAGGCCGTTTCCAACCATAGTGCGCCGGCCGCCGAGTCGCCGCCCGCCAGTGACGCGCAGTCCTCCGCCCAGTTAACACTGGACAGACACCCGTCGGCAGTGACCAGACGCAGCAACCAGAGCAGCAGCCGACCGAACAGCCAGATCGACACAAAACACATGTGCGCCGCAGGGCTGAACTCCAAACAAAGGGGCGACGTATATGGAAGGTAAGCGGGTGCAATTTATTTGAACGTATAACTAAATACAGTGTAAATTATGGCGTTGGAGGCGATGGGTGTGTTTTCGCGCTACCTGTTACTAGGCTATTGAGCCACACTAGGCTATTGAGTTAGCGTAAGTAACAAGCAGTAACTTATGCATAAATTGCTGCTAATCCCCCCCCCCCCCCACTCCCCCTCCTGTCATGCGATACGGCCGCTTTCTAATAAGCCGGAGGGACCCAGTGCGTCGCAAGCGTGGTCGCAGCTGCGATGTGTCGCAAGTTGTGTAGTGACTAGTGACTCATTTTCGGAGGGATCCAGTGATAAGTAGTGTTGTAATTATAATGCAATTTTTAGTGCGTTCTAAACATTGTACCCTGGAAACAATGAGGATCATCGTATATATCTGAGTTCAAAAAGCATCTGATATGCACCTTCTTTGTTGAAAGTTTCAGCTTCAAAATTTGACCTTTTGGCCTGACCGTGACCTGAAGTTTGCCATAACTAGCTTAAAGTGGCTTCAGACGGCACAGGCGTTACTATTTTCGAATTCTGATTTCAAAGTTGCAACGTATACTGCTTTGCTACATGACTCCCGTTTCGGGCCACGCGCCTTATAGCCGGCGCTAGACTTCCTCCGACTTGCAGCATGTCTCCGGCGAGATACCGCTTATGTTTGCTCGGACAGCTCATCTTTGAGCTCTACCAAACTCTGTTAGTCGTCCTCGAAGATAACCGTCGGTTTGTGCCCCACAGAAATAAATCCAGGGGCGTAAAGTCGGGTGACTGCGGAGGTCATGAGGTGGCGGTAGTCTTGAAAATCACCCAATCTTCCGTGTAATCCCGGGTGACACAGCAGGGGCGATCTGCGCAAAGCCAATCGTGTTGAAACAACTGCTGGTTGAAGGTGCTGACACGCTAAATACTGCAGCGAACTGAATAATCGCTGGAGGATGCTTTGGCTCCCATATTGGTTTACCGTCCCCGCATTTCCACTGTATAGTCCTCGAATAAAATGGCACCGGTGATAACGGTCGTCAAGTTAGATGTAAGTGAATCCTAATCTATAATCTAAGATTCGGAATCAGGTGAGCCCCTATACGATTTGGACCAAACTTGGTCAGTGGATAGTACGTAACGTCCTGATTACGACGCACCCAAAATCTAAGCTCGGCCCGCCATATTTACGAAGTTACGGATGTTTGAATTTCAAGGTCATTCGGGAGAGCCCCTGCGATTTCCGTCAAAATTTGTGTACAGACACTCTAGATGCTCCTCATTACGGATATCACAAAATTTAAGCTCGGCCCGCCATATTTACGAAGTTACGGAGGTTTGAATTTCAAGGTCATTTGGGTGAGCCCCTGCGATTTCCGTCAAAATTGGTATACGGACATATTACATCCTCCTCATTACAAATATCATATAAGTTAAGCTCGGCCCGCCATATTTTTTAAGTTACGGAGTCACAAAGTTACGGAATTTCAAGGTCATTCGGAGAGCCCCTCCGATTTTCGTCAAAATTTGTATGCGGACACATTACATGCTCCTTATTACGAATATCGTAAAAGCTAAGCTCGGCCCGCACTATTTCAAAAGTTAGAGATGTTTGAATTTCAGTGAGTTTCAAACATCTCTAACTTTTGAAATAGTGCGGGCCGAGCTTAGCTTTTACGATATTCGTAATTAGGAGCATGTAATGTGTCCGCATACAAATTTTGACGAAAATCGGAGGGGCTCTCCGAATGACCTTGAAATTCCGTAACTTTGTGACTCCGTAACTTGAAAAATATGGCGGGCCGAGCTCAACTTTTATGATATTTGTAATGAGGAGGATGTAATATGTCCGTATACTAATTTTGACGGAAATCGCAGGGGCTCACCCAAATGACCTTGAAATTCAAACCTCCGTAACTTCGTAAATATGGCGGGCCGAGCTTAAATTTTGTAATATTCGCGATGAGGAGCATCTAGAGTGTCCGTACACAAATTTTGACGGAAATCGTAGGGGCTCTCCCGAATGACCTTGAAATTGAAACATCCGTAACTTCGTAAATATGGCGGGCCGAGCTTAGATTTTGGGTGCATCGTAATCAGGACGTTACGTACTATCCACTGACCAAGTTTGGTCCAAATCGTAGGGGCTCGCCTGATTCCGAATCTTAGATTATAGATTAGGATTCACTTACATCTAACTTGACGACCGTCCGGTGATAAATCCCTTTTGCGCAAACTGTTCTGATGTTGTGCCGATTGCGATGAAATTAGCCGTTTTCACGACGGGCTATCCGGCGAATGCACCTGATTTGATCAAATCTGCACCTAATTTCTTTTACAGCAAATATCTTCATTTTATGAATTTATTTCAGTGTTTTAATCGATGATGCTCTCTGATAATATGACAAAGCAGGCATATAAGCAGTTAGTGCAACCCTAGCTGATAGCTGCTAAGAAACACACTGAACCTGATTTGACCAAATCTGCACCTAATCTGTACCAGATGTGCACCAAATGTGTACCAGATGGCCGTCGTGAAAACGGCTATTATGAACGTGTCATGAGACGGCAATGCTCGACGCTGTGATGTATCTCTCAGAATCTCTTGATAACGGACAGGCTGCAGGCTGTGGGGGGGGGGATTTTTTGCCCCCTCCCCCTTTAGTTTTTTCGATATATCTCCAGAACCGCTGCGCCGATCGTCACCAAACTTTCAGTACCTTCCCGTGAATAGCTATTGCACATTGTGACCAAAAAATGTTCCAGGGCTGTGGTAGGGTGGCCGCTAATGACGTCGGAGTGACGTCATTTCTGCCATTTTCGACAAAAAAAGGTTTCGCGGGAAGAGCTTTCAGGCCTACAGCTTTGGAGATACAGAAAAATATTTCAACATGAAAGGTGCAGAAATAACAGGGTTACAAAACTGCTATCTCGAATTTTTAAATTTTTGGGTTTGACCCCTAAAAATAAAAAATAGTTTTATAATATAATAGCCGAAAAAAATCCAAAAAGATTTTTTGAATTTCGAAAAAAAACCCGGAATATATGTGATAAGTCCTTACCACCTTCTATCCACATACCAAATTTGAGATCGATACTTCTTTTTTTTGACAAAGTTATAGTGAAAACACTGTTCAAAATTGATGGCGTTAAATTTTAAAACTCAATTTTTAGCAATTTCAGACCTCGTAGCGCAAAACCAGGGCATATTTTAAGGATTTTTCACTGCGTCCCAAAGGTGGCATAGGGCACATGCTTTGATCGGAAAGGGCACATTGCAAGCGAAATAGTATATAATGCAAGTGAGATAATGTACAGATACATTGTATACTGTGCTGGTGGAGGGGCACTGCAAGCGGGATATTGGGAGCGGGCTGTGATTGCTTTTGGCCAGTCTCGAAATTCGCCCAGTCGTAGTGCGTTCTTTATCCGCATTCAAAGGGCGGGCATTTACATTGAAGAAATAGTATGCAGTGCTCTAGCGAGGAACATCTTGATATATGTAGTTAGGATTTTAAATGACCTTTTCCAGCTTGAGGAAAAGGTCATTTAAAATCCTAACGACATTTACATTGTTGTTATAGTCACTCGTTTTCCTGAACGGCGTTGGGCGTGTTTGACCTCTCTTGACGCACCAAATTGTACCTATGCTTAGAGAATAAAATTGAATATGCACATGATTAAAATGTGATACATACGTCTCTTCATGCGTTTTTCACCCTTATCAATCGATTCAAAATAGAGGTTGACGTCTGAAACATTGCCAATTTGCATTGAATATACTATGTGTTTTAAATAATTAGATGACGTAAGGTCAAACAGTACCCACCTAAGTTGCGACAAGAAATTATCGGATTCTAAAGCTACATAAAAAAATCCATCATAGATTAATGCTTTGGATGAACGGATGCTTTCGATGCTTCGGATTTCGCTTCCTTACTGCCTATCATGTAATATAACCCAAACTTTTCCCAATGGAAGTTCCTTTGTTTAATTATTATGCCCAGAAATGTGTCGATTTTGTGCCATTTCCGGGCGCTTTGGGGGAGGGGGAGCATGGCCCCGTGGCCCCCTCTATATCCTCCTATGGCCAGACGGCCATGACGGCCCTGATCTGACCGTATGCCATCAAATGTCAAACATCGCAATGATGCGATATTTTTTTTCGGAAAACGTGCCGGTATCTCAAAAACTATGATAGCTAGGAGGGCGTAATCGATAGGAGAAAAGCAATCGATATATCTTGAACAGCTCTTTTGTCAATATTTCGCCAGAATTGAGTTCAGATCAACGGTTAAGGCTCCATAGCCAAAAACGGGTAAAATTACAATTTTTGTCAATATAGGTTTCATGAAAAGCTTTTGAACTAAAAAAGGTAGAGAATTTTCGTTTGCACGATAGTTCTTCTCTCATTTTTACCTCGAAATGTCAAGGTCAGAACTTGACCTCACATTAAGGTCATTTCGTGACCAAGATAGATCATGTCGCATATCAGTCGATGCGTTTCGATGAGGCACCTCAAAACAATGATACAGTCCACTGTGCATGCAAAAGCCCTGTTGGGCCGGATTTTGGGCCAGGCTCCGGGCCTGCGGGCTCCAACTTGACATCTCTAAACAGGACTTAAGGGAAGGGCAGGACACAGAGTCTGAGCTCTAAGGACAGGGCAGGCACAGGCCATGAAGCTAAGATAAGACGGATCCTACTTGAGGGCTGGGTAGGATGCAGGGTCCGAGGGCAAGGCAAGGCGCGGGTCTGAGGCTATCATTACACAAGGCCGGAGAGTAGTGCAAGACACAGGGCCTTAGAACACCTGATGATCAACACACCTGATGGCAGGGCAACACGCAGGATCTTAGAGCAGGGCAAGAAATAGTACCTAAAGGTAGAGCAAGACATAAGACACAGGTGTGGCACAAGGCCAGAAACACCGCCCACGTCTTGTCATACCTTCGGGCCCCGAAGGTATGACAAGACGTGGGCGGTGTTTCACGGACGCTGCTATCAAATTCCGCGAGCTGACGTCATACTTGTGGTAGTGTTTGAGCAATGGGCCTGTTGATGTCTCCATGGAAACCCAATTTGACACGTGTAGTAGCAGCGTGCTGCTATCACCGGTGAAACAGGGCCAGGGTATGGGGCCTGAGGGCAGGGCAAGGCTCAGGGCATGAAGGCAGAACAAAGCACGGGTTCTGAGGACAGGTAAGGGCACGGGGTATGAGGACGGGAAACGGCACGGGACCTGAGGGCGGGAGACACCACAGGGCCTGATGACAGGGCAGGGCACAGCCCCTGAGAGCGGGCATGGGACACGAGACCTTAGGGCAATGCAGAATACAGGGCTTGAGGGCAGAGTAGGACACAGGGTCTGATGGCATGGGACGGCACAAGGCCTGACGACAGGGCAGAGCACAGCAACTTACGGCGAGGCAGGGCACGGGCCTGAGGGCGATACAACGCATAAGGCTTAACCCTCGCCCATGTAGGGGGGGGGTTGGTGCAACCCCCCCCCCTGAGGTTTTTCGGAAATAGTGCAAAAACGGCGGCGCGCAGCGCCGCCAAATTTTGGGTACCTTATGGGGCAAACCTTGCGCATCTTTTGATAAAAAAAAATTTGACCGGGTCATGTCAGGTCACGGAGTTATGACGTCACAAAGGGAACAGCCTCCGGCCGGATTTTCACAAACTGAGTGCCAACGCCCGAGGTTTCCTGCCGGTGGTACGGACATCGGTTGATGGATCGTGATGAAACTTCCCATGCATGTTGGGGCAAGTATTGGCTATCATATGGTATAAGAAACTTGACCGGGTCAGGTCAGGTCACGGAGCTATGACGTCACAAGAGGAACAGCGTCCGGTACTACTTTTGAAAAGCGCCCGAACCACTATTTTGCTAATTCTTGTCACCTCAATGGGAATATGCAGCAATATTAGCTTCTATAGGGAGCAAATGGACCTTCCAAATCCAAAAATACAATCAGATTTCAAAAATTTAAATTTTGATTTTTCGAATTTCTGCCGCCGACTGTGACCTTGCCGACTTCCGGCGCTCCCAACGCGCCATTGTTAGAGCTAGGGAAACGAAATACATACCAAACGATAGAGAATTGATCAAGGAACACGATAGTGAAGGTTTCAAGTCGATATCTCCCACCGTTTTGCCGCAATCGCCGCGGAAAGTTGAAAAAAGTCTATTTTTCCGAAAATTTGACCTTTGACCGGTCAAAAGTAGGTCAAATGTTGACCTAGGACCAAAAAATATACCACCAATCGCGTGATCTCGGCGAGAGCAATCCGTTGGTCTTTTCCGCTAAGCTCTACGACGCTCCGTTTTCAAACGCCAAGGGGGGGGTCGCACCAACCCCCCCCCCCTGCATGGGCGAAGGTGGCAGATCGCCGTTTACGGGCGAGGGTTAATGGCAGAATAGGGCACAGGGTCTAAGGGCAAGGCAATGCACATGAGGCCTGGAAGCAGAACATGACAGGACAGGGCCTGAGGCAGGGCAAGGCATTAGGCTCGAGGATGGGCGCGGGGCCGGGGCATGAGGACATGGGAAGGCACAAGGCCTGATGGCAGGGCAGGGCACAGTACCTGATGGCAGGGCAGGGCACAGTACCTGAAGACAAGGCAGCGGCACGGGGTCTGAAAGGCTTGAGGTCAGAGAAGGGCAGGGGCCCCAAACTAGGGTAGGGCAGGGCACGGGGCCAAAAGACGGGAAGGCAGCGCATCAAATTTCCAGGCAGAATATATAAAGTATCGTGTTTGAGGGCAGGGCAGAGCGGGGCACAGGGCCTGAATGCAGAGCAGGGCACAGGGCCGGAAGAAAGGGCGGGGCAAGGTACAAGAGTCAAGACCTAAGGACAGGGCACTGGGCAGGGCACATATCCTAGGGGTATAGTAGGGAAGCACATAATAAGGTGTATGACCAAGGGTAGGGCAGGGCACAAGGACTGGAGAGGGCATGTATGTGCTTAGGTACATAGTAAATCAGGGCACAAAGCAATCGGAAAGCCAACATCTTTTACACAGTAAAAGACCGAGGCATGTTACTTATTTTTGCTCGCACTTTTCGGCTGAAACCGTGGCATTTCAGTGCGTTAGGCGGCACGGGCGGACATCGATAGCAGCGCCTCTATCGGTCACTAGGGAAAGCTGGGCTGTAGGCGACGAAATACCGGCTGAGTTGTCACACGTTGAATAGGTTTATAGACATCCGTCTTGTGAAAAAGTTGAACTTTTGCCTTCAATATTTCTACAGGCAATTTTAGAAGTGTCTTCACATAGATTACAACACCGTTTGGATTATTGTATTCACTTCAAGCCTTCCCTATTGTTCTTGATGATGCGGGAACTATTTCTAAATAGTATTTCTAGCTTAATTAAAAAACATATTGTGCAAACGATGAAAAAAGCATATATGGAAGATTTTAAATGCAATTTTCTCTAGCAATTAATGGTAAATTCTCTACAGATGAAGAAAAAGATGCATGCTAACTGATAATTTAAAGTTCTTGGGGCCAGTTGTTTTCTTCTTTTCTTACGTCGCCCCAATGGCCGCGAATACACTTGTGATAACGCCTATCGGTGGGACGCAGTGGTCCAAATTTCGCGAGGGCTACGTCCCAAAGGCAGGGGGCTGCGTCCCAAAATGGGACGCAGTCAGTATGTTAAAATATGCCCTGCCCACCATTAAACTTCTCGTGACGAGTTGCATCGAATCATTACCCATTTTATGCAAAACTATCAACTTTGAAATTTGACCTTTTTTAAACCTTGACCGGACCTCACTGAACTCTATTACCGGGGTTACATGAGCGATCCGTTCCAAATACGCACTACGCTAATGCGCATCAGCTCCCCACAAACGGATCTACGGCACCGGTTACATGAGACTAATTCGTTTTATCTACGTCAAACGGATCTTGTTTGGCTCACCCGGGCTGACTCCTCGACGGCCGGTAATTCGCATCACAAACGGAATAGGATTAGCGTACAGTCATGGCGCAGTTGCGGCATTTACCGGGACGACTAAGCTAAATTTTAAATAATTATATCATTTGATAGGCTCAAAAACATTTAAAATTAACATGAAATCAAAAAATGAAAACAAAGTTTTCTTGTTTTAAGTCAGTGGGCACTGATTCGCCATGCAGCGACAGCAGGGTGGTCAGAAAAAAATTATCTATCAAAATATTTCATTCATTTTATTTCACATGCAAAGACTAAACCAAAATACCAACATTTTTTTGTTATTTTCTACGAGGCAGCCAATAAAAAAATGCTTAGTATTTTGCATTTTGACGCTTCCAGTCAGCAAAGAATAGTTCTTGTGAAATACGGCCCGAATCGTGTGCCTCGGACGTTTCGGTTACATGAGCGATCCGTTCCAAATACGCACTATCGCTAATTCGCATCAGCTCCCCAAGAACGCATTCAGTGCACCGACTACAAGAGCAAATTCGTATCAGTGACGTCAAACGGGTCTAGTTTGGCTCTCGGCCCGATGCGCATTACAAACGGAATAGCATACAAATGTGGCGCATTTCCGTAGCAATAGAGGTGACTGAATTAAAAATTTAATATCTCATGTCTTTTTTGCATTTAATCTGCTCAGAACATCCTCAATTAACTTAACAAAAAAAGTTGAACATAAAGTTGTCTTGCTTTGACTCATTGGGCACTTGCCTCTCTTGATTCGTCTGTAGTGCTGTCAGAAAAATGTTTCAACTGAAAGTACTTTGATATTTTCTTTTTGGTTTTCACTATATTTATTGACAAAATACCGATATATTTTTTTAATTATTATTTCAAAAGAAGCAAATGAAAAAAAATACCTATTATTTTGCATTTTAATGTTTCTTTTTGGAAAGAAATAGTTCCTGTAATACGGATCTTGGTCCTATTCGCTTCTAAGCCTCTTTCTCAGCGGATTTTGTTTGGACCGCCGATTCGTATTAGCAGGTGGATACATGAGTCGGTAGTACGCTCCTGATTCGCATTAGCGGTGAATCCGATCGTGATACGTATTTGCTTTGCTCATGTAACCGCGGATCGGATCGCCGATTCGTACTAGCAGGTGGCTACATGAGTCGGTAATGCGTTCCTAATTCGAATTAGCGGCTAAATACGTATTTACTGTGCTCATGTAACCCCGATATATAATGTGGAATGCGCATCGGCCGCCAGATGGTGTCCAACGGTGCCGCCATGTTGCGCAGACCAGGAAGCGGCCGCCGCCTGTGTTGGGGAATAGGGAATTCGAGACCTCGATTTACGTTTGCGGTCGCTGCATGCGTTACGTTCAAGCTATGTGGACACGGAACCCGGCATCTTACGCAGAATTGAGTGGAGAACAAGATGGAATCCAAAAAAATCCTCAGATACAAGGAACTAATACGTTAAACCCTTATAAGTCAATGGGGAAATATGAAAATTGCTATATTTCCGCCGAGAATGATCTGAAACTATCTCAAGCATATAGAATCATGATTTCATGCACTGCTTGCAAGGTTCTATGCTTCATATTTGCATTGTTGCCCTTGCGTGACGTCATTTGTGACGTCACAAGTGTCACCATTTTTCTTCAATAACTCCCGATCAAATTGAGCTAGCGAGTCGGGAAAGCCACCAATGGACTCAGGAAGACCTGCCGAATCGAATGATATGCGACATGACCTCTTTCGACCAACTTCGTGACCTGGGGTGCTGACCTGACCTTGACCTGAGGTCAACACCCTAAGTTGACCTGACCCGAACAAAAAGTATATCACTCGATGCGCCTGAGCTAGCTGAACACGATGGTGCCAAAATCGCGGCTCTACGGCCATTTTTGGCGAAGTTATTAACCAAAAACCGAACCCGTGCCTTAGATCACTTGACCTGACCTCAGAGGTCACCGGTTGACCTGAGACCTTTACAGTGGCTTCCTAGTTCCTACCAGTCATTTTGCATTATACTTTGCCGCATACGACCACTTTACCGCTTAATTCTAGTTTAATTAGCGGCGCATTAGCGAGGTGGGTTCAATCAACCCGCCGGGGCAAATGTAGGTCCGGCGAGTGAATTTGAGGAATTCTGAAGATACGATCGTGTTCCCCAATCAATTCTGCGTAAGATGCCGGGTTCCGTATCTTCGTAACTTGAACGTAACGGATGCGGCGGCCGCAAACGTAAATCGAGGTCCCGAATTCCCTATTCCTCAACACAGGCGGCAGCCGGTTCCTGGTCTGCGCAATATGGCCGCCACCGTTAGACACCACGGCAAATAGGGTTGAAGCGGCAGTGCTCCCCTGTGCCAGACCTCCACCAGAAAGTGACCTAAACCGTACCTGATGGTCTTATAACCATTGAGTTGGAAATGGTCATTTCACGATGGAACCGTGCAAATTATATTAGCGGGAAGTTGCGCCCTAGTCACCTCCCACCTCCGCCAGCACAGGTCGTGCCTCAACACGGAACAGGCCGCGCCACCTAGGTGCGCCGGGGAGAACTACAGGTCGCATAGTGCCACCAGATGTCGCGCACACATGAGAGGCGCAGATATATAGATTAAATTGCTGCGCGCACTCCGTCGCTCGGCGTCCTAACGGAAAAGGCCGCTTGGGCTGCGTTGCCTCGAGTCCAAACATAAGTCGTATGTCGGACATACTTACGTGCAGTTGTGGTAGCCGTTGTGGTTCCAGAGCCTGCGCCCACGCTGTGAGTTGCTAAAATACATGCATGGTAGAAATCAACGCTGTTACAATATATCACCCACGATCTAAAATCTATATCTGCGCCTCTCATGTGTGCGCGACATCTGGTGGCACTATGCGACCTGTAGTTCTCCCCGGCGCACCTAGGTGGCGCGGCCTGTTCCGTGTTGAGGCACGACCTGTGCTGGCGGAGGTGGGAGGTGACTAGGGCGCAACTTCCCGCTAATATAATTTGCACGGTTCCATCGTGAAATGACCATTAGCGTTAAGGTTGCTAAGTGAGTCCGGGCGGAGCTATACGTTCGGTGTTTTGGCATTGGCTGGCCTCGACCCCTGGCCCCTTCCTGGGCTCTTCTGAAAGACGCCAAAGTTGACCCAAACTGTGACATCATCGGTGACCCCGAGGTCAATGAAATTTGGTTTCCTTCGATAAATTTGACAGGGCTATCGAACGCCGTTTGAATTTTAGGAATCCATTCAGTAGTTTCGGAGATACGGGGGGGACAAAAAATGCCCCCCCCGCGCGGAAGGTGGCCAGGAGGCCCACCGCCGCGCAATGGGCCTCCCGTAACTGAAATACTGACAAAGCTGACAAAGCTCCCGTAACTGAAAAGCTGACAGTAACTATGAAAAAGAGGCTTATTGAAGCCTTGGCATTTCCTCATTTTCTGTACTGTTTGACTGTTTGGGGAAGCTGTGGTAGTGCCCAAAGACATCGTATGCAGAATGTGGTTTGCGACATTCATACGATTTACTGTCCACAGGGTCGGCTACCGTCGGCTGACTCCAGCATTGTTCACCATGTCGTCTACCAGCTGACCAGTCTGGGATGGTCGCTCTCAGCACGCCGCCACCCAGCACAGTGTGGGAGACACTGGCAGTGATGGCAGTGACCTGCGCCGCGGTACCGGTGACACCCGCTGCGCTGTCTGCGTCACCGGCCACTGGCACGCCCCAGTCGTGCCAGCCGCAGCTGGAGCTGGTCGGCCCGTCCTCGGAGGGAGGCGGTCAGGTGCTCCGAGTGCTGCCCGCCGGCGCCGGCTGCCGCTGCGCTTCGCCCAGACTCGTTATCGACGTCTGCGACACCATGTCCACGCCTTGCGAGAAGCTCGAAGGCGAGTTGCACTGGCCTCGCTGGCGCGCCGTGTCGGCGCTGAACCTGAGCACATCGCGGCTGGAGGTCGTCCAGTACGCTGGGTGGTACGGCGTGCTGGGGGACAGTTCCGACTGCATGCAGCCGGCGCCGCTGTGGGTGGATGGCCTCCGGGTCGCTTCGTGGAACGTCACCAAGTCCGATCAGTTCGTCGTAGGCCTCGAAGGCGAGAAGGAAAGCGACAAGGATAATGACGACGAGGACGACTGCGATGATGACGACGGTTGTACCACTGCCCTCGGCAGGGTACTGTGTTTGAGTGTTCTGGTGGTCGATCAGTTCGACCCCTCCACAATCCTGAATGTGGCGTTCCCCTGGCTGCGGGTGTGTTTGAGGAAGGTCAACTGCACAGGACAAGGCTGCCGGCAGTGCCGAACCGTGCCGTTTCCTCAGCGGTCGGCGGAGCTTTTCTGCGGCAGGAACGGGTCTCTGACACCCGGCGATCGGTACCGGATCAGTGTGTCACCCGATCACGACGCACTGTGCGCCTCCCACCTGCGCAGCTGCCCCACCCGCGCCTGGTTCGTCCAGCTTCCGGTGGTGGCTCCTCAGGAAGTGACTCAAGTGAAGCCGGTGGGCGTTGGGCCCGTTGCCATCAGCTGCATATTCCTGGGTGTCGCCGTCGCCATCGCCGCTGTCGCCGCCATCGCAGTTGTGTTGAAGAGGTTCCGCGGACGGCAGACTGTCCAGCAGACCGAAGTCACCGCCCCGCTCCTGCAGGGTCAGATCAGCGTCTCTCGACCGGTGACCGTGCTGTTGGCGGCTCCAGCGCAGGCTGCCGCCGGCCGGGCGGTGCGCCACCTCCGCCTGAAGCTGCAGACGTTCGGCGTGGACACGCTCTCGCTGCAGGACCGCGCGGTGATGTGTCTTTTCCAGCGACATCCGAGCCTCGCAGACGCGCTAGGACGGCCGCCACTGCAGGGCGCAATGATCGTCTTCGTCGGAGGAGAAGGAGAGGAAGGCGGCGTTGATGAGGGCCTCCGTAGCGCTGTAAACGGCCATGACAGTGGTGAGGGCGAAGAAAAGGACGCACAGGAAAGAACATTGGAACTCGCTGATGGCGCCACGAATGGAGTGGTTGGCGGCGTTCAGCAGCGTCTGTTCTTCAGCCTGCTTCAGTACGTGCGCAGCAGTCTGCTGGCGTGCAACTACAGGCGCGTGTTCGCCGTGGCCGTGGGGGACACGGCGTTGGACCCGCTGCTGGCAGACGTCTCCTGGGGTCGGCTGTTCAGGGTGGACGACAGCGCAGAGCTGGTGCGGCACCTGCTCGCAGCCGCCGCCGCCCCCGCTGGCGGCCCTAACATCACTGACCTCTGCAAGCCCGACCGGCAGAATCCACCGGAGAATGAGGAGCTCTTTTCTGTTGTGGAAGAGGATGAAACACTGGTGCATAGATGCAGAGGAGAGGAAGACGGAAAGATAATAACTCAAAAGGAAAACGTTCAAAGTTGACAGTGATGCACATTGTTTACAATGTGTGCACTAGTGTGTAGAAGTTTATCATAAGTCAGAAATATGTGTTATGGCAGCTTTAGCATGTGAGGCACCAATTGAATTCTTACACCCTATGGAAATTTTGTTAGAGGTGCGGAGGGTCTGGTTGAAGCATCCGTGACCGTCGGAAATTCGAATATTCATTGGATATGTTATGTCTGAGGCTTATCAGTCTGCGCGGGACGAAGAAGTCTAGCTTGCTGGCCGAACGCATGCGGAGATGGTTACAGACCCCTATGGTGTCCCAAAAGTAATGACCTGACAAAAAGGTGACAGGTGACTGAAAGTGAACCACCATCTGCGTGATGCCTTTACGTCACGTCACATATGTATGACCTCAGCGTGTGCGTGTACCGCCACACACTAAGTTACGTTGCTGGGTACTCTTGCACCCACCACCACAACTGGGTGACGTGTCGGTGGAACGGATCGATGGGCCCCCTGGCTACCGGCTGATACATGCCCCGTCGGTGTCGACTGAGGTGTGTGGTCACCGACGGCCGTGACGCCCAGTCCGCCGCTCCCGACGCAGACCGATCGCGCCACGACGAGTGTGTGTGGGTGGAATTACTTACCGGCAGTGGGTGAACGGTATCCATCGAGCAACGAGGCCAGCGTGCAGCAGCAGCAAACTCGGGGTAGCCATTCATTCCTGCAATGCCCCGTGCGGCTGGGCTGTTTGCTCCAAAGCATATGCAGCTGAATGGTGAATGGCCATCTGTCCCATAGGTTATAAGCATACGCTCAAAGCTGCTGTTTAAGATTTCGCAGTGACGTTGGGCTTCTAGTCAGTTATCGGTTAGAGCGGGACGAGTGATTGTTTGAATAAAGACGTGACTGTGAGGCAGGATTGGCGAGAGAGAGCTGCAGAAGATCAGAAGTGGACGGGTATTTGCGTTTGTGCGGCGGCGCAATGCTTAAACTGCTGGCGGTAAGCACTCTGCTTCGGAGGGTAAGAGAAAGCCCCGAGTCACGTCGGCGTCGTCTTAATCCCAACACTGAAGAAGAAACAGCGACTGAGACGGAGACAGAGTCAGAATCGGCGACCGACTCGGAGCCGGAATCAGAGACCGCGCCTACTGAAGCGCAACGTGGAGGGTCAGCGATGGTGGGGAACGATCAGTCAGATTCACAGCTGGACGCCGGTCTCAGGTCAACCTCAAAGGCCTGCGCTGCTGAGGAATCCCCTTTACCACCAGCTCAAGAGTCAGTGGCTCCCACTCGGCGACCGAAGACCGCCCGAGTTCGTCGGACCCCGCCGGGGGCAGACGGGGTGGGTGGGGCGCCGGCAGACGGGGTCAGTCGCACACCGGCGCACCGGCAGCCCCCGGCCCGTCCTGGCAGCTGGTGGCCGCAGCTCTCCGCCGGACGTCTGATCGGCCTGGCCATGGCGGCCGTGCTGCTGGCCACGGTGACGGTGCACTCCTTCAACCAGCTGCGACAGGACCAGCTGCTGCACCGACCGCGTCTCACCTACGGCCAGTGGCTGGCGCGGCGGGAGGCCAACGCCACCGAGCCAGCCGTGCTGCTCGGCACCAGGCGGCTGCGCTTCAACACCACAGCACCCGTGCACGTGCGCTGGCCTGACCACGACACGTGCCGCCACCACGTCGTGAGGTGAGTGGTACCAACACTGGCGGATCGGGGGTCTAGGGGTACCCCGGATTTCGATATTTAAGTGGAAATATTGCTGTCTTCGCGGTAGCGAACAAAATTGATGTGATTTTTTAGAGGTTCACCATTTGACAATAAGCAAACTTCGGGTTCAATGGCTTTGGGTTGGGGCCTCAGCCACATTCTTAACTGGATTAACTGCAGATCCATGGATCCAGTTAACTGGAAGGTTTAACTGGATAACTCCAAAATTTTGGAGCAAAAAAAAAGATAATTGCTTTAACAGAAACTTTGGGAGGGAGCGCATCCCCGGGCCCGAACCCGTGGCATCCAATATGTAACATCTTTCTTCATCTGACAAGACGTTTGGGCAAGAGACAGGAGTTGTGACAGACAACGACGAGCCTGCTTGTTACTTCTGTGATTGAATGATCAATAGCTGAACAGGTAATGCGAGAAATAAATGTGAATCGTTCTTATCGCGTACCTTCCTTCCATTTAACACATCGCTCACATGCACCCACGCTGGCGGCGTCTGTGTGCTGTTGGTTATTTCATGGCGCTCTTTCATTCTCTAGACACCGATGTGTTCCTTCGCGACCGGTATGCCCACTTTGGCGCCGTGTGTCGATGTTTTCGGCACCGCTTTACTATGCACTGACTCCTTAACTGGCTGCCGAGACGAGACGCACCGACTGCACTCGTGATCTGGTCGACCGCAGGATGACCTTCGCGAGAAGGCGACAAACTCATATCGGATTCATGCTAACTATCTGCATAATGAGTATAAGCTGGTTGCCCAATGTTGCCCGTCCGATGCCTCTTAGCCTGCTTAGCATCTGAAAGGTGCAAGTAAGAACGGTACAATGAAAATGCACCGTTCACAAACGAACGTAACGGTACAATGAAAATGCACCGTTCACAAACGAACGTAACGGTACAATGAAAATGCACCGTTCACAAACGAACGTAACGGTACAATGAAAATGCACCGTTCACAAACGAACGTATAAGGGGAAGGGGGTCCGTTGGACCCCCCTTGCTGTTTGGCCCCTGATCGAGCTAGAGCTTCGCGGAAAAAACGAGCGTGTTGCCCGTCACAAGGGAAAGCCGATGATACCCAATTTTAAGGTCCTAGGTCATCAGGTGACCTTCCAGGTCAGGTCAATGACCCAAAAATCGGGAAAATCGGGGCCTGTTAGAAAGTCGTAAAGTGTGGCTGCTAAGGGGTTTGCCGGGGTGCTGATCACGAATATCGTGTTAGTTTCGATCAGAGATTGATGTCTTTAAGCATTTAGACCAGGAAGGGTCAGGTCAGGTCAGGTCAACCGGTAGGGGTCGTGACGGGTATTCGTAATACCTGTCATCCGCCTCTGACAGCAGGGCTGGTAAAAAAGCAAATTGCGTCCCCGACCAAAAAATGAGAGCGAAAAATGACCCCAACCTTTTTACGATTCATGTATGCAGGCTTCATGCAACTACGATCAGGGGCGGTCGCAGACTTGGCGTTTGGGGGGGGGGCAACTTGGCAAAGGGGCCCCTGCACTGACCCGGGGGGCCCGGTGCTAGCTTAAAGGGGCCCACGGGCGTAGTGCATGAGTGCAGAAATCCAGCCATGACCGGTGAAGCGGGGGGGGGGGGGGTAGGGAGCGGCACCCGAGCGGAGGCTCATTGCCAGCTTTGAGAGTGTACTATGTCGAAAAGGTAAGTTCATTTGGAAACATTGGTAATGTCAATAATTCACGCAGCTGTGAATTGACTACCGCAAGAAGTAAAACCGGCTAACTTAGCCATTTTGAAGATATCGTGCTAAAACTTTTGACAGTGGGTCATCGGTATGTGTTCAATCACATGTGTTCCGTTTCTTATTTTTCACTTGAGCACACATGTAAGTTTTGAAGACCATCACAGTAGCAAATGCATCGAAAGATGGATAGTAGTGTGCAAAATATCCTGAATTTGTCGTGCTGCATCGAAAGTAGTGTTGATGAGAAAATGGGTTTTATTCCGGATTATTGTGGGTAGAGAATACATTGTCTGCACCCACTGGAGAATTATTGTTGGTGCAACTTCACCCACTGCACCCGTGGCTCCTACACTAATAGGCCCATGGATAACGCTTCGGCGATACCTATCGCATAGAGGCTGCAATGTGGCCCTTAGAGTACAGTGTCAGACCCCCAGGGGCCGGCGTTGGACCCAAGGGTCAGCGAAGGGCCTCAAAGGCCCCAGATGGGGCCCCAGAGGCTGATGTGGGCCCTCAGAGGCAAATGCGTGACACCCAAAGGTAAGTCTTGGGCCCCCATAGAACATAATACGGCCATCAGTGGCCGGTGTAGAGACCTCATAGGCCAGTTGGGGGCATATAGAGGCCAGTTTAGGGCCCTCAGAGACCAGTACAGGACCTGCAAAGGGCAGTTTGAGACCATCAGAGACCGACTTGGGCACTCAGATGCTAATGTGGGTCCTTACAGGCCAGCATGGGGCCCTCAGAGGTTAGCGTGGCCGCCGTGGGGCCCTTAAAGACCGGCATGGGTCGGCGTTGGACCCCTGTTGCGACCACCGAGTCTTACTGAGGTTTCTCTTTTCTCAGGTCTTGCACTGACAGACATGTATAAATATTAACTGTGTGTGCCTGAACTGACAAGCTGGCATGATGAGATGGCATGCTGAGACTGCTATGCTGAGACTGGCATGAACTGGGAGCGGAAACTTCGGTAACGCTTTACTTTGCATATGATCTACTTTTTCATATGTTTGCTTATCATTGGTTGTTGCCATCTTCATTTTCTCTTTGTCTGTCAATGGTCATCGCTCATTAACTTCTGTGTCATTGACTGTGTTATGCGCTGTCAATGACACATGCGGTCGTCATATTTGGCGCCCGATGTAGCCCGACCCTGGCCAACTACGCTCTACGAAGAACGGCGGAGGACCACGAGGAGGACACAGATGAGTCGAGAGCCACTGTTGAATCTGTCAAGCGCAACTTCTACATGGATGACCTACTCGTTTCGGTTCCAGATGTAGAACAGGCGAGGAAGATGCGTACGAACGTGACTGAGCTGGTGGCCAAGGGCGGTTTCCGTTTGACGAAGTGGACCACGAACAAACCAGAAGCTCTCCAAGGTGTCCCAGCTGATGAAATGAGTGCATCCGGGCTCGACTTGGCGCATCTCGGCCAGGGCACTCAGCGTGCTCTGGGATGCGTGTGGAGGCCTGGTAGCGATGCTCTCGGCGTGAAGGTAACAGACATGGACGTCCCAGCTACCAAGCGTGGCGTTCTAAGAAGACTGTCTATGGTCTTCGACCCTATTGGAATCGTCTCTCCGTTTGTTCTCAGGGCCAAGCTGCTCGTCCAGCACCTCTGGAAGCTGAAGCTCGACTGGGACTGCCAGCTGAGCGGAGAAGAACCCCTGGCTTGGGAGAACTGGCTGTCGGAGATGCTTCATGTCGAGACCATCGAGATCCAGCGATGCTACGCGGCTCATGTTCCGCCGGATGGTGAAGTCACAGGTCGAGAGCTTCACATCTTTTGTGACGCATCCCAAAAGGCCTTTGGTGCAGTCGCATACCTCAGGATGTCATGTGCCGACGGCACGAACACCACCTCCTTCATCATGTCACGGACTCGTCTCGCTCCCTTGAAGCAATTGACAATTGTTCGCCTTGAGCTGCAGGCTGCTGTGTTGGGGGTGAGACTGGCCAACTTCGTCAAAGGAGAGCTCACGTGCAGTCTCGATGAAATCTTCCTGTGGACCGACAGCTCTGTGGTGCTGCGGTTCTTAAGAAACGAAAGTCGTCGGTTCCACACTTTCGTCGCCAACAGGATCGCAGAAATACAAGATTCATCAGAGACTGAGCAGTGGCACCATGTTCCCGGTGAGCTCAATCCAGCAGACGTTTGCTCTCGCGGGATGTCAGGCCCGGACCTCCAGACATGCTCACTGTGGTGGTCGGGCCCCGAGTTCTTGACCAAGGATCGTGAAGAATGGCCTCCGGAACGCGTCACGTCAACGCAAAGCGCAGAAGACGCAGAAATGAAGACTCCAAATGAAGCAGTATTTGCAGCACAGAGCAGCGAGGGGCCACTGGTGGATCCTTCCCGGTACTCATCGTGGGTGAAGTACAAACGCACGGTGGCTTGGGTGCTGCGATTCTGCTAGAACGCCAGGCGGAGTAAAGACAGCCGTGTAAGTGGAGCTCTTACGTCGGCTGAGGTCCAGTCAGCTGAGGTTTTCGTCCTCAGAGAGCTCCAACGGGCGGCGTACCATGCCGAACTGCAAGCTGTCGCCAGTGGATCTCGGCTGCCGAAGGACAGCACGCTTCTTCATCTCTCCCCGTATGTCGACGAGCGGGGACTGCTCCGAGCGAGGGGACGTCTCCGTAATGCCCCACTGGCTGAGACCTGTCGTCATCCTCTCCTCATCAGTAGGAACGATGACGTGATCAGACTGATCGTCACCGATGTCCACAGACGGACACTGCACGCAGGTCTGGAGCAGACGCTCAGTGAACTGCGGCTTCACTACTGGATTCCCAAGGCAAGATCAGTAACAAGAAAGCTCATCTACAGCTGTGCGTACTGCAGGAGGAGAAGTGCGCAGCCCCAGACTCCAATGATGGCGGACCTACCGGCGAGTCGGTTTGACATGTCTCGACCGTTTGCATGTGTTGGCCTTGACTACTGTGGCCCACTCCCCGTTCGGAAGTTCCGCAAGACCGAAAAGCGCTATGTGCTGCTCATCACCTGCCTGGCGACGCGTGCATTGCACTTGGAGCTTGTGAGCTCCATGGATACAGATGGGTTCCTCGTGGCCCTCCGGCGCTTCTTTGCCCGCCGAGGGCGTCCGCGTGTCATTTGGTCAGATAATGGCACGAATCTGGTCGCAGGTGAAAAGGAGCTCAGGAGTTGTCTGGATGCGTGGAATCAGGCACAGATCACCGACGAACTTAGTCAGCGACACATCGAGTGGCGTTTTAACCCTCCCACCGCCAGCCACATGGGCGGTGTTTGGGAGAGGTTGGTGGCGATGGTTAAGCGCGCTTTGCGAGTGGTGTTGGGCAACCAGTGTGTCAGTGAGGACGTACTGCACACCGCGCTGGTGGAAGTAGAATTCACCATCAACAGTCGCCCACTCACTTACGTGAGTTCGGACATCAATGACCCTGAGCCTCTCACGCCCAACCATTTCGTTCTGGGTAGCCCTCAGGCTGCGTTTCCTCCAGGGATGTTCACTGATGGTGATGCGTTGGGTCGAGGGAAATGGCGGCAATCCCAGGTTCTGGCCAACCAGCTCTGGCGCCGCTGGCAGCGTGAATACCTGCCCATGCTCATCCAGAGGAAGAAATGGGTTCATGAAGATCGCGATCTGCAAGTTGGAGATATCGTGCTCATGGTCGAGCAGGGGTCACCACGAGGATACTGGCCGCTGGCCAAGGTCACGGAAGTTTCTCCAGGAGATGATGGTCGGGTCCGGACTGTGACAGTGCAGACCTTCAGCGGATCTACCTATCGACGACCAGCGAACAAGATATGCTTTTTAGAAAGCTGCGTTCAGGGAAGAAACTGAGCAAACGGCCGTGAAAGCGAGAATGAAAGTCAAGAAGAGTGAAAGTTCTGTTGCTAGGCGCTTTTTATCCTAGCCTTATTCAAGTACCGTCCTGCCCCCTGTCTTACCTGTTAAACAGTACCTCATCCATTGGCTGGCACTGACACGATGCGCCCAGCGTACTGCTCGATGCTCGACCTGGAGAAGCCTCGGGCTGCTGACGTACTGCGTGGCCGCGTCCTGGAGCTGAGGGGTGGCGGCGTGCTGCGCTGGACCTGTGATCGGCTGTGTGCTCGGGACTGGTTCCGAGACCTGGCCCGCCACCGACGAGGTCTCCTGAGCCCTGGCCGCTGAGCGGAGGATGCGAGGCTGCGGAGAGGTGACGTCTGCCTGGCGCGGACGACTGCGTGAGCTGCTCGGGCGAACGCTGAGTGGAGAGGTGTAGCGGATGATGGACTCTATAGTTTTGCGCACGGTTTCGGCGTTACGGTTCGCCGGCGCGGTGCGTCTGTACGATATCTGAGTGACTGGCCGGAGAACGGGCAGGTGACAGTGCATGGAGGCTGAGTGCTGGATGCTAAAGCTGCTGTGCGATATCTGCTTTTCTCTGAAATGCGCAGTGCTTGACGCGTGCGTTCGTGCGTATTTTGAGTTAATGTGTCTAGCGTAAGTTTTTCGGCGGTCATTGAGCTGAACGCTGAGTAATCAACGATGGTCGCTCCAGTTAGTGTTCTCCTCAGGCCTAGGATAAGCACTGCAATGGGAGTGTTGCGACCACCGAGTCTTACTGAGGTTTCTCTTTTCTCAGGTCTTGCACTGACAGACATGTATAAATATTAACTGTGTGTGCCTGAACTGACAAGCTGGCATGATGAGATGGCATGCTGAGACTGCTATGCTGAGACTGGCATGAACTGGGAGCGGAAACTTCGGTAACGCTTTACTTTGCATATGATCTACTTTTTCATATGTTTGCTTATCATTGGTTGTTGCCATCTTCATTTTCTCTTTGTCTGTCAATGGTCATCGCTCATTAACTTCTGTGTCATTGACTGTGTTATGCGCTGTCTCTGCTTGCAGAAACCCCACTTCGCTGCATGCGCGCAAGGCTGTGTTTTGTGCCATTCCTTCTGTTTCTATCTTTTTCCTTTGTTTGCCTTTCAATGTATCCTTCCCTTTACGTCTTTCATTTTTGTGTACAATAAAGCGTTCAACGTACAGAAGCATGTGGGAGTACAAAGACCGCTACAACCCCAGAGGCCAGTCTCAAAGGCCAAAGATGGGCTCTCAAAGGTGATGCGGGCCCTAAGAGGCCGGCATCGGGTGTTCAGAATCCAGTGTGGGGCCCTCAGAGGCTAATGTGCGCCCTTACAGCCCAGCATGGGGCCCTCAGAGGTCAGAATGGGGCCCGGAAAGACTGGCATGGGCCGGCGTTGGACCCCAGAGGTCAGCAGAGGGCCCTCAAAGGCCAAGATAGGCCCTCAGAGGCCGATGCGGGCCCTTAGAGGCCGGTATCAGGTCTTCAGAATTCAGTGCGGGGCCCATAGAGGCTAATGTATGTCCTTACAGGCCAGCATGGGGCCCTCAGAGGTCAGTGTGGGGCCCTTAAAGACCGGCATGGGCCGGCGTTGGACCCCAGAGGCCAGCGGAGGGCCCTCAAAGGCCAAGATGGGCCCTCAGAGGTCGATGCGGGCCCATGGAGGCTGGCATTGGGTCTTCAGAATCCAGTGCGGGGGGCCTCAGAGGCTAATGTGGGCCCTTATAGGCTAGCATGGGGCCCTAAGAGGTCAGTGTGGGGCCCTAAAAGACCGGCATAGGCCGGCGTTGGACCTCAGAGACCAGCGGAGGGCCCTCAAAGACCAAGAGGGGCCCTCAGAGGTCGATCCGGGCTCTTAGTGGCCGACATCGGGTCTTCAGAATCCAGTGCGGGGCCCTCAGAGGCAATTAAAGGCTAGTCTTAGAAATGAGGCCACCAGAGCCTGTGTGAGGCCCTCAGCCGCCGGTTGGGCCCCTGAGACCGGTTTAGGGGCCCTTAAAGGCCAGTGGAGGGCCCTCAGAGGTCAACGTGGGTCCTCAGCGGTCAATGTGGGCGCTTGACCGCCACCGAAGGGCCCTCAGAGGTGAGTGTAGGACCCTCAAAGACCGGGATGGGAGCTGTTAGTAGGACCTCGTGGGTTTCTCGAGCCTCGTGACAATCGAATACGGGCCAGGGCCCCCCCAATACGCCCATGGGGGCCCATCGGTTGTTTGGGGGGGGGGGCCAAATGATATGATGGCCCCCCTGATTTGCCTTTGGGGGGGGGGGGGCATGGCCCTGATGCCCCCCCCCCCCTGCGACCGCCACTGACTACGATGCGCGTTTCCTTAGGTTTCATTTCTATATTATTTTTTACGAGCAGTCATATGTACTAAATTGCTTATCAGACTCGCGCTTCGAAATTTCCAGTTTGTTAATTAAATGTCACGGCATCACTCGGTCAGCGGGTAGCGTAACAGACGAAGAACCCGGAAAGGGTAGGGGGCGCTACGATCGTCGAACAGATGCAATAGGTGTCGCTATTGTATCGGTAGCTCACAACGACGACGGCTAGAAACTATCGACCCCGCATGAATTTACCAATGTCCAACCGGTCCGACCCCGGTTCCGAATCTAGTCGTTTGTCTAGTCGTATAGCTGGCTACAACTGGTCGTCAATCGACCCCGCTTGAAATAGCACAGCCGACAGCGGGGTCGGTGTCTAAGCGTCTGTTAGTATGTGTTTGATCATCTAGTTTGATCTAGTTTTCGTTAGCAACTGTCGACGGTAGTTTTGCTGTTAACGGAAGTGAGTTGTGGCTACTAATTGTTCATAACCATGTTGTAGGTATGTATTAGGTATAGATAAGCTGTCAGACTGACAGCTTCGTAACATGTTACGAAGGCACCAAAACTACTTCGTAAATGTTCAAATGGTTGCTAAATTCGAATTCAGCTCCAAAAACTAGCCTAGAAACATATAAAACTCGAAAAAGTGAACCGAGGTCACCAAAGGTCAATGACCTGACCTGACCTTCAGGTGACCTTGACACCCACCCTTCTGTATGGGAGCAACATCAAATCACATGTTTGGGCGTTTCAAACCACGAAAAGCTTGCAAACGCGCGGTTAATGCGAGCCGCCTACGCCGAATCGCGATTCCGGCTAAACATGGTCTCGGAAAAGAGGTCACAGGTCAATGGTCATTTGGGTCAGGGTCATGAAATTTTCAGAGTAGGTGTAAAATTGATCAATGCGAGGGTACTGAATGTTTCGTCGCGATCGGCCGCTTTTTACGCGACCTATTCGCGAAGAACCTTGGGGGGTTGCAATTTGCATCACCCCCCGGCTGTGCCGGCGAGGGTTAAGTGTGTACGTCTTATCCATTTCATTTCCCTGACTACACCTGTTATGGGAGAATTTCTCTTTGGTGACCACGGTAAATAAACTAATAAACAAATAAATCTTAATATCTTCTTTTGTGTCAGCAATTATTCGTAATAACTGATAGAAGGGGCGCCGATTTTTTGTCGATGATCCATTGCGCTTCCATTACCTTTAGCTTTATTCTCAAACTAACAGCGTGCGCTGTCCTTCTGCCGCAGATTTGCTCGCGCTGGCCAGCTACCGCCCGCGGCGCTGGTCAGTCTCCCCGGCAGTGGCGCCACCTATTTCAGATATGTGATAGAGGGCGCCACAGGCATCTTCACGGCCGGTGCTACTGTCGACACTGGCCTGCATAACCGGGGTGCGTTTCACTGCTTTACAACAGGTTAACCCTCGCCGGCACAGGCCATTTTGAGTCCTTCGACGGCACAAGGGGGGGGGGGGTTGGTACGACCCTCCCCCTCGCGTTTGGCACCTGATCGAGCTAGAGCTTCGCGGAAAAAACGAGCGTGTTGCCCGTCACGAGAGGAAGCCGATGATACCCAATTTTAAGGTCCTAGGTCATCGGGTGACCTTCCAGGTCAGGTCAATGACCCGAAAACCGGGAAAATCGGGACCTGTTAGAAAGTCGTAAAGTGTGGCTGTTATGTGGTTTTCCGGGGTGCTAATCAAGAATATCGTGTTAGTTTTGATCATAGATGATGTCTTTAAGCATTTAGACCAGGTCGGGTCAGGTCAGGTCAGGTCAACCGGTAGGGGTTGTGACGGGTATTCGTAATACGTGTCAACCGCCTCGGACAGCTTCGTAACATGTTACGAAGGCACCAAAACTACTTCGTAAATGTTCAAATGGTTGCTAAATTCGAATTCAGCTCCAAAAACTAGCCTAGAAATATGTAAAACTCGAAAAAGTGAACCGAGGTCACCCGAGGTCACCAAAGGTCAATGACCTGACCTGACCTTCAGGTGACCTTGACACCCACCCTAATGCATGGGAGCAACATCAACTCACATGTTTGAACGTTTGAAACCACGAAAAGCTTGCAAACGCGCGGCTAATGCGAGCCGACATGCGCCGAACCGCGATTTCGGCCAAACATGGTCACAGAAAATAGGTCACAGGTCAAAGGTCATTGGGGTCAGGGTCATGAAATTTTCAGGGTAGGTGTAAAATTGATCAATGCGAGGGTACTGAAAGTTTCGTCGCGATCGGCCGCTTTTTACGCGAGATATTCGCGAAAAACCTTAGGGGGGGTGCATCAACGACGGTAGTTTTGCTGTTAACGGAAGTGAGTTGTGGCCCTGTGCTGGCGCGGGTTAACCCGCGCCCTGATGGGGTGCCATTTTGGCCCCCCTGTGATTTTTCTTAAATAGCGCGAAAACGGCGGCGCGCAGCGCCGCCAAATTTTGGGTACCTTACCGGGCATCAATTTGACACCTTCACACAAAATTTCAAGTCACAGGTCACCTCAGGTCAGGAGTTATTGAGGTCAAACTGAGATCATGTTCGAGTAAAAATGAGCAAAAAGCATGGTATCTTGAAACGCTCACCAATTCTACAGTTAACAAGCAATTTTAAAGTTCTTTATGTGGTTGTGTAGAGAAAAGACGGCGCTACAAAACTGCCATCTCGGATTTTCGAAACTTTTGGGATTTTGACCCGCAAAAATAAAAATAAAAGATTTTTTTAGAAAAACTCAAAAATTCCCAAAAAAATTCGAATTTCGAAAAAACGAAATATATGTGATAGTCCCTGCGCTCTTCGATATACATACCAAATTTTAGATCGATACCTCTTTTTTTGGCCAAGTTATAGCGAAAAAAACTGTTATAAATTGATGACGTCAAATTTTTGAACTCAATTTTTAGCAATTTTAGACCTCGTAGCGCAAAAGGGAGACCACCATTGAACTCCCCGTGACGAGCTGCATCGAATAGATACCCATTTTATGCAAAAATATCAACTTTGAAATTTGACCTAATTTGACCTGACCTTCACCTGACCTTGACCTGACCTTGACCAAAACGTGACCTAAGCTGGCCCTAAAGTCTGTCTGACCCACATTATCGCATTCGTCATGTAAAATGGACCATAAAACATGTATCACACGACACTTTCATATTGTGACCCCCCAGTGACCTGACCTCTGTGACCTGACCTGGTATCAGTGACCTCAAATAGCAAAATATGTGTTTGAAGAATAGTTCCCCATCGATGATTTTCAATGAAATGCATTTACTCGATTTTACAACGCATTTCTTGAAATGCCTGTAAACGGTGAAAATTAGACCTTTGACCTGACCTGTGACGTCATCGGTTTGACCGAGGTCAATGAAATTGGGTCACAAGGTAGTTCTTCGTTGGGGCTATCCAACACCGTTTACCGCTTGCCGCTATGTTGCGTGGTTTTCGAGATCTGAGGGGGGGGGGGCAAAATGCCCCCCCCCCATCAGACCGCGTTGCTCGGCAGACCCCATTTGGGCGCGGGTTAAGATTGCGCTATTGTCGATGCCGTGATCGATGCTTTGACATTCCCAGGGTGTAGTGTATTCCACACGTTTACTGTAAGGTTTGCGAAATGACTCTTCTTTGGTTTGTTTTTAGGCTTCTACGGTCAGCTAGTGCGTGACCTGGATGGAAGTACGGTTCTTCAGGAGAGCGGACGAGGGCCGCACTTGAGCGGGGTCGGTCCGGAGAATGGCCGTCCTCCTGGAATGCCTCCATCCATGGCGATCATAGGAGGACAACAGGGAGGACAGTCTGGAGGAAAGCGTCGAGGAAAGGCAGCGGACGACAGAGGAACGAAAGGAAAGGTTAGCCCGTCAGCACTTTTGCTTGTCCTGAAAAAGTGTTTTGTTCGTGATTAGACCGACCAAACACTTATGCAGTTGAAAATCTGCATGCGTATTGCGTAGCTACGAGAAAAAGTGTCTAGTGTCTGTGTCCTGCAAGCTACAGCAACTTAAAAGTGCGCGTGTACGTAAGCCCAGCGACGCCGCCTCCATGATAATGTGACCATCACATCACATTCGGTGCTGGTAGGTATACCCGGAACTCCATCCCGTCATGGTACCGTTGCAGCGTTGATGACCCTGACCCTACACCCCCGCCTCCTTCCCAGACAATACTGCTGGTGCAGGACCCACACCATGTCCTCCTGGAGGGTCGCGGTGCCGACGGCGAGAGCGAGTCCGTCGCCGACTTCAGCAGCAACAAGTGGCTGCAGTTCGTCACGCTCAGGATGAAGCAGTGGAACTTCCAGACGCAGCTGGCAGTCGATCTGGCTGAGGATCTGCTGGTGGTCTATCTAGAGGAACTGCGGGTAAGCCTAGTCAGGTGCAGGTTGAATGAACATAGCTGAATCAGTTATAGACTCAGGGGCCCGGGAACGATTTTCAAGTTGGGGGGGCGAGCCTAAAATGCCTGACATGATGCATATGAAACGTAGCGTAGCTAGGGGTCTAAGGGGATACGCACCCCCCCCCCCCCATCGGGTTCAAAGGGACCTCGTGGCCCTGCGGCGCCATTTGACCGCTGAGGGTTAACGATGGCCATATTTCGACTCAGAAGGGCCCCATGGGGCTCGTTAGAGCACCTCAGGGGCCCTAAATAGCCACACTAAGATCTCCATAAGGGCCCCACGCCGACTTCTGAGGGCCTCTTGCGGCTTTTAAGGGCCCCTCGGTGGTCTCTAAAGGCCCGTTACTGGCCTCTGAGAGTTCTTACCGGCCTAATGAGGGGCCAGTTCTAGAGGTGTTATGGTCCCACACTTATTTTTTTAGGGCCCCATAACGGCAACTGTGGGGGCCCTCATCGGCGCCTATGAGAACCCACACCAGTGCCTCTGAGGGTTTCACACCCCCCCCCCCAACTCTGAGTGCCTACACCAGTGCCTATCAAAGCCCTATATATCGGCGGCTCTGAGGACCACCTGCAGTCAACACCTGCGCATCTAAAGGCCACCCACTGGTGACTTTTGAGGGCCCCACACCGGTGACTCTGAGGGCACCGCCGGTCTGACAGTACCATGCCGGTCTCAAGGACCCCACAGGACTTCTTCTGCCGGCCTAAGGGCCCCTTGCCGGTCACTGAGAACCCCTGCAGGCTTGTAGAGGGTTCACGGCAGCAGCTCTAAAGGCCCCACACCCGTCTGTAACGGCTCCACGCCAGCGTCTATGAGGGCCCACTGCAACGCTTGTAAGGACCCTCACCGGCGCCTCTGAGAGAATCACACTAGCACCTCTGAGCGCCCACACCGGCACCTGCATAACGGCCCCACGCCAGTGCCTCTAAAGGCCTCTTACCGGCGGCTCTGAGAACCCTACGCCGTTGATTCTGAGGGTGCTACCGATAACTGAAGGCACCAGACAAGCCCTTAGTGTCGCTGAGCTTTAATCCCATACCGGCCATCCGAGGGCGCCACGTCAGTGCACCCATTGCCCCACACCCCTCCCTCACACCCGGAGCGGGTAAACTGTGTTATACCCATAGCAACGATTTTACCACCGTTGCACGCTATGTATTTCTCAAAGTTAACTCAAAACGGTCAACTTATGGCCAAGGTCAACTCAGACCCAAACAAAGCGGGATGACAATAGCAGATGTTGTCAAATCGTTACTGTATCAGCAGAAACTATTCAGATGGCAAGGGAAATGCCGTGTCTTGATGTTTAGATGTATAAAGGAAACAAGAAGGAAAAAAGTTCGGAAAAGGGAGGAAAGATCCTTTCTCGCTGCCTCAATGTTGAGGGGGCGCCGCCCCCTCGGCTCTCAAGTTGGGGGGGCAAGCGCCCCCGCTGCCCCCCCTGTTCCCGGGTCTATGTATAGACTAAGGGAGACTTACATAGGTGGGTCAAGAACGCACTGGTAGAACTAAAAGTGAGCCAGGTAGGGACTAGTTAACTCTAGGTGAGGCAGGCACGGACTGGAGGTGCTGCGTACGGCAGGGATGCCAGTTACTTCATGTAAATATGAAAGGAGGCATTCCAAAGGAGCTATGGAAAAGCCCAGAACAGATTAACTCCTTGGTTATATCGGAGCCACGGATGAGCTTCGCAAACTTCGGATTTTGGTATCATATGTGCCATCGCAATCTTCATCGGAATTCGAAGTCATCCGAGCACTTATCCTTTCTCTTCATGGGGTCGTTGACCCTCAATTTTCTCATGTTAAAGGGACCCTCCCACCTTAACATTAGATTTGAGTTGAGATAGCCAAAATGGGGTCCCTGGCTCACAATTACCGGTTTCGGCACTCACAACATCGAGAAATGCCTTAAATCGGAAATATTGAATTTCAAAATTGCAGCATTTTGATTCAGAGGGGCTAATGCTTAGGAATACCCCTCTGAATGTGTGACGTCAGCGCAAATATCTAAAGATTTTTAAATGTTTGACTAAAACGTTTTGTAGCACGCGGTGGTATATGCTATTTGCGCGCAACATCTGCCGCAAACGCCGCACTTCTAAAATAAAGTCGCTAGAAACAGCGGAGATCCCAAAAAAGTAAACAAAAGTAAAAGTCTAATATCTTGAAAACCGGTGAATATTTTTCGGTGAAATTTGGTAGATATTCGTTTTCGCTCTTTCTGAACCGAGCGACATCACTTTCATGCCAATTCATAAACTTTTTTGAAGGTGGGAGGGTCCCTTTAACTCTCTTTCGCTTTTGACCTATCACTCCAAAGGCATTGTGTTGGCTCTGATTCTGGACGTTCGCGTCGCGATGGTGTTGCACGTTACGATGTTACTGGACAGCACGCACTGACAGCCATGCGCTACTCGTCTGCCGCCAGGCGGAGCCGCTGGTCCAGCTGGAGAGGGTGATGCAGTTCCTGCGGCTGACGGTACCACCCGAGAGGCTGGCCTGCGTGCGACACGTCCAGCCGCCGCCGCAGCCCGAGGTCGACCCGCGCGCCTTCCGCGACCCGGCCGTGCGGCGTACCATTTCTGAGAACGTCCGTCAGGTGGCGGAAATGCTGCGCCAGCGCGGCTACACGAGGTCGTTGGAAGCTTACGAGAGGCATCCTACGGCGGCCGGTGGACGGACCGAGCTCTGAGCTAGGAGTTACCGGAGAGACCCTTGGCAGATGAGCCATGCACACGAGGGCGCTGGAGGGGTACGAGATTAAATTAATGTGTACGGCTAGTGGCCGCAGACCGATCGTGAAGCCAGGGGAACTCCACGTGCTGCGGTGCTGCATGGTACACGAGGTCCCTGGGCCCAATCTCATAGTGTCGTACCTTCCGTAACATGTATCATTATGCCCGTGTTGGCACTTGGCAATATCCGAGTAGACGAAAGTGAAACGATTCATCGAAAGGCCACTGCACGATGGACTGAAATGCGTGCGAAAAAAGTTTTACATTTGATTGCCGCCTTCTGCAGCTGAACTTCGACTTGAACTGTCAAATCCTTTCTAAGGCATTCATACAAACTGGGCCCTGGAAGGTTCCGATTGTCATTAGACGGCGGCCGGTGAACAAATGATCAAAATCTTCTAGTCTTTTCCAACTACTTACATATGGGCGTCTTTTATCTATGTAAACATCATGCCGATGTCGTCGTCTGCAACCTATGGGTGACTTGACAACCGGTTTGGACCTACTCATGTAGCAATAAGTGAAGTGCAAGGGACAAAACCATGAATCATGTGAGTATGATGTGTGTGGAAAGATGTGCACTTGCCAACCATCTATGTTGTTGTATAAATTATATAAAAAAATAGAAAAACTAGTTGATGCATTGTAAAACAAATATGTGTGCTTAGTAACTATAACAGTTATATAAACTGTTATAAACAGGCTATGAACAGTTTAAAGACTGAATCGCGGGGAAAGTTGCACGCCTGCAAAGAAGCGTCGCACTGTGAACGTCTAAACGGTTTATGTAAACGTGGCGTGCAGTGTGCACCATGCGCTTGTGTGAATATGAATTTTTTTAATATATCCAATTTTGTGCATTATTTGAACATTAATATGAGCAAAGGCTACAATTTCTCGTATTACATAGTATATATAACGATGCTCATCACAGCCATCCATTTCATTTGTATTGCATTTCTGAATAAATGTTATCAAACGTCCAATACCAATATGCAATTGCATGTATATTGTATAGGTATCAGTGTTTGGGGCTACCTGAGAAAGAGCCAAGCAATACAGTGGATCACATTCACATTTTCCCTTCGATGGACGATGTAGTTACGAACACCATTTCGTTGTCGGTATAAGGTATATCTGAACAACAGTCGATTACGCAGGGGTGAAACGCTTGGATCGCAGCAAATAGAGGCACGGGCGTCCGGAGATCTCTAACCGAAATATGTTGAGCAATTCTCACTGATTATGCTTCAGTAGCCTAGGTACATATATTTCGTTTTCTCCCATAGTGCTTTCACTACATTGTTTACCATACCTAAATTGAATGCTGTTCACCCACTTTCTTACATTATAATAGGAGTTAGGTATAGGTATGAATGCTAATTACACTATTCATGATATATAAACCACACAAATAAGAAATGCCTTACTTGTCTTATGCATGGGCTCTGGCAAAAACAATCAAATGGAGATATAGGCCTAACGACCTATACGAGCCCGCAGGCGCGTAACCACGAGTCTGAATTTACTGGGGACCACATTGAGGGCCGCAAAGATCGAATATTATATTTAAGATGTGGGGCGAGATAGGTACGTGCGGTGGTTGGAAAACTGTTAAGGATAAAAATATATCAACAAAAAAAAAATCGATCTGTCCGCTAACTTCGGTTCCTTTGTTCATAGTTTAGGTGTCTTAGAGGGCTCTTGTTTTGTTGACAAACACAAAGTCTAAATATGAACATAAAAATGTATGGTCGAAAGACATTCTTAAAATGGCTGCCGTTGCCTGCATATCACTCTTCACGTGGATCTAGAGACAATATTTGGCTAAGCAAATTGAGGAGGTCTTCGTTTTTACTGGGGACGGTCCCCAGTAGTCCAAAAGTTACTGGGGACCGGTCCCCAGAGTCCCCAGTGGTGGTTACGCGCAGAGTAGGTATATAGAACACCGTTACGCGCCTGATACGAGGTGTAGGGGAAAGTGGGTGTATTGCGCCCTCCTAACCAATTGCGCCCACCAACATTCCCACGAATTCAATGGCATGTTTATAATTTTGTGTTCGAAAACAATATTTTCACCACCTGATAGTTCATTTTATGGCCCAAGCTCTCCGACGAAGCCAATCAGCAGGGCTCAGTTACGCCATCAAAGATATTACGGCGTTTTCTTAGCTTTTTTGGAGTATTTTGAACCGTTGGCTATAAAAATCTGTGATACGTGTGTGATTTTCAGAGTGATATTTAGAAAGAAAGCCCATTCTTCAATTATATTTTACTTAAACAGTAAACTTCCTTCAGCATATTTATGATAACTTCTACGCTTTTATTAAAAAGTACCTCAATTCTAATTGCGCCCATGGCAATTGCGCCATGGGGGCGCAAATAGAATAATGGTGTAGCTATTGTATCACGACAGTATGAATGCACTATTAACTGATTGCAATAAAGAAGGAGTTTAATGCCAGGCAGGGGAGCAGTCCGCTGTAGCCAGTCCGCAAATTATTTCTCTCGTCAAACTTAAAATGCAGCTGCCATTTAGGCTGACAGCTTGTGGTGTAATTGACAAAATACGGCATTTTTAACATGGACTCGGGCGTGAGAGGTGACAGCTATGATCAAAAAGTAAAAACTGATGTCAACAAGTTGTCGAAACGATAAAAATTAATAATTTTGAGAAAAACGATTGAAAATTTAACCATACCTTCACATATATCTAGTCGGTTACATAAAACGTTTTCGTTGCACTTTTACAAACATATGGACACATGTTAAGTTATTAACCTGGACAAAAAACATCGCTATTTATATCTACATTTATTATTTATCCAGCCTGATTAACATTATAAATGTTTAAGTAAGCCGCAATGACATTACACTGCCGGGGTGTATGCATTCCGTCTCATTCGCTTAGCCATGTTTAAGTATAGGGCGCAATTTGATTCTAATTGCGCCATCCCCCTGGCGCAATTTACAGCAGTTGTCGGTAAATGCGCCCTTTTGCATGTTTCTGAAAAGCAGCTGTCGGAAGCAAACGAAACATTCTTAATTGATCGGGAGGCTCTTAAATCGTAGCTAATGAGTTCCTCTTTGAAGTGGTTACCAGTGCATGCATATATCTCCAGCGGTTTTCTTACAATTAGCGTTTTTCCTTAAGGTGGCGCAATTCACCCTCCTTCCCCTAGCCCTCGAATAAAGGGCGCATTTTCTCCTGCCAGAGATTTTAGCACACGACGAAAAGACGGCGTTAAATGCTTCAGGTTAATTCACATTGTAGCCACTAGCCAGCCTCGCTTTAGGTCAACCATATATAGTTTTTTTATATGTAGAATGATTATCCACTGACCCGGAAGTGACGCTAGGTGCCGCTGTCTGCACTGATAGGCCATATCCGATTCAGATTTCCCGCGCCGCTAGTACCGAGTCTCGCCGTCAGATGGCAGGCGCAGGCGGGCGGCCGGTCCTGCCTGCCTGCCGGTCGGGGTTCATGGCAGGGGCCGGGGCCGGGTTAGGGCGGCGGCTGTGAGTGTAGGAAGAGGCTCGGGAGTGCATGAGGTACGGCCGTGGCGCGGGTCTACTGTGTCGGAGGGCGGCGGTCGGTGCAGTTGTCGCGGCTGGGCCGAACGGGGACTGCGGGCGGCGTGCGGGTCGTGTGACTGTCGTGTGGGAAATTAACTTGGGCTGGTGCCCACTGCTGTTGCTGTTGGTGCTGCTGCTGCTGCTGACACTTGAGAAGAGGGTGCTGCTGCCAGGTGAGTGCTGAATGCTGTTACGCCATTCGATGTGATTGAAAGGTAGGCCTAGTCCTCAGTTTGTCACATGTCACCTGTCATGTATGCATATCCCCGGCCATACATTGTGCGGAGTTTGTCAAGACCAGCTTGCCGGTTTTGCATGTTCTTGCATTTGCATACGATGGCAAGCTCTCGACTGATGAAGAAGCTTATACGAGTATCTTCATTTTTAATAAACTGGAAACGGGTACGGTATAATCTGCCACGGGAAGATACGGTGACGTGCAGGCTCACACGGTGGTAGGCGGCCCTCCAGCAAAAGAGTGGTTGGTTAGCCTATGTGCTTTTGGTGTAATAACTTCACATGACAGAGACACTCCTGTAAAATGACTCAATAGAATTGAGAAGAGGGTTCGTGCACACATTTCGGCAGTGGTTTTCTAAGCCATGACGCATTCATTAATGCAGATCGATTATTGTGATGTTGTCAATTAACCACTTAATACCTGGACTCTGGAGAGCCGTACATACTTGGTGAGGTGAGGTTCACTTATATCGACGGGGTTATTATGGTTTATGTTTATTGATCACATTTAATATTTATCCCACCCATGCAGCATCGATATCTATAAAAAAAAAAAATATGTCATAGTTGGAAAATCAATCCTCTGCCATGGAATGACGATTGCTTTCCTTTTTCAGGCAGTGCAGCTGCATCAATCGAGAACGTCCCGTACGGAAGACGTGCTCGACTTACCCCTCGACCCCTCCACGACCCGACCCCGCCAGTCCATGGCCCCAGGTGTGGGCGGCAAGGAGCCCGATGGTTTCCAGGGCAGGCCCCTCGACGAGCTGGATGGTCCCGAATTCCTGGGCGGCATAGGTAAGTACCAGCCAGAGCTCAATATTACCGCAGCGGGGCTATGCGTTGTGACCGCAGCAGATTCTCGAGTGTAATTGATAGGTAGTCGAATTGTGATTGGTGTAGTCTTGTTTTCGTAAGTCTGCGAACCCGAATAACGATTGTGAGACGTGAGAGACCAAGTGTTTTGTGTCGGTTTGTGATGTGTATCAATGCCGATGGACGTTTATTCGTACTTCTTTCACTTCCTATAAAACGCTATGGTCGCCCCAGTCTCCCCAACAGCTATTGAACAATGAACATGTTCATAGCTCTCAGGTCAGGACCTAAGGGCTTCTGCGTTCTAAAGACGGGCTCGGTGTTGCTCACGGAACAGTGAAAGAATATTCAGTCTACCCCGCTGTCGTAAAGATTGTTGTGTCGTTACAAATTACAATGTTTTGGTGCTTTGAGCTTTCGGGCGATTGTTCGGGCACTTGCACCTTAGATACCCGGTCACTTTGCAGTGCACCTCTGATTTGTTTTGTAACGTCTACGGAGACCCTTCCGGTCTAACGACGCTTTTTCAAAGCCAGAAGGGTTATTAGGGGAAACAATGGTCAGGGCGGCCACCCTGGTGAGCCACCGGGACTGAGGCCGTCTGGCGATGGGCAGGTCAACCAGCCCCGCTAACGGTCCCTCCACCGCACGTGAGCCTGCTCCTGAGGAGCTACTCCAACTCGCGTGGGATGAAGGTAACCGTTCAGCTCGGAGGAGAGGGTTTGAGACGTTGAAGGGAAGGATTGGACTGTCCCGAGGATGAAGAAGGACGAAAGGATGACGCTTTAGGTATCTTGTCACCTGTGCATCTTGTTCATCAGATGAGTTATTTATTTGGAGCCAGTCGATCGAAGAGATGTTTTTGTTTTGTTGCTTTGTTGGGTTAGGCCCTTTCGGTCCAATGAGACCATTTCAGAGCCGGGAGGATGATAGGATATAGGGGGAGACATTGGTCTGAGCAGGCACCCTAGTGAGTCGCCGGGGCTGAGCCCGTCCAGAGGACAGGCCACCCAGCCCCAAGGCACTCACTGCACCCGGCTACGGGGTGCGCTCCCTCGGGAGCAGCGGTGCCGCTCCAAGGGAGCAGCCCGCATGAGATAAAGTTGCCTGTCCAGCCCGGAGGAGGGTTGCGGCGTGGAGGAGAAGGATTTCAGTATCCTGAGGGTAGAAGCACGGAACGGTGATGGATCGAAGAGAGCTTGGTCGAAACGGGATGATCCAGCGCATCTCGCGCCCATCGGTCGTTGTTCGCGGTGGGATGATGACACTCCAATCTGCCCCTTTCATGGCGGCCGCCCTCGGCCCCGGCTCGGCCTCCGTCTCCCAGACGCCCCCTCCCCCCCCCCCCCCTCCGACTGCAGACGGAGGCCTGGCGGGGGTGTGGCGCCGTCTGCCGACCTTCCATTGGCCGGTCGGTGACCTTGGTATTCGTGCGCACTGCGGCCGCCTGGCTGGCCGCCCGCCAGCTTCGAACCGCCGCCGCCAGGTGTCTCGCCAGTCGCGATCGATACGGCTCGCCTAGGGCGGCGGCGGGGAGCGGGGCTCCTCCAGTTCGCGGCTGGATCCGAACGTAGGGCGACACGCGGGGCGGTGTCGCTGAAGCTGGTTCTTCACAAGAGGAGCGCTCTCGGAAAATGGTAACAAGCGTTTCCGGAAGCAATAATGCTGGTGAGTAGAACCACTCTTTTCGGGATTAGAGCTTGTGATGTTTGTTACTGTAAGTGCGTTGAGCTCATGACCCTGTTCGATGTGTGCGTGGGCTCTACCGTTCTGGTACTTTCCATGCGTTCGGCTCATGCTGGACGGCCCATGGTGATGCTCCACTCAGCGAAGGGCGGCGGCAACGGTTCGATTTTGGGTTTTTGCACAATGCACCGTACTTGATCTCAGGGGCGGCGGATTCGGGGGGGCAGCTGCCCCCCCTGGCAAACTCGTGGGGGGGCAAAAGTATCTTTTTGCCCCCCCATAATTTGTGACATAAAAGTTAGACAAGAAACCATATACCTAATTATTCTGTTCGATCATCTGAAGATGTAACCAGATGCCCATGTACTTTATCATACGTTGCCTTTCTTAAATGACAAGCGTTCGCGTTCAATCAAGGGCGGCGCCACCGTGGGGGCAGTGGGGGCAGACTGCCCCCACTGGTAGGAGGCCGTGGGGGCAAGACTATGTTTTTGCCCCCACAAAATTTGGCTGATGTTGAAAAGGGAACAGAAGACCAGTGCAACATTCATGATAAGCGGTTATAATAGTACGCCTGTTTTTTACGGTCCCCGTATCAAGTGCATCAGCAAAACGTTCGTTCTCGGACCGTCTGTCGCATATCTCCTACTCCCACTCATTCTCCTACTCATGTTCATTCACCGTGATTGACTCCCGACAAATCATCGGCGTCACTTGCTGACTGTGCGTCCAGTTAGCGATGGACATTGGGTACAGACTGGTAGGCCTCAATCACCCTTAATCGTCGAGAATGGTCACGTGCTGACTAAATACCAAGACGCACCCGTATCGGAGACCTCTATGTTGCGGCGTTAGCCGTCTCTGTAGGAAGCGGGCTCTCTAGCAAAAGCTATTTTGTCTACAGAAATTAGTTACTGTGGAGCATATTGCTACCAGCCATGGCAACCACGTAAGCTCAGTTACGAACCAATTCCAGCGTGCCTTTAAGCAGGAGAGCCTATAAACGTAACATTTAGGTGAAAACGAACTTATGGGACACCCATCTCACGTGCTTTCAAGCATTTTTGGGATGTTTCGGTTGGTTTCAGGTTCAGTCCGAGCTCAGTCTGGGTTTCGGTGGTTTTGCCCGGTGTGTGCCCTCAGCTCCGTTCATCCAATTCTGGCCCAAGGCAACGCAAGAGCGCTGCCGGCATCTAGTACCTAATTAAGACATGTTTCCCATCATTTAAATGAATGCTTAGACTAGAGCAAAATGGATGCCAGAATCGTGATCAGTGGCTACGAAATCATCACAAAGGACTTTTCATGTGTCAAAGTCAGGGGCGGATCCAGAAAATCTCCAAGGGAGGGGCCATTAGAAACCAGGAGGCCCCCCACCTGTTGGAGGCCCCATCTTCCCACTTGTTGGCCCCCCCCCCCAAAAAAAAACTGCGTCTATTGAGCTTATCTAGCTGTTCAGTGGATGCGAGTGGAGGCCCTCTGTGGAGATTAAGAGGTCCTGTGTTGGCGAAGAGGATATCTGTGCAAGCTTGGAGTCCCTCTGTGCAGGATAGGAGACCTTCTGTGTGAGTTAGGAGACCCTCTGTGTTGGCTAGGAGGCCCTTTGTTCGGATGCGAGTGGAGGCCTCTGTGTAGGCTAAGAGATTTTGTGTTTGTTAGGACATCTGTGCAGGCTTGGAGGCCCTCTGTGCAGGTTAGGAGGCCCTGTAAAAGTGGTCATCTCTGTGAGTATAAGAGACCTCCAAGTTATGAAAAGCTTTACCAATCTTCTAACAAAGAAGTCTTCTCAGCTAGTCTTCTAAGAAATAACTAAGTGGGTAGGTTAAAAAAAACTCATCGGATTTCGGCCACTTTATTTTCAGGAGGCCCCCTTTTCAGCTTTTTAACTTTTTATTTTATTTTTGAAAAAAATCGGCCAAGGGGGGGGGGCATGGCCCCCATGGCCCCCCCCCCCCTTGTATCCGCGCCTGGTCAAAGTCAACCAAAGGTCATTCGAGGTCACATGAGTACCATAATAATTTTGAATGGCAACATCTAGGGGCAAGTTGCTCATGGATTTTGCAGATTGGCGTATCAGACAACAGTCGGGTCACCTCAAGCTTGCCCCCACTGGCGAAAATTCGTGGCGCCGCCACTGCGTTCAATTGGAGTTTTCCTCTCTTCAACCTAGTTTTGGAGGCATTATAAGCGTCAACGTGACGCAGCGGCAACCCAGGCCTTCAGTGACCGCTTACAGGGGCGGCAGAGGAGGCATCGTCCCCTAATAAACTTTTGGAGGAGGGGCAAACGTATATTCTTGCCCCTCCATAATTTGTGCCCTAAACATGGGGAAATTTTTTCATAACCTGATATTGCAGCTATGCGCTCGTACAGTTTGTCCAACGGTGCCTTTTGAATATGTGTAAATGCTAACCATTTCCGCTTTATAACATTTTTTTGTCTTTTCAGATTCGATTTAGAGATATTTTAAGTGTGCAAGAGACCCAACTCATACCTTCAGTTGGTCGTTTGCCGCGATTTTGTACCTACATAAATGCCAAATCGCAAGCGAGCGGAGACGGAAGGGCTAGCCATTCGCTTGCGGGTAGTTAGGACTGATGAGCGTTCATAATAAGCCACACCCCTGATTTTTTTTCGAGCGCAACAGTTTCCAATGCATAAAATGGTAAACGCCGAGGTCGTACACATTGACCACATTGACCAATGCACGGGTATGACACCCAAAGGCCAGTCATCAGAGATCTGCTTTGGGCATTCGGAGGCTTGTGTGGGGCCAGTGTAAAAACTGGATGTTCACAGTTCAGTATCCGATTTATTTCAGTTTTCACTATTAAATAAGTAAAAATTAAAGTTGGAAACTTTGGAGGGTTAGGGCACTGATCATTAGTGGGTCTCCCTCTCATTCGGAAACACGAATGGATCTCGTGATCGCTTTTCCTGAAGCATGCTTCAGTTTGATCTACAGATTGCAATCTGTAGATCAAACGCTCACCGTTCCGCGATCATGCGACAAACAGACGCCCTCTATAGGTTTCAATCTTCCCTGGGTCACACCAAAGTCCTGGTTGTAAAGTCAATGGATGAGGTCATTCGGCATTGTAGGCCCACATTAGGCCCAGTGATTCTTGAGTGCCAGAACCGGCAGATGTCGTGGCAAAATTTGGTGTGATAATTTGGACCTTACCGCAGTCAGCGCACCTATAAAGCCCTACTAAAGAAATGCCCCACCCAGAGCTTCTGGATCCTCGTTCCAGTCCACCGTTCCTTCACCCTAGCCTCAGCCCGCCGTTCCCAGCTTGACGGGCGTTTGGGCCTTAGTTAAGCCTTGCTGTAGGCTTACTGTATAAACCCATCGAGACAGCCCGTCTCGGTGAGCTTAGTTGGCGAACTACTGCCTTGGGGTGGGTTTCTGGCGGATCGCTGTCCAAATAGGTTTAGATGCGACTGACTGTCTCTGAATGTTTGGTAAGCGGTCTCCTCCCGCTGTGAGCTGGTTTCAGTTGATATCTGTCTCAGAAATACTTTTTAAGGGAACGTTAAACGGAAATCGAACGTAAAAGGAGCAGAGGAAATGAGGAACGAACAATGAGGTAAGGAGTTACCTCATTGAAGAATAGCGCTCGCCTACTTCAAAAGGTTTGGCACCGTTCTTCAACATCTGATATGCGATCGGGTTATGGCATATTTTTTCCCATTGGAGCTTTTTTCTAATACAGCAATACGAAAATCGTTACATAGTCCACTGGCGGATCCAGGGAGCGGGCATTTAAAGCAAATACCCCCCCCCCCCTGCATCGCCCGAAATAGACAAAACGTAGGTACCTTATGTTTCCTAATAATAAAACTTTCATCAGTAATTTTTTGCTTTATACTGTTCAGCAGCAGGTCCGTAAGGAATCGAAATCCGAGGAGTTTTTGGATTTGGGACATTTTTTTTGGGGGGGGGGGTATGTCCCCTACAGTGTCGAAAACGCCTTTCTGGATCCGCCTATGACATCATCTCGACTGGGATCTTGCCCCCCCACGCCAAAATCGAATCCGCCGCCACTGCTTGATCTCCGTCTGATACTACGGTTGATTGCCATCGCAGCTGTGGTCCATGAGTCACAGCCTACAGGTGTTTGTTGCGCAGTTTGTACCCTACAGCTCTTCGGACGTGTTCTGACCGGCTACATCATTGATCCTGAGCTGAGAATCTGGCTCTCGTGGAAAGTATCGATATCCATATCCGTACCTAATTATTGGAATATCAATATGGAACTAGAAACTTCGCCTCCTCCTCTGCGGCATAAGAAAGCTTACGTTTATAGATTAGTTTCCGGATTCCTACTGCTTCCTTATCATCAAAATTGTATATGTTATCACGACATTACCAAGCATTCGAACAGAAGCGGCGGAACACCTTCAGTTAAGGGGGGGGGGGGACTGCCGACTTTTGGTCCCATTCTTTCCATACAGCGCCCATAGGGCTAATGTTAAAATGCCAAAATCAAAGGTGGCACGGTGCCCCGGTGCCCTCCCCGTTCCGCCGCCTATCGAAGTTAATCGGCAAACACTACCCGGCCTTCTCCACCCTGACCCTTGCAAGGGGCGGCCAACTGGCCGCCCCCCCCCCCCCCCCCAACACCTCCCCTGTTCGCCTCGTGGCCCCATATCCCAGAGGGGCGGCCCGCTGCGTAGTGCGTAGTACGGCATGGCTCAGGCTGGGAGTGAGGGCCGACCTTCGCTGGTGCCTCTCTTCATAGAACTGCCGGCCCGACTCATTCATGGTTCCCCGAACGTCAGTGAGTCGCGAGGGCGGTGAAATCGCCGCGAGACAGACCGTGATGCAACTTTGTTGCGAGTAAACACTGAGCGCGTATCGTTTCCTGTTTTTATTCTGATTAGTTCTTAGCTTTCAATGGCCATGCTGAAACCTGCCTGTCATGACTAATGGATGTTATTGTTGGCTCATGACTGACTCGTTTCCCGTGTTTATTTTCGTGAATATTCAGCTGTTAACTACCCGCCATGTCGAAAACTACCTTACCATGACTCCATGATAGTGAGGTTTGTCCTTGTTGTAACCTTGTTTTATACGTCCTTCGTCTAAGTCAGCTGTTCCGTCGCGAAGGCGCGTTATATTCAACTTTGGACGTATGTGACCGATAAGACGCGTTTACGATTGTGTTGGGCACCTTTCGCCCATCTCACGCACACGCATTTACGTCCGCGTGGCGTCCGTACTGCTTATTTACTTCCACGGAACTGGGTCATGAGGTATTATCTTCCGGGTTCTCATCATCAGCCGTTTCCAGTTGTCATTCCAGCTTGGTGCTGATATTGTGCAGCCGATTTATAGGGTTTTTAGTCATGAGGTAGCGCGATAAAAAGATACTTAGGTTTTAGTTGTAAACACGAACAGAAAGAAAGATTGCTATCTCTCGGATTGATTATAAAAAATTGCACATTGCGTAACATTTTATCCCTCTGCGAACTTGATGTCATGATGGGAAACATCCAGACGGATTATACCCTTCCACAGCAAAACGTTAATAATTAATATTTTTCGTTCATTAGCGTTTACGGGCGCGTCGACTGCGGTGGTCATTTTGCGCCCAATATAATAAGTCTCTGATTACGGAGCGAGCGAAGCGAGCGAAGTCTTTCCTTAGATTAACGGAAATTTCTGAGTATGAGCGGCCGGCCGGCCGGCCGGCCGTGCGGACGCTTTTGCGAGGCTTATATATCTCAGCAACCACTTGACCGATTTACACGCGGTAATTTTTGTAGGGTAGCTTCATTCCTTCTACCAAGTATTGGACTATTCCCGATGCATATAGGTGACCCCTTATGCACGTGCCACGTGCAAAACGAAGAGGTGTCAGTTTTGTAATTGTTGCAATATATTGGTAACTACTTGGCCGATTGCGCTGAAAGTTGGCATGTAGGTAGGCACCCACTAGGCACTGCATATCCATGTGCCAGAGTTGGGGTGCTGCTGCACGTGCGCACGTGCAGGGGTCGTTTCCAGATCTCGAGAACTTCTGGACCGATGGCGCTCAAATTTGGTACACGGTTAGGGACCAGTTAGTAGGGTGCCGTGCACAAGTCAGTTGGGACCCATTTTGCACGTGCGCACGTGCAGGGTGCCGCTCCCAGATCTCGAGAACGGCTGGGCCGAGTGTGCTCAAATTTGACACATCGCTAGAAACCGGTCAGTAGGGTGCCGTGCACAAGTCAGTTGGAGGTACCCCCTCGAAATTTCGCACGTGCAAGACTCACCCCCTCGCTCGCTCCGTTAGTCGCCCCAAAAGGCGCTATACTGGTAAAGATATTTATTCTTATTCGGCGTTTCCTTATCCACTGCTCCTCCGCCCTCGGTCCTGACAGCTAATCCCGCGCTATTTTTAGTTCCCAACGCACCGGTGAGTGTGCGTGCTCGCTTGTCGTATAACTGCAGGGAAGTACAGGGTGTCCCATAAGTTCGTTCTCACCTAAATTTTACGTTTTTAGGCTCTCTTGCTTAAAGGCACGCTGAAATTGGTTCGTAACTGAGCTTACGTGGTTGCCATGGCTGGTAGAAATATGCTCCACAGTAGCTAATTTCTGTAGACAAAATAGTTTTTGCTAAAGAGCCCGCTTCCTACAGAGACGGCTAACGCCGCAACATAGAGGTCTCCGATACGGGTAAGTCTCAGTATTTAGTCAGCACGTGACCATTCGCGACGATTGAGTGTGATTGAGGCCTACCAGTCTGTAGCAAATGTCCATCGCTAACTGGACGCCCAGTCAGCAAGTGACGCCGATGATTTGTCGGGAGTCAATCACTGCAAGTTTATCCTCTTTCCAGTCAGCCCTCAGGAGTCAGCCAAGTGGCCAAAACTGTGTGGCGCCAAAGTGGCCATCAAAAAGGTTAAAGGGTTAGAAAGCTAGTGATCAGACTTTTCAGGATGGATTACCAGCTGTTGAAGAGTGTTCTTTCGGGGTACATAACTCAAGGTGACTTAAGCTTTGCTTACCGGAGGGCACAAAACAGTCAAAAACGTCTTAAAATGGCCAAACATGAGTTTCGTTATGCCTGCCTGAGGTTAAACAAAACGAGGGCTGAGGACATCAACCAGGTCATCTGGACTAACTAGTCCACGTTCGAGATGAAACACCCGTCCAAACCCGAAAACAACCCCATAAGGGCGAAGGAGGAGGCCTCCGTTTCGTCCCGTTATGTTCCTATGCAAAAGGCCAGGGTCACTGTGTTGTGGGGTTATAGGCGTTCTGGAGTTGACAAAGTTGCAAGTGGCAACCCAGAAACAGTTTTGGGAAGCAGAATGCTTTTCCAAGAACATCTAGGAGGAGTTTCAGCCCTCAAGCTGAACTCGAACCGCGAGTATGAACACATTTATAGAGGAGAAAATGGCATCCGGGAGGTCGTAGGCCCATCTTCAGGCAAGACAGTGCATCAGTGCACAGGTCAAGCAAAGCTTAAAAGTGGTGCAAGGAGACTGTGACAGGCGTTTGTGGCAAGATCACATGCCAGGCACCTCATCGGATCAAAATTTCATAAAAATTTGTTGGTTATGCTGAAATTGAGGCTCGTCGAAGCGTAGCGCTGTTTCAGCCTCGAGGAGCTCAGGGCGCATGTCAAGTCAGTCTGGGTTAACTTTAAGCCTGCTATGCAGCCAAACATGCCGGTTGGCATGCCGCAGCATGTATTCATGTGTTTGCCTATTAAATGGGGAGCACATTGAGGGGTCATAAATATATCAAAACGCAATGTACTCTGTTTCACATGCAAACATAATGTGAGAACGAACTTATGGGACACCCTGTAAGTCTTCAGCGGTCCCCGAAGGCCGTCCTTGCTAAAACCGACCCCTTGCACTCGTAGTGGTGTTCTCACTTGTCTGGATCCGTTCCTTGGCCAGACCATTAGATTATGTTGAATTGAAAATTGCGCCAGCTGGCTCTATGTATATGAATGCAAATGTGGCGCATTACTCGGTCGTTGGTGAAGATGTGTGAATAGCCAAAGCAGTCCATGGATATGGATATAGGATATATGGATGTCCCGAAATTTCTTCCCGAAATGTCGTCCCGAAATGTCTGCAGACATTTCGATTTGAGTGGAGATGCGTAATGTAGTCGTAATTCAACACTGTAAGCAGTTGTTCCTGAATTTATAGCACGAACGTGCACTGAAGTCGCGTTTTCTGCTAAATACCTATAAAAACAGTCATTGCACATCGCGGAACAATTAATTATGCGAAAAATGACCAATTAGAGTGGCGATGCAATGACGAATATACACAAACTCAAATTCGAGCAAGAACTCAGGCCTGGTGACACTCATCTTGTTCTCTTTACAGTTCTCAGCGACTGGTATTTCGGACGGTATACTATACTTTATGGGATAAGAAGCGGCTGGCGCCATTTGCGCGGTGCTTTCCATAAACACTGCAAAGCATCAAACATTTCCAGGCTCCATGAGATTATGTAACCGACCCCCTTTTTGCTCATGGCTCTCTTGCTGGCATACGAACTAACTAGCATCCGCCGGCTTTGTTAACATTGCATAATGTTGCATAGATTAAGACTTTTGGTCTATGAACAATCGGTTAGTTTTGTGGGTAGAGGAGGTTTGCATTCAAATTTATGGAGGATTGGAGGTGCAGTCATGGGGATCCGACTGTTACGAACACGATAGCTCACCTCACGTCAGCTCCTGTCGTCAGTAGCACCTGCATGCATACCCAGGAATAATGTCGCTAGTTCCAATATCGTTAATCAACATATAATCAACATATAAGTTGTATGACATCATGCAAGGGATGCGGTGGGTGCGTTACTTCATAGGCGAGTTTTGACAAAGCTGAGATGAAGGAGAAACATTCAATGGTGCTCTCTCTAAATTATACCTCATCATTCTTTCCCGAGAATATCAATGTTCCGTATTTACGTTTAGATTAATGACATTAAACAATTAACCGATGCTGTTTAAGACGTTTTGCTATGGACCCAATGACCCGACCCGATGCCTACTTATGCCACTTACAACGCAAATGAGCGAGCACTTATTTTGGTATGGACGTGTCCGACCTTCGCTAATCGTGTTATCCGGTCCGTGCAGCCGGCCTCCTGTTCCACTTCCTTCTGCAGCCGTCACAACTCAGCGCATATGCGAGTGTGCAGCGCTAAGCTACGCTTACAACCGCATGTACTCAGCGGCCTTGGTCACTATTCGCGTCCATTCAACGAGGAACTGACCTTCAGCCTCAGTACGCAATACGCAGGGGGTGCTGGCGTGCTATTCTGTCGGACATATTAACACGCTTGACTGCGGGACCGTCGGGACATTTGCGTCGTCTTCCTCCTGTCTTTGCCGGTCTGTGACTGCAGAAGTGGGTCCCGTGATCCACTGCAGCGTTTTAGTGCGGTATTCGTCACTTCCCGACCTTGCTGCGTGCCGTGGATGGCAGCTGGCAGACAGCAGGCAGTGCAGCTATGTGGGAATGTGGAAGGGGCAGGGCTGGGAGGGACGGCAGCGGCGAGGCTTTTCTCCAGAATGAAACTGTAGAGTGCAGTGGGACTGATACAATAGAATAAGAAAACAACCATAAGATTATCATTAGTGCCACTGCCGGCATTTGGTTTAAGACTGTAAATATTATCACCTCATAAGGACAATGGACGGCTGTATTGACCGGAGCAGACCGGACTGTTATTCTGTCTGCGTCTGTGTCTGATTCCAGGTGTGTCTGTTAAGATCGGAGAGCTGCGGCCGTGTATTTGTATCTGTCTTGCTATCTGCTCCAGGTGTCTCTGCTGTGGCTGTGTCTGTCTGTCTGTCTGTCTCTGTGTCTGACTGGCTATCTCTCCATTCCAGGTGTGTCTGTTTCCGGCTGTCAGTCTCTATGTCTGTCTGACCGTCTGTCTTTCCATTCCAGGTGTGTCTGTGAAGGTGGGGGATCTGCGGCTGTGTGTGTCTGTTTCCGGCTGTGTGTGTCTGTTTCTGGCTGTCTGTCTCTGTGTCTGACTGTGTGTCTATCTCTCCATTCCAGGTGTGTCTGTGAAGGTGGGGGAGCTGCGGCTGTGTTGTCTGTTTCTGGCTGTCTGTCTCTGTGTCTGTCTGACTGTTGTCTTTGTGTCTGACTGTGTCTCTCTCTCCATTCCAGGTGTGTCTGTGAAGGTCGGGGAGCTGCGGCCGCGGCCCGAGTTGGCCGACAAGGCGGACAGCTCGGCTGTGCCGTGCGTGTTCGCTCCCGACGACAGCCGCGTGGCCTGGTCCTGCGGAGACCGCAAGGTGGTCATCCTGCCCTGGAACAAGCACAAAAACTGCCTGTGAGTACCGATGGGCCGTGGGTCATACTACATTGTGTGTTGTTGATGGGTAGTGGTTAGTTTGGTGAGAAGTGCGACTCACACTTCAACTGCTCCCCATTACACGTAACGGTTACGGAAGTGTAGCCAACTGCGTATTTCGCACGCACTCGTTGCGTAAAACCGCGGCCGGGAGGGGAGAAGGGGCGAGTGACCTTGTGTGTGTGTGGGGGGGGGCTGTGGAGGGGGTCCGCGTCACAGGGGGTGTAAGATTCACGAGCGCTTGTCGACGGAGCGGGGAGGGTTCCGGCCTTTTTCTCCACGTTCCACGCGCAGTTGACAGCTGGCATGCCGCTAGTATCTGGGACACCTATGGCTGTCGTCCAACAGTGCACAGTGCGCAGTGGACAGGGATCTGCCGGAAAAGTATATGCAGGGATAAGTGGGGCGTTTTGGATTGTGTGCAATAGACCATAGCAGAACAATGCCTTCCGTAAATGTAGCAAAGCATTCAAAGCAGCTGCTAAAAGGCGCACTGCACCAGACTGGGGCCTGTCGAACTTACTAAAAACCTGGCTACAACACCGATATATTCACTGTGACTTGCGGAACAATAGCCAAACACCTATCTATTAATTGTAGACTGTAGTGTGTATACTGTATAATGTATACCATATATCACTATATAAACTGGTCTATGTGAAGGTAAATGTATCCCTTTCCACATTGGAAAGCTTCTGTTGCCGGAACACGAACGAACGAGCCACGAGGTACCCCGTTGCCATGCGTTCCAGTGGCGTGTTGTCTGTGGTCCATTGTGAAGGTTTTTTTGTCGTTTCGTCCTTGGTAGCCCCAGACTCCGGGTCAATAGCGCCGGTCATTGACTGCCGTTGGCCAGGCTCGGACCTAGGGCTCTTCGTGTCCAGGCAATGAGGCATGCGGCTTGCACAGCTAATTTGCACTACTTTGTGGCTGTTTTTTTTTAGTAGGCCACTAATCAATAGCAAGTTCCAAAGGTTACTTGCTGAGCCACCATTGCGCAGCTCCTTTGGCTACTGCCCATTAGTGGTCTGATTCGGTCCGTTTTCTGGCTCCGCCTCTGTCGCCGCGTCCCGGTCAATAAGGGTTTCGGTTACATGGCTGGCCTGTCTGCTTTGACCTTTCCTGTGCTGCGCCATCGCGCCACCAGGTGATAAAAAACGCCACAAAAAGTGGTCCAAGTGGCGCGTGCCAGATCCCAACCGGATCAGGCCTTCTCATCTACAAATTATTTCGTTATTTATTTGTTTACTGACTTGGCTCACGTGGGCTCCAACGTGACCTGACGGCCGCGGCAGCAGCTAGCGGTGTGCTCTGGTGGTAGCTGACGTTTCGGGTCTGCCTGCCAGGAATCCCAAACGTCAGGATGCGCCTCTATGCGTGTCAGCGAGTGAGGTGCAGACTGGCCCTGATTTCCTGAACGTGCGTTATAATTTTTTTCCAATGGCTGTAGTCTATATCGTCCGTGTTCCAGATAACGGCGAATTTCTTATATAAAATAAAGTCTTTGAGATAAATTCGCGAATGAGGATGATAAAGTAATGGCCATTGTACATTATTCGAGTTGTTGATTCTTTGTCAGAGAAAGCTCATTAATTCGTTGTGCACCTTGTCATCGTTTACAGTTCAACGGATGGTTTCTTGCAGCCGTCCTTAATTGGTATGCCGTGAGACTCGGGTTGCGACTTGCGATTCGTTTCTGATGCAACACCGAAGAGGGAGTAGCCGTTACTCGGTAGTCTTGTAGACTCTAGGTTCATTAGAAATACTGAGAAAACATGATGCCATGGTAGCATGATGAAACTGCATTGCGTTGTTCGTGCGGACTACAATAACGATAAATCCTACCTCAGGCCTCTCCAGTTATTGGTTATAGGTATGACAGTGGAGGTCACATGTGATCCCAAATGTATTTACGCTTTTAAATGTAAATAAATTTGCAGCTAAATTACAGTTATCTTCTTCGCCCTTATCCCGCGTACCGACGGGGGTCTGCGCCAACTTAGTACCGACGGGGGGGGGGGCGGATGACCGCCCCCCCCCCTGAGATCTCGAGAACGAAGCAAGATATCGACAAGCGGTAAACGGCATCGGATACGCACTGTCAAGATCTACAATTTTTACTAAGGTCATTTTCAGGTCAGGTCAAAGATGACGTCACAGGGGTCGAAAAAGTCAAAATGGCGGCGCTGAATATGGAGAGAGTTTTTCTCGAATAACTTTCGAATTAGTCAAGATAGGAACAAACTAAGGGCATCATCGTGATCCTCTCGTCAATCCGCATCGAATGATATATATATGTTGACCTCGAAAGGTCAAGGTCAAAGGTTGACCTCAGGTCACGTGACCTCGAGGTCATCATGTATATCATTCGATGCGTCTTGACGAGCTGAACACAATGAGACCATCCACGCGTCTGTATCTTGTTCCTGTACGGAGTTATTGGCCAAAAACCTTTGGTGACCTTTGATGACGTCACATGACCTCACAGCTGCCCAACAGCAAAACAGACCTCAAGGTAGTGAAGGTTGATCGTATATGAAGTCATGTATGGTATATGGGGCCATTCCGACCCGTTTTAGTGGTAAAAACAGGGAGCTGATTTTTCCCCCATTGACTTAAAATGGGGAGGTCGCGAAATTGACCTGACCTTAGGTCACCGATATCAAAATTCCGAGATATACAAATTGTAGCTACTAATGACCTAATAACATCCTGCGACTTTCAAAGGCCTCCGACATCTACTGTAGCTCTGGCACGGTGACAAAGTTGCAAAAAAGTGACTTGAGGTTGGGTCATTGAAAGTGACCTGGTGACCTGACCTTGAAAGGTAGGAAGTTCAAACTTGCACACCATGTGTAAAATTGATAAGGGAATAGTCATACCAAATTTCGCGGCGCTACGCGCCGCGGTTTTCCCGCTATTCGCGAAAAACCTCAGGGGGGGGGGGCGGATATCCGCCCCCCCCGTCGGTGCGCGGGTCGTTTTTATTCCTTATCGCAACTGGATTTACCTCCATGTCGCATTCTCTTCTTTCAATAAAATTCAACATGCTAAGGACAAAATTTCTCCTTTTTACGATCCAAACACTTTGCAAACTCAGTCTGACCCCGTGTCTAATCTGACCTCATGTGACCCTATGTGTCCCGACCCCCTCTGACCCCGTGTTCCGCCGTGTTGCAGTGTGCGGGACAACTGCCGCGATGCGGACGGCAGCCAGCTCTGTGACCAGGAGGTGGTCCTCTCCACGGGCCTGGAGGTGTGCGCCATGGCCTTCTGGCTGGGCCTCCGTCAGCCCACCGACGGACGGCGCGGCTCCTGGAAAAGGTCAGTGGTGATGGGAGTGAGGGGGGGGACGGGGAATGGAGAAGCTGGGAGAGGCGAGACAACGGCTAGTGCCTGAGACTACAAAGTCATTAGTGCTGGCTGTTTTAACACTACTATAGCCAGGAGAATAATAGAGAAGGATAAGGCAAGAGAGAGTTTATAACTGAAAGGCTGGAAATGAGAGGGATCCCAAGAATACTCATCGTGAAAAGCGGGAAAAGGTGAGCTGTCATCAATAGTTGAATGTGTCTTCAGTCTCTCGTATCATCATCTACACAGGAACCCGGAGTAGCGCGAAACCGTAACAATTAAACGATATTCGCTATCAATATCCTGTGACGTGGAACGCTTACAGATCCTATCAGCTGATGTAATGTCCGTTCCCGTACTGTAATTGATTAGCCGTCATCAGTTATCGGACAGGTGTCAAATAACGTCACTGACGTCACATGTATCACTGCTGTGACGCACGGTGTTACCGGTCGACATTGTATGCTTGTCGGCCCAGCGAATAATTGTGTGCGTAATTGCAGTAAGCATACGTTACACGAGTCGCTGAGCGTAAAGAGGTACTGAATTAGTCATTATTACGGAGCGCACGGCACTGGCTTGCAAAGATGCAGAGTTATTCTCCACAGTCTGTGCAGACTAGGTCGTCCCAGGTCCGCACGTGTCGACACATACCATACAGTACAACGTCGCAGTACCTATTTACCTACATTCCTCGCCTTACCCAGAACGCCCAGTTAACTCGGTATCACAAATGTATCAGTAAATAAGCGTTCGGGTTACCAATGATGACGCACGGCCCGGCGCTCTGACAGTCGTCAACGACACATGGCACTGTTGATTCAAACTGCGGTGAACCGAGCTACCGCGGCCGGGGAGATGGCCATAACATGCTGGGGATGCTGGGGCCGGCAGGGAGGGGAGCGGGCTTATCGCGCGATGGGCTGATGTTACCGGGCTCGCGCCTGGTGTCATGGGCCGGTGCCCCTCACCCTGCCCCCCCCCCCGCCCCCTGCCGTACCGCTTCATACCGCCCGGCACCAGTGCAGTGGCCTGACTGTGGTATGTCCGTCTCCGTAAACAGTCAACACGCCGGGCTGACGCTCCAGTTCGCTGTGGCGTGCGGCATGCATATCTGTGTTCTGACGAGGGGCTGAGTGGTGCTCTAAGGAGGGTTGCGAACATATCGATGTTATAACCAGGTTTATGGTGCTCTGACGCACTCACACCAAGGCCGAGGACAGCTCGGACGTCAGAGATCGTGTCTGCATCACGGATGGGGTAGACGAGGGCTGGCATTACGTTGTATCACGTGTTGCCATTAAACACACCCTAATTGATATTAAGTGTGTTTATAGTCCGTCCTCTGAGCAAAATTATGGCCGATGTGAGCAAGATTGCTTGCTGTGAATGCAGATAGAACCAATTCTTTTACACCAACCTTAATTTTTCAGAATGTTCTTACGTAGGTACTCGCATAGCTAATGGCGGAAAACTTACTGCGCTGCATTCAAATAACTCTTCATCGAAACACTATACTCGTAACCGCTGATCGTTTCCCATCAATAAGTCGTTTCATTAATGACATTTCTGCTGAACTCGACTGCGCAATATGCATTCGCTGTCGTAGTAAAGGAAGCGATTTAGAGGCGTCGGCCCCACTCGATTGCATGTCATTGAAGCAATCGGTTTAGTTCGGTCCATCAGCATCATCATTTGACAGGCGCTTAGATGCGCAACTAATATGACGTGTCTCGCTGATTTATTGAAAGCGGATTCTATTGCTCCCCTGAGTAGGAAGTGCGGTTGCCAGGTCAATTCGACCATAGCTAAGTTACTACCATATGGCGTAACGCTTCTTTATGAATGATTGGTGTTCATTTTTCAGCATTTATCAGTCCTGCAAACGTTACAAACATTACCTTATGACAAACGTTACATCAGGGGCGTCGCCACGGATTTTTGAGTGGGGGGGGGGGGTCGGGTTTCCGGTCTTCGTCTTGATGGGTAGGGGTGTTTTTAGCCAAGCTCCCGGTTTTTTCGTGTGCCCGGAGAAGAACCTCGGCGCGCAGCGCCGCGAAAGCAGCGGTATATCTTATTGTACATCAATTTTGCATCGTGCATAAAAATCAAGCAGAGGTCACCTGAGGTCAGGTCACAATGTCATGTCAAGTTCAGTTTTAATGCCTCTTTAAACTGCAATCTTGTCATTCCTATAGATTATCTCCTGACTCCTATAAGTCTGAAATTTGGTGTAATGAACGGGATTACATATAAGTGCCAACAGTTCATGAATCTGGGATTTTACATCTGAGAAGCGAAGTCAGGTCAAATAGGTGTGTGACCTCACCAATCATGATAACATATGGGAAAAAGCACGATGTCCTCTCCTTTGAAAGAATATGCTAAAAACGCTAGATACTTTTGTAGCCATTGGCACCTTGTTCATTTTAGAGATAAGGTGCAGCTAATGACCAGTGGTGACTGAAATGGTCAGTCATTAGGTCATCAAAGGTCTCTAACAATTTTCGACAACAACTTTTGATGGAGACGTTGTACAGCGATGACAGCACCTGGAGTGTGTTCAGCTCAGTAACACAGATCGATCCATATGCAGCAGGTTCTTTTCCGGTCAGGTCATGACCTTTACCTGATGTCAAGTTTTCTATTCAAGTTTTTAAGTTCAAATTGTAAGCCATGCGACGTGTTTCGACGAAACAAAAACGATGGTGATAACAGATACAGATACAGATGTGTATTCATCTAGGATCCACAATAAAAGTGGCTTTTCACCAGACACGTAAAACCAGATAAAACGAGGAACATACAGACAGTACGAGTAGGCATAGATATCACTGGCAAACACAAACAAGCGTGCGACTGGAACAGGTTCAGACAGCTACTCGGCGTCTCGACATGATCACACGCTTCACATTGGCGCGAAACGCTGGTATATACGGGCTCAACTCGGCACCGTTTAACATCGCGACTCCTCTAATACATAGTCGACGTCTCCCCGTCTCTGTTCGGGCCCGTGGCTGTGTTATCAGCCCTGCGTTTCGGGTGTTGTGGTCGTGTATGTCGCGGGCTACAGGACCGATGGTATCACTGATATGTTCAGGAGTACCCGATGTGATGGCTCGGTGGACTGCGCAGATAGTGTGGTACTCGGCTAATTCGTCTGCCCGCAGCCAGCCGAGCTGCTGTATGACGTCAGAGATGTGGTCGCTGCGTCTACGACCACTGACGACTCTGGCACAGAAATTGAGAATTTTCTGGACACGAGCCATCTGGGTATGGCGTAACGTGGGCTAGAACATGAATATCATACACATTCACTGAATCATAGGTTGTTACAGAACAAATGTTTCGGCAAAATCCGTCCGTTTAGCTGTTTGGACTCTATGGTACACGAGCCATAGACCCGAAGTCATATCTGAGGCGAAGTTGGCGAAAGAGCTTTAAAAAGCTATCGAATACGCTTTCTGTGTTGCTGTAGCTCTTATTCGTATTTTGCGGGTCGCTAAGGTAAAACGTTTACCAACGTAACGCATAAGGCGTGCTTTCGGCCCCTGATCGAGGTAGAGTTTCGCGGAAGAGCGAAAATGCTGCCTGTGATGAGAGAAAGCCGATGATGCCCAATTTCAAGGTCTTGGCCGGGTCATCTTAGGTCAACGCCCAAAAGTAGGAAAAATCTGTCCGCCTGCTAGGACTTAGTGAGCCGTAGCTGTTATCGGGGTCCCGAGTACGAGTTCGATGTTAGTCTTGAACAAAGATGATGACTCCATGCATTTTGGGTAGATCGGGTCGGGTCAGGTCAGGTCGATCAGCAGGCTTCCTGCCGGCCATCTAGAGTGGGTGACTGACAACCACCAACGATAGCTTCGTAACATGTTACATAACCATCATTTATCAAAACTACTTCAAACGGTTCGAACGGGCGCTAAACTCGAAATCAGCCCCAAAAACCACACTTGTAAGTGGAAGCAAATAAAACTCAAAAAAGTTAACCAAGGTCATCCATATTCGAATCAGGGCCAATTTTTTTTTAGAATAGGTGTAAAATTCATTAACTCGAGGTCACTGGAAGTTTCGTTGCAATATACTCCTTTTTGCGCGTCTTATTAGGAAAGCCCCAGAGGGATCCACCATCTGACCCCATTTCCCCTCTGCAGGCAGGTCCGAGGGTAGCAGGGCTGAGGCTAGCCAGGTACCTCGTAGTTACTGATACGTCATCCGACGAATCGACTGCAACCATTATTTTGACAATCAGACGAACGCTTGGGTCAGTTTTGACGCGCTCGCTCATTTGAGGGATAAAAAGGGACTAAAATCATATTGTCATGCTGATGTTCTAGCCCACAGCTTATTGACCTATAAGCAATAGGGACTATAGGGAGCTCTAATCTGACGTTGTATTTGTTGATGTTGCTGACGCCAACTTCCCTGACATGATCGCTAAAAAAAGCATATTCAACATCGCCAAAAGTGGGGGGGTTGACCCCCCCGGTTCTGACGAGTGGGGGGGTCGTGACCCCCCCCCCCCCCCGACCCCCCCGTCGGCGACGCCCCTGCGTTACATAATGAGAAATCAAGCGTTGCAGATCCTCTCTGGCGGACATTGGCCGTGCCGCCCACTGACTCGTGCGATTCGGGCCTCTTGCACAGGGCGGACCAAACGCTGATCCCATCTCGCACGCTGCCGTCACTGGGGCTCGGGCGCGTGGTCCTGCGCATGGACCGAGCACGACAGGACTGAGATTGTTGAAGGGGGGCTGCAGGCTGCATGCTATTTCGAACGCAGGTTGTGCGGTGCTGGTCTTCGTATATAGTGATAACTGAGGCTCTGTGTTGTGGATTGGTGGGATGACCTCATGTTGATGTGAGGTTTGCACACCGCTCCAGGATAAGCGGATATTAGCGAACGTGGTTAACCAGAAATTAATTAAGACCCAGAAGGTGCACAGAAGGCGTATCCAAGATCGAGAGATATAAAGAGAGTTATTTGTGTCAACCAGGGATGCGGAGCCGGAGCCGGAGCCGGAGCCGTGAAACAATATAGCCCGGAGTCGGAGCCGGAGCCGTCAAAAAAGGGGGCGACTCCGGCTCCTTTTCTTAAGAGGAAACAATTATTTACCTAGTTCGGTTTGACAGTACAAGGCGTAAAACAATGTGGTATTCAAAATAGCCTTGTTATACAAATACAGAAGCAACGTGTACCAATCCCATCGCCTTTTTTCTTCCACCCGTATTTAATTGATCGCATAGGGGATGTACTGAGTAGAAGCCGGAGCCGGAGCCGCCGGAGCCGGATCATTTTACTCGGAGCCGGAGCCGAAGCCGGAGCCGCCATGACATTTCACCCGGAGCCGGAGCCGGAGCCGGAGCCGATTTTTTCTTCGGAGCCGGAGCCGTCTGAAATTTCCACGGCTCCGAATCCCTGGTGTCAACCTAACAAAAGTGCAGGAAGGTTCGAGATTCGAGCAGGATATCCTCCAACTGCAGAGTGTTTGCAACTTACATAACCCGACGCTTTAATGATAAATAATCCATGCGGATCATGAACGTTTCATGCTTAAACGGGCCACTGCAGAACTCTCCAGAGTGGGGTGTCTGTGGGCCGGCGCTGCGCTCGTCCACGAATTTGGCCCAAGCGGTGACAATATGGCAATGGCGGTGGCGGAGAGGCACGCTGTCATTTCGATAATACCCCAGACAGGCTCGTAACCGGCGCAGCGGCGTTACCGAAAGCGCCGTGCAGAAGAAATACGGTCCGCAAATATGCGGCACGGCGGCTGGAGAGCCGGGTAGTCATCTTATCAGTCTGACATTCTGCGGCGCTGTTTCATATGGTTGAATGGAAATAGTAGTAGACGCGGGACAACGGCTAAAAGTTACAAAAGCGTGCTAAAAGACGGCAATGTTGCGAGCAAGCAGACCGACAAACTCAGTCAGACAGACAGCCAGAGCCTTGAGTTTTATTGTCTCTTGCACCCTCCCGTTACGGCCTTGCATGATAACCATGACTTGATGAGTTCCATGCACGATTTGCCCGCGGTTATGTGTTCACTCGTTCTGGCTAACGTTGGGACCGACGCTAGCCTGAGGCGCTGGACTCTCGGAACTGACCCCGTGGGTGCTGGTAGCTGGAACGTCCGGTGGGTGTGTGATGACGCAGTCGTGAATAGGGGGGTGTGTCCCGTCTGGACTGAACGGGCCTTTGATCGTGTGACCCGTGGTGGAGGCGCGCCTAGTCAGCACTTTTAGGTCTCTCATGTATCGAAGTTTGAAGTCAAACATGTCTGGCAAAGGGTCTTACTATATGTCATAATACTTTTCTGACTTTGTTTTTATTTGTCAAAAACCTCATCTCTTATGCGTAGGGATAATCGGGCTCGGCGAACCCGAAATGGCGTGTTAGGAAGTTCGTGAAGTGAGTTAGCCAAGTAAACGTTGCTACCAACGTCTCTTTCTTATTTTTCCTAGTACAGTGCAACTGTTATTTTTACTCCTAGTAATGCGCAGTGTTATATGCAAACCTCCTGCCTGGTTTACTTACATCTCCTAAACATCGTGCAATTGCCGCGAGTTCATCTCATGCAAGTACTCGGGCGGTCTGCGTCGTAGACCCATGGCGCCTCGTTGCAGGGGCCGGGCCGCCGCTCGCGGGGCCGCGCGGCGGAGCGGTCGGCTTACGTCAGGCTCTGGCGAGTGACGCCGGCGCCGGCGCCGGTTGGGTCCGCGTGACCCCGGCTGCCGTATATCCCGCTCGCTGGCAGGATGCCAAACTCGCCACCCGAGCTGGGGCAGGGAATGGCTCTGTCCACGGTCCATCAATCTGCATTCTGCCGCGTGGGTTAGGAACTGAGGAGCCTCTTGTCTAATTTCACTTGTGTTCCCAGCGCCTAGTATTGAATGTTTATATCCTGTCTTTTGTGCGTTTTTTCCGCATTTACATTCAATACTGATTTGTTACATAGCACATTCGTCCACCCGAATGTGCTATGTAACCCGTCTCAATTTACTGATTTGTTATATTTTGATGCCTGTATGCACTATGTAGGCAGCGAGCTAGGCTGATGCCTGAAAGCTTTCTTCGATTTTGACCTGCCGTGGCAGCACCCTTGAACTCGGCGGCCGGCGCACTCGACTCCAGCCACCCGGCCGCTGCCTCAATGTTGATGTTGACCGGGGGGCCGCCGGGTGCCGACCAAGGCCACGGGGCCCGTCGCTGTCGTTAGGGGAGATGCCTATTCGAGGTGCGCAGCGAACACCGCAGTTAGGCCGGGGGTGTGTCGAGGGAGCTAGGGCCCCGCGGACCATTGTTGATGTTTATCGGAGACTTTGAGCGACGATCATACGAGCGCGGTGCGGAGGTGATGGATTGTCTCGGCCCCGGGCGGCCGGGCCTTCTCAGGGAACGGGCTGTGGAGCCTGCTGTGCACAGGGAACGGTAAACAGTGCACAGAAAGCGTCACACGGTGCACCGCGCTGCCTGTGGGGTGAGAAAGGCGAACGCCCCTACGGAGCCTCCTTTTGTCCCCCACATCAGCCCACTTTGACCGAGCCTTACAGATACTAGCTGACTGCATCTCGGGCTTTGCATATTGCATAAGGTCCTAGCGCATCCCGTCTGTATCACAGACGGGATCTGTTCATGTCCGGAGTAGCGCCACCTGGCGTGCGGCCGGGTCGGTGGCGCCGGCTCAGCCACACGCGCCTGAGGCCAGCCACCTCCTGACTGGGCCAGCCAAGGTCGGTCGTCCGCCGCCGCCGCCGCCGCCACCGTCTGTCTACCTGTCTGGGAAGGCCCGCCGCGGCTGAAGGCCCGCCGCTGTTTGGTTCACTTTCTGGTGGCCCGATCCGGGCCGGAATTCGGGCCAGGCCGGGCGGGCTAGTAGATGGAGCGGGACTCGGCTCGAATAGATGATGTAATCGTTACGCGACGGAGAGTGGACGACTCGGTGTTTTGATTGGGTGGACGTGCAGATAGAGCGCTGGTTAGTTTCGGGTCTGCCGCTGGGAGGCGCTAAGGTTTGTTGTTGGTGCATGGTGGTGCCTGGGGGCTCATAGGGGTCGGCATAACATGAACATCACGTGATGCCTCATGCCTCTCCCAAGGGAGGCCTCTGACCGAGAGGGACGAGAACATTTTGAGTGCAAGTCTTGCATCAAGAGGTAAGGCATTGGCCAATCGAGATAAAAACAAATGGAAAGCTTCACCCCTCTCCTTCGCACACAATGTCACAAACGCGCGCACATACAAGTCCTGCTGTAACACAGCAGCAGCAGCAGTGGCAGCAGCGGACAACACACGCGTGATCGGTGACAGAACGGGGCCTCACATACCGGTCCAAGCGCTGACAACTGCGCACTTGGCTCAGGCGCCGGCCCGCGCCTCCGCCCATAGACGAGAGAGGTCTGCCTTTTTATGGGTCAGTTGGTGTCGCCAACCGGCCTAGCGTGGCCTCGATGTAGTATGGTTTTGTATGTGTCACTGACGAGCTGTAGTCGGCCATGGAGATCCCTGGCTTGACCTGACCTTACCTGACCTGACCTGACCTGACCTGACTTGACCTGACCTAATATTGGGAAGATACGAGAATAGAGCGTTGGCAGCGTGCAGGATGGGCATGGGTAATAAAAAGTATGAAGAATCGTGCTGCGCTACTCTGCTACGTTTATATACTATGTAATGTGTAAACCTAGACCTCATTTATGGCAAAAGAACACAGCAGTAGTCAAACATCGTTTTTAGTGAAGCGCAAAAGGTCTCTGGCTATTTTCGGCTCGAAACGAAGGCGCTTCTTTCATACTGCGTTCGGGATAAAAGCGCCTGTACTTACCCCGTGTGTCTTCGCTTCCTATTTATATTCTCGCCTTTATTCACGCATGTGTGCCCTCCATTTATGACGCTGCCCCGGGTCGTATGTGTGTGATCCTAGCATTGGCCTGCGCTCGCCCCCGTGTGACCCCGTGTTCTCCCCTGTCGCCAGGTTTGACTTCACGCGTACCCCGGTGCTGGCCACCGGTCACCCAAACGGCCGCGTCCGCCTCTGGAGTCTGGAGACGGGCAGCTTGATGCTGGAGTTGATGGACCACCGCGGTGCCGTCAGGGACATCCAGTTTGCCCCTGACGACTCGCTCCGACTGGTGTCCGCGTCGGCGGACAAAACCCTCAAGGTAGGACCAAGCGTGGTTTTACTCTGCTTAACCCTATTCCTGGCGGGCTCCGCCGGGACAAGAAACTGGCGGGGGGGGGGGGGCCGATTCGGCCCCCCCCCCTGAGATCTCGAGAACGAAGCAAGATAGCGACAAGCGGTAAACGGCATCGGATACGCATGGACAAGGTCTACAATTTTTACCAAGGTCATTTTCAGGTCAGGTCAAAGATGACGTCACAGGGGTCGAAAAAGTCAAAATGGCGGCGCTAGATATGGAGAGTTTTTCTCGAATAACTTTCGAATTAGTCAAGATAGGAACAAACTAAGGGCATCATCGTAATCCTCTCGTCAATCCGCATCGAATGATATATATGTTGACCTCGAAAGGTCAAGGTCAAAGGTTGACCTCAGGTCACGTGACCTCGAGGTCATCATGTATATCATTCGATGCGTCTTGACGAGCTGAACACAATGAGACCATCCACGCGTCTGTATCTTGTTCCTGTACGGAGTTATTGGCCAAAAACCTTTGGTGACCTTTGATGACGTCACATGACCTCACAGCTGCCCAACAGCAAAACAGACCTCAAGGTAGTGAAGGTTGATCGTATATGAAGTCATGTATGGTATATGGGGCCATTCCGACCCGTTTTAGTGGTAAAAACAGGGAGTTGATTTTTCCCCCATTGACTTATAATGGGGAGGTCGCGAAACTGACCTGACCTTAGGTCACCGATATCAAAATTCCGAGATATACAAATTGCACATACTGGTACCCTAACTAAAGCCTGAAGAGAAGAAATTGATCGGTCAAAAACTCTAGCTCTGGCGTGATTGCAAACTTTTCTGAGGTAGGGTCACCAAACCGCCTCTGGTGACCTGACCTGAGGTCAGATCAACTCAAAATTTTCAGACTTGTTGCGTAGAAGCCTTTTAGGAAAAGTCAGAAAATTTGAGCTTCCTAGCTCAACGCGTTTGGGAGAAATAACCAAAAAAACCTCAGGGGGGCTCCTGAGGCCCCCCCCCCCCGCCAGGAATAGGGTTAAAGCCGTTCCCGTCCACTTGCAAAGGAGGGGCCCCCCTCCAGATGCAGCCTCCTGTTATTGCCTTTCGTTTCTCGCCGTTTGCTTCGCATAAAAAGCAAATTAAACGGCTTTTATGAAGTAAAGCTTGTTTCAAATTGCAAAACATAGCATAAGGATTAAGGAAGCGATGTTTGATGAATTCTCGGAAATTAAAAGACAACATTGAAAGTAGCTAAGCCCTCCCCCGGCCCCCGCAGCTTCTCCAATGCCTCTAGATTCGTCAGTGCTCCCGTCGTAATACGTTGCGTCAGTAAGGCTGGTTTTGACGTGCAATCAATCTATTTGGAGAAGCAGAACCGCGATATTTCATGCTCAAAGCCCTAAATTTTACGGAAATCCTTCGTAAATTGGCTTCATGCATTGTATTTCCCTACTCTGGTCTACAAAATCCCTGAACCACAATAAAATGAATTGAAGAAAGTCGCGCATTTGTCGAAAACTGGTTTCCGATGCCATGGCTGGCCTTCGTTATCCAGCGATAAAAAGCACTATACCGAACCCACCTGCACCGAACCCTCCTGCACCAAACCTTCCTGCACCGAACGCTCCTGTACGGAACCCTCCTGTACCGAACCCTCCTGTACCTCATCCCTGTCGTCCGAGGCGGGGGCAGGGCGGTGTCTTGACCCCGTGACGAGCAGTGGCGCAGCGGCGACATTCACCGACGCGACGTGGTGTGGCATGTGCCACGTGCCATAACACCGCCGGCTGCCGGTCTTCCCACTGCTTTTAGTTCGAAGTCACATGACCAAACGTCCGCGAACGTTCAACTGCGCTGTAGTGGGGAGAAAGGTTGCATGACCGAGGGCTCGCTCGCTGGCGCCGTGAGGTGCCCCTGTCTGGGCCCCGGTGCTGGGGAAGATCTGGATATTTCCGGTATGAGCCGGCCGGCGGTACCTCGGGTCCGGCGAGTGGGAGGAGGGGAGGAGAGATGGGGAGGGGAAAGGAGGGGCACTGGCAGGCACAGGTGCTATGAACATTCTTGGCGAATTCGTGTCTCTGTTATCATTTCTCAAGTGTTTTTCGTTGGCATTTGGCGAGTTTAAGTTTGGCGAGGTTGTACTTTGTAGGTTTGGTAAAGATAACCGTCTATGTGATTGCAAATAATAATAGTTCCTGGCTGTTGCGCTATGCGTGGTTAGACGTTTTCCGGAGTCGTGAGTTGCCAATCTATTGGCCGCCATGCTTGTTTGTATCAGCTCTGTTTGGTTATTTTATCTTTTCCTCGGGAGGTTCTCGAGATTGGCTCAGACACGGTACATCATATCATTTGCAGCTTATTCGGCTAGCGCAGCACTCGTATTTGCACACACTCCCACATATGTGTGCGCCCGATGGACACCTCTCCTCCCCCAGTTTCTCCCACCTTCCCCCACCTCACCTCTCTGTTCTACTTCTCCCGGCAGGCGTGGGACCTCACCGACGACGGTAACATGTTCAAGACGCTGTCCGACTGCCGCTCGCCGGTCCTCCGCTGCTCGTGGCGCCCCGATGGCAAACAGCTGGTGGCCTGCGGGCAGAGCAAGCTGGTGAGCATGTGGAAGGGATGGGTGGATGGGTGGGTGAAGGAGGTAAGGGTTTGGTGGGTGGTGGTACACGCAGGTGACCTTATTGATTATGGAAAAATAGATGTATGCTTGGTAGTCGTTTACGGTCCACGCGAGTGCTTTGGGTTAGGGAGGCTGTGTGATTTGTATAGTGAACTGTATGTATTGTGGGTAGTGGGTACTGTGTAGTGCGTGGGTACTGGGTCTGCGTGATCTGTTCTAAGGCCGATGTTTGGCTAACGTTCATTCTCTCATTGAAGAGGCTCTCATTGAGAGTGCCAATGTGCACGTAAGTGCGGGGTGTGAAGAGGCGGCCACTCGAATGTTGCGAATGTTACGTGCTTTTGTTATCAGTTGTTCCGGGTGATGTGATGACGTTATGAGCTCTGTGACGTAGCCTGTATCACTTTGAGGGCCTGACAGCCACTGTTGGTTATGTGCAGCTGGTGAGGGTTCGGCGACATGAGACCAGACAATTTTCAAGGAAGAGTGGGAAACGGGTTTCGATATTCCGACATTTCGACATCGACGCCTTATAGATTTAACGGTGCTGGGCAAGGTCAAATTTCCCGTCAGGGTGTACCCGTTCCGTAAGACCCGTTCCATGCATCTATTGTTCTGTTCCAGCTCTACGTGTTCGATATGGTGGATTACAAGCGACAGATGGTGCTGGAGGGCCACTACAACGAGGTGACGTCATGCTCTTTCACCTGCGACGGCAGCCTCATAGTTTCCTCCTCGCACGACACGCGCGCCATCGTGTGGGACGCAGAGACAGGTGAGCTTACAACTCTGGCCGCCAGAGCGCAGGTCGGCCGAGCCGCGTTCTCCGCTATTTATGGCATTGTCCTTGGACGAGCGGCATGTCTGCGAACTGTGAGGGGAGGGTGGGTGTTCTGCGCAGTTCGTATGGATGATATGGTGTGGTGTGTGGTTCATGAGGATTGTACGATGGCATTCCTTTCTCGAGGCGCACACTAAGGCCACGGTATTTGAGACTTGATGCGATTTTATATCGATAAATGTCATTCAAGCGCAGATGAAATGGGAACGTTTTAGGCATTTAGGTTATCTAGATTCTGGAAATTCGCAGCTTTCACATAACTCAGAAGGGACGTTACCATAATCATGATAATTGTAGTATCGTGCGTGACGAATTTAACAGTACCTAGGATCGGTAACTTTAACGGGTTTTTGAAACGGGCTATTCGGTGAAGTTAAAACGTTAATTCTGTTCTTAGTTTGCGTGAATGAATTGTATGATTGCTTGTGTGTGTACTGTGTTGTCGCTTTTTCACATATGTGTCGTTTTGGGGCGGTTCCTTGGAACCCAGGGTATTCGAGACACCCTATTCGTATGAGTTTCCTTTCAGACCTGCGGTGGCTTGAGGCGCCTCGGCAGGACCTGATGGTAATACTCTAACTCATCTACTGTCTGTCTGTCTGTCTCTCTGTCTTTTTCTGCGGTGTTGACCGCCAATCAGTCGGACTGACCGACACGATAATACTGTAATGTGACTGCTAATGGTGTTTCACGGAAGCAAGATTTTGAAAGCGCTTCGGTTAGCATAAATATGTTGAATTCAAGAAGCCGCGGCAATAAAATGCTAATGCGTATTCATTATTCAGTATCATTCTAAAATATTGAACGATATATCTTAATTTCGCCATCGCTTAATCTGTTGTGTCGTTCTGCTATTTTGCAGCAATTAGTTGCTTCATCTTTTTTCATTTCGTCCGAAATTATCAAGTTCAATACGTATTCTGCGAGTTATTATTTCTGCTCATTCACACTATCCCCTGACTCACTTCAACTCCGAGTAACTCCCTTCCGACTCTGACCCGCCGAGTGCGCACCTCCCCACTCACACTGTCCGCTCCCACAGGCAAACCGCTGCGGACGCTGTTCCACCTGAACCCTCCCCCGCGGCTCATCTTCGCCGCCGGAGAGAACGGGGCCTGGGTCAAGGCGGCTGTCATGTCTAGGGCCATGTGCCAGACGGCCACAGTCTGCGAGGACGGGTGAGTGACTCCTCTGCTGCGACCTGACCTGACCTGACCCGACCGTGTGGCAGTCGGGGTGCTGCTGTGGTCTTCCGACCTACCGGTAGGGCTGTGTATTGCTGGTTATTATTTGATACTAATGGTTCGAAGATGCAAGAGAAGTCTAGCTATAATGGAAGCTAACGATCGATAAGTTGCTTCATTTTATTTGATGCACGTCCGTTGTAGGACTTCAATAGATTCGTGAGATAATGTTTACAATATATAAGCTTCTAGACGTCCGATCAACACGGGACAAACACGTATTATCTTTCCTTGCATAACATATTTAAAAATTCATGTTACGTGCCTTATTTATAAGCTCATGTCTGTGACCTCCCATCATACCCCAACGTGACCATCGCTGACCTCGCTGACCCCTCTCTGACCCCACTGACCCCTCGCTGACTCCACTGACCCCACTGACCCCTCGCTGACCTCTGACCCGCCCGCAGCCTGGTGCGGTTCTGGCACCCGTGGCAGAGCTGGGAGGAGCCGGCGCTCTCTGTTCCCGTCCCTCGCTCCAGTGAGGAGGAGATTCCCACCTCCTGTGCTTACAACGCAGCAGGCACGGTCATCGCCGTTGGGTGAGTGGATGACCGGATGGTGGGCGTGGAGTAGAAAAGATGTTAGAATTTTGTGTCGGCCGGGCTTACAATACTGCCTGGCAGCTTTTTGGATGGGGTATGCTACAAATGATACGCTCAAAAACAAAAAGATTGGTGAGCTGTTTTGTCTGCAAATAGGTGTCTGGTGCGAAGAAACTTATATAGATTTGGGAATAACTTCAAAGTGATTTAAACTGAAAGAAACTACTCTGCTTGAACAAAGCCAACCTAATCCTAGCCATCATCATGAGTGATATTTTCTACGAGCGTAATCGAAACCCTCACTAGCCGTAGTGTCTCTCGCTCAATATGTTCACCGATCAATCGTTCAACTCGCCGTTCATTGTGTCTGTCGTAGACCCTGACCTCCCTCCCCCTCCCCACTCCTTCGACAGCACGAGCCGGGGCGCGGTAACGTTCCTCACCGTACCCAAGTACATTCCTCCCCTGAGCCACCTGGCGCGCCGAGCAGTGCGCCGGGTCACCTCAGGTAGGCAGGTGGAACAGCTCCCTTTGCCCGGTGCCGTGCGAGGCTTCCTCTGCTACGCGCACTGAACGGCTGTGATCACGGCGCAGAGGAGCGAGGGTCCGCAGGATGGCGTGTGTATGTATATACGGATGTGTGGTTCTTGGTGTGACGTCAGAAATGTCGTGTGTGACGTCCGATATGCGTTGTGACGTCGGCTGGTGCCGTGTCGAATGGCGCGCTGTGTACGGTGTGTAATTGTATTCCATGGTGCGGAGCGGGCGTGGGTCGGAGCTGTTGGCTGGTTGTCGGCCCGGCAGTGTTGCACTGTTGCACAGTACAGTTGTTCTGTCGCGGTACCCGGTGCGTTGTGCAATAGGAGGCGCCGCGCGGCGGCTGCGGTCCGACCGTCACTGTTCGGGGGCTGGTCACCGGCGCTGACCGGCGCTCTCCGACACACAGAACCTGAGCAGGGAGCCGCTGGTCGCCACAGCCGGAGACGCGGCCTGCGTGCGGACGCGTCGGAGAGGTGCCTTTCGTCCTCCCTCCTTCCTTCCCTCCGCCCGAGTTTTCGCTAGCTGTATCGTGTATTGTCGGGCGAGTTTGGCGGCGCTACGGAGAGAGATTGGTCGCGCCGCTGCACTTTTGTCGTTTGTTGTATTATAGAACTATATTGGAACTGGAAATGTTTTACGCTGGACTGAGAGTTTGTTGCAATAAACTAAGTCACCTTTTCCATGGTGTGGTATGTCGGGGCCCCTTTTATTTGCCCATGCATAGGTATGGCATGTTTAACGAGTGATAAATCCTAAGACGTAACTATTCGGTGGCCGTAAAGGGGACTTGTGGTCGTGGTTCCCTTCAAGACCCAATCAGCTTTAATTTTATTGATAATAAAGCATTGAATCGTGTATCACAAAAAGCGAGCTCATGAAAACGTACAGTCTTCGGCGATACCAGACTTAAAAAGAGCAATGAAAGTGCACAATGGCAACAAAACTGATAGACTGATAAGCAGCATGACCTTTCCGACCCGACCGTCACTCAGTTGACCTTAATACTAGGCCACTGCGGCCCTGCCGACTGGACCAGCTGCTGCCATCTGGTGCCTGGTCCCACAACCGCCGCTGGCACCGGCGCAGGCGAGCCCTAGGAAGAACTAATAGGTTTCAGATGCAGCCCACAGAGATTTGACTTCCATGGGGCGGCAGACGGAGCTCCCGATACACAGGCTCTGAAAGTAGAGCGTGCCAGGTATAAATGGCTATGCACAGCCCTTGATAGTGAGGTCACAGGTTATGAGGTAACATTAATGGTTACACACACATCCCTTGGTAGTGAGGATAAGGGCTAACTCAGACTAAAGACTTAACATTTACGCTTACCTAGAGTGACCTGCGTTTACTAGAGTTCATGAGGCGCTGAACGGCTCCGGTACCTACCAGGGACCTTGAGAGAGATGGTGCGACGACGTCCACTGTCAGTCAGGCCCAAGTCTGTCTCAAGCAGGGCACTCAGGACGGTCTGGCAGTTTTCTGGTGATGAAGTTAGGAAGAGGATGTACAATTTCCGACAGGTCGCTGCCAGCCTGCAGCAGGTGAGACCAAAACAGAATATGGTGAGCCGATCGAGATACAGGTCACAACTCACAGGCACAGGTCACAGACACATACATGAACATCTGAGTAGTCTATCAAACAGTCAACACGCACCGATACTCGCCGGCCGACTGACCTGCTGACCGCTGCCACCTCCGACGGAGTCAGGGCAGGTATATCCGTCACAGGCCGGGGGTCTCTGAGAGTTAGCGCGTACAGCCGACGGTAGCCGTGGAGGGCTTCTAGTGCAACGTCTGAGGTGGCGCCAGCTACGTCCAAAGTAACGGTACTTAACTTGGGAAAGGCAGCCAGAATACGGCTCAGGGCTTCCGGTGTCACGGACGGTGACTCTGCAAAACACGTACAGAAACAGAGAGGTGCTAAATGACAGTGAATTTAATTCGAAACAGTTAAAAGTTGAAGATTGATGAGAGACAAACACACAAAGACAAGCACTTATGTGTCCCGACCAAGCACATTCCGTTTAGTCTTTCAATTATCATGCACCAAAGCAATGTCATCAAGGTTCGTCGAACTCTAATCACCGCAGAGCTGATCTTCAATGGAGTAATGGACAGTTTATCCGTGATGGCGCTGCTAACCATGTATGCTCAAGTCGGTAACTCTGCTGCGTTTCCGGCCCGAAAGAACAGTCAGCTGGTCCAGGAGTGCGTCGGTTGCCAGCCGTACACAGACATTCAGTTCCTCAAACCAGTGAAGGCACGGTGGCTTCGTCATTCCTGATCCTGCAGAGGAAGCCGAAGGGCAGTCAGTATCCAGCAGAGAAGCAGCGTCAGTACGAGTATCTAACTAATGCAGGAGTAGCGTCAGTATCCATCTAAAACAGGAACAGAGTCAGTAACCGAGAAAAGTTAGTATCTCATGCAGAAACATCGTCAGACTCGAGCACAGGAGCCGTCAGTATCTCAGCATTAAGCATGGCATGAGTGGCCAGGCAGCGCACCTTTTCTCACCAGTGATGAGCAGTCTTTTCAGTGACTGCGGCAGCAGCCGCAGCCACTTGCCGGAGCTGTCCACGGGTGGGCTCAGATCGAGCAGCTCCAGAACCTTCAGCGGCTCCAGCAGCGCCTCCAGCTGCTCGTCGCTGATGCCGGCCGGCAGCGTCAGCTCACGCAGACTGGAGGCGTTGGCGAGCGCCAGCCGGCGCAGGGCAGGGACACTCAGTTTGAAGCCGCACAGGTTGGCTTTCTCCAGAGCGTGGCAGGCTCCCGCTGGAATACAACACCGTCGTCAGTAAACTAGTGGTCTCACGTGGGCAGGGGTATAGGAAATAGAAGGTGACTGCTCGAATACAACACTGCATGTGCAGTGTGTCATGAATGAGTACGTGGTAGTCACTCACCGACCAGTCGGAGGTCGGTGTTGGTCTGGGCGGTCGGCGCCTTCAGCTGGGTCAGCTTGGGCAGCTCCCTGGCCATCACCACCAGCTGGAGAGAGGTGGCCGGCGCAGGGGCGAAACCCCGCGACAGCCGGACGGCACGCTCACGCCGACAGTCGTCGACGATCTCGTCGATGACCAGCCGCCAACTCTGACAGACTGTCGGCAGTGTCGGAAAGGAAATGAACAAGAGACGCGCTACCTTTTGACATCATGGCTGGTGCACTCAGGGCATAAAGAGTGTCGAACTCTACACCGTACCCTTGATGAACCCTGGACCAGACTAATCACAATCACATACTTACTTGAGACCTTTTGAAGAGCTGAGAAACACCACGACATGCATAACGCCAGAGGGTATCCATAGTAATAACTGTATCGTATTCGTGACCATGGCTTACGCAGGTTGATCATAATTCGTATCGTGAACCACAAAGTTCGCCAGTCGTCACGTCAAAACGCTCACCCCGTCTGGCGCGGAACATTTCCCAGCAGTCCATCATGCTCAGCACCAGCTTCAGCAGTTCCAAACACAGGTCATAAATGGTGGCCTCGCTCCGAGCTGACTCCCGTAAGTCACCCCCAACCGGCACCGTCTCCTCAGCCCCCGCTGCAGCATGGGTCCTCACGAGGTCACGAGAATCGATGTCGCCACACTTGCTGGAAGCGTTGGCCGGCAGCGCCACATCCCCATCGTCACTGGAGGAAGATGAAACATCAGCGTGACGTCAGGTGATGACATCATGGATCGCATATCTCTACAGGCACCCAGTGAGACTCCTACATACGGAAACCCTGCTATCGCATGGATCGCATATCTCTACTACAGGCACTCAGTGACATTCCGACAGACGGAAACCCCGCTGCCGCTGTTGCCCTGTCGCCCCTGCTGTCCCTGTCAACTCAACCAGCTGCTGACCATCACCCCTTCTGCCTGTGCCCCCTGTTCTCCATCACCCCTGCTCCCTTCCCTCTCACCCTTTCTGTCTCTCCATGTCCTCTTGCTCCTGCAGACGGTCGAATGAAGCCACGATTTTGAACACCTGAAACCGTTGGTAATGAGATGAGAGGAAGCGAGGGAGAAATTGGGCTATGTCGACCACCAAATGGTGCGCCGCAAGCAGCAACTGCTCCAATCCCGTTGCCGTTGGCACGGAAGAGCAACGGCGCAAGAGACAGGCCAACTAGTCGCTAAAACGGCTACCCTCGGAGGATTATGCTGCTACGGATACGAAGCTGCACTAGAGTGTTGGCTGGGTAGGTGGACGGTCAGCTTGAATCGAAAGTAATTGCGAATGACGATGGGTTTTGTCTTGTGTTAACCCGCGACCCGTTGGGGGGGGGGGGCAAAGGGCCCCCTGTGGTTTTTCGGAGATAACTCAGAAACGGCTGCGAATTTCGACTTGGACCTTTAAGTACATCTCTGGACATCAGTTATACACAACCCTTGAAAAAATTAGGTCCCAGGTCATCTCAGGTCACGAGCTATAGAGGTCAAACTGAGGTCATGTTCGGCGATTTTCCGTCGAAAAAGTTTTTCACGGAGAAAATCGCGGAAAATCAGGGTTTCAACTTAGCGACTCAAAAACTTGACCGTAGGTATAAAAGGTATGACGAACAAAATGGCTATCTCGAAATTTCCAAAACATCAAACAAAATCTTCTTTCTAGCGTTAACCCGCGCCCGGGTGGACCTCTCAGTTTCAGCCAACTTCACCATGGTGGTGGTGGTGGGGGGGGGGGTCCTTTTTGGCCATAGCCCATAACACATTATCTCGGAAAGTAAGCAAGCTAGAAAGACGCCGTAAAAAGCATTAGATAGCTCGCTATAAGATCTTTCAGAATTACGTAGGTCATTTTTCGATCAGGTCATCACTGAGATCACTAGAGGTCACCAAAATTAACCCGCGCCCCGTAGGGGGGGGGGGGCGAAACGGCCCCCTGTCCTTTTCCGTCGATATCTCCTAAACGGCTGGAGATATCGCCACCAAACTTTCAGGACTCCTCCGGAAATCAATTTTACACATTGCGATCAAAAATTTTTCCAGAGGCTATGATAGGTTAGCCACAAATGACGTCAGAATGACGTCATGTTCTGCCATATTCGACCGAAAAAAGACCTTCGTGAGAAGAGCTCTCAGGCCTACAGCTTTGAAGATACAGAAAAATGATCAAGTTATAAAAGGTGTAGAATTGACAGAACTACAAAACTGCTATCTCGGATTCTTGAAATTTTTGAGTCTCGACCCCAAAAATCAAAAATGCATTGTTTTTACATATATATTAGCCAAACAATAAAAAAATGAGTTTCGAAAAAACGGAATATATAAGATAGTACCAACCGTCTTCTATCTATATAACAAATTTCAGATTGATACCTTGTTTTTTGGCAAAGTTATAGCGTAAAAACTTTCAAAAGTGATTACGTCAAATTTTCAAACTCAATTTTTGGCAATTCTAGACCTCGTAGAGCAAAACAAAGACCACCATTAGACTCCCCGTGACCAGCTGCATCGAATCGATACCCATTTTATGCAAAAATATCAACTTTGAAATTTGACCTATTTTGACCTGACCTTGACCTGACCTTTACCAAAACGTGACCTAGGCTGGCCCAAAAGGCTGCCTAACCCACATAATCGCATTTGTCATGTAAAATGGACAATAAACCATGTATCACGCGACACTTTCATATTGTGACCCCCAGTGACCTGACCTCTGTGACCTGACCTGGGCCCAATCTTACCAATGCCGTAAATAGGATTTGGCAGCACTGGCTGGAGTTTACGGCACTGATATCAAATATATCCTTTTTATTTACATCCAGCTAATCTTGTCCAATGATTTTGATAGCGTTAATGGTTATGGAATGTTGCCTAAACCAATGAATTAGTGAATGTGGACTAGTTCTGAATGTTACCAAATGCCGTGAATGCGCATTCACTGCATTTGATAAGATTGGGCCCTGGTATCAGTGATCTCTGATAGCGAAGTATGTGTTTGACGAACGATGTGCCATCGATGGTTTCCAATAAATTACCAATTTGCTCGATTTCACAACACATTTCTTGAAATGCCTGTGAACGGTGAAAATCTGACCTTTGACCTGCCCTGTGACGTCATCGGTTTGACCTAGGTCAATGAAATTTGGTCACAAGGTAGTTCTTCGGTGGGGCTATCGAACGCCGTTTGAATTTTGAAAATCGGCCGTTAAATTTCCGAGATCTTGGGGGGGCGAAACGTCCCCCCCCCCCTACGGGTGGTAGGGTCCGCCGGTAGCCCTACGGGGCGCGGGTTAAGGTTATCGCGACTTTTTGTTCCCGATTCTGACAACTTTTCACAAAGCGGCGCATAAGTCGGGAACCAATAGAGCTACAACGCCGCGGAAAAGCGTCTTCAATAGCTCTTTCAAAGGCCTTTCTGAGCATTGATCTCATATTCGACCCAAGGTCAACGGTTTAGCCTCCAGAGGGCAATAACTAAAATCGAACGTTACTGTGGAAAATGTTTTTCTCTAATAACTTAACTTTTGATTCCAAGCTTGTATGTATTACACTGATTTTACCGGCATCGCGTTTACCTCGTCGAGACGTGTCAAATGAGCTATAGGATCTAACTAGTTATGAACCTTAGTTGACCTGGAAGGGTCAGCTTGAAAATTTGACCTCAAATCAAGGTCAGAGAAAACGTCATGCTGCATATCATTGGTTTTGTGTTGTTGAGCTGAACACATTCATGGTGTTTTAAGCGCTCTAGCATGTTTCTCTAAAGTAACATATTGTCAAAAGAAAAAACGTTAGTTACGTTCATGACCTGACATGACCCATAAAAGGATTCACAGGTGCAATTTTCCTATCCAGTGTGTGATATTCACATGCGTTCTGATCTTTGAGCGTGTCTCCGTCTCCGACGAAAGTTAACCCGCGCCCCGCTAGAGGGAGCAGAATCTGCCCCCCCCCCCCGCCTCCCGTTTTTCGCCAATAACTTCTAAACGCGTTACGCTTCAGTACTTTATCATACATCAATTTGACACATTCCCTGAAAATTTGAGCGAAATCCGTCGGAAGTGCTTTTTGATAAAATAACGTTTAAGTGGTGTCACGTTACGACCTTTTCGCCTCATAAACGGCAAAACTTCAAACGCCGCCTAACATCTTCATTTTTTAAAGAAATCAAGACGTAACAAAAAGCCAAGGTTATACGTGATTCAACTTTGTCTATCAAATGGCTATCTCTGTTTTTTGAAAATTTTGGATTTTGGCCCAATTTTTTCTTCAAAAACTGACTTTTGGGAAAATCATTATACAATCCAAAATTTTGAGTATATCGAAAAACCGGATTAAATGTCAGAGAAGTGGTCTATGACTATGTGCACCTACATACCAATTTTTAGAAGAATCGGTTCAAAAATGTGGGAGTTATTCAAACTTTTATGACGTCACGATACACAACATTTTTGAAAATGATTTTTTGGACGTTCTAGACCTCGTACGGAAACAAAAATAGCACCATTCGATTCGGCATAAAAAACTGCGTCAGTTAGACACCTTTTTAGGTCTTAACAACCAACCTCAAAATTTGACCTCACTTGACCTGACCTTGACCTGGCCTCGACCTGAAATTCATCCAAATGTGGTCCATATCACTTATTGAGTGTGCCTATTGAATTATATGAATAAAATGACCCATAAAACATGTGTCGCACATGCCCTTTCTATATTTCGTTTTTGGTGACCTGACCTGACCTTGACCTTTGCATGATATTGTACCAGCAACGAATATTGTCTTGGTAGCCTAAGAACACGTTTTGGGCAATCAGTCTCAGTCCATTCTTCGGTAACTACGGTGCAAGGCCGATACTGTAGAAACTTGCGTTTTGTAGGTACCTAGGTACCCTTGACCTGACCTTGACCTGACCTCTGACCTACCTATTTAACAAAAAAATCGGCTCTTAAGATCATCCTTGATGAGAGCTTTCGATTGCCGTTTTCCCGTCTTTCTACGAACATCGGTTCAGAAGTTAGACAAGGGGCAGAATCTGCCCCCCCCCCCCAGCAGCACGCGTATGGCTGAATAGCCCAGCGGGGCGCGGGTTAACTAACTTGCGCCCCGTAGGGCTATCGGTGGACCCTACCACCCGTAGGGGGAGCGTTTCGCCCCCCCCCCCTAAGATTTCGGAAATGTAACAGACGATTTTCAAAATTCATACGGCGTTCGATAGGATTCCAGGACAAAAAGTCAAAAGACAAAATGTCAAAAGACAAAAAGTCAAATGCAAAAAGTCAAAATGGATAAAAGTCAAATGGAAAAAAAGTCAAATGAATAAAAGTCAAAACGGATAAAAGTCAAAAGACAAAAAGTCAAATGGCAAAAAGTCAAATGGCAAAAAGTCAAAATGGCGAAAAGTCAAAAACGCAAAAAGTCAAAAGCAAAAAGTCAAATGGCGAAAAGTCAAAATGGCAAAAAGTCAAAAACGCAAAAAGTCAAAAGCAAAAAGTCAAATGGCAAAAAGTCAAAATTGCGAAATGTCAAAAACGAAAAAAGTCAAAAGCAAAAAAGTCAAATGGCAAAAAGTCAAAATGCCGAAAAGTCAAAAACGCAAAAAGTCAAAAGCAAAAAGTCAAATGGCAAAAAGTCAAAAAACGCGAAAAGTCAAAAGACAAAAAGTGAAAAAAACGGCAAAAAAGTCAAAATGATAAAAATCAAATGGAAAAAGTCAAATAAGAAAAAGTCAAAAGTAAAAAGTCATATATCTAAAAAACCATAAGACAAAAAGTCAAATGATCAATGTCAAAATTCCTTAAAGTCAAAAACCATAAGCCAAAAGCAAAAAGTCAAAACCGCAAAAGGCCAAATTAATAAAAGTCAAATGGAAACAAGTCAAAAATCAAATATGTAGAAAGTCAAAAGAAAAAAGTCAAATATTAATAATTTGTATTGTCTTATTGTAAAACGAAACAAAAAAAAAATAAACCTTAGTCAAAGCCACTTGAAGTGAAAACGGTTAAATTCAAATGGAAATAAGATAAACAAGACATAGTCAAAAGTCAAGAGTCGTCAAGAGAGTCCAGGGCCTCCTCTCAGGGGCGACACTTTCCGAAAATTATTGGTATTAGGGCTCTAATGTAAATTTTTGCCAATTCAAAGCGATTCTTTCCACGCAACGCCATAGGCATAATGTTAAATTTCCAAAATTATTGTTAGAGCTCGGGCCCTACCATGCCTATACTGTATACAAAACGACACCCATGCCTCCTCTAACATGTTAACTGCGGGAGCTGCAGCCCCCGCAGTCATCCTCCAAACTGGTCACTGAGGGGTACCTTAGTCATTTTTTAGTCTTAGACGTTTTTGGTAGGGGTTACCTTAGTCATTGCCCGTGATCGGGCCCCCCAGTCAAAGCTGCTTAGAGGAGGCACTGCTTTTCACCCTCTCCCATGGGGGAGGGGCTGCCGCCGCCCGGTGCTCCGCGCACCACGGACGCCACGCGAGCGCTGCTGGCGCGGCGGCGCGCACTGCTCGGCCCGCGCGCCGAGTATACGCGCGTACTCACATGTTCCTTACAACTTCAGTGGGTAGGGTACGTTGCGCTGTATAATATTTTTCAAAAGATGAAAAGATCGATGCTTCGACTTTTACCTTTTGACTTTTTATTTCAGACTTTGACTTCGACTTTTCTGTTTTATACTTTTTTTCATTTTTTGACTTTTGCCCGTTTTGACTTTTTGCTTTTGACTTTTTGTCTTTTGACTTTATTCCGTTTTGACTTTTTTGTCTTTTGACTTTTACTCGTTTTGACTTTTTGTCTTTTGACTTTTTTCCGTTTTGACTTTTATCCTTTTGACATTTTGCATTTTTGACTTTTTGACTTTTGACTTTTACACGTTTTGACTTTTTGCTTTTGACTTTTTGTCTTTTGACTTTTTTCCGTTTTGACTTTTATCCTTTTGACTTTTTCATTTTTGACTTTTTGCATTTTTGACTTTTTGTCATTTGACTTTTTGCGTTTTTGACTTTTGCACATTTTGACTTTTTGCTTTTGACTTTTTGTCTTTTGACTTTTATCCGTTTTGACTTTTATCTTTTTGACTTTTATCCCGTTTGACTTTTTGCATTTGACTTTTTGTCTTTTGACTATTTGTCTTTTGACTTTATTCCTTTTGACTTTTTGTCCGGTTACCGTTCGATAGCCCCACCAGGGCTCTCGGATTGACATCGGTCCAATCGATGACGCCACAGGTCAGGTCAAAAGTCGCATTTTGACCGTTTACAGGCATTTCAAGAAATGTGTTGTGAAATCGAGTAAATTCGTCAAACATATATTTTGCTATCTGAGGTCATTGATACCATGTCAGCCGTCAGGTCACAGCTAGGTCAGATCACTCAGGGTCGCAATATGAAAGTGTCGTGTCATACATGTTGTGTGTTCCATTTTACATGAAAAATGCGATTATGTGGGTCAGGCAGCCTTTGGGGCCAGTTTGGGTTATGTTCTGGTGAAGGTCAGGTCAAGGTCAGGTCAAATTAGGTCAAATTTCAAAGTTGATATTTTGCATAAACTGGGTATTGATTCGATGCAGCTCGTCACGGGGAGTCTAATGATGGTCTTTGTTTGGCGCTACGTTGTCTATAATTGCAATTTGACGTCACCAATTTTGAACAGTTTTTTTCGCTATAACTTGGCCAAAAAAGGAGATATCGATCTGAAATTTGGTATGTGGATAGACGACGGTAGTTACTATCATATATTCCGTTTTTTAATTTAAAAAACGTTTGAGATTTTTTTTTTGCTATTATATCTAAAAGAAAAATCGATCGTTTTTATTATCCAAAAATTCTATTTATATCATTTCCATTTTCGTATCATATTACAGCACAAAATATGTCAAAAAAAAATTCGATCTATCAATCAACCAGATTCACAAAAAAAACATTCATTTTTACATTCATTTACATTGTGATTAAATTCATTTTTAATCACAATGTGTAAAATGGATGCCTAGAGGGGTCCTGAGAGTTCGGTGGCGATATCTGCAGCCGTTTAGGAGATATCTACGGAAACGGACAGGAGGAAGGGCCGTTTCAAGGGGAGGGGCCGTTTAGCCGGGCCTTTTCCTGACAGCCTTACCTCGTCTCGATCGTTGGCAGTTTGCCCTCGGTGCACACCACGGTACTTAACCACCACACCAGTTCTGACCCAGCACTGTGCGGGTCGCCGCGTCCCGCCGGTGCTGTTTGCTGAGCTCTCTGATAAGCGGCTCTTGTGTCAATGCGAAACGTTGCACTTATGTCTCATATCAGCACCGTGGCACGGCACGATGCTCCAAGACTTGCTGTCCAAACTGATAAAGGACTGGTCAATAAACAGTTGATGGCAATGTTGATGGCAATGATAAGCAGTGCACAGTGCACACCGTAGGATCAGAACGGTCTACCCTCACGCCGGACATATTGGTTTTCACCTGGCGAGTCCACCCCTCTCCGTTTTGCTTTAAATGCTTCCGGAAAGAAGCACTTTTGCTTTTAAAGCTTGCTGGCCGGCACGACAACGAGCAAATGGTGCACGATTTCAATGTCTCAGATCAACTGGTGACGTGTTAGGTCGGTTTAATTGCGGCATAGCGGCTGCTCGCATTTTGATTTTTGGCAGCTCGCCAACAATGGTCGCACTTCACAGACCGCAGCGAGATTTAATACATCGCGTGTTCATGTCCGATTCGAATGGTACGGAGAGAAAATCACTCTGCAGCTGGTGCCGGCTTACTGTGGCATCCCCGGACATGAGGTGGCGGACGAAAGGGAAGAAGCTGACCTCTACTACAGGAGGAAAAGGTGCCAGCTCGCGGCGGGTGTTCTCGTGACAACGGATGCCGTGCACACAACCAGGACGGTCACACTCGCAACGGCGTGGCGCGGGACATGGCCGAACTCCTTCATACGGCGAATCTGGGGAACCACGAATCTCGAGCTGGTCTCCGGCGTGGACAGAAATGAGGCGGTGAATGTTCACCGGCTGCGCCCCCCCCCCCCAGCCACTAATAGGGGTACCTAGCCAGGAGCCTGCCACTAATAGGGTTAACTGGACGATGGCCAGCCAGTAGGTACCTACCTGATCCAATGCATCGGTCGTCTTCCTGCGAGGTCCTACCTGGACGTGCGCTGCCTCCTGCCGAAGGTGCGGTGCGTCGTTTGAAAGAAGCTATATGCACCCGAAGCCCGCGAAGGTGTGCTGTGCTGCTCACGGTGTCCGTTGTCTGAGCGTGGCAGGGCTGCGTAAGGCTGCTCGGCAATAGGTAGGTACCTATGTATAGGTAGGCACAGGCAAGGGCGCACACAAGGGGGGGGCACACGGGCCCGTGCCCCCCCATTCGAGTTGGGGGGGCCCAACTCGAAGGAAGGGGCCCATTTGAGGCGGCCTTCGGCCGCCTCAAATGGGCCTCTAACTAATCCCTAGACCAACGAAGACCGTGTACAAAGGGCGCTCAAATGGCCTCAAAGGGCCCTCAGATAGTCTCAAAAGGCCCTCAGATGGCCTCGAAGGGCCCTCAGTTAGCGTCATAGGGCCCTCATCTGGTGTCAAAGGGCCCTCAGATGGCCTTAAGGAGCCCTCAGATGACCTCAAAGGACTCTCAGATGGCCTTAAAGGGCCCTCAGAGAGCCTCAGAGGGCCCTCAGCTAACGTCAAACGGACGTCAGAAGGCCTTAAAGGGTGTCAAAGGTCCCTGAGCTGGCGTCAGAGGGCCATGCCCTTGCGTCAAACGGCTCTCCGAAGGCTCTAAAGAGTCCTTTGCTAGTGACAGAGGGCCCCCAACTGGTGCCAGATGGCCCCCAGCTGGCGCCAAATGGCCATCAGAAGGTCTCAAACGGTCCTCAGCTGGCGTCAAGCGGCCCTCAAAAAGCCTCAAGGGGCCCTTAGAAAGCCTCAATGGGCCTTTAGAAGACCTCAAGGGCCCTCAGAAGACCTTACAGAGCGTCAAAGGGCCTTGAGCTAGCGTCAGAGGCCCCCCCAGCTAATGCCAGAGGGCCTTGAGCTAGCGTCAAACTTAAAGTGCCCTTAGCTGGTGTCAGAGGGCCCCAGTTGGTGTCAGAGGGTCATCCATTGGCGTCTAATGGCCATCAGAAGGCCCAAAAACACGATCCTCAGCTGGCGTCCAACGGTCCTCAGCTGACGTCAAGAGGCCCTCAAAAGGCCTCAAAGGCCCCTCGACTGCTCAAAGGGCCCTTAGAAGGCCTCAATGGGAACTCAAGAGACGTTAAACGGCCCTCAAAAGGCTTGAAAGGGCCCCCTGCTGATGGCAAAAGGCTCGCACCTGAGTCAATAAGAGCCTTGTCAAAAAACGGACCTGAGAAACCTTGCCGGCCCTTCTGCGGGACTCCTACACTTACCTGAGTGGCCCCCGTTTACTGAGGGGCCCTGGTTATTGATGGGGTTCCTCGTTACTTAAGGGGCGCCTGGTTACCAGAGGGGCCCATGGTTACCTGGTGGGCCCCTGATCAATTGAAAACCCCTGGTCATCTGAAACGCCCCTGATTACCTAAAAGGCCCCTAATCACTTGGATTCAGTGACATAGCAAGGGAGCGAGGGGGTACGTGCCCGTTCTCGGGTTTAGGGTTCCTTCGAAACCGAGGGGCCCTGCGGCGCCAGTTGGTAGCAGAGGGTTCGCGCTGGCCGCACTTCAACTCGGAAGGACACCACAGGGCTTGTGGGGGCACGTTATTGGCTCCTATGTAGCCACAATTATCTTCATAAAGGCCCAATGCCGGTTTCTGAGAGACCTCGCCGGCCGCTCAGGGCCCTAGTAACGGCCAACGAGGGATTGGCTGCTATGGCTCCACATCCGTCTGTGATAGACACACGGTCCACACCAGTGTTTCTAAAGGCACCCACAACGGCAACTGCGAGGCCCCTCGCCCCACCTCCAAGGGACCCCCACCAGCGCATCTTAAGGGCCTACATCGGCGGCTCTGAGAGTCCCCACACCGACGCCTCTGAGGGCCACGTACCAGTGACTCTGAGGGCCTCTTACCAGCCTCCGAGTGTCCTTGCCAGCCTATGACGGGCCACTTTCCACTTGCAGGCCATTTTGCAGGGCCACACACATGCCAATGATGGCCCCACCAGTGTCTCTAAGCCCGCAACGGCGCCTGTGAGGACCCAACACCAGCGCATCTGACGGCCTTTCACTGGCACCTCTGAGCGCGCCACACACCGGTGCAGTGGCGTATCCAAGGGGGGACCCTGGGGGTCCTAGGATCCCCCCTGGAGCCTAGAAAAAGTTTTTTTATAACACGGAAAAAATTGAAATGACCTCAAGGGCCCTTTTGACCACTTCCCATTTTATTCGCTAAAAGAAAAAGTATTGTAGAACTCTTTTGAGGATTATCAGAGGACACATTTAGGCCAATGAGGGACCTTGTGAAGTATACAGAGGGCCCTCTCAGGTACACAGAGGGCCCTTTCAGGCACACAGAGGGCCCTCTCAGGCACACAGGGGCCCCTCTCAGGCACACAAAGGCCCTCTGAGACACACAAAGGGCCCTCTCACACAGACGGTCCTCTGAGACCCACAGAGGGCCCTTCCAGGCACACAGAGGGCCCTCTCAGGCACACAGAGGGCCCTCTCAGGCACACAGAGGGCCCTCTCAGGTACACAGAGAGCCCTCTCAGGCACACAGAGGGCCCTCTCAGGCACACATAGGGCCCTCTCAGGCACACAGAGGGCCCTCTCAGGCACACAGAGGGCCCTCTCAGGTACATAGAGGTCCCTCTCAGGCACACAGAGGGCCCCCTCAGGCTCACAGAGGGCCCTCTCAGGCACACAGAGGATCCTCTCAGGCACACAGAGGGCCCTCTCAGGCACACATAGGGCCTTCTCAGGCACACAGAGGGCCCTCTCAGGCAAACAGATGGCCCTCTCAGGTACACAGAGGGCCCTTTCAGGCACATAGAGGGCGCTCTCAGGTACACAGAGGGTCCTCTTAGACACACAGAGGGCCCTCTCAGGCACACATAGGGCTCTCTCAGGCACACAGAGGGTTCTCTGAGACACACAGGGGGTCCTCTCAGGCAAACAGAGGGCCGTCTCAGGTACACAGAGGGCCCTCTCAGGCACACATAGGGCCCTCTCAGGCACACATAGGGCCCTCTCAGGCACACATAGGGCCCTCTCAGGCACACAGAGGGCCCTCGCAGGCAAACAGAGGGCCCTCTCGGGTACACAGAGGGCCCTTTCAGGCACACAGAGGACCCTTTCAGGCAAACAGAGGGCCGTCTCAGGTACACAGAGGACCCTTTCAGGCACACAGAGGGCCCTCTCAAACACACAGAGGGCCCTCTCAGGTACTCAGGGGGGTCTCCCAGGCACACAAAGGGCCTTCTAAGACCAGCAGAGGGCCCTTAAGACGAACAGAAGGCCCTCTGAGGTACGAGGGTCAATGTCAGGCCACAAGGTACCCTATGAGGCCACCAGACGGCCCTCTTAGATCAAAGATGGTCCCTGGAGGTCACCAAAGGGCCTCTGAGGTGAACAAAGGGCCCTCTGAGATCGAAGAGATCAAAGAGATCAAAGAGGCGAATGGAGGGCCTTCAAAGGTCACAAAGTGCCCTCTGAGGCCACTGGAGGGCCTTCTGAGGTGATATGAGGCTATGTCAGACCACCATGAGCCCTATGAGGTCATCAGGCCCTCTGAGATCAAAGAGGGTCCTTGCCCCTTGGAAGTCATCGTAGGACCCCTTAAGGCTCATTGAGGCGAACAAAGGCCAGAGGGCCTCCTTAGACACCACAAAGAAGTAAAAAAGATCCCTCTGAGGTCAAAGACAGCTCTCTGAGATGTAATAGGGCCATTTGAGGCCTCCGAGGGCCCTCTGATGCCACAGAGACGCGCCCTCTGATGCCAAACTAGGGTCCTCTGAAGTCTAAATCCACCAGAGGGCCCTCTGAGGCGAACAGAGGGCCCTAACATCCACCTCAAAGAGGGCCCTCTGAAAATCAACTGGCCCTCGGAGTCAGTGCCCCAAATCGTATTTTGGCTTGGGTGTCAGAGGGGGAAAAGGTCACCCAAAAGAGGGATAAGAGTGGACAATTGTCAGTCACAGGGCAGTCGGAGCCCTCTGAGAAGGCCACTTGAGTCTTACAACAGAGGGCCCTCTGAGGTGATATGAAGGCTATGTCAGGCCACTATGGGCTCTATGAGGTCATCAGGCACTCTGAGGAAAAGGCTGGCCCTCTGAGGCGAACAGAGGGCCCTTGGACAATTAGAGGACTTTTTAGGTCAACTAGGGGCCTTATGAGGCCAGCAAAGGACCCTTTGGGACACAAACAAGGGCCTCTCAGGCACCCGGAGGGACCTCTTTTCTAAGGCAAACAGGGTGTCACCTTAGATGATATGAGGGCTATTTTAGGCCACTAGGGGCCTCATGTATTAGACCAACATACGGTCATTTGAAGTAAAAGAGAACCTTTTGAGGTAAAAAGGGCCCGTGGAGAGAAAACAGAGGGACCTTTCAGGTACCCAGAAGGTCCATGGAGGCCACTAGAGGACCCTTTGAGGCCAGTGATGGTCTTCAGAGGCCATCAGAGGGTCCCTCTGAGGGTAACAGAGGGTCCTTAACCCTATTCCTGGCGGGCTCCGCCGGGACAAGAAACTGGCGGGGGGGCCGATTCGGCCCCCCCTTCAGATCTCAAAAACTACACATCGCAGCGACAAACGGTAAACGGCATCGGATACGCACGGTCAAGATCTACAATTTTTACTAAGGTCATTTTCAGGTCAGGTCAAAGATGACGTCACAGGGGTCGAAAAAGTCAAAATGGCGGCGCTAGATATGGAGAGTTTTTCTCGAATAACTTTCGAATTAGTCAAGATAGGAACAAACTAAGGGCATCATCGTGATCCTCTCGTCAATCCGCATCGAATGATATATATGTTGACCTCGAAAGGTCAAGGTCAAAGGTTGACCTCAGGTCACGTGACCTCGAGGTCATCATGTATGTCATTCGATGCGTCTTGACGAGCTGAACACAATGAGACCATCCACGCGTCTGTATCTTGTTCCTGTACGGAGTTATTGGCCAAAAACCTTTGGTGACCTTTGATGACGTCACATGACCTCACAGCTGCCCAACAGCAAAACAGACCTCAAGGTAGTGAAGGTTGATCGTATATGAAGTCATGTATGGTATATGGGGCCATTCCGACCCGTTTTAGTGGTAAAAACAGGGAGTTTATTTTCCCCCATTGACTTATAATGGGGAGGTCGCGAAACTGACCCAGTAAACATGCCGACGTCGGCCCGACGTCGGGCCGAGGCTCGGCCCGACGTCGGCCCAACGTCGGTTCAACCTCGGCCCGACATCGGCTGGACGTCGGATATGCCCGCATGTTCCGACGTCCAGCCGAAGTCCAGCCGACGTCGAGCCGACGGCGAGCCGAGATCGTTTGCCGAGGTTGACGAGATCGTTTGTCGTTGGACCGACGGGGCCGACGTCGGCATGTTTATTGGGGCAACGCGCCAAAAATATCAACCGGCGGCGGGATTCGAGCCCCCCAGTCGCCGACGTCGGCATGTTTACTGGGACAACACGCCAAAAGCATCAGCCGGCGATGGGATTCGAACCCCGTGTCATTCAAACGCGAGGTTAGTGCGCTAACCACTACACCACGCAGCCAGCTAACAATTTTGGTTTGTTTTGTTGGGTTATGCCCTTTCGGTCTGACAAGACCATTTCAGACCCGGAAGGATCATAGGATGGAGACATTGGTCTTCTTGGCGAGCACCCTGGGTCCAGTTCATATATGTAGAGTCCCTGGTCCCATTGCTGTTACGTGACACTTATTGGAAAGGGCGACCCCACAATGGATTCATATAGCCACTCTTACACACCTGCACCAACGTTTCCCAAAGTGTCTGTACTGTGTTGTAATGTGTACTGGCAGCGCTGATCTGTTTCGCCGGCTCGCTCATGTTGGGGCGCGCGCAGGCGGGTCAAAGTTCGGATGTGCCGGCGGCCGGCAGCGGCGAAGGCCATCTGCAGCGGCCGCCGGGCAGTGGGGGTCAGGCGGAGGGGAGGATCGGGTTTGCGCGTCGTTCGGTGTGCAGGTGCCGACCGCGGCAGTGGAAATACAGTTCCTGCTTACAGTGCCCCTTTGATAAGTGGCACTTTGGCAAAGTGACACTTGCCGACTGGCCTTTCTATATGAACTGGGCCCGGCCCTGGTGAGTTGCCGGGGCTGAGCCTGACCAAAGGATAGGCCGAGCAGCCCCCAAGCACTCACCGCACCCGGCTACGGGTGAGCTCGGCTTACGGGCAATCCCAAATGGGTTATGGGAATGGGATAAAGTTTCCCGTCCAGTCCGGATCAGGGGGTTGCGGCGTGGAGGAAGATTTGAGTTTCCTGAGGATATTTTGAATACAGAAGCTCTTTATGAAACATGAAACATGTATTTTATATTATTTTAACGGTCAAAACAGCGGCCGATGTCGGTCCGACGTCGCCCCGACGTCGGCCCGACGTCGGCTGGACCTCAGCAATTGATCTCGGTCCGACGTCGGCCCGACGTCGGCTGGACCTCGGCTGGACGTCGGAACATGCGGGCATATCCGACATCCAGCCGACGTCGTGCCGAGGTTGGACCAACATCGGGCCGACGTCGGCATGCCGATGCCGAGTTGCCGACGTCACCCCGACGTCGGCCGACGTCGGGCCGACGTCGGCATGTTTACTGGGTGACCTGACCTTAGGTCACCGATATCAAAATTCCGAGATATACAAATTGCACATACTGGTACCCTAACTAAAGCCTGAAGAGAAGAAATTGATCGGTCAAAAACTCTAGCTCTGGCGTGATTGCAAACTTTTCTGAGGTAGGGTCACCAAACCGCCTCTGGTGACCTGACCTGAGGTCAGATCAACTCAAAATTTTCAGACATGTTGCGTAGAAGCCTTTTAGGAAAAGTCAGAAAATTTGAGCTTCCTAGCTCAACGCGTTTGGGAGAAATAACCAAAAACCTCAGGGGGGGCTTCTGAGGCCCCCCCCCCCGCCAGGAATAGGGTTAAGACGACCAGAGGCCCTCCGTGAAAATGCGGGCGTCACAAGGCCCGGTTTGCATCAAAGGTCAGGTAGCTATGCCCAGTTTTGGCTCTCTGTTGCCTGCCGACGTGTTCCGAGCTGTCGCAAAAAAACGATGTGGTGACACCCCCGCCCCCCCCCCCCGCCCGGCCAGGGTCCTTCTAACCAGGGATGCGGAGGCGTGGAAATTTCAGACGGCTCCGGCTCCGGCTCCGGAGAAAAAAAATCGGCTTCGGCTCCGGCTCCGGCTCCGGCTTCGACTCCAGTACTCAGTTCATCCTTTATACAAATAAATACGGGTGGAAAAGAAAAGATGAAGGATTGGTTCACGTTGTTTCTGTAGCATATTTACGTCTGGACGATGGCCTTGGTCTGGACAACGAGTTGCGGGGAAAAGTGCTGATTTTGTTGCAGTTTTAGGAGCCGGTGATTAGGCTGGATTTTTGGGTTACTTTTTCGTTCCGATTCATGTATTTCATAGTGTTTGGCTTTTGAATATTTTAGTTCTTTCAGATAAATATTACTTGCCTTACAACTTTTGTAAAAACGTTTCATTTTTTATAAGCCGACGTTCAGAGTCCTAAAAAAATACATCAGCACTACAATCACTCAGGCCCATGTCGTCCCCTATCTCTCTGCGTGTCCACTAACACGAATGACGTCACGCATGTGGGCGGAGCTATGGGCGGAGCCTAACGCACGCGGCAGTCCAAGCCGCCATATTTGAATTTATATTTTAATAGAATCTTGCCGATATTTTGGGTGAAGTCAATTTATATGGATAGCTTGGTGACAGTTTAGCTATACGAATAATAATTTATTATGGATGTGCGTATATTCAGCTTGGAATTGCAATTAAAGTTCCGCACCGCATAGATTCGAACTCGGGACCTTTGGAATACTGCGCGGGCACGCTAACCACTACACTACCGCGACCGCGCGGCGGCCGGCGGCAGGGAGGCTGCGGAGACATGGGGGGACATTTTACGCTTTTGTGAAAAAAGCAAAAGATTTAGCGAAAAACACGTAATAGATAACTTGCAGAAAATTGTCTGCTCTTTCAGATAAGATACTTAGGTTTGATATATCTTGTACAGACTTCATTCTACAGTGCTTCGAAAATCGCTCATTTACATGGGGATTGAACGGGGCTTCGAGACTTGACTCCAAATGACGTCACGAGCTGACGTCACGAAAAGGTAGAATCGCCGGACGACCCTACCTGGTATATAGGGCCTTGCAATCACTGTAAACAAACAAATGGAGCACTTGGCTCTGTTCCAAGGCCATTTTTAGTTTATCTGGTGGTTTTCTTACTCTTGTACGTCGTTTTGTTGGATGTTTTGAATATTGACTTATATCATATTTAAGAAGCATGTTGACTGAAAACAATCCGAAGTATCCAGGAGGCTGACAGAGGTCCTGACTCCTGAGCAATATCAATATCAAGTTGAACAAGTTATGAAATTTTGGTTGATAAACGCAAGGTGATCGGGCTCATATATCAGCAAGAAAAAGTAAAATTATAAGAGCTTATTGGCCAAAAACAAGCTATAATATTGCAGACCTTGGAGCAATACCTACTGAAGAGCACGGTGAGCAGGATCATGCCAGAAAATGTTGACTGATGAGCGCATATTGATGTATTGGTATGGATATTGAATAACTTACAACAGCAAGATAAATTAGTGCTAACTTTCAAGTTAAAAATCTAGAATGAATGGACTTGGGCAGCTTAGATGCTTCATGCTATGCGGATTGTAATGTGCATCAGGTACTCAGTGTCTGGCAAATGAAACATGCGATCATTCCATTGCTACTGGAGGAGAAAGGTTGGATCACTAAATCCACTTTATGTTGATTTTGATGTTAATCATCAATGTATTTCTTGAAAAAAAGGATTGTAGTAGAATTGTCAATGTGACAATCCATGCAACGATGTGATCATATAATGTGTTCATAGTCATTCGTGATAGTCATTATTGGTCCAATATACAATGGCAAAGCTTTCAGTCTCAGCGTTTCTTCCTGTGGATGGCCAGCAGTGACTCAGAGCTTAGAAGTATTAGTTTTCTTCACAGGGCTGGGATAAAAAGTACTGAGGGTAATCTTCCACCAAGGAACTCTACTTTGACATGGTATGAGATGTAGGCACAAGTAGGTAGGTGCTTAGTTCCTATAGTCAGTAGTTGTGTATGTTTAGTCGGGTTAGCTTAGATTAGATTGTTAGTTTTTTAATTTGCCAAGTGTCCATAAAAATGTGACCTGAGCAATGAGCATACTCCTGACTAACCTGACAGCTGACCTAACCTCAATCATCACACATATTTGCAGCCTACCCAAGACCTGCATAGCAGTAGCACCCAGTTATAGGTAGGTACTCACCCTAACTCAATCTTACCTGCTAACCTTCAACTTGCCAAAAGTTAGCTCACATTGCCAAGCTGCATCCAGGGAAACAGTCAACTGAGGAACTGGCTCGTTGGGTGGCTGGTGTGAGTCTGTGCATTTAAAGTGTTTCTTCTCTGAAGCTGCTCTGCACTGCTGTATGTCATGTTAGATGCTCAGAAAATGTGGGAAATGATTACTAAGCTACTTTAGTGCTTCGTTAATGCTCAAGACATGAACAAGTACTGATCCTGCAGGGTACAGCTATGAGTTAGGTGCTAGGTGAGCATGTTATGTGAATGTGCTGTTCCCTGTTTGACCATAGTAAGTATACAAGCACAGGGTCACAGTTATATTCAATCTCCACACAAACATACCGTAAAATGGGGTGTTAAGGGACAGTGGGGTGATAAGGGACAGTTGCGTGGGAAAAACTTTGAGTCATGTTAAATTCCTTATTTGAGAATGTTAAATAAAAACTTGAGTGTGGTAGTTGACACTGTTTTGTTCTTGACTATAGGACAAAATGGCATGGTTTTTCATGCAAGTGATTTGGTTCAAAAATGGTTTTGAAAATCATGCTATATTTTCACAAAATTGAGACATCTCCAAAACTCTGTGTGTACCACATAAACTAGTAGGTGTACAGGTAAAATGAATGCATAGGTGTATTGTCACATGTATTGCACATGTTTCCTGAAAAACTTATACAAATCCACCCTTTCATTCAACATCCTCTTCCTTTTTTCCAGACACATGCATATTTTGAGGTGGATGTGGGGTGCTAAGGGACAGTGAAGAAAAAATAGAAAATAATATCTAAATATAATTTTATTAAGGTTTCTTTCAGTAGGCATGGAAAACAACAAATAATGACAAATGACTAGCTTCAAAATGGGTTTTTGTTGATGACAGGGTACTTTTTGGTTCTGTTTACCTTATAATTAGCACATTTTCCCGAAGCGTAAACTGCATTACATGTAATTGGTTAAAAAGGCCATTAGTGGTGAATGAACCCGACTTGTTTTGTGACAGAATATGCAAAACGTTTCAATAAATAAATTGTGCGCCCTTTCACACCCCAATTGTGGGCATTTGATGACAATTTCTTGGAGTAATATTGGTGTCCCTTAACACCCCACATTGGGGTGCTAAGGGACAGTGATGAAAAATAATAAGAAATAATATGCATGTATATATTTTTAAAACTTTAATGTAGCAGGCATGTAAAGCACCAAATTCCACATAAAATGCTGACAAGTTGATGCTTCTATCTCCAACCCTTCTTGAGTTATATAACAAAACACCTCAAAACTGTCCCTTAACACCCCATTTTACGGTACAACAAAAACGGCCATATGGCCTAACTCCGAACACACCACAGATAAGTTAAGCCTTTGCAGGCACAAAAATGTTTTGATTAACAGGACAGGTATACAATACATCTTCTGTCCTTGGGGGATCTTGCTGCCAAGTTGAGGTACGATGACTTAACTTCAGGATTGATCAACCTTTTCTTAGCCACTGCTTATATACGAGAAAGACCAAATGCTTGTTTGTTTTGATTTACAGGACATGTATACAATATATCCTCTGTCCTTGGGGGATCTTGCTGCCAAGTTGAGGTACGATGACTGAACTTCAGGATTGATCAACCTTTTCTTAGCCACTGCTTATATATGAGAGACCAAATGCTTGTTTGTAAACTGCGTTGAAAATTTAATGATCCACCTTCAATTCTGACATGAAGGCACAAATGAAATAGTTCCCTCTCCTTTTCGAATACACAAAGCAAAATATTTAATAAATTTTAGTGGATGGACAAGAGCAAATAGCATAGCTTCCCCTCTGACACTGATGAATTACACTGACACTTATTCGCTTCATATTTTGTAACAAACGCGCTAAAACTGCAATATAACAGCACTATATGCTTCTTGACAAAATGCAATAGAAGTAAAAATTTAGCCCTGATGCCATTCATTCTTGGTAAAAACGTAATTACAAAATATTTTGTAGTAACTATTAAATTCCGGGCAAAAACAGTCAACGGTTTAAAAAAGAATCATTCCAATGACGGTCCATTCTTGCGGTCCTGAAATCGCCACTATTTCCGGCCTCTCCAACGCAACTCGTTGTACCAAGCTAACAGAAGAAAGACTACGAATCCTAGCTCTTCTGAGACCGCACGTAGGAAAACCCAACGAGGTACTAAAGGCATTCCTCTTCAACGATGACAGAGAAGAGATGGAGCACAACAAGGACGGACTCTACCGGCTCTGGAGGCTGAGAAGAAAACTGGTGACAGAGGCGGGTGAACCATCCTAAGCTTATCCCACTGAAGCCCTCCCACCCGACCTGTGTTTATAGGGCTACCGATGCAAAGGTCACAGCCCGACCACCTCATCAGCATCAGCATCAGCAACGTAAATATGCAGTGGTGCTCCATTTGTTTGTTTACAATGATTGTAGTGCTGATGTATTTTTACATAGATATAAAAGACTAGATGGGACATTGGCAGTGTTTTAGTGCGTGCGACTGGCCGCCATGTTTGTGAGGGCGGGAATCTGCGGCGCTGTGTAAACACTACGGGAGGAGGGGGGTATTTGAGACTGATTTTGTGGTATTTTTCGACCGAAAAGTGCTAATCTTTTTTGCTCACGGCATTCTTTGGAATGTGTAGATTGTGGAACAAGTGCTGAAATATGCTTATCTATTGTAATTTGGCTACGTTAGCCTTAGACATGTTGCACTGTTGACGCTGATGAAGAATAGGCGGCACCAAAGGTAGATTTGCTTGGCATGCCTGTTTTAGATTTAATTCAGTTCCCATGTTTTTTTTTGTGCACACCACAATCCTTTAATTATTCTTGCATGGATAGAGCATCAGTCATATGATTTTTGACAGAAAGCTTACCTAGATAGGTACCAGAACATTGGCAGCGGAAAGCAGACTCATCACCTACACTTGCTTTGCCTGCTCACTTTCTACTGTTGCCTTCAATGGACAATATTTATGAAGTAAGAAGGTTTTATGATTTTAGGTTTTAAATAAGTACTTTACTTAATGTCATCAGTTTGTGTTAAATAGTAGTTCAGTGCCAAACGAAAAATCCATGCACTATGCCAGATGCCTCGGGGGCTCTTATCCGTTCTGGGTTCAGAGTGCAGTGGCATACCACGCTCACCCTCAACCAGAGCTGATAGATAGTGAAAATGCCAGACGTCGTGATATCTGCACCAGTGAACCGTGTCGCACATTTGATCCCAATAATGAACAGCACAGGGGTGACGTAAAAATGTGCGTTAGTTGGAGCACCTAAACTCAGATTGTCATTACCTAATTAGTTTTCACATTGTAAAGCTTAAACTACACTTCATGCTCTTTTGGCTCACCTGTTATCAGTATCAGTAAATAGGGTATTAGTAAATCTGGCGTTACCATCAATGCTAAGTGCTAACAAGTAAATATGAAGTCCAAGGAAGATAAAAATCATAATCTTACTTGACCTAACCTTACCTACTAACCTAACTAACCTACAACCTACAAACCTCAACCTACATACAACCTCCATACCTACAACCTACCCACCTACAACCTACCAACCTTATATGTGCCGACGGTGGCACCAGATTTATGGATACCCTTATTTGTTAGGTACTTCACTCCACTTCTCATTTTATTTGAAGCTCATTTAAATTCTTGTATTTAAGTCTGTGTAAACTATTATTTTAAAAACCTGATGCTTTTCCATGACTGTAATCTCACTGTTTGCTATGTGTATTTTGTAGTGTGTACTGTGTGCAAATCCAGTATCCTACACTTGTATGCTACAGGCCTTGTTTTGATCTGACTAACTGTTAATATGTTTCAGCTTTAAAGACTAGTATCTTTTGAAATTGAAATTTGCCTCTCAGTCTCTCAAGAATCAAGATGCCAAATAGATGTGCAGGATTTGATTGCTGACAAACCAGGGATGAGGCTCAAGAGTCGAGAGATCACCCTGCATTGGCAAGTAAAAGCTACAGACTCTTGATTTTTTATATTGTTACAGGTTATCTGTCACCGAGAGCGATTGCTGTAGTTCAATTTCTTGCATCAAAATTGGCAGAATATGACTTCACTGATCACTCTGACGTCATTTACGGCCGACCTATGGTAGCTACACAATTTTTATTTCTATAAAATGTTTCAGATTGATGCAGCCGAAGGTACTGCAAGTTTCGTATTGACACGTCTAGTGGTTTAGAAATATTGCAACAAATATATATTTCAATTTTTTCAATATATAAATGTAAATATTTTATTGCAGAAAACAGGAGAGGGGCTCTGTAGAGCCCCGCCCTCCAGTCATGCGTGGGTAAAGGCCCATCAGTCACTGAAACCAGAATAAGTGCAAAAAATTATTACCAAATGCCCGGAGACTGCTTTACCATTGCCAACATGTGTGTGTGTGTGTGCGTGTGTGTGTGCGTGTGCGTGTGTGTCAACAATGTGTTAACAACAAATACAACACAATTGTGCCTGGCGTATGTTAACACTAAACACTATTAGCCATATTTTATTGATACTAATCGAACCTTCCAGGTGGCTGGAACAACCCCAGTGCCGCACAGTTCTGCGGGATATTCCGGCACCTGCTCCACCGCTGCGGCGTCCGGCCCGGCAGCACAGGGAAAGTGGCAGCCCTCGACCCGACCAGCATCCTGGCAGTCGGTCACACGACCAGCGGACGGGGAGCCAGCCTTACTACCTCGGCCTCCACCACCTCAGACAACGGTGCCACGGCACTCCACATCATCACGGAGCACGACTTCCAGCCTGGGCTGTCGTCTGGTGGGCAACATCGTCACCTACATCGCAGGGTTCGTGGTGAAGAAGGCGCTCGACTCTGTCAGCTGTAGCACCTGTCAGGAGGCCCTGGTGAGCGACATCCAGCCGGACGACATGACACAGCTTTACCACCTCTTCATCATCTCTGCCAGATGAGCTAAGGTGGGGACGGGTTACATGCCTGGGATCTGACTGAGACCCGCTCATACCCTGCCGAAGTGTTGGTGATTTCAGCGGTCAGCTGTCTCTAGCCGGTGTCAGTGAGTGGCGGCCAGCTGCCGCTGGAGTGGGTATCTACCGTCGATAGCTGCTGTGTGGCGGATAGCGTGGATTTGGATGGACACTTCATATTAATGAACAGATCAATGTCTGGCCGATAAAAGACGTATTTTGTCGATGATTGCTTAGTGACTGAGTGGGTCCACTGGCGACCAATGCAGTGGGCGCTGGGTTAACGCCTCGCCTCTTGTGACCGTGTCGATATGTAGCACTGTTAATTGCCGATTCGTTGCCGGCCGTCTCTGCTCCGTGGCTGGCTGATCCGGCACAAACTGGTGTTCGTGGCTGAAGGCGCGGCTACAGTTACACTAGCTCGCCACGTGCCTGTGCGACTATCGTCGGTGCTGTCTGCAAGGGCGATGTCGGTGCCTGTAGGGGGCGCGGATTGATTCAAAGTGAGGAATGGGTCATCGGAGCTCGGGTCAGGTCATGTTCGGCTAAAATAAGCGGATTTTGCGATTTGCCGCATCCGGGTGAATTTCCTTGCCTTCTAGTGCATGTTTATGCATTTTACATGCGTTTTTTTTAGTGTTGATGTCTAGATAACGTGCATTTGCCTCGAGGTCAAGGCTGCGCTTCATATGGGCAGTTTTCGGAGCATCTTGCTCATTTTATTCGTAATTCTTAATTATGTTTGCGGATTTGTGCCCGCAAATCATTTTTTAAAGTAAGATTGACACGGGATTCGAGATCGGCGCCCATAAATACACTTCACATGACCCGCCATGTGTCAAGGCCATCCGAGGTCATCTAAGGTCGCTGACCTTGTATGACCTTATGTGACCCGGTTCGCTAGATTTCGAGATGAGGTTGATTGGGAATGATGTAACCCATTTCGCCGACAGTTCACGCGTTTTGGTCGATTTTATAGCGAAAGATCTCAAACTCCAGTGACTTTACTGGTTCGATTTCCAGTGTTTGACCTGACCTCTGAGTTCACCCGTTGACCTAGTACCCTGAAATTTGGTATCACTGGTTTACTCACATCGCGGACAGCATACCTATTTTTTTCCGTTCTTGCTCCGTCGAGGGGCGAACGGCTGGAGTTCACTCCGTTCACCCTGGCTTCCCCTACTCGTAAGACGCTGACAAACTACGAACGGGTGAGGGCTAAAATTGCACTTATTGTCGATCATTGTCCATTGCATACTGCATACATAGATATAAAGTATGGTAGCCATAATGGGAAACGAATTTTATCTTAAATTAGCATGCCAATTGCATCTACCTTCGGTGCCGCATATCCTTTATCAGCGTCTTCAGGGCTATATGTCTAGGGCTGATGTAATTACATTACTATAAATACACATGTTTCTGCCCTTGTTTCACAATCTACTCATTCCAAAGAATGCCATAGGTAAAAAAGATTAACACTTTTCGGTCGAAAAATACCGCAAAATCTGTCCCAAACACCCCCCTCCTCCCATAGTGTTTACACAGCGCCGCAGATTCTCGCCCTCACCAACATGGCGGCCGCTGCTACGTATTCGCGAGTCGCTCCCGACATGGGGGTGCCCTATCTAGTCTTTATATCTATGTATTTTTAGGACTCTGAACGTCGGCTTATAAAAAATGAAACGTTTTTACAAAAGTTGTAGGGCAAGTAATATTTATCTGAAAGAACTAAAATATTCAAAAGCCAAACACTATGAAATACATGAATCGGAACGAAAAAGTAACCCAAAAATCCAGCCTAATCACCGGCTCCTAAAACTGCAACAAAATCAGCACTTTTCCCCGCAACTCGTTGTCCAGACGTAAATATGCATCAGAATCCGTTCCAGCCGTACATCAAGCATCACTATTCACCTAATCAAAACTCAAACTCTCCTTATTACGGAGCGAGCGAAGCGAGCGTAGTCTTTCCTTAGATTAACGGAAATTTCTGAGTATGAGCGGCCGCCGGCCGTGGTCACGCTTTTGCGAGGCTTATATCTCAGCAACCAGTTGACCGATTTACATGCGGTAATTTTTGTAGGATAGCTTCATTCCTTCTACCAAGTATTGGACTATTCCCGATGCATGTGGGCGACCCCTTATGCACGTGCCACGTGCAAAACGAAGAGGTGTCCGTTTTGTAATTGTTGCAATATCTCGGTAACTACTTGGCCGATTGCGCTGAAAGTTGGCATGTAGGTAGGCACCCACTAGCCACTGCATATCCATGTGCCAGAATTGGGGCGCTGCTGCACGTGCGCACGTGCAGGGGTCGATTCCAGATCTCGAGAACGGCTGGACCGATGGCGCTCAAATTTGGCACATGGTTAGGGACCGGTTAGTAGGGTGCCGTGCAAAAGTCAGTTGGGCCCCATTTTGCACGTGCGCACGTGCAGGGTGCCGCTTCCAGATCTCGAGAACGGCTGGGCCGATTGTGCTCAAATTTGGCACATCGCTAGAGACCGGTTAGTAGGGTGCCGTGCACAAGTCAGTTGGAGGTACCCCCTCGCAATTTCGCACGTGCAAGGCCCACCCTCTCGCTCGCTCCGTTAGTCGCCCCAAAAGGCGTTATACTGGTCTTATTACGGAGCGAGCGAAGCGAGCGTAGTCTTTCCTTAGATTAACGGAAATTTCTGAGCATGAGCGGCCGGCCGGCCGTGCGGACGCTTTTGCGAGGCTTATATCTCAGCAACCACTTGACCGATTTACATGCGGTAATTTTTGTAGGGTAGCTTCATTCCTTCTACCAAGTATTGGACTATTCCCGATGCATGTGGGTGACCCCTTATGCACGTGCCACGTGCAAAACGAAGAGGTGTCAGTTTTGTAATTGTTGCAATATCTCGGTAACTACTGGGCCGATTATGCTGAAAGTTGGCATGTAGGTTGGCACCCACTAGGCACTGCATATCCATGTGCCAGAGTTGGGGTGCTGCTGCACGTGCGCACGTGCAGGGGTCGATTCCAGATCTCGAGAACGGCTGGACCGATGGCGCTCAAATTTAGTACACGGTTAAGGACCAGTTAGTAGGGTGCCGTGCACAAGTCAGTTGGGACCCATTTTGCACGTGCGCACGTGCAGGGTGCCGCTTCCAGATCTCGAGAACGGCTGGGCCGATTGTGCTCAAATTTGGCACATCGCTAGAGACCGGTTAGTAGGGTGCCGTGCACAAGTCAGTTGGAGGTACCCCCTCGAAATTTCGCACGTGCAAGGCCCACCCTCTCGCTCGCTCCGTTAGTCGCCCCATAAGGCGTTATACTGGTTCTTAATTACGGAGCGAGCGAAGCGAGCGGAGTCTTACGTAGAATAACGGAAATTTCTGAGTATGAGCGGCCGGCCGGCCGGCCGGCCGTGCGGACGCTTTTGCGAGGCTTATATCTCAGCAACCACTTGACCGATTTACACGCGGTAATTTTTATAGGGTAGCTTCATTCCTTCTACCAAGTATTGGACTATTCCCGATGCATGTGAGTGACCCCTTATGCACGTGCCACGTGCAAAACGAAGAGGTGTCAGTTTTGCAATTGTTGCAATATTTCGGTAACTACTTGGCCGATTGCGCTGAAAGTTGGCATGTAGGTAGGCACCCACTAGGCACTGCATATCCATGTGCCAGAGTTGGGGTGCTGCTGCACGTGCGCACGTGCAGGGGTCGTTTCCAGATCTCGAGAACGGCTGGACCGATTGCGCTCAAATTTGGTACACAGTTAGGGACCGGTTAGTAGGGTGCCGTGCAAAAGTCAGTCGGGACCCATTTTGCACGTGCGCACGTGCAGGGTGCCGCTCCCAGATCTCGAGAACGGCTGGGCCGATTGTGCTCAAATTTGGCAAATCGCTAGAGACCGGTTAGTAGGGTGCCGTACACAAGTCAGTTGGAGGTACCCCCTCGCAATTTCGCACGTGCAAGGCCCACCCTCTCGCTCGCTCCGTTAGTCGCCCCATAAGGCGTTATACTGGTCTTATCTTATTATATATGTCAGTAGGTATAATATTATTTAGTGGCCGAGAGCCGTGTTCGCCTTGATGTTTGGGCGAGAGCCCCGCCTGCCGGCGGAAGCCTCGCTGGGTGATCGGCCGGTTGTGGATCGGGCCCCAACCTTCCCCCAGTACATAGACGATTTGAGAGAGACACTCCGACTTACTTTTAAGGATGTGGTTAAGCGCGATCAGCTGTCCCATGACCGCAACAAAGCTTTGTATGAGCGCAGAATGAACGAGTGGTCGTATCGCCCGGGTGACAAAGTGTTCTTGTTTCGCAATGTACCGAAGCGCGGTGAATATCATAAGTTTGTGAGGCCTTGGCGTGCGGCTGAGATCATAGAACAATGTGGACCAGTGAACTATCGAGTGCGCGAGGAGGGAAAGCGGCGCAGTCTGGTGGTGCACCACAACCGCTTGAAGCCGGACAACACAGTGGAGCGCCCGCCGGCTGTGAGTGAGGGGCACAGGACCGCGACAAGAGCGCATGGGTTGTCTCTCTGGCGAGATGTGCCGGGAACGCCCATTGCCCGGCCCCATAGTGTGCCTAGTATGGGTGGGGTGCCAATTGTATTTCCGCCCCAAGGTGTCACAGCTGGCCGCTATGTACCGCAACCTGTTGTTTTGCCGCACGTGCCGATGCCGCGTCTGCCCGAGATGCGACCTGACTGTGTGCCGCCACCTGACCCTGTACCGCTCCATGACGCTGTGCCGCATCGGCCGGAGGTACATACCACATGTTCCGCCGCCATCCCCGCCGCCGCCGTTCGATGCCGAGCCGCCGCGGGATGTGGATCAGCGGCCGCGAACTGTCACCCGTTTCGGGCGTGAGGTACGCCCCCCGAAACGGTTCGACCCTGCTCACTGGTCTTTTGATTAAGCGTTTGTTGTGACTGTCGTTGGCATATTGTTCAATAGGAGGGGAGGAGTGTAAGTAGGTATAATATTATTTAGTGGCCGAGAGCCGTGAAGGATGCACGGCTAAATCGTGTTCCCGGCTGTGGCGGGAAGCGGTCGCGCGTCGGCGCGCGAGCAGAGCAGAGCAGAGCGCTGGGCAGAGGGTGTGTGCAGGGGGGCGACACGGCTATTCGCGCAATGTATTAATTTATGGGCCGCGCGGGGCCTCGCGATGACGCGGCTGGAGGCAACTGCTCAGCGCGCTAGGATACTTCTGGCGGGGCGGGGCGCTGAACGGTGTGCAATGAATGGGTTATGGTCGGGCCGACAGAGATGAGGTATTGAATTTGAATTGACATCAGCAATTGGGTGGGGAAGGAGAACGTTCCTAATCGAGCTTGGGTTGGGGAAAGCCGAAAATATCGCGATCGGCTCATAGCTCAGACAGGGCCGGGTGCCGTACCATGTGTTGTATACATATTTAGGCGGGCAGACAGAGATGAGTTATTGGATTTAAATTCACCTTACCATCGGTTTCTGGTGGGGTTTGAAAATGGTTTTAGTCAAGCTCGGAGTGGGGCAACCGACCACCGCGTACCACCCCCAGGCCAACGGGATGGTGGAGCGCCTGCACCGGCAGCTTAAGGCCGCGCTGCGCGCCGCCGCGCCCGCCCGCTGGACGGAGGCTCTTCCTTTGGCGCTGCTCGGAATCCGCTCGGCGCTCAAACAAGACCTGGGCTGCAGCACTGCCGAGCTGGTGTACGGAGCACCTCTACGCCTACCTGGTGAACTCATCACCCCGTCCGCCACCGCGCCTCCTACGCCGGAATCATTCGCCGCCGAGCTTCAGCGCACCATGGCGGCACTGCGCCCGACGGCACCACGACCAGCACCAAGCGCGCCGTCGTACGTGCCGCGCGCGCTGGACCACGCCTCGCACGTGTTCGTGCGCCACGACGCAGTGAAGCCGCCGCTTGCCCCGCGTTATGACGGACCATACAAGGTGCTACACAGATCGGCGAAGACGGTCACTGTGGACCGAGGCGGTCGTTCCGACGTTATCTCCATCGACCGAGTCAAACCGGCGCACTTGGAACGGCCCCCACCTGCTCCAACTCCGACAGCATCGCCGTCTGCGGTCCAAGACACGGCGCGTTCCGCCGACTCGGCAACACCGGCCTCCGGCCCAGAGCTCCTCCTGCCAGTGCCTCGCGCACCGAGGCCGCCGCTTCCGCCACCGCGTGGCGACCTGCCGCTACAGCCGCCGCCTCCGCCCGCGCCCCCACCGCCGTGCCTACGGACGACCCGCTCCGGCCGTGCTGTACGGCCACCAACGCGTTTTCTTAACGTCACGTTCGCAGTGCCGTCTCTAGGGGGAGGGTGATGTAGTGCACCGCCGCACGTTCTCCGACGCGGCGCGGCACTACCGCCGCTGGCGACTGGCAAGCGCTCCGACGCGGGGCGGCGCCACCGTCGACCTCAACGTGGCGCTGCTGTCGCAGCTGACGCGAGGCGCAGGTTCAGCGATATCCGCCAGATGGCTCTGCTCCACTTGTTCATCTTCTATGTCCGATTTATTAATGTTTTAGAAATGTATGTTCTTGTGTATGTATCATAATGTTCATCGTCGTGTGGGCATTCACGCACTCTTCTAGAAAGTATCTCTCGCTCTGATATACGTTTTCTCACTGCTTTGTACTGTCCTTAACTTTGCCAAAACGAACTATGGTTTCATCGTTGTGTTCACTACATAGCTTGCTCATGCTGTTTCAAATACATCGCTATCCTTGGCCGATCTAAGTGTTTGGGGGAGACGGCTCCACATCAGGGAACTTCCCAGCCCGTCGTTGTGTGGAATCCCAAGTTGCGAATCCCAAACACTGGAACGGCTTCATCCGGCTTAGAGCACGACTCGCCACGGCACCAGCCACAAATGGTGACCCCGACGTGATCGGTAGCTCAAGAAGTCATCGTCTCCGCCTCGGCAAGAAGAGGTCATCTTTGACCTGGCCTCCCCATCGCCTCGGCAAGAATGGGTGACCTTCACCCGGCTTCCGCTGCCGCGAACAGTGAATAGTGCGCTGGTGACGTGGTGAATAGTGCGCTGGTGACGTGGCCTAGCCTCAGCGCAACGAGCGCCTAACGCAGTGCAGCGCAGCGAGCGCCAACGCAGTGCAGCGCAACGAGCGCCCAACGCAGTGCAGCGCAGCGAGCGCCAACGCAGTGCAGCGCAGTGAGCGCGGCGAGCGCCTAGTGATTACCGACAGTCTTTCAGTGTGCCTCTAGTGTTAGTGTTTGCTGTATATAGTGACTATGCCGTCACCCACCGAGCCGGAGAGTGCCGCCCAGGACGCGCCGACGCGGCCATTCGCGTCGTTCCGGCTGCCAGCCTACGCACCTGAAGAAGCCGAGCTCTGGCTGGTGCAGGTCGAGTGTGCCTTCGCCGTCGCCGGCATCACGGATGACCACGACAAGTTCCGGCTGCTGGTGGCCAACCTGCCTGTGCATGTCGCTTCACGAGTTCGAGACGTGATAACAGCCGAGACCGGCTCGTTCTCAGAACTAAAAGGGGCCCTGAGCACGCGCCTGGCCCAGTCGCGCGCCTCACGCCTCGAGGCACTCCTCCGCGACCACCAGCTGGGCGACAGGAGGCCCACGCAGCTGTTGCGCAGCATGCAGCACATGCTGGGCAGCGCGGGCCACGACCTCGGCCTTCTCAGGACGCTGTTCCTGCAGCGCCTGCCGCCGACGACCCGCGCCGCCCTCGCGCTGCTGCCGGAGGACACTGGTATTGACGACCTGGCCAGCGCGGCCGACCGATTCCAGGAGGCCTCTGGCGGTGCCGCCGTGACTGCTGTTTGCACGCCGACGGCCGGCGTCGCTGCCGCCTGTGGCCCGCCGGCCGGCCCTGGGGTCACGCTCGCCCCGCCGGCCAGCGCGGTGGCGGCCGCCGGACCGCCCGCCGCCTGCGGGTGCGGTAATTCCGGCATGGCCGCTGCCGTCACCGCCCTCACCGCTGCGGTAGCACGCATCGAGGCCGTGTTCCAGCGGGGCGGTGCCGACGCTCCTCGGCGTGGCCGCTCCCGCTCCCGTCCGCGCCGACCCGCACCTGCCTCGTCTGGCAGTTCTCAACCGGCATCGGTGACTCCTGATGAAGGGTACTGCTGGTACCACCAGAAGTACGGCGCGGAGGCCCACCGCTGCAGACCGCCGTGCTCCTGGTCGGGAAACTAGCCCGCCTGTCCGCGCTAGCGCCAGCGGAGACGGGCCGGCCAACACTGGCGCCCCTCTTCTATGTCACCGACCTTGCCCGGAACTGGCGGTTCCTTGTCGACACCGGCGCACAGGTGAGTGTCGTCCCACCACGAGTCGTGGCCGACGGCACCACCGTGCAGCAGCCCGACGCGCCTCGACTGGAAGCAGCCAACGGCACAGAGATCAAGCTCCATGGCGTTATTTCGACTTCGGTGCGTTTCGGAACAGTGGACTACCCGTGGACATTCATGGTCGCTGACGTATCGATGCCGATCTTGGGAGCGGACTTTCTCGCCCATCATCGTCTGCTGGTGGACATGCGCCGTCAGCTCCTCCAGGCTGAACACGGCACGACGTGCGCCGTGGGAACCCGAGCCGACATCGGCTCCGTCGGTGTGCGCATGTGCGCGGCGCCCACTCTCGCAGACTTGTTTAGAGAGTTCCCTCGAGTGACGGCCACATCTGCGCAACTCCTGCCCGTGCGCCATAACGTCACTCACCACATCGTGACACGTGGACCTCCTCGTGTGGGGCACCCTCGGCGTTTGCCACCCGACCGACTCCGCATCGCCCGTCAGGAGTTCGACAAGCTGATCAGACTCGGGGTCGCCCGCCCATCCAAGAGCAGCTGGGCGTCGCCCCTCCACATGGAGCCCAAGAAGGAGCCCGGACAGTGGCGCCCGTGCGGCGACTACCGCGCCCTGAACGCCGCCACCGTCCCGGACCGGTATCCCATACCGTTCCTGCAGGACTTCTCCGCGAACCTGCACGGCTGTACCATCTTCTCGAAGATCGACCTCGTCCGCGCGTACCATCAGATCCCGGTCGAACCCGCTGACATCCCGAAGACGGCCATCGTCACACCGTTCGGGCTATTCGAGATGCAGCGGATGAGCTTCGGTCTTCGCAACGCCAGTCAGACATTCCAGCGCTTCATGGACGAGGTGATGCGCGGGCTGACGTGCTGCTACGTGTACATCGACGACATCCTCATCGCCAGCACGTCCGTCGAGCAGCACCGCCGTCACCTCCGTCAGGTACTGGAACGTCTCGACAAGTTCGGCGTCACGATCAACCCAAAGAAGTGCGTGCTGGGCGTCAACCGTATCAGCTTCCTCGGTCACGATGTGTCCCCGGACGGCATCGCCCCGCTGCCGGAGAAGGTCGCCGCAGTCCAGGAGTTTCCGCAGCCGACCACGCAACGCCAACTGCGCAGGTTCATCGGCCTGGTGACCTACTATCACCGGTTCCTGCCTGGTGCTGCCGGCCTCCTCCGACCGCTTCACCACCTGCTGGACCAGAAACGCAAACGCGCGGCGCCGGTGGAGTGGACGCCAACCGCTGAGGACGCCTTCCAACGCGTGAAGGCTGCCCTGGCTCAGGCCACGCAGCTCGCGCACCCCACTCCCGGCGCAGCGCTGAGTCTGCAGGTCGATGCCTCTGACACCGGCGTCGGCGCTGTCCTGCAGCAACACTCGCACGGGACCTGGACGCCGCTGGCTTTCTTCTCGAAGTCACTCCAACCAGCAGAGACACGCTACAGCACCTTCGGCCGCGAACTGCTCGGGGCGTATCTGGCGGTCAAGCACTTCCGGCACACTCTGGAAGGCCGCCAGTTCGCCATCTTCACCGACCACAAGGCCCTCGTGTCGGCAGTCTCGTCCGGGTCAGCCAGCTACTCGCCGAGGGAGATCCGGCACCTGGACTTCATCTCCCAGTTCACCACCGACATCAGGCACGTGCCTGGGAAAGAAAACGCAGCTGCGGACGCTCTGAGTCGAACAGTGGCGATGCTCTCAGCACCGTGCCCGCCAGTCGACGACTTCGACGAGCTCGCAGCCTGCCAGCAAGAGGACGAAGAGCTGGCGCGCTTCCGCTCGACAGAGCACGGGCTCAAACTCAGAGACGCCCGGCTCCCCAGCGGCCGCACGCTGGTCATCGACGAGTCCCAGGGTGTACCGCGGCCGTGGATCCCGGCACCGCTCCGGCGCGCCTACTTCCGGCACGTGCACGATCTGGCCCACCCGGGAGTGCGCGCCACCGTCGACCTGGTCACGCGGCGTTTCGTGTGGCCGTCGGTGAAGAAGGACGCCGCACTCTGGGCGCGCACCTGCGTCCCGTGCCAGCGCACCAAAGTCCACCGGCACACGACAGCGCCGCCCGCCTCGTTCCCGCCACCTGCCGACAGGTTTCGACAAGTGCACGCCGACCTGGTCGGCCCGCTGCCGCCGTCTGAGGGCTACTCGTATCTTCTGACGGTGGTGGACCGGTACAGTCGCTGGCCGGAGGCGATCCCGCTGCGTGGCATCACGGCGCGAGAGGTCGCCCGGGCGCTGATCTCCGGCTGGATCTCTCGGTTCGGCGTCCCGGACGAGATCATCACCGACCGGGGCAGCCAATTCGAGTCGGCGCTCTGGGCTGAGCTGTCCACTCTCCTGGGCTGCGCGCGGCGCCGGACCACCGCGTACCACCCCCAGGCCAACGGGATGGTGGAGCGCCTGCACCGGCAGCTTAAGGCCGCGCTGCGCGCCGCCGCGCCCGCCCGCTGGACGGAGGCTCTTCCTTTGGCGCTGCTCGGAATCCGCTCGGCGCTCAAACAAGACCTGGGCTGCAGCACTGCCGAGCTGGTGTACGGAGCACCTCTACGCCTACCTGGTGAACTCATCACCCCGTCCGCCACCGCGCCTCCTACGCCGGAATCATTCGCCGCCGAGCTTCAGCGCACCATGGCGGCACTGCGCCCGACGGCACCACGACCAGCACCAAGCGCGCCGTCGTACGTGCCGCGCGCGCTGGACCACGCCTCGCACGTGTTCGTGCGCCACGACGCAGTGAAGCCGCCGCTTGCCCCGCGTTATGACGGACCATACAAGGTGCTACACAGATCGGCGAAGACGGTCACTGTGGACCGAGGCGGTCGTTCCGACGTTATCTCCATCGACCGAGTCAAACCGGCGCACTTGGAACGGCCCCCACCTGCTCCAACTCCGACAGCATCGCCGTCTGCGGTCCAAGACACGGCGCGTTCCGCCGACTCGGCAACACCGGCCTCCGGCCCAGAGCTCCTCCTGCCAGTGCCTCGCGCACCGAGGCCGCCGCTTCCGCCACCGCGTGGCGACCTGCCGCTACAGCCGCCGCCTCCGCCCGCGCCCCCACCGCCGTGCCTACGGACGACCCGCTCCGGCCGTGCTGTACGGCCACCAACGCGTTTTCTTAACGTCACGTTCGCAGTGCCGTCTCTAGGGGGAGGGTGATGTAGTGCACCGCCGCACGTTCTCCGACGCGGCGCGGCACTACCGCCGCTGGCGACTGGCAAGCGCTCCGACGCGGGGCGGCGCCACCGTCGACCTCAACGTGGCGCTGCTGTCGCAGCTGACGCGAGGCGCAGGTTCAGCGATATCCGCCAGATGGCTCTGCTCCACTTGTTCATCTTCTATGTCCGATTTATTAATGTTTTAGAAATGTATGTTCTTGTGTATGTATCATAATGTTCATCGTCGTGTGGGCATTCACGCACTCTTCTAGAAAGTATCTCTCGCTCTGATATACGTTTTCTCACTGCTTTGTACTGTCCTTAACTTTGCCAAAACGAACTATGGTTTCATCGTTGTGTTCACTACATAGCTTGCTCATGCTGTTTCAAATACATCGCTATCCTTGGCCGATCTAAGTGTTTGGGGGAGACGGCTCCACATCAGGGAACTTCCCAGCCCGTCGTTGTGTGGAATCCCAAGTTGCGAATCCCAAACACTGGAACGGCTTCATCCGGCTTAGAGCACGACTCGCCACGGCACCAGCCACATGCTTGCCTACGTTCAGGCATTACCTCTGATGGTCATACGTCCAGTACAACATGTGTTGTCTGTCAAACAACAATCGACGACGGGATCTCTTCTCATTATCTCTTAAGCCATCGGTTGTCAATTCACCCACCCCGTTTCCCTAAAAATAGACGGTCAGATTCGGCCTGGGTCCTTACGACCCCTCTAGATTCGCCAGAGACGAGATCGGATCGCCGTTATTGCACCCGTCTTAGTGTCTTTAATACTATGACAGCTTCGACCGACGACCACGGACTTCGGACGGGGTGATCGTTCCACGAATGTACGAACCATCCAGGCCTAGAGTGCATCGAGGTTTAAAAGAATGCAGTCTGTAGATCAATAAACATAACAATGGTGGTATACAACCACATTAAAATATCTCCCCGGCTCCCGCAACGTTCCAACGCCCCTCCGTTATGGATTCGCCTTGTGTGTCCGCCGAGCCGGCTTGCCTCCAATGACGTCATCGGCCGGCCGGCGGCGTTCAAGGTCAAACGGCTGGTGTCCTTACCTGGAGTTCTATAGCCTTGGGTGTGTGTGTGGAGCGCGGCCGGAGGCGCGGCTGGTTGTGTGTTGTGTGTTCGGTCAAGCTGAGAACACAGGAATACAGACATGCAGTAAGACCGGAGGCTGTATCTGAAGACTGAGGTGTCTTACATATATCTTATCTTATTCGGTAAAGCTGAGCACCTTTTAACCACCGAGTTTTGAACACTTCGTACTAATTGACGATTTTTTTTTTAATATTTAATATTTATTATTGGTGCGTCAGTTGCTGGTTGCATGAGTATTGAGTAAATGACTAGGCACCTGGCTTGAAACGACTCCAAAACGAGTTAGTTTCTCAGCACTAGATTTTTGCAAGTCATTCTGGCGTCCAAGTGACATTTGCTGAAATAATAACGTGTTCTGTACATACCAGCTTCTACTGTTAATGATTACCTGCTGTCAAATAAGTGGTTCGTATTTGACGTCATATGCTATCACAGCCAATCGAGCCGCAGAAAAGACATCTAGATGATGTCAAGGGACCGGCAAATGTAGGCTTTCGAACATGAAAGAAAAAATTTACTGTCATGTAAAAGGAGTTACTGACATTTGAAACCAAATTGGAACTTGGGTCTTGGAAATCAGGGTATATTGAGTGAACTTGGAACTCACAAACTCACTGCTTTGGTTAGGAACTTTGGTTAGGTGTTCTATATACTCTGGGTTAGGAAGACGGGAGGCGGTAGACGTATAGGAAAGGATTTATATTGTGACTTTCATAAATAATTTGTTTTCTACTTATTGGTTGAACAAGAACCAAGAGGCCGATGTACCAAGATCACAGTTGCAGTGCTCTGAATTGATGTTTTGATAAATGCAGTTTGTCACTCATTGCTGCATTCTCACTTGCAGGGGTCATTTCCCTCTTTTGCACTCTTTTAAAACTGAAGAACTCTTCCTACATTGAAATATAGAAAATTATCTTTTATAATTAGGTTTTATTTTCTTCGGTGATTATTTTGAGCCTGAAAAATCATGAATCTGTTGCAAAAAACTAATTTTGTGAAAGTGGGAAAATTCCAGTATGGGCCCTGTCGACTGTCGAGCTAGGTGTGGCCCTTAACATTTTTAAACCTTTGCTTTGGGACAAATTAAGGCTATGATGCATAAGTTACCTAGTTAAGACTAAGAGCAAATTACATCAGGACATTTTAGTCAGGTTATGTTTGTTTCTTTTATCATAGTTGAAAATAGCAATTTCAAGTATCCATTAACAAAGATTTGCCTTGAACTCATTCAAATGTGTAAGCCAAATTTATTAAAAGAGGAAGGGTAAAATAAATAATTGTTACAATTATTTGTCAACTGAATGTGATTTTATCTTATATTGCCACCTGGCTAAAAGCTGTGAAGCTGGTAACATCTATGATTTATGAAAGAGTCTGCTTCTTTCCTGCTCTATATGCTTATATTGCCGTTGAATAGTGAGATGGGCTCCTGCTTGATTTTCCCTAATTTTGATTTCCTCTCTTTCAGAAATTTCTCAAAATGTTTGCGGCAATGCTGTCATCTCGTCACATCCAGGTTAGTACCTATGATCAGGCAAAAAAGCATATTAGTTGCAGGACATTTAATGTTGTACCTTGTCCTTGCATCTCACTGGAATGATGTGAATGGTTAATAAGGACATTTTTCTGAGAGGTTCTTTCTCATTCCTCAAACTGAAATCAGGATTTTTCTGATGGTGTTGGTTTTAAAAAGTACCTAGTTGCTTATAATTATGTGATTTCTCCCCCACTAGGCTGGCACCACTAGTCTCCATCCACATGTGTACCTACTTGTTTGCCTGTCTCAGGGTATTGCAACATCCTCACAATTGTGTTCCCCAAGTAACATCGTTTTGTCATTCAGCTGGTGTCGTGTCGGCTGATGTCGGGTCAGACGCAGCCCCCACCGCCGGCCTCGAAGGGCGCGGCGTCACCGCCGCCCGCTGACGACACCCCCGGTGAGTCTCCAACTGCTCCGTGACGCCTAGTCCAATTTCAGTCTTCATGAGCTTTTAAATACCATTGTATTGTATTGTATTTACGATCATGGGCGATCCACACATGACGTGGCGATTACTGCCCATGCAGCCAGTATTTCAAGCAGTGTGTGTCAGGCTCAGCTCATGTAGCCTCTTGCTAGGCATCATTTTGATTTCAATTTAGCGGCAAAAATGTCGCCAACAACATAAACAGCTTTCATTTTTTGTGGGATACGACAGCGGGAGCTTGTACACGTTGAACCCGCAACACTTAGTCACCACATGTGATGATCTGTCTTTGCTATCCCCGCGTTCATTAGTTTTACCGTCGGATAAAATCATCTCTACTTATCCCATCTTCAGTTGGGCCTGGAGCGAGCAAGGCGGGCACCTACAAGAACCCTGAGTACTACCGGTATAACCCAATGTCCTACTTTGACCTCGAGCTGGACATGAAGAAGGACAGGCTGCCGCAGCCCAACAGCCGAAAATGAGCCGGACGTTGGCAGGGACGACGGGGGCCGTGCGATCTGTTGGTGTAGCTTCGTGCATGTGTGTACATAGATGACCGTAAATATATTGGTGCGGATATTGGCTAATCGTTTTAGATGTGTTTCAAAGGCTCGGTATGAATTGAAGATCGGCATCCGGGACTTTTTATGGTTGATATGATGATATCGCTGTTCCATGATTGACTAGCTCTAAACACGAAAAGCGGTTCTTCGGTTGATTATTAATCAATATGATGGGTAGTAAAATGTCTCTTAGAGAATTGGGCAAATTGACCATGGCTGGTGAACTTGGAGGTTTGGGATGCGCTCAGCATCAGTACCCCGGCGGCGGCACAGCCGAAAATACCTAGAGACTAATACAAGAGACTAACCTATTGCGCCTCTGAGCCCCACAGCTACAAATGTCATATACCCCGTTTGAAGGAAAAATACTTTCACATTGGTCGGAGGCCATAGCATATTTATTGTTTGGTTTCACTGTTCGCCGTTCAGCGACTGTTGCGGTTGAAACATGAAGCTGCACCTCTGCAACTGACCGCCAGATGTCTCTACGTTTACTGAGACTCGCCAGGTCTCTGAACATCTGACGTCCGGCGTAGACTGCGAGGAACTTCGACGGCCACTCTGGTGATGCATTTTTGATCGCCACCACCCAGAATAGACACCACTCCTGCCAGTTGACCGACTCTCGTACGAGAGAAGACGAGAGTCCGCTGACGTCACGGGGCCGGACGGCGGGCGGCGGCCGTGCTCCTGACCTTTTCCACCGGAAACGCGGCGCCGTATTGATCGGGCTAGTTCCGGTGTGCGCGACCGGTTCCGGAGATCCTCTCGGGCCGCAGATCCGACGACGAGATGCTGTCGTCATCGCACCCCTCCCCTCCCTCCCCGGTGGGACGGAGGTAGGGGGGTGGGCGGCCGGCCGGCGGTGCTTGGGACGCGGTCGGACGGTCCGTGCATTGCATCAGTTGGTCGGTCTGCCGGACAGATGCGGCCGCGTCATTTAATTGGCAGTTTGTTGGTGTGAAAGGTTAGAGCCGACGGCGGGTGCCGATGGTCGGATACGGTGTGTGGGTAGCGGGCCGTGGTGGATGAGGCCGAGAGGAGCTGTTAATCAGAGGAGTTCACGGCGCCCCAGAGCCGCCCTTTGGGCGGGTGGCAGACGGCTGTTATACACGGGGATGAATGGAGGTGGTTTATGGAGCTGTGGGTGTCATCTATTCTGGTTGATTGTGTTATTTGTAGGGGAAAGTGGGATAAGACGGGCACCTTAACTTTGGAGCCATTTTTCGGCCGGTTAGAAACATCATAGAAACGGGAAACTGAGTGAAAACCTTTTTTAGACAGTTTACTTTCATTTGCTAGAATATGAGACTTATATCTCCCCGTCCTCCCCGTGGCCTAGTGGATAAGGCGTCCGTCTCCTAACTCGGTGGCAGCGAGTTCGCGGCCCGGAAGCTCCACGTCGTTTGACCCGCGTTCCTATATTAAGCCAGCTGGCAACTGGCGAGAGAGGGCCACGCTAGACCCGGGAGGACCGTGCCGCCATCTACCTGCGGCACGTTAAACTTTCGATCTAAATTATCACCGGTGAACCGGGCGCGGGCAAGGTGGGGTGGTGGGTCCGTGGTGTCATTCGCAACAAGCACTGCTTAGCGGAGCACCCAGGCCCATAGCCACCCATTCATCCATTCGGACAAAATTTCTAAAAAAAAAAAATATCTGATTCAACAAATAAACTGCAGCTATTTTTGCAAAACCTTGCAAAAACCCGTATTACCTCACCCCATGGGGTAAGACCGAGGTTAGCCGCATTGATACAGTCGCTCGTTGGTCTCAAGTGCTTCGGAACTTGGCAGTTACACGAGATTCGTGCAGAAGGCGTATGCTCGTATATAGGCCCTAGCTATGCCATTCAGAACCGTTTTTCTCATTCATTATTCGAGAATAAACTGTGCCGAAGGAATATTGCTAACATTTCTGTGAGTATCGGATTCGAACACATTCTTATTAGAAATGCTTCTTTTTTTCCTATAGCAACAAAACTATTTTCACCATTACAGACCCATTGGATTCATAGTTGTCCGTCTTACCCCAAACTCAATGTCAGAAGTTCAGCACGATTTTTCTCTGTGGACAATTTGATGCAGACAAAGCAAATCCGAGGTAAATGAACACTGGTGGCATATGAGTGTACCACAAGTGATTGCGAGTTTTTAACTCTATAGTGCTGCACACAAAAGCTTGCACAATACATTATTGATGTTTTCAATGAAATGAGTGTTTTAAAGAAATCAAAATAAAAGATCATCGACTGAACACAAATTCACCAGACTTCAATGGTGGTGTGTAGTGGGAAAGGCAATTCTGGTCCTAATTTTTCTCGCTCGTAGCGCTATTGGTTTGGTCTGCAGTAGGGGTGCCCGTCTTACCTACCCTGACCGTCTTACCCCACTTTCCCCTACTCTGTCCTTTTTTTTCTTTTGGGAATTTTGTCAATGACGTTGTTCAGGGGAAATTGTTGCATTAATTTTTTATCGATCCAAACCTGCTGAGGTAATCATTTATAATGGTTCAGCGCGTCTTGAACCTCTATTGGGTTATACGTTATCTAGAAATTAGAAATTACGTTAACCCGCGCCCTGCTGGTTGTGGTTTTTCGCGAATATCTCAAAAACGGCGGCGCGGAGCGCCGCCGTTTTTGGTACACCTTATCATACATCAATTTTACACATGTTGTGAAAATTTCAGACCAAGGTCATTCAAGGTCAGGTCACCAGGTCACTTGAAGTGACCTCACCTCATAAAAACTTTCAATGTCTGTCATAGCTACACCGAGTGACCGATCGCTTTGAAACTTTCAGCAATTGCTAAGGGCAATAGCATGTACAAAATGTATATCTCAGAATTTTGATATCGATGACCTAAGGTCAGGTCAATTTTGCGACCTACCCATTATAAGTCAATGGGAGAAAATTGAAATGAGTCTCTTTTGGATGAAAGACATTATAAACACTCCCAAACACCGAATTACAAGTGTTTTAGACACACTGAACTTGAAAATGGTGTCCGTGACCCTTGTTTATGCCCTGAGGTCATCTCAGGTCACGAATGGTATCTAACAGTTTTTCGCAAATAACTTTTGATAGATGCATGCTAGAGCGATGAAAACGCCTTAGATGTGTTCAGCTCGACGATACGGATCGACTGATATGCAACATGACCCTTTCCGGTCAGGTCATGACCTTGACCTGAGGTCAAATTTTCAAGTTGACCCTTCAAGGTCAAGTTATAGTTCATTCGATGCGTCTTGACGAGAGGAACACGATGGCGGTAAAAGTAAGCTCGTACAAGGCTTGGGTCAAAAGTTATTGCAGAAAAACTGTTTTCGAAAAAATCGGCTATTTTTGCAGTTTTTGCTCCCTGCAGGCAAAACCGTTGACGTTAGGTCAAATCTGAGAGAGTTACTCAGAAAGGGCGTTAATAGGGCTATCGAATGCGCTTTTCCGCGGCGCTGTAGCTCTATTGGTTCCCGAGTTATGCGTTGGCTTCTTGGAAATTTTCGACATTCGACCTGGAAATCGGCGAAATTTTGCCTTCAATGACCTCTGGTGACCTGACCTTTGCCCTGACCAAAAAATTGACCGAAGTGATTTCGTCATTATTTTTGACGCTCTTTCGAACGCCGCCTTCCGCGTATCGCTACGTCGCCCAGGAGCCGAGTTAGAAGGGGGGGGTGTTCAAACACCCCCCCCCCCAGCAGGGCGTGGAAATCCAGGACCCCCAGCAGGGCGCGGGTTAAAATCATTAACATCAAGTAAAGGGCATATATAAAACATGCCTTAACAACGGTAGTGAGAAAGACTGGACTGCGGCTTTGCTATAAATTCCAGGTATTTTTGCCGTTCCATATGCATTAAGCGCGATTGAATGGTGTTCGCCCCTTGTGACGCAGTAAAAACTAGATACATCACGTTTTTATGTAGGCATGTCTTCAGCATATGCGTTTTTATGCTACGCAGTACGCTCATACGCGCCTGTGGGATGGCCAAGAATAACTAACTTCTGAGACACGTGTCTTAAAATAGCCCTCTAAATACGTTTGTTCTTTTTGACACAATTAACCTCGCCAACGGGCTTTATTAGCCGGCTCTTTCGTCATCTGCCATTGTAGACGAGCTCGCCGGAAGCTCCATTTCGCAGAAGCAGCGTCGGCACGGTCTGGTGTCTGCCGACCCGTGATTCGGACCCTATGGTGCCGCCGGGTCGTGTGAGACTGATCCGCTCGCATTCACTTCCCACTGAATGTGTCATCAGCAGGGCACTGCGATCGGCTCGCCCACCGTATGATATGGTCACAGGCGTCATATGGGTACAGCGCCGTCTCTCGGTCAATGGCGACCGGTCCGTAGCATGGGTGTGGGTGCTGGGTGTCGGGATCAAGGGAGAGCTTGTCCTGTAGTTGCTACCCACAGCAGCTCAGATGCCGGCGGCTCTGTACTGTTTTCCAGCCATGGCGATGACAGGGAGACACGGCGGCTGATGACCGGAAAGACAGCGGTTGTGTCCGCCTCAATATCGCCCGTCCAAAGGTAGTGTTACCCAATTTGTTTGCTGATATTTGCAATGCTACTTATAGGTTGCCTGAACTGAACTTCATTTGCCGAAAGGTCTGATTTTCTATTTCTACCAGATGCTAAAAGGTATATCCGGCATCCGGATGCTAAATGGAGACGAGTTCGCTATTCCAGACTTTTAGACTTGTGTTTCGCTTTTCTAGACTTCACTTTCATGACTTCGCCGGCCTCCAAAGTCAATGCATCACATAACTAGCACGTTTCACGGTCCCAGAAGCTGCAACTTTCCAAGTACACAGACTCCGGCGCGAGGAATGGCCTGTCCGCAGAGGCCGTCGCGTCCGCCGCTCTGTACGGCACTGTCGACGTCCCTTTTCGTCGTCGTCGCTGCCGGCCGACGCGGAGACCGCTGCGTCTGCCGTTCCGTAGAGAGGGACGACGTTCGGGGAAGCCTGGGCGCAGTGGGAAGCCGGATGCTGCAATGCGTACACTAGCGGTGCTGAGCGAGTCCCTTTGGCACACAATCGTGTAAGTTCTCTTTTTTTTTTTTTGCAGGAGCTCGACTTCATGCAGCCTTGCCTGTGCTCGAATTTCGGTGATGTAGATACCTAATGCTTCCGTTGAAACGATCGGCATTGAGAGCTGCTACTGGCAGGCGGCAGCTACTGGTAAAGTGAATCCGCCTGACAGCATTTCGACTTCATTGGGTTGCATTGGTCATGTCTGCATCTCGTAGCGCTGTGTGTCAGTGCTAAACGTTTGTGGATGGGCGCATAGCTCTCGTCTCTCTCTCTCCCTCTCTCTCTCTCTCTCTCTCTCTCTCTCTCTCTCTCTCTCTCTCTCTCTCTCTCTCTCTCTCGCATAACTCACTCACTCACTCACCCTTTTTTCACTTCCACTCCATCTCTATTCCTCTTTGCCTCTCTCTCTCTCTCCTCTCTCTCTCTCTCTCTCTCTCTCTCTCTCTCTCTCTCTCTCTCTCTCTCTCTCTCTCTCCTTTCTCCTCTATTCCTCTTTCGGCATATTGGTAGCACGACCATCATCTTCCACTCCCATGGGTACATCTCGTTGACCCAGCTCTCGGCTCTCTCTCTCTCCCTCTCGTGCCACCAAACTCCGCCCTCGCCGCCCCCACTCTCCCCTCCCGCGACCCCGGCTCCGCTCCTCTCTCCTCGGATGGGGTCGATACGACAAGCGGCACGTGACCAGCCGTAGGCTCATTCATAAAATCGGCCCGGCGCGCGCGCAGGCGCAGTGGCGAGACGGAGAGGCTCTGGTTGGCCCGGCCCCATCGCGGGCTGATAGAGCGACCGGAAACAGAAAAAAAGCGCCGGCGCGGCGGGCAGTCCTCAGGGAGACGCATGGGGGCTCGATGACGATGGTGGAGGGGGAGGGGGGCTGTTGGGGTGTCGCCGGAATAAGTGTGAGATGGAAAAGTGACGCTACTGAATCATTTGCCAATATTAGGAGCCGTATGTGTAGGCATTATGCCTTACCCAGGCCTTACCATTCGTTAATGAGAATGCATGTTATGTAGGTATATGCAAATTGTTTCATTGTAATGCCCCAAACATGACTCTTGACCGTCTTGTGCCAAGATTATTACAGATTGTCTTGTACATAATTTACCTAGTGTACCAGTACCTAAGTCGTGAATGGGATCGCACTTGCTTTTAGTACCTACATGTCTATTAAAAAGCAATAAAATTCAAGTGCTATTAAATCGACGAATTTTCGTATAACAGTAAATGAAAATGGTAGCCGAAAAATAGAACGTAAGTTGGATGGTGCTTTGAACTTTGAAGCTTCCCTTTGAACAGTAGCATGGTAACACTGCTTCCACCATCACAATGATTGGCACATGAAAGAAGATGATCTTATTGCGCTTAGTCTGCTGACTGCAGGCTCAAGTTATTAGACATTTTGCTGAATATTGTTGGAAAGTATTAGTCTCATTTTTCCAAACCATCCACCGTGTGACCCTGTCCAGTGTCCATTCACTAAAAACAATACATTTGTATTGTAACTCATCTTCTCGACCCTTAAGCACTGTCCTTGACTCTTTATTTAGTCATTCATGCCACTTAAAACGGCTGCTAATAATAGATCCCTAAAGGTAAAGCCCCGCTCTATTCTCTGAACAGAGCTGAATACGAACAAAACACCCCGTGGCAAACTCCCGGCCGAGTCAGTCTTTATCAAAGTTTAATAAATGCCAGCCAGGGTATCAGAGCATTGCAGAACATTGCACAGCATTGTCTGTTGCACGTGCCGGTCGACTGGTTATCCCCCGGTACCCCTCCCCCATCTCCTCCCCCTCCCCCACATCCGGCCGGATACCGGTCCCGGCGCGCCAGTTAAAATCAATACAGATCCGACCGAGACTAGTTAGACCTCAGAATAGCGTAAAAGCGTGCTGAAATAGGGCAAATGCAACATTGTCAGTAGTTAGGAGGTAAATAGGGAAGGATTGTCTGTCCCTCTCTCTCTCCCTCTCGCTCTTTCTGTCTTTCGCTCTCTCTCTCGCTCTCTCTCTCTCTCGCTCTCGCTCTCTCTCTCTCTCTCTCTCTCTCTCTCTCTCTCTCTCTCTCTCTCTCTCTCTCTCTCTCTCTCTCTCTCTCTCTCTCTCTCTCCCTCTCTCTTTCTCTTTCTTCTAAAAAAGAAAGATAGAAGGAAAAAGAAAAGAAAGGAAGGTAGAGAAAGGGAGAAAGAGAGGCATGGTCAGAAAATGTATTTTGCAACATATTTTTGTGATTCCACCGTTTAACTTTCAACCAAGCCGCCCATTCTACGGATAATGTTTTAGTAGTAAGGCATTAATCAGGACACCATTTTTTCATCTGTCGATCATATACTTTGTCATGACCTCTGTGCTGCCGTTTTTAGATCATGCAGTTAAAACAATACCGAACTCCGAAACTTTCATTTGACGATAATTGCTGGTGTGAACTATAAATGGAATTAATATTTAAGATAAAAAGGTTATTTTATTCTATTTTATAGTTTATTAATTCACGACCTGTGAAGCAATCTTGGCTTCCAGGAGCCTATTCCCTGACAAGAGCACCTGCAAGTTACTAGAAACTCGGGACGGTTACTGGCATACTCGTATGTGCATATATGCGCATTCGAAATCGGACTGCGAGCTCTGAGTTTTACACATTACCCAGCGGAGCGCCGGCTGGTTCATTTAGCCAGCAGCTCAGGTATGCATACGTATACGAACTCGTAGCTGGGCAACCGTTCCCTCAGCGTGCCAGCGAACCTTGTCACATCAGGCCGTTACTCCCCAGAAACAGGGTTTCCGTCTCAGAACACAGCTCTGCTCGTAGCCCGGCCACAATCTCCCAGGATACCTCTCCTCAATGGCCGCAGTAACATCCCCGGATGGCCAGTTGCAACTATTTGCAGCGGGTCGGCCCGAATTCGTCCGCTGCCATGCTGCCTTGCCTGGCAACCGAGCTGTCCACTGCCGGCCGCCGCGCTCTCCGAAATAGTCCGTATCTCTGGCTCCGCTGTCCGAACACTCAGCCCGCCTAACGACGCAACGACCACTCGTATTTACCGCACCGATCAGTGTGACCAGGCTACCCAGAAACGGGCCCACCCCGGGATATTTTACCCCGTGTCACTCTCGCCGTGCCACGCGGCCTCGAATAAGTACCGAAGAAGTGCCATTTTACGAGGCCTCACAGAAGCTCTGCCTGCGTCGAACAATGCATTATCTTATTGCCCTAAGTGGAAACGTTCACTATTCTGTGTATTTTAGGAGAGAGCGGCACTGTAAAAGCCAGAAATACGACATTAAAATCACATGCTAATTGAGCTGTCGGGCATAAGATGGGCCCAAACTTTTAAAAGCAGTTAAAGCTGGTATACCTATATTTGGACCGTCATTCTGCGGTGCTGTAACGTGTTCCTGCCATGCACGTCACCACCGCCCAACACGCAGTCATCTTCGGAACTATTGGCTGTCACTGACGACCTTATTGTCCTTTTTGGAGATAAGTTAAGAGCTTAGACATTTCAAAAATACCATGTGCGTCAAGGATCGTTTCATTTTGATTGCATCTTTTCTTTATCTACAGTGTGTCCGGTAAGTTCCTTTGACATATTTATAATGCCAATAAAGCATTTTTGTCTGGCTCTATGAGAGCGAGACATTTTTTTTTACATAATGCTATGTCATGATTATCTGTAATTATACATCGCTACATTTTTCACACTCTATGGCAGCAGGGTCGTGAGTCATGTGCCATAATGTGCGTTATGTGCCATCGTGAGCCATAATGTGCGTTAACCCTTGCCCGTATAAGGGGGGGGGGGTCGAACGGACCCCCCCCCCATGGTTTTTCGCGAATAACTCGCGTAAAAAGCGGCCGATCACGACGAAACTTTCAGTACCCTCGCGTTAATCAATTTTACACCTACCCTGAAAATTTGATGACCCTGACCCCAATGACCTTTGACCTGTGACCTACTTTTCGAGACCATGTTTGGCCGGAATCGCGATTCGGCGTATGTCGGCTCGCATTAGCCGCGCGTTAGCAGTTTTTTCGTGGTTTCAAACGTTCAAACATGTCATATGATGTTGCCCCCATGCATTAGGGTGGGTGTCAAGGTCCCCTTAAGGTCAGGTCAGGTCATTGACCTTTGGTGACCTCGGTTCACTTTTTCGAGTTTTACATGTTTCTAGGCCAGTTTTTGGAGCTGAATTCGAATTTAGCAACCATATGAACATTTACGAAGTAGTTTTGGTGCCTTCGTAACATGTTACGAAGCTGTCAGAGGCGGTTGACACCTACTAGGAATACCCGGCAGGACCCCTATTGGTTGACCTGACCTGACCTGACCCGACCTGGACTAAATGCATAAAGACATCATCTGTGATCAAAACTAACATGATATTCGTGATCAGCGCCCCGAAAAACCTCATAGCAGCCACACTTTACGACGTTCTAACAGGTCCCGATTTTCCGACTTTTGGGTCATTGACCTGACCTGCAAGGTCAACCAATGACCTAGGACCTTAAAATTAGGTATCATCGGCTTCCTCTCGTCACGGGCAACACGCTCGTTTTTTCCGCGAAGCTCTAGCTCGATCAGGGGCGAAACGGCAAGGGGGGGGGGGGTCCAACGGACCCCCCCCCCCCTTATACGTTCGCGGCTGGAAAAACACCAATACGGGCGAGGGTTAAAAACGTTTGAACAATGGGAATAAACCTTGCACGCGAGTCGCGAAGGCTTTCTCTAAAACAACATTGTGGAAAAAACAAGATTTAATTAAACTTAATGGTATGTCATATTTATCTATAAGTCATGGTCTTGTTTCATATGGAAATTAGACGTAACTGGAGAATGATGAATACATTTACCAGAAAAATTAAGATAGCGAAGCGTAGGTACTTACAGAAGAAGATTTGAACGATTGGCTTTCATTAGGAGTGAAACGCCCGCGCTAAAAACACATGCTGGCTAGGTTTCGGCCGTTTACAAAACAGAACCTCTCCTTAGGACAGCGCTCAACAAGCCAGCAAATGTTGCGGTATGCATGCATAAAGCATGCGGTGCAAACACCAAACCATGAAACCACCACCTTTGAACAAAGGTCGCAGTCCCATTCCATGCATCACAGAGATCAGTTATTCGTTCAAATTAGCTTACTGTGATATTGTACGGTTTAGCGCTTTTTGCGACGCAATAAGATCCGGTGAGTGTGAGTAGCCTTTTCCAAGATTAGCATGATCCGTACCTTCATGTCGCTTTGTCTAATAAAAGAATCATAAGAAGTCAAATGCAACGCACTATGCTAGCGTTAGATAACTATTTGTACCAGCATGTTTATCGCCCCTATTTATGGAACTTGCTGCCCTATTTTCAGCACGGCTATGAACTATGACGGCCTATATTAGCACGTCCAACACATTGTCTTCATGTGTCTGTGGCTGCGGATAAACCCCCCGACCGGCTGGAGGCGATACTGAGCTGGTGCGTACCAGCCGGCACTCGCCTGCCTCAACCGTCCGGGCACGGCAGCGACCGAAATAGACGCCGGATTTGATGCCTGACATCACGGCAGAGCACAAATTCTCCGGCCAGCGCGCGTGACGTCAGTGCTGCGGCGCTGCCCGAGCGCTGAGACGTATTTCCACCGTGGGTGTGCGCCATATATGTCGCATAATAACACTGCGACAAGATGACCGATGGTCTACGACGTCAACTGAAGGAGCGGAAACGAGAATGGAGCCACGTCCGATGTGAGTTATGTATGTAAAGCGCTGTTAGCTCTAGTTAAATACTATAGGCTAGCTGGCTTTGGGAAAGCCGCGACCATTGTGTTGTATATTTTTGTTCGCATGAGAAAAACGTACGCTAGAACTTTGTTTCGCAGATCATAAACGGTAGACAGGTATGCACGACGCATACATAAAGGGCGGTACAGTCACGCGCATGGTCTCATTGTGTTTAGCTCGTCAAGACGCATCGAAGGTCCCACCAAACTTGACCTTGATTTCACGTGACCTGAGATCAAGCTTACTTTGTCTATTCGAGGTCAAAACCGTGCATATTTCGATGCGTATCAGCGAGAGGATCTCGATAGTGTTTTATTTGTGCTCTAGCTTGATTAGTTTAAAAGCTAATCGCAGAAAAAAAAAACGTATACCCTCCAATACCGCTATTTTGACTTTTTTGGCCCCTGTGACCTCATTTTTACCTGACTTGAAAACGATATTTTAAAATGTGTAGCTTTTGTCTACCTGCATTCATTGCCGTTGCCGCTAGCTTGCTTTGTTTTCGAGATCTTATGGTGCCACTTGCCAGATATCCAAAGTATTGTTACAACGTTGACCAGGACCCTCGCCACACCGCGGGTTCCTTAAGCATAAGGTACGATTTGATGCCTCAAGACGATGCGATATGACAAACGTCGGTCGTCACAACTTTTTGCGCTCGAGTACGATACAATGGGACATGGTTTCACGGCAAATGTTAATGGAATCATCTGATATTTTTATTGATTTTGGATTTAGGTATGAACGTCACAGGAGCCCCTGTGACGATGTGCAAGCATGAAGCAACGGCATTTTGTTTTTATTTTACTAGCTAAGAGCATATCAATATTGATAAGTAATTGTAAAATCTTACCTTTCTTTTGAAATCGTAAAGCAGCCGTCATCCGTATGATTATTTCTGGTTCAGTAGAGTGGTTGTTATGATATGAACAAAAACACTGAACATTTTCTCTTCTGCCGGATGCTGCGTAATGCGTTTCAGGTACATACCAGGCAATGACGCATGTTCTATAGTAAGTCCCGTAATGCGGACTGCCGGTGTCTTTTTCTCGAACACAATCTATCTAGGCTTCAGGCTAGCGCGAGCGTATTCTATTTTGAACCAGCCGGTGTGGCCGTTGACAGAGTTGACGAAAATGTCAACGGCGGTCCATGTACGTTATTGCCGTGCGGACTGGTCCGTCCGACGTCAATGTGTTACGTCACGGCCGGCGCTGTGACGTCTGCCGCCGGCTATAGTCGCCGACAATTCCGCCGCGCCGACGACGACGAACGACGGCTCGTCGGCGCCCGGACAATTGACGTGCGGTCCGCTGAGTGGCTGGAACGAGACACGTCCTCCTGGAAACCGGTCGGGCGGATCTTTTTTCTGCGGCGTGCATACATACCCGGCAGTTATTACCCGCTATTTCCGCCCTATTCCCGGCCACAGCTGTGGCTATGTATAGAAGCGGACCGGATTGCGATAGGAATTTCCTTGCATAGCGTAAATTGAGGCTCATTATAATGAGGCAGCATCCGTGGATGTGTACAATAATGGGGGATTAATGAGCCAGAAATAGCGACCACCGGCCTGCTCTGGATGCTGCTTCCGTATTTTGGTTACACGTGTAGCTACAGAAATAACCAAAGCCTCATGATGTCGGTCAAGCAGCCGCAATCTTTTCTAATATGTCAAACAATGCTACAAGAATAAGTATCTCTGGTAACATTATTTTAGTCACAACCGCCACCCATCTACTTGAGTCAGTTTTGTGATCCCCGATCAGTGATGTGGGCTCATGCTGAACCTGATTTACCCCCGCCCCAGTGGCGGTCTCAGCCAACTTCGCCCTAGTGGGGGGGGGGGGGGGGCAAATGTTACCACCCACCTCTAACTCAAAAACTAAGAGGGCTAGAAAGACGCGGTAAAAAGCAGTCGATAGCTCTCAATGCGTACGTTTTAAAGTATTTTTAGTCATTTTTCACCTTAGAGCAATATTGGGGTCACCAGAGGTCATCAAAGGTCAAAATTTGCCAATTGTCATTATATTTTTCAGAAAACATGCCGTTATCTCAGGAACTATGGTAGCTAGAAAAACGCATGGAAAAGCAATCGATAGCTTTTGAACTCTTCTTTTGATAAGATCATTATCAAATCGGTTTAGCCTCCAGAGGGCAAAAACTCCAAAAATAGCTGTTTTTACGAAAAGTGTTTTTCGACAATAACTTTCGACTACAAAACGCCACGACATTTCTATTGCCAGAATCGTGTTCCCCTCGCTGAGACGCGTCGAATGAACTATAATTTGACCTTGAAAGGTCAACTTTAAAATTTGACCTCAGGTCAAGGTCATGACCTGACCGGAAAAGGTCATGTTGTATATCTGTCGATGCGTCTCAACAAGACAAACACAATGAGATCATCCCCAGCGTTCTATCTCTTTCCAATCGCGAGTTATTGGCAAAAAAAACTGTTTGTAGCCTCAAATGACCTCGGATGACCTTTCTAGAGGCTATCAGCAAAAATGACACCTTGGTCATCACGAGTGGTCTAAATCATTGTGATTCTGAAATATTTAGACTGTTCCTATGCGTACACACGGATCTAGAGGCATTTTCTTTTTTCTCCATTGACTTGTAATGGAAAGTTCACGCCACTGACCTGACCTTAGGTCACGGATATAAAAAATCCGAGATATACAAATTGTAAGCGCCCATAACAGCATGCAATCCACCAAGTTTAAAATCTTTCTGACAAACACTGCAGGCTGGACATGATTGCAAACTTTTTTAGGCTTGGTCAGTTAACTTGACCTGGTGACCTGACCTGACCTGACCTGGGGTAAAAAATTTCGCACATTGTCCAAAATTGATGTACCAAAAGCTACCCCGAGCGGCCGGTGCGGTGCAGCGCTGGCTGCCGGTGCCGTCGTCGGCTGGCCAGCCGGTGGAGCGCCGCGCCGCCGCCGACGCGCCGGTGCGGGTGGAGGAGCCGCGTCGGGGCCGTCGGGGCCGGGCGGGGGGAGTTCCGTCCGGCCGCCACCCGCACCCGATCGATGGTCCAGCGCCCGCTGACGTCACTCGCCGCCCCCTGACGTCACCGAGACCAATCGACGGCCGACCGCTGGCGATCGGAATAGCAGGCGACTACGGACGTGGACCGAGCCGGTGCCGGTAATAGTACGAATACGTGTCGTCACCTTTCCCGTGCCGGCACTGCGAAGATCCTCCGTCGACCGTCGCGGCCGACCAGGAACATGTACGCACTAATATACCGACGCCGGCCAGCTCCGGTGCGCAGTTCTGCTGCCGCAGCGGACAGAATTACCGGGACAGAACAGGGCCAGGGACGGTGTCACCGCGGCCGAACCCGACCGCGCGACCGGCGCCGGTGACCTTTTTCAGCGGGCTCACAGTTGGCTGGTGGCAACTGTCGTGATTGACGTGCTCTTCTGAGCGGCCACAGTTAAAATCGGTCAGCGTGGCATTTAGGGCGTCGTTCTATTTGAAACGCGATGATTAAGCGATCAGGACCTAACCAACCACTAGCCTAAGTGCTGAACATGACAGGCTCCCTTTTGAATCCGGCGCATATAACAATATCGAACTATTTCTATTATAATCTATTAGCACAATACCTAACGATATAGTCTCTTATCTAGCCTTGTGTTGATCCGATTCCGATGCAGCTCTCTCAGTCTCTCAGTCACCAGCAAGAACCTCACCGGTGCTCGTCTTCTAGTTGCCGTCGCAATCGTTCGGTATGCTGTGCCGCAATGCTTCTGAGCGTACCGGCACAGTCTACCTATCAGTCGTTCGGCTCTGGTTCCAGAACTGCTCCCCAGATGGAAGCACCTGCTGGAACACTGACTTTCAAGGCCGGTGACCGCGACAAAAGGCCCGGAACAGATGGCATGGAACACCTGCAGGCAAAATCGGCTCAGAGTGCAGACATTTTTGGGCGAATGGAATAAAGCAAGCTCATTTGTATGGAAAAGGATACAGGGAGGGATTTGGACAATTAATTTTTGACGTTTTCGCTTTTGCATGCTCTTTTTTCGTGTGTTATGAAACCGGGAGAAAGTGAGCCATTCTTTCAACTTTCACAAATGGTTACATCGAAATGACTTCAAAGTATTTTCTGTCCGCTCAACTCATCTGCTTTATCCTCAGGACCAGACCACATCATCACCAATCATCACCTTTCATAACGTTCACCTGGTCCACCAGGCAGCCTGACACGGTTCCAGAAGATTCAAAGAACATATCCATCCGGGGTGACGGTCTTAGTGGCTGATGACCTGTCCTTTACCGAGTACTCCGTCCCAAAGCCATGGGCTCAGTCGCTGCGACGCGTCAGCCGGTGCTCGGCTCAAAATAATGTTTCCCTTCATGCACCTTGGCCCCCATCCCATAGGGCCCTGAAGCGATCTAAATAAGTCGGAAAACTAAAGGGGTTTCCAAAAAAGTGAGCCCCCTAACTAATATAGCTCTTATCTCCAAAACCGTATGTGCTACGATATTGTTGGAAAGAACGGTCAATTTCGGTTCTAAATAGGCTACCTAGTGTGCTTCTGAATGAATGCGTATTACGTCGAGAACGACCAGAACAAAATATGCCGCGAGATCGGGTGGAACACGGCGAAGAATAAATAAACGCACGTGAACCGAAATATGCAGACAGATGTGAGGAAATTTCGACCCTATCGGATACCGCTAAATGTTTCACCAACAATTTGGTATTGAATTGTGCTTTTCACAGTGCTGGCCGTGTTGTGCGATATAGGTAACGGAATTGCGGTCTATCTGGATGGAATTTGATCGCTCTTTCTAATGAGCGGCTTCCCAAAGCTGTAGGATGCACGGTTGCAGGTATATTGTCGATCTTAGTTGGGGGGCTCACTTTTTTGGAACACCCCTGTATACCTAACCGACCAAAACAAACAATCTCACCCTACTCAAACTGTATAAAAGGCCTATTCTAATAGGAGTTCATTTTAACAACATGTGTGAGGCGCACATTTGATTTTTATCCTATTGTCTTTATTTCCGTGCAATATCAAATTCCCAATCCGTGTAAAATTAGGTACACATGCTTCTTATATTCATAACAGTTATGAATATAAGAAGAATATGAATATATTCATAACTGCTAAACATTTCCTGCTGGCTGAGCCTACACTGCAATACTAAGAAGCATTCAATCCCCAGGGTAGGTTTTCCCAAAAGTGGTAAGCTGTCATCTTGTTTATAATGCAAAATATGATTCGGTTACAAAAAAGGGCTCACTTTAGGCTTGAGGTTGAGCGGATGGATATCCCGCGCCCCACTGGGGGGGGGGGGGCTATTTATAGCCCCCCTCCCGTTTTTCTGCAATAACTTCCAAGCCGCTTGACGTATCGATGCCAAACTTTCAGTACCTTCGGCTGCATCAATTCGACACCTTGTGTCAAAATTTGAGCTTCGTACCTACTACCTACCATAGGTCGGCCGCAAATGACGTCAGAGTAACGTCATGTTCGGCCGATTTCGACGCAAAACATTGAACCACGGCAATCGCTCCCAAGGGCTCAGTTTTTAAGCTAGATCCAATTTCTTTGCATGAGAGGACTCAGAATAGACTGCGCTATCAAACTGCTGTCTTGAATTTTCGAAATTTAGAAAATTTTGAAAACTTAATATAATAAAATTCAAAATTTATATTTTTACATATTTTCCAAAAAGTTTTTGTGTTTTCGAAAAAACCGGAATATATGTGATAGAAGCATTATTATGACTAACTCTAGCAAGTTTAAGCTAAATATCTTCAAAAATGGCCAAGTTATACGCATTATTGCAAAACATTAACAATCATTAATTTTTCAAATCAATTTTTCAGCACGTATTTAACATCGTACGCCAATATAAATAGCACCATCGTGTTACTGAGCTCAAACTGCATCCAATAGATACCTTTTTTGTTGAAAATTTTAACTTCAAAATTTGACCTTGTTTGACCTGCTAGCTGAAAGTGACCTGACCTAAGCTAAATTTGACTCAAAATGACCTCGAATGACACAGACTACATCAAATTCGAAATTTTTGGCCTAAATGGACCATAAAACATGTGTCACGTGACCGACGCATGATATAATATTTCCGTGACCTGTGATGACCTGACCTTGACCTGAAAATCAAAGTACAAGTTTGGTACCCTCAGGGTATCTAGAGCATCTGTTCACGAGTGTGAACCAAATATGAGCCTGATCTGACTTGTAAGACGGCGGGCAGAGCCTAAAACGTGAAGAAGCCAAAATGCTATTAATTTTACTTTGACCTGACCTGTGACGTCATCGGTGACCTCGAGGTCAATGAAATTAGGTTTCGTTCGACAGTTTTTCCGGGGCTATCAGACGCCGTTTGAATTTTGACGAACGGCCCAGTAGTTTCGGAGTTAGGATGGGGGGGCTATGAATAGCCCCCCCCCCCAGTAGGGCGTGTTATACGCAGACCCCAGTGGGGCGCGGGATATATCTGCCCCTTTCCAGCCTAGCTCTTTAATGAGAAACCGGTATTTTCTTTTTTAGGTCAAAATGTCATGTCATTAGCTTTGAACTCTATGACGTCAGACTTAAGCGGTGTGACGTCTGTGTCCTGACGTCATTTGTGTCGGTATATTGGAGGGACGCTGCCGGTGTCAGAGAGATGAGATTAGTTAGACTGTACAGAATTCTTTATAGATATTAATGCCATCTATACCATGATAACTCTCCGTAATGCTATCGCGCAAAAATAAAATGCAGTGACCCAGAATATCGAAACTCACGCTGTTTTCAAGGCTGAGGAGAATTCCTATCGAATTTAGCGTCATCTTTCAAGACCTTCCTGAAATGATTGAGCATTCCAATAGAAGATGACATTTACGCATGTTATCATATCTAAGTGAAATATGATCGGATCAATAGGCCAGAATAACAGTGCTTCGCTAAGCATATCTTTTGCGCGTGGGCCGAGCAGCAGTCACGCGATCCCGTGACCTTAGCTCATCAGTGCCAAATTTAAGGTTAAAAGTTGGATTCAGTGTCAGAGAACACGATTCCATTGAACCCTTGTTACGTCACTAAGATGTTATGGGTTAATTGAATGTCTTATTAAGTACTGAGCGTGAGGACGATACTAAAGGGCAAATGTTCTGCTGTGGAAAATTAACGCAATATGGTATAACAATCGGCTTTTACGTGGCTGTGAGTACCTATTATTCAGGTTTCCCAGCTAACAACTTTTCACTGTATCTCCTTTGTCAGTGCTCAGCTGTTCTTTTATTGATATCATTTTTTATCAATAAACTTTAATAGTAATTTAATCATGTAATCTATTAATTCAACTATTCTTTTACTTGTTATTTTTCCAATTTCAAACAGCTATCTCCATTTGAATGTTACAGGACGCATAAACGTATACTCAGCTAATGAGTTTGGATGGGTTATCAGAACCACTTTTATTAACCCTCGCCCATGTAGGGGGGGGTTGGTGCAACCCCCCCCCCCTGAGGCTTTTCGGAAATAGTGCAAAAACGGCGGCGTGCAGCGCCGCCAAATTTTGGGGACCTTATGGGGCAAACCTTGCGCATCTTTTGATAAAAAATTGACCGGGTCATGTCAGGTCACGGAGTTATGACGTCACAAAGGGAACAGCCTCCGGCCGGATTTTCACAAACTGAGTGCCAACGCCCGAGGTTTCCTGCCGGTGGTACGGACATCGGTTGATGGATCGTGATGAAACTTCCCATGCGTGTTGGGGCAAGTATTGGCTATCATATGGTATAAGAAACTTGACCGGGTCAGGTCAGGTCACGGAGCTATGACGTCACAAGAGGAACAGCGCCCGGTACTATTTTTGAAAAGCGCCCGAACCACTATTTTGCTAATTCTTGTCACCTCAATGGGAATATGCAGCAATATTAGCTTCTATAGGGAGCAAATGGACCTCCCAAATCCAAGCAAAAATACAATCAGATTTCAAAAATTTAAATTTTGATTTTTCGAATTTCTGCCGCCGACTGTGACCTTGCCGACTTCCGGCGCTCCCAACGCGCCACTTTTAGAGCTAGGGAAACGAAATACATACCAAACGATAGAGAATTGATTAAGGAACACGATAGTGAAGGTTTCAAGTCGATATCTCCCACCGTTTTGCCGCAATCGCCGCCGAAAGTTGAAAAAGTCTATTTTTCCGAAAATTTGACCTTTGACCGGTCAAAAGTAGGTCAAATGTTGACCTAGGACCAAAAAATATACCACCAATCGCGAGATCTCGGCGAGAGCAATCCGTTGGTTATTTCCGCTAAGCTCTACGACGCTCCGTTTTCAAACGCCAAGGGGGGGTCGCACCAACCCCCCCCCCCCCTGCATGGGCGAAGGTGGCAGATCGCCGTTTACGGGCGAGGGTTAAGACGTTTGTCTCGATTATGTCGTTCATAATCAACTTTATTCATAATCAACATCAACACAACCATCTGTGTACTGTGTACTGTACCGTACTGCCAATGGGTAAATCTTAAAGACGATGGAGCTGAACGTAATGTGATGATCGCGCATTATGTACATCATGAAGCAGCAGACGTTCTATTCATGTCGCTATATGCTTGCACAGCGTATACACTATACATGAAGTAATATTTTTGGTTGCAGCTTACCTTGACATTTGAGTGTGGATATTGGGCACTGCCATTGTCACTGTTCCACTTACAAACGGTTCAGCTTTTGCAAAAGGAAATCTTTAACGCCTTTTTAACTGAAAATGAGCCGCAACCTTCTAGCGAGAGAGAAATACCAAGCGAGAGTGCGAGGAATCATGCGCTTAGTGAGCCTGGAAACATTTATGACGGAGGCATAAGGCATGTACGTCACGTACATTTGTGGCTCATGTCTCATCGAGTCAGAGTTCCCGCGTTTAAAGCCGTGTGCCGTGGCCACCTGGATGGCAAATCGTGAATGTCGCGAATAGTGCTATCGGCCGGGTCTTACTGAATGATCGCCCGATGAGTTAGCAGCGATCGGTAACTCAGCATGGTTGCGAGTCACATTTGCTCAGTATACTCATCACTCACTTGTCGAAACAGCCGAGGTCTAAATCTACCGGTAAAGTAAATTCATTTGCGCCATATATCCCTCACCCGTATTGGTGTTTTTCCAGCCGCGAACGTATAAGGGGGGGGGGGGGTCCGTTGGACCCCACCCCTTGCCGTTTCGTCCCTGATCGAGCTAGAGCTTCGCGGAAAAAACGAACGTGTTGCCCGTGACAAGAGGAAGCCGATGATACCCAATTTTAAGGTCCTAGGTCATCGGTTGACCTTCCAGGTCAGGTCAATGACCCAAAAGTCGGGAAAATCGGGACCTGTTAGAAAGTCTTAAAGCGTGGCTGCTATGGGGTTTTTCGGGGTGCTGATCACGAATATCATGTTAGCTTTGATCACAGATGATGTCTTAATGCATTTAGGCCAGGTCGGGTCAGGTTGCAGGTCAGGTCAACCAGTAAGGGCATTCGTAGTAAGGTGGCAACCGCCTCTGACAGCTTCGTAACATGTTACGAAGGTGCCAAAACTACTTCGTAAATGTTCTTATGGTTGCTAAATTCGAATACGCTCCAAAAACTGGCCTTGAAACATGTAAAACTCGAAAAAGTGAACCGAGGTCATCAAAGGTCAATGACCTGACCTGACCTTCCGGTGACCTTGACACCCACCCTCATGCATGGGAGCAACATCATATCCCATGTTTGAACGCTTAAAACCACGAAAAGACTGCAAACGCGTGGCTAATGCGAGCCGACATACGCCGAATCGCGATTCCGGCCAAACATGGTCTCGAAAAGTAGGTCACGGGTCAAAGGTCATTTGGGTCAGGGTCATGAAAATTTCAGGGTAGGTGTAAAATTGATTAACGCGAGGGCACTAAAAGTTTCGTTGCGATCGGCCGCTTTTTACGCGAGTTATTTGCGAAAAACCGAGGGGGTCCGTTCGACCCCCCCCCCCCCCTATACGGGCGAGGGATATGGCACGCCAAAATATGTATTGATGCAACTGAACGTTTCCATGGAACCTGGTATGTGAAGCAGTTAAACAGACTTAATGCGCTCCAGCGGCTGTTTCAAGATGAATATGCGTTGCTAACAGACCACTGCGTTAATATGTGCGTTCAGGCGTACATATATAAGTAGGAAAAGAACAGCCGAATGGACAGTTTTCATGCACATGTATTCATCGGTCGCAAGTCGTTGTGATCAGTGCTCAACCCATTATTGTCGGGATCATTTTTCAGACACGTTATCAGATTTACTCTTTATAGCTACTGTATGAGTATCTCAATTCTCAACTGAATACTTTCAGACAAGGTTTGCTGGGTGTTCATAAATAAAGTTAAAAGCCTAAGTATTTACAGCTTTGACTCCGTTGCACTGTGCGACAGTGGTTTGTTCTATGGGCTGACTTGGTTTCAGCTCTAAATGCCACGTTTTGGTGTGAGCAAATGTCAGACCGCCTTTGCCTGTCCATCTGTGAAGCCTAGTCATGACCTCAATCCTCCTTACTGGCCCCAATGAACCGTTAGTGCCTGTATGTTCGGTTGGTAACAAATGGGTGGTGAGCATGAACATTAACATTTGGATTCTCACTAGTGATGTCAATTACGGAAAATCGGAATACCGATACCAAACCAAATACCAACCAAAACCACGGGAAAATACAGAAACCAAACCAACTTGGGAAAATGAGGGAAATACCAACTTTTACCGATTTCTTAGCCTCGTATACATTAGTGAGGGTTTATGATACCAACAAAATACCAAACACATTACGATTGAAATACCAAATACCAAGTTGGTATCGGTTTGGTATCGGTATACCAAAAAGTTGGTATCCGATTGACATCTCTGATTCTCACGACCATAAGAGAAAATAATAGATTGACTTCGCTTTTTTATAGCAGTGTTTACGAGTTGTTGATCACGTTATATGTACCCATTTACGCCCTTCGTTGCGTTTTCGCAACACAAGCAAGCGTCGACGTGATCAAATCTTGAGAAGTGTGTAAAAGAGACTAACCGATGAGACAAGTTTCAGCGCGTTTAGCATGGATCCGCGCATGATGCTACGCAGTTACAAGTCTGTGCGGCTGGTAACTTACCGTCCAGAGCTCCCAGAGGGAAGTCGAAGGTCCCGTCAGCGATGACGTCACGAAAACCAAAATAAGTAGATTAAGTGATTAATTATATCGTAATGAATAATGTGCGAACATATTCTGCAGAGTCCCTACAATAGCTAGAATATACATTTTATTAACAAATTATGCTGCAAATAGGGTTTGTGACTATTTTCAAATATGAATACAGTCGTGTTGCGGTAACGCAACGTTGGGCACATCGGAATGACAGGGGTGTTGCGAAAACGCAACGAGGGGCAAATTGGCAGGGCAGCGGAAGTATAGGAACATCAAATAGACTTCACTTGAGATACGTTATGGGTTCTTTCCTTCTCTCCCCAATCTTCCTCCCTCTCTTCCACGCTCCCCCAGCTCTCTCTCCTTCCCCCCCCCCCCTCTCTCTCTCTCTCTCTCTCTCTCTCTCTCTCTCTATCTATCTCTCTCTCGTTTTGTAGTCGTGAGGGACGTGTAGGCATGTAAAGTGCAAGGTGCATTTGCACGTGAATATTGCGACACGTTTCACATTAACTCACTTAAACAGCTATCAAACACTCATTTCTTTTTCTCGCAGATTATCGGGCTATTCGAGCAATGGGTTTTCGAGCATCTGAAAATCGCATGGTAGGAAAAGGACCTGCATCAAGCGGTCGGCGATGCTAACGGAGCTGAGAGATAGCGAGGTACTTTGAAAATTGGATCTACTTTGTACTAAATAATGGGGACGTAGTCTGGTATCAGACGACAGATAGGCATTGTCATTCTCTGGATGCAATCCGCTGGCCCTTACGTTAGAAAAGATAGCTCCCAGAAGCGGCAAATGTGGGATATGCCCCCTCGGGGGGAGGGGGGGGGACAACAGACCCCTTCGGCAGGAGTGATGAGGGCGTCTGGAAAATAATAGTTTATTTTTAGAATTCATGGTTTGCACGGATTGATAAGGTGGTTGATGTGAAGCATTGCTTGTTTGTTTACTGAGGGTAGGCCTTTTGTCTAATCAGACCATTTTAGAGCTAGAAGCATTATTGGAATTAGGGAAAACATTGGTCTGAGCGGGCATGGTGGATCGTCGAGGCTGAGCCCATCCATCCAGGCCACCCATGAACCAGCACCAGAACCAGCACAGAACCCCCTTCCCAAGCACTTTCTGTATCCGGCTACAGACCTGTGCTCCTATGGGAGCTGCTCGAATGCGATATACCTAGTTGCCCGTCCAGCTCGAAACAAAATTTGAGGCATGGAGAAAGATTCTACTATCCTGAAGATGGAAAGGACGGATTGACGAAACACTTGGAAAGTGTGAACTGCGTCGAATCACCAGTCTGCCCTGGCATTGTCTCGAGAAAGAGGTTACAAGTGTGAAGGTCGCTGAGAGTGGGACAATGAAAATTTTGGATTAGGTGTAAAAGTGATAAAATGGGTCCTGGAAGACACTTTAAGCCGAGTTGTTATGACGCTCTACGCCTACGCAGGTAATTTGTGAAAGCCGGATAGGTTCATTTTTTGATAAGAGTGTGCACGACTACCCTGCATTTGAATTTGTCTTTACTCCTAGGAGGGTGGTTAACAATGGTATTGCGGATAGGCGCTTAGGCGAGGCACTGGTTGACTCCCAATCCTCGGTTAAATTGTTTTCAGTTTGGGGTTCTCATATGAGAGGGTAATGGGCTAATGGCTCTGTCTAACTTCCGAAAAGAAAGCACCGCTCAGGGTACGTGCCGACCTCACTAGGTACTTTAAATGGACAATTGTTGTTGATAATGACCGTTTGTTGCCATCTCCCCGTTCGCGAACCCTTAAGTTATGCTCCCTCATTGAGGCTCTTAGGCGGGTAATAAAGCATGAGGGATGTGGGTTCCGCATTCTCAAGCAATATTTTTCAACAGTTGGTGAAATATATGTTAAAACAAACTAGCATATACGGCGGTTTAGTGTACTTTATGTCCGTCTGATGTGCTCGTCGTTGCGTTTTCGCAACGCTGATGGCGCCCGGTGTGCCCTTCGTTGCGATTTCGCAACGCACGTTTTTTACGTTTTTCTCGAAAAACTTTTGCTGCCGGCAAAAATTATTTTCGATTCCATGCAAGGCCCTGGTAGAAGCGTAACATATCTTGATTTCATCGATTTTCATGATGGTCAATATTCCTGGGCATAAATGGGTTAAGACTTTTCCGAAGCTGTTGTAATATTACTCACGATGTTTTTTATGCAGTAGCATAGTCTCCATAACAGTCCATAGGCGGCGGAACGGGGGGGGCACCGGGGCACCGTACCCCCTTGAATTCTGCAAGGGGGCACCAATAGCAAGGTGCTCCCCCTTAAATTTGATGCATTAGTACCAGGGGCGGATTCGGGAAAACTCCAAGGGGAGGGTCATGAATCGAAGTGGTGCCCCTACCTATACCCAAAATTAAAACCTCAACGGATTTCGGCTACATAATTTTGGTGGTGCCCTATTTTCAGTGTATTTTATTTTCTTTATTTTTGGTTAGTCATGTGATGACTGGTGCCCCTGCTAGGCCGCTGGTGCCCCTGGAAAGACTGTGGTACCTACCCTGCCCCCTGAAAAGCCTACGGTGGGCCCTGACATGACTTAGGAGCCCATGGGCCCTGACAGGCCTGTGGTGTCCTTGCTAGGCCTGTGGTGTCCCTGGGCCTTGGCAGGTCTGTGGTGCCCCTGGCGAGCCCGTGGTGCCCCTGTTAGAACGCAGGTGCCCTTGACAGATTTGTGGTGCCCCTGACACGGGCGTAGGAACGTCATGAAAAGTGGGTGGGCCACCCTGTCAAGGGGCCTCCTTTTTCAGGGGCCTCCTATTTTCAGGGGCCTCCAACTTTTGCCTCGTCCTGCTGGCTGCTTTCAAGTATGACCTCCAAATCTAGCTTCTGAGATCGGGGCTCGGGCAGATGTACCCAGGGGCGTAACCGCTTAAGCGAACAGTGCGGAAAGTCCGCACCATTTTTAAAACTTATTCCCCCTCCGATTTTTTTTTAGAATCTATTTGCCGCAAACGGCGCATGACCCCTGAAAACCCTTACACAAATGTCTTCCTCGTTTCCCAGGTGCCCCCATTAGCTTCATAGGCGCCCTCTTTGGCATATAAGCGCCCTATGTATAGTCATCAGAGACATCCTATATGTCCCACAGTCGCCCCGTTGTCGCATACAATGTGCGCTTATCATAGGCGTCTCTCTTTTATGGACACTTGAAGGCGCCTCTCTTTGCCATGCCGGCGCCCATGTTTCTTATGAATGCACCCCCATGGCATTGATCAATGCAGACCTCTATTGCATGTGGACGCCCATATATTATGTAGGCCTCAGAGGCGCCCCTCTTGCGCATTGAGGTGCCCCTATGGGCTTCATAGGCGCCCCTCTAGATATTGCACGTAGGTGCCCTACTGTCTCAGAACCGCTCCCCTTTGGCATGCAGACGCCCATCTTTCGTACGGAGGAGCCGCTGTGGTTCTTAGAGACGGCATGTTGCTCCCAGACGCAGATGGGGCTCTCGGAGTCGACAGTGTGGGACCTTCAGTCGCTGATGGGTGCCCGCCAGATGTGGACCCTCGGAGACGCCGGTATGGGGCCCTCAGAGATGCCGGTATGTGGCCCTTAGAGACACCGGTGTGGAACCCTCAGATACTTCAGTGGGAAGCCCTTACAATTGCTGGTGTGGAGCTATGAATGCGCTGGCTTAAATCCCTCAGAGACCGGTACATGGACATTAGAGCTCAGTGAGAACTTGTGTGGTGCCTTCAGTGGCCTTGTGGAGCCGTTAGACATCAACATGGTGCTCTCAGGAGCCGGTGAGTCCTCAGAGTCACCGGTGTGGGGCCTTCAGAGCTCCGAGATACTGGTGTGGGGCCCTCCGAGGTGTCGGTGTGGGTCCTTCAGATGTACCTATAGAGCCTTGAGATGCACAGGTGTGGTGGCCCACAGAGGCGCCGGTGTGGGGACCCCAGAGCCACCGATATAGGGCCCTAAGAGACACTAGTATGACCCTCAAAGGCGCCGCTGTGTGACGCTCATAAACACTGGTGTGGAGCCATCACAGGCGGGTGGAGCCGTTAGAGGCCGGAAAGGGCCCTTAGATGCCTGCAAGGAGCCTTCAGAAGCCGGCGTGGCACCCTTATGGGGATAAGCGTGTCTACTTAGGAGCCCTTGAGGTGCTCTCATGAGCTCTGTGGGGCCCCACCGGGCCGAAATATGGCCACGGCCAGTTGCCGCCGCATGGCTCTTCGGACTATCATTCTCAGGGGCCTCATCTGCCTAGTTTGAATAGAAGGGCCTCTCAGACAATCAGTCTCATGGGCCTCCTCTGGCTAGTATAGATAGAAGGGCCTGTTAGACCATCAATCCTACCTAGGGGCCTTTTCTGGTTAGTATAAATAAAAGAGCCTCTCAGACCATTTATATCAGGGGGCTCCTGTGGACAGTATAAATAAAAGGGCCTCTCAGACCATCAGTCTCGGGGGCCTCCCTAGAAAAGTGTAAATGTGGATAGAAGGCCCCCCTCAGATTCATTAGGAGTGGACCTCTCTGACTATCAGTCTCAGGGGCCTCTTGTAGCCAGTATGAATATAAGAGCCTCTCACACCATCGGTCTCAGGAGCCTCTTCTGACCAGTTTGGATAGAGGGCCCTCCCAGACCACCGGTTTCAGGGGCCTCCAGTGGCCAGTTATATGAACAGAAGGGCCTCACAGCCATCAGCCTCGGGGGCCTCTTCTGACTGGTGTGAATATGAGGGCCTCTCATACCATCAATCTCAGGGGCCTCCTCTGCCTAGTGTGAATATAAGGGCTTCCCAGGCCATCAGTCTCAGGGGACTCTTCTGACTGGTGCCGGATTGAGGACCTCCCAGGCCGAAAGTTTTGGGGGTCTCCTGTGGCCAGTATGAATAGAAGGGCCTCTCAGTCCATCAGTCTCATGGGCCTCTTCTGCCTGGTGTGATTATAAGGGCCTCTCAGGTCATCAGTCTCAGGGGCCTCCTCTGACTACAGTGTAGATGGATAGGCCTCTTAGACCATCAGTCTCAGGGGCCTCTTCTGACTATTGAGGATAGAGGGGCCTCCTCTGACTAGTGAGGGTAGGGGGCCTCGGCTAGATCGCCAGTGTCGGGGGCCTATTCTGACTAGTGTGGATGGAGGGGCCTCCCAGACCACCAGTCTCAGACGTCTGACTAGTGTGGATAGAGGGGCCTCCCAGACCGCCAGTGTCAGGGGCCTCCCCAGACCAGTGTGTATATTAGGGCCTCCTCAGATCCACTAGGGCCTCTCAGGCCATCAGTCTCAGGGGCTTCGACTGACAAGATGAACAGAGGGCCTCGTTGGATCCATCACGGCCCCTTGGAGTCCGTGCGTGGGGATTCGTGGAACTTATTTTTACCGAGTTTGTTTATTCTGGAAGGTGACGACGTCCTCTCAAATCGAGACAAGGGGCCTCGAGTAAAAAGTGGGTGGGCCAAACACATGGTTGCCCCCCCCCCCCCCACCTCGAAAAGTGGGTGGGCACTTGCCCACCTGGCCCCCCCCCCCCTGTTCCTACGCCTATGGCCCCTGACAATCCTTAAGTGCCAACGACAGGCTTGTGGTGCCCTTGACAGGCCCATAGTGCCCTTGCGAGGCCGGTGGTTCCCCTGTGAAGCCGATAGTGCCCCTGGCAGGTCTGTGGTGACCCTGAAGACCTGTAGTGCTTTTGCTAGGCCCGGATGGTGCTCCTGACAGGCCTGTGGTGCCACTGACATGCTCGTGGTGCCCCTGCTAGGCCTGTGGTACCCCTGGCGGGCCTGTGGTGCCCCTGTCGGCTGTCAGGCCTGTGGTGCTCCTGGCAGGCATGTGGTGACCCCAGGCCCTAAGTCATGACCCATGTGACCTCCCCCTGGGATTCGCCACTGATTAGTACTGCGATGGCTTCTTGGGTAATTTGATACATGTAGGATAAATGGAATTTATCAAACGACAATAAGGAAGAGACAAAAACATAGGTACTTGAGGATCAGCGCCGTTTTGGGGTGCGATGGATATTCTTTATGTGGGAGCCTAAATTAACACCGAATTTGATAACATTGCTAGCCGAAGGGCGCTTCAAGTGACGTGTCTGACTAAGCAAATACACGCTTAAAAGTGGAAACTGAATGGAAGGACGTAAAAAAGATGTAGAGAGGCGCCATCCAGTAGGAGGGGCACCAAATGTGGAGGCGCCGGACGGTTACGAGGGCGCCGTGAGACGATGAAAATGGCGCCATTCTCTTAGGAGGGCGCTGAGTGATTGAAAACGCTATGTGGTCCAGGGGCGCTAATAGGCCATAAGGGCGCCGCACAGTCAGTAGTGCTACGTTGGTGGGGACGTGGGGGCGCCAGGTGGTTACGAGGGCGCCTTGAGATCATGAAAAGGGCGCCATTCTCGTAAAAGGGCGCCGAGTGATTAAAAACGCTATATTATCCATGAACGCGAGACGGTCAGGAGGACGCCGTTAGAGCATGCGAAGGGCACCGTGCTCTCTAAAGGACGCTTGCAGCCTTGTAAAAGACTTGTGGGTGCATTTTCATCATTGTGGGGGCATAATTCAGGATTGTGGGTGCATATGCCCCCCACAAAGAGCTGTTCATTTTCGTTTAGTAAAAAAAAAATCATCGTGTCAGGGCTGTGACGAAAAATAAGTGGCCTAAATCCGATGAGAAAACAGGATTTGGGGGTACCCTAGGTTTGGCTCCTTGAGCCATGGTGCCCCCCTTGTCTCAAATCGTTCCGCCGCCTATGCATAACACATCTACCTACATGCCTGCAATATACATTATACATATATCCATTTCTGCAACTTAGAGCGAACAGAAAATGGATGCATGCGTAAGTAATGTGTTCAGCCTAGTATGTGCACAGCAGAAAAAAAATATGTGCATGAACGTATCCTCTTCTTTACCACATGCCGAGATATCCCTTTAACATTAGCACGTGCATTTGGGAAATGGCTTCGGCCCGCCTCGGCTAATGTTGAAGGTATTTGGGAAACGATTCGGCCCTAGGGCTTTTTGATTTTCCCAGACAAAGTTTTACTGAATATTCTGAGCGGAAGAACCAATTTCAAAGAAGATATTTACGGATTGTGTGTTCACTAACAGCAACAGCAAAAGTAAGTGACTGCGTGTTTACATACTTTTGCTGTCAACGTAATTCAACTAAACAAGGTTATCGTTCCAATGCATGTATAATGTATTTATTGCTGCAGAACATGGTCGGAATAATCATTATTTCTACATAATGCACGCAAAAAACGAACAATTTAAATGCGTGAAGCATCTTTACTGCCACAATGAAACATTTAATATTGTTCCAGCTGGGATCCAAGACGCGTTTGATTCAGCGTTTCACCCAACTTTTAGTTTTCCTCACGGTTTCCTCACTCCTGCTGGACTCCATATCTTTATTCTAACTTCTGGCGTTTCACCATCTTCATCCTCAGCCTTTTCAAACCCTAAATAAGGGGAAGTAGGAATTTCATCTTTCATACTCAACGCAGCCTAATAATGAAAAACACAAACAAATAATCACGGTGACTATAAATATGAACATAGTATTAATATATTATTAACACAATATGAAGATTAAAGTGTAAAATATCAAATGAATATGATATTAAACTGTTGCGCCGGTACGGCATGTGGTAAATCTCTTCCCAACCTTGGGCTGTGAAAATGCAGTTTTATTCACCTCGGTTTTTTGCTACGGACCTCGTGCCTACCGGCACTCGGTCCTCCGCACAAAAACCTCGGTGAATAAAACGCATTTTCCCAGCCCCGGTCGGGAATATATATTCTCACATCCCCGACTCAAGGTGCCCTCTCTTTGTATCGAGGTTATTAGCCGTCGGCAGTGCCCCTCCAAACTTGGCAACTGACCACTGTTCCGTGCCTAACCAGCCTTGAACTCAGCTGGATTCTGTTATCATGGAGCGTTTTTGTGACTGTTTCTTTGGTTCCCAATCTTCCTTCCATGTGTCATACATGGACAAAGTGTAGATACAAACGTTCATAGCAAAAACGTCATGATGAGGAAGATAATTGACTTAAATGACATATCCCTGTGCTGAAAAGGAGGCACGAGTGAGATGAATGTCTTTACGAACCGTGTGTATTTTATTCGTGGGTCCGGTTGGGTTCGTGGGTCTCTGAAACGAAGACAACGTTTCAAATAATTGATTGTATCTGCTTCGATAGTTTTTTTCTGCGCGGCTTACAAGATGGCTGCAACTAACGCGCCGAATCTTATCAGAGCCGATGAATTAGGGGGCTTTTCTTATGCAGGATGGCATTATATAACTATCAACATGTTTATCAATTTATTGATAGACAAAAGTGTTTATCAATTGCTTATCACTGGCATATCGCATATAGTTTCCCATACATCAAACCATGGGCTCATGCCAAATGACAAAAAAAAAAAAAAAATGAACACATCATTCAGCTGAGTTTTGTGTGCCGGCGCCCCCCCCCCCCCTCCCCCTCCAAGTTCTAGTGTTTGGATGTTGCAATATGCCAACGCTCGAAACGGTGGGCAGGGCACTCGCGGTTGGAGACCGGAGTAGTATCACGTATGTACCTATACATAATTATTTGTTGGTACTTCGTCAAAGAAGGAGCATATATGCTGAATAGTTGTCATGCAAAAAAGCGTATCCCGCTGTAATAACTAGTTACGCACGCATGACACCGCGTCTATGCTAATCTTCTCATTGTCTGGCCCCTGTCACTTCTTTTTGGCCACAGGTTTCCTTTTTGGTCCTCTGCATGTCCCATTGCTCTTGACTAGGCTCGCGCTGTAAGGTTAGATCACATTTGCGGTGCCATTTCACTATTGTCCGCAGACTGTGAATGGCTGTCATATAAGTTTGCAACGTTGTTCGTAAGGCATGACATTACATGCTGTTTGTACTGGGTGAGATAATGCGACAGTGAGATATAGTTGCTTCAGACCTGCCACGAAATAAAATAGCCATACTATGTAAAGCTCAATAAAGGATAACGGATTCGATGATATGTTACACAGAAAGTTTCAAAAAAGCATGACACTAGATTCCCTCTGCAAAGGCTGTTGAAACTTGAGCGCTCATTTCAGTGATGCTCCCAGCCAGCAATTTTGTCGGGATACGGTTGGGAAAGGTTGGGATAAGCCCCGGAAATTACCATGTGTCCCCATCGGGTCGGGTGCTTTCGGGACATCCCAACTGGTTCGGTGCCTGGCTGGTAAGCGGTTGCGATGGCTTGGGATTTCCGTTACGCCTCCGGCCTCTTCATGATCGGTGAGGAAACAATTTGGAAATCACTCGGGATCTCCCGCCTGCAATGTGGAACAAGTGGGTATTTCAGTATTCAATAATACTTGACGTGAGGATATGCGAGGAAATACGGCATGATATGTTACATTGATTATATTGAAACTCTTATTGAAACTATAGGGAATATTGAAACGAAAACCACTATTCATTGCATGTCAACATACAGAAAAAAGAAGAAGCAATAAATGAACTGCTTTCTCAAAACGACACGGAATTTGACGTTAATTATTGTCGGAGCCAAACGTATCAACAGCCTCGCCACAGACAGTGAAGATGTTCTGAACTGAATGTCAGTCAGATGATAATGTCACCTCAATGTCACCTGTTGATCACCTATCCGTCTCTTGCTGTGTCTGTATAGACAGGTGTGTTTGTTCAGCGCCCCATGTCGGACGCTGTCTCTGCGATGCCTCTCGTCGTCTCTGGTGACGCCTCTCCCGTGTCTGCTGGCACCTCTCGCCATCTCAGCTGGAGCCTCTCGCCGTCTTTGGTGCCCCTCTCGCCATTTCTGTGGCGCCCCTAGCCGTCTCTGTTGCAGCGTCTCTCACCGTCTCTGGTGCGCCTACTGTCTCTTGTGGTTCTCTCGCCGTCTCTGTTTCCGCCTCTTACCATTTCTGGTGGCGCCTCTCGCCGTCTTGTATGTGCCCTTCTCACCGTCTTTAGTCTCTCGCCATCTCTGGAGGCGCCTCTCGTCGTCTCTCCAGCTCGCTCCTTTGTGCGCCGCTTTGTTGGCCCGCCGTGCCGGCGGGGGGCTCACACGCACCCTGTTGACGCCACGGGTAATGGCGGCGCCGCCCCGCCTCGGCTGCCCAAATAGGGCGGCGGACGCGGCGCTGGCGGCCGCTGAGATCATCAGGCACCGGCGACTCCGCCCTGCCCAACAGTCCCCCCCCCCCCCAACCTCCCCGGACCGACCCGCTCCCCGGCTGACCTTCGCTGCCGGGACGCACCTGGTCGCCGGAGTCTGTTTGTCGCCCGAGTGTCGCGACAGCTCGCGGTCACACTCGCACTGAGGTCAGGCGACGGGGTGAAGGTGCTGTCCATTGGAGGCTCACGGCTGCAGGACGGCGCGGCGGGTCCACGCTGGATTCGGGATCAGCGGCTGGTCGGTCCCTGCACCCCGCCACGCACAGTCGCCAGGTGCGTCGGACTCTAGACAGCGCATGGAACGGCCAGTCATCGCCCATGACCGGCCCCTCCCCGCGATGGGCTCTCAGGTCGGCCTGGACCCGCCGTCCGCTCGGCTCAGAAGGGCCGGAGTCTGGTATCGTACTCGCGTTTCGCACCGCCAGGCTCCACACCGGTGCAGCGCTGTTTTGCAACGTTTCCAAACAGCTCTGCTCGCGTTCGACGCTCTCCCATTGTCTCGAGGGTCGTGCCGACCCGTTACTGGAGCTAAACGGCACTGGGTCGACAGATTTAACCATCGGCGGACGCGACTTCCGGGCGCCAGACGCCCGGGTGCATGCGCAACAACACACCCCGACGCACGCGTGCGGCCGCGGTGCACGTCGTCGTGTCGAGGACAGCCCTTTGTGGATACGGCGTGCTCCGTGCCCTCGGGCGGCCCAAGTACCACAGCTAGGCGTCTCCTGACACGCCCAGCGCGGCCGATTTTACTGCTCCGGTCTCTGCCAGACGCGCGGCGCATTTAGGCACGTCCGCGCCGCCGCCGGCACCGGCACCGCGAAACCATACCGCCCCGGTCATGAATCGTGGGTCTGAGTCGCGCCCGACGCCGGGCGGAGTGAGGTCAGCCGCCACCGGCGCTCATCCCATGGCTAATGTGCTGGACCGAGCTGCGGACGGCGGGGCTGAATGGGCGGTGGGTGGTGGCCCGCCCAACTGCAGAGGCCCCGTGCGGTACCGAGTGCAGGGTGGTGGCTCCGTCTGTGAGGTCATGGCAGCGCGATGGGCTACGTTACCCCAGGACCCGGCGAGGAACCACCTCGGGTAGGGGAGGGAGGAGGGGAGGGGGAACACACGTGTGCTTTGACAGTCACCACTGAAGCTTTTACGTCAACAATAAACAAATTACAGCCACCCAACAACATGCATCGGTCATAAACATTCCCCAGCCTTCATCTCAGGTCACCTTAGCTCAGTGCAGCCCCGCCATTGTTGCGTAATTGCCTCAGGTGCGGACATCTGTTGGCGCCAATGCTGTCCTAATTACGTTGAAAAGTGTCGGCCGGCCGCCGCCGGTCGCGGCAGGACTGGCACACGCCACGGAGCCGGTGGTTCCCGTCACGGACATCGGTCGGCAAGGACCCGCCCGATGTCTGATCTCCCGATACCGACACCGAAAAGTGTCCAGCAGACCAAAAACTACACCAGCAAGCTAAATATGATCAACACTGGCAGGTGGCACTATCGGCGCCGAATCACCGATGACGTAACGACACCATCTGCAAAACAAGTTACGGGCTTGCTGCGCTGTGACGTGTCATCATTTCAGCACCGGTCTGCTTCGGGCGTTTCTAGCGACTTTCTGTAGATTTTCCCCAGATATATCTGGCGAAAGGCTGCGATCGGCCGTCTAGGTGACACCTAATGGCCACTGAGTAACTGTCCACTACTGCTTTAGTGATTGATGATGGAAATATCGCCAATGTGGGTGGAGATCGCTGCGCGCGATCTCAGCGTGCGCACGACCGCCGCTGGCCGAACAGCTTAACCCAGTTGTTTCTGGGTCGTCAGCTGCTCCTGAGTGACGGCCGGAAACAGTCACGGTAAAACTGTGCGCAGGTTTCTGACAGCCCCGCAAATCACCGTCTGTACTGAACTCGGGGGTCACGCAACTTGCACCAAGATGACAGCAAGGCGATTGTCGGCAGGAAATAACATTAGCATTTCAGTTTGAACGGATCAAGAGCATCCAGGCTGTTTTGTTGTCATCCTGATTTGCACCGCAACAAAAGAAACTCCTTGCATGCAGGTGCTGAATCTGTACGGCAATGAGGACGCTGTGTCTCTTCGGGCAATTCTCAGTCAGCAAACTATACCCGATCCCGATGAATCATTGCACTATTCCATCGGGTCCGTTGCACTCGACCCAAGGGCTGACTCGGCCGAACTGCTGTTTCGCTCTGTCGTGTTGGGGAGCTGGGGGAGCTGTGACCCTGGTGACCCCAGCAACACCCCCCTCGCCCCCCCCCCGCTGCAGTCCTCGCTGCCTCGTTTGACAGCCGTGAGTGAGCGCCGGCTCCAAATGTCGTGTGGCTCGGTGCGCGTGGCCCGCTCCCCGCAACGCCTCGTGTTTCCTCGCTGTTAGCCAACGGTGATTGCCTGCCAGTCTTACCGGTGACCTGTCCCGGCGCTACGCACCGCTCTGGTTAACCAACCGTATGTACATATGTTCTCCGAATATTCCCGAACAATGCGTGCGTGCGAGAACAGCGCTCCTCGCGCGCGAGACTGCGCGTAGATCGGCGGCAAGACCGTTGTATCTGACAGGCACGAACATGGCTGCCGGTGCAACTGAATTAAGTAGACATGCCGAACAGCGTTGTGCGAGGGCTACTTACAATATGGCACGTGTTACGCACTCGACTGCCTGTGCCGCATAGTCCCTATCGTACAATCGGTGACAATACCAGGTGGTCGCTTGTCAAAGTGTCGGTGAAACGGAAAGTGCCTCCGTAGACAATCGTTGGTGACTTTGTTCGCGGCTTAGAACACGTGTTAAAGTGTGATACAGCAGCACTTTATTCTTAGAAGGCAGGCGCTAATGCTGCACACTTGCCCTTATGTCTCCTGGCTATCTTGTCAAATGTAATAGGATGGTCACTCGATTTAAAAAATGTTCTTTGGTTATTGTTTGATATTAACGGTTTCATTAAGAATCAAAAACGTAACCAGGATTTCATCTTTGATGTTGTATTTTATGGAGCATTTTTTACCACGTTGTGGCAAATGTCCAGTTATATAATCTATTGAAAACACATTGATTCTTTATATAATGCTGCTTCCATCCTTGTTTGCACAGGATTTAATCCACCACCTGTTCTTCTGGTGCCCCTGAGATCAGAGTGCAAGTGATTTCGCCTGTGAAAATATCTTTTGAAAATGTTTCCATACGTTTAATCGAAGCATTTCAAGAAAACCTGTTCGAATAGATTACCTATCCCTTTTACTGTTATCTTTTGTTCTCGTAGGTATAGTTACGTCTTTGGTGACAGAGCTGCGTAGGATTGTAAATTAGATGCACTGTTTGGACGCCTCTTAGAATGTATTGAACTACTCTCATGGGACAGCATGCAATGGAGCACTCTGCACTCCACATGCAGCCTCGAAACCTGCTTTAGCGGTGCTCATACCTGTTGGAATGTCACCGCCCTGTCAGGTTGGCAAAGGTCGTGTGCCGGTCGGGACATGGGTCAGATCTGACGGCTCCGGCAGCCGCCGAGGTCATGGGCCCATGTGACAGCGAACGCCGTACTGACGAGGTGCAAGCAGAGCGCAGTACGGGTATATAGGAACGTGTGGCAGAGCTGGCACTTTCAATACCTTGACTTGAAGTGGCGAGAGTATGTGTCCGTCATTTCACTTTACCATCAATCTTTTTTACCATGATAATCATTCAGAATTTCAGATGGATTTTTAAGCCAAAACTTACTTTACATTTTGAGAAAGTCTGTACGCAAGCCTCAGCCGTCAGCGAGCGTTCTACATGAGTGTCTTCGATTGCCAAGAGATGTAGCTGAACGTCCAAGAAATACATGGATTTCATGATCGCCTGAAAGAAGCATTGTTGACCTTTTCATATCTGTGCAAATCTATTCGTCTATTTGTGCGAATTGTGTTCAGCGAGTCAAAGCTACTGTAGTCCAGACAGGTAGGCCGGTGGTCACAGGAATCCAGCCGCGATCAAATCATCTTCAGAGCCCCAAAGCTACGTTTAATTCGTCCCGAGTCGAAAAGTTGTCCCGTTCCCTTCTACATATACAGACCCATATTTCAGACACACCAGGATAAAGATCATATAGTCATTAAAATGTATTAGTCATGTAACATATTTTACATCACATCAAGACATAGCAGCAAAAATAAATTACTATCAACTAAACATGTTCGCCACCTAATCGCCGTGCTGTCAATACTGGCGGTGTTACTGGGTTACGCCTCTCCGAAACGGCGGCTCTCCACCTCGTCCGGTTAATTTCTACATTTACCGTAGATACCGTCCCTCGATGTTTGGCGCCCGCGAGCGTTGCCATAGCAACACGTTCCTCTTTCCATCCACGCACGCTCAATTCACACCGTCGGCACTTGCCATGTCAGGTCACATAGAAGCAAAAAGCATTTATATAAGAACAGTAACAAGGTACATCAACAATCATGGTATCGTGTGAACGGCCAGTATATATATGATGTGGGGCGTTTGGAATCGGCGGTAGAACCGCACCGGCGGCCAGCCGGTCGTGAGGCGGGCCGGGCGCTCGACCCGACCCGACCCGGCGGTTCAGCGGTCGGCCCGGCAGTGGACTGCGGCCCGGCCCGGCAATGTGCGAAATGGCGAGCGATGGTCGGCGGACGGCGGCGTACCCCACTGCGCCCTGGCCGGCCCGAGCCGGCGCCCGGGCCGCCGCCCGACCGGTTAAAGCTGACCTCCTGGGCGGGCGGGCGCGCCGCGGCGCACCGCCGCTGTCGCCGGTCCTTTGTACTGCCAGGTAGCGCGCGCCGCGGCCACGGCGCCGCCCGCCAATATCACAAAACGACGCGGGGTCGGACTAGAAGCACAGCGGCCACAGGCCGCGCCGCCGTCGCGGCTCACAACGGCGGCCGGCCGGCCGCCGGGTCCTGTGAGGTGACTGTATGCGAGAGGGGGCCGCGCGACGCGCTGCCGGCCGCGCCGCCGCAGCCGCCGCCGCTGCCGCCCGAGCGCGGCTCGCGCTTCATCTTTTGCTTGGTGTGCACCTTGGCGTGTCGCTTCTTCTCGTCGGAGCGGGCGAACTTGCGGCCGCACACCTCGCACGAGAACGGCTTCTCACCCGTGTGCGTGCGGATGTGCGTGGTCAGATGATCCGAGCGGGAAAACGCCCGCATGCAGATCCGACACTGGAATGGCTTCTGGCCCGTGTGGATCCGGATGTGTCGTGTCAGCTCGTCCGAGCGCGAGAAGCGGCCCTTGCACGTCTCCACCGGGCAGGCGTACGGCCGTTCGCTGGGCGGCGTCTTGCTCGGTCGGTTCGGGTACTTGCGCTGCTTGACAGGTAACAACTTCAGTGGCAGCGGCATCTGCTGGTACACCTGCGACAGAATCTCGTGGCCCTTGCTGGTGGAGGGCGAGTACTCGGCCAGCTGGGTCTCGCTAGAGAACGGCTCCTGCTTGGGTACCAGCGCCGGCACACCCGACGGGCCGGCCACGGCCGTCGCGCCGCTGCCGTAGTCGAGGCCGGCACCGAAGGAGGGCGCCGCCCACTGCTGCGGCGGCAGCGGCGGCGTCACTCCGGCCGAGCTCACCACGGCGCCCACACAGCCGGCGAACCCGCCACTCGGCTTGGCACCGTACGCGCCGGTCGGGTCAAACAGCAGGTCACCTCCGGGCGCCGCGCCGAACTGCTCAAAGTGCGCCTGCTGCTGCTGCGCCTGCTGCTGCTGCTGCGCCTGTTGCGCCTGCTGTTGGTGCTGCTGTTGCTGTTGCTGCTGCTGAACTTGCTGCTGCTGTTGCTGGAACAGTGTCTGCTGGCCCGCCTGATCGGCCATCGTCTGCTGGCCGATCAGCGAGAAGAAGGGCGTCAGCAGCCAGGAGCCGAAGGCGGGGGCGCCGGGCGCCGGCGGCGGCGGCGCCTGCTCGGCCCCGGGCGCGGAGGTGAACGAGGCCCGGTAGCCGAGCCGCTGGTGGTCGGACACGGCGCCCGATGCCGGGTGCTGAGACGGAAACATGCCCGACGGAGGGCTGGACGCCGGCGGCGCCGCGGGCGTCGACGAGGCGTGCGAGCGTGCGGGACTGCTGGGCGCCGGGCTGGGCGCCGTCGCCGGCTCGGGCGCGTCGGTGCTGGAGCAGCTGGCGGCCGGACTGCCGGCCACGGAGGTACTCGAATCCGCTGCAACACAGAGAAAGGCACAGTCAGTGGGGATCTGTGGTCTTGGGAACCGAGACACAACAGGGTCTTCGTCAGCGGGTCAAAGCTGGAAGGAAGTGTGTGTGAGGCAGTGGCGGCGCCACGAATTTTCGCCAGTGGGGGCAAGCTTGAGGTGACCCGACTGTTGTCTGATACGCCAATCTGCAAAATCCATGAGCAACTTGCCCCTAGATGTTGCCATTCAAAATTATTATGGTACTCATGTGACCTCGAATGACCTTTGGTTGACTTTGACACATGAAAAGTCCTTTGTGATGATTTCGTAGCCACTGATCACGATTCTGGCATCCATTTTGCTCTAAGCATTCATTTAAATGATGGGAAAACATGTCTTAATTAGGTACTAGATGCCGGCAGCGCTCTTGGGTTGCCTTGGGCCAGAATTGGATGAACGGAGCTGAGGGCACACACCGGGCAAAACCACCGAAACCCAGACTGAGCTCGGACTGAACCTGAAACCAACCGAAACATCCCAAAAATGCTTGAAAGCACGTGAGATGGGTGTCCCATAAGTTCGTTTTCACCTAAATGTTACGTTTATAGGCTCTCTTGCTTAAAGGCACGCTGGAATTGGTTCGTAACTGAGCTTACGTGGTTGCCATGGCTGGTAGCAATATGCTCCACAGTAACTAATTTCTGTAGACAAAATAGCTTTTGCTAGAGAGCCCGCTTCCTACAGAGACGGCTAACGCCGCAACATAGAGGTCTCCGATACGGGTACGTCTTGGTATTTAGTCAGCACGTGACCATTCTCGACGATTAAGGGTGATTGAGGCCTACCAGTCTGTACCCAATGTCCATCGCTAACTGGAGGCACAGTCAGCAAGTGACGCCGATGATTTGTCGGGAGTCAATCACGGTGAATGAACATGAGTAGGAGAATGAGTGGGAGTAGGAGATATGCGACAGACGGTCCGAGAACGAACGTTTTGCTGATGCACTTGATACGGGGACCGTCAAAAACAGGCGTACTATTATAACCGCTTATCATGAATGTTGCACTGGTCTTCTGTTCCCTTTTCAACATCAGCCAAATTTTGTGGGGGCAAAAACATAGTCTTGCCCCCAGGCCCCACGGCCTCCTGCCAGTGGGGGCAGTCTGCCCCCACTGCCCCCACGGTGGCGCCGCCCTTGGTGTGAGGGTACCTGAGTGGCCAAGAGTCACGTGGTTTAGTGGTTTAGTTGCTACTCGGAAGTGCCTACAACTGAAATGTTGTGGATTGCGCAGAGCCCCCCGTTCGTCATTATTGTCTTTGTAAACATTCGCTGGCATCATATGTTACCTATTTGACGTCACTAGCCTGGTGTGCTCGCCAGTTGGCAGGGCGGCACTGAAGGTGTGGCCAGGCACAAACACAGCACACCTGTGAGCGGGTGGCCAAATTGGGCCAGGAGACACGACCCGGCGCGAGACGCGGGGAGATGTAGGAGCGAGCGCCGCCGCTGGCAGGCCGACACGACCCCGGCGGTCGCGACGAACGACGCCAATCTCGGCCCCGCTGTCCCCCCTTCAATCAGGCTGACCGCACGCGGCAAAAAGCACCCTGCGCCGCGTCAGCCGACGCGTCGTTTTTCGCGTCGGTCGCTCGCGCGGTGACATCAGGCCTGTCCGCACGGCCTGGTCGCCGAATTGACCCCGTCCGCTGCGCCCGTCCCCTCCGGCAGAGCAGTGTTCGAGTGCAGAGCCGCTGCATCTCTGTCTCCGTGCGTCACCCCGCTGTCATTTGTCTCTCCGAGCCGCGCGGACCGCGAGCGGCCCCCGGTGCTGGGACAACACGCGGCCGATTGCAGGCCATCTGCTCGAAGCGCGGCTTACGCACCGAGCCGGCGCCGGCAGTGCCTATAAATACCGCCATGAGCCATCCGGCTGACCGATTTAGCCGGCCGATCTGAAAACGGCCGGCCTCCCCGGAGCCGACGAGGTCGGCCGGCGCGCGCCGGCGCCGACCGGCCGGCCGGACGGCCTATAACCGGCTGCGCTATTTCCAGCCGGCGTCTCCATATAGATTGGCCGCCGCGCCACCACCCCCGCTGACGTCACCGGCATCGATCGACGCCGCCGCCGACGACCGCCGTCACGGTCAAGACTAAAGGCGACCGGCCGGCAGCCGCGGGCGGCGGCAGCGAAAGGTCGCCGCGCTTCCGGTGCCTCCGCCGCCGCCGCGTCCGCAATGTCCGGTGTAGCGAGAAGCGCTGAGCGCGCTGCCGACCCGTGGGAACTCTGTCAGCCGGCGGTTGGGGTGTCGCTCAGTGTCGGCGCTGGGGTCAGTGTGGAGAGAGGACGCGACACTGACACCCAGACTCTACCGCCGCGCCGCGCGAGTCGCACTGCACCGCGCCGAGCGCACTTTTTCTCGGTCGATTATAAATGAAGCGCCCGGGCCGGCCAGATGTGAATTTATTGCCGACGCGTCACACCGCTAAAACATGCTACAAAAAGCGGCGGCGACAAACCATCAGTTTAATGGCCGGCGATTACAGTGTATTATGGCCGGACGCGCGCGGCGGCGACGGCGGCGACGAGCGACAGGGGCTCTGGGCGACAGCTTAATGTCCACCCGGCGCGATGCAAGTGTTATCCCACGGAGGGTGCATGTCTGTTTCTATCCGGGGCCGCGCCGGCCGACAGCCGGCCCGCCGGGCGTCAGCGCGCTCTAACAAACAGCCGTCACTGACACGCACACACGCAGTGCGGCGGCGCCGCGGGCGCGCCGCTCATTACGGACGGAGAGAGCCGGACACGCTGCCAGAAAACCGCCTCTGGCCGGCAGATCGTGCTGCCGAGGGGGCCGAACGACACACCGCGCGACTCGTGCACGGGTAACACGCCCCCTGCGCCAGCGGCGGGCTCATATTTGGTCAGCTCATAGCGTTATTTGTCCGTTTGCAAACAGGTGGCTTGGCGCCGGCCGCGGCCAAGGCCGCCGGCCGCCCGGCAACCCGCGGCGCGTCTGACATCACCGCCCGCCAATCGCCGCGCGCCGCCGTGAGCTCATCGAGTGACGTCACACTGACGTCATGCATAGTTTGGCGGCGACCGCGCGGCGCGTGACTGGCGCACGTCATGAGTGTGACGTTGCATGACGTCGCACCGCGGAGGACCGCTTGACCATACGGGGCGCGCGGGCGGACTCAGACGGGGTGGCGCGCGCGCGCGCGCGAGGGGGGGGGGAGTCCCTCGTGGGAACGGCTCGTGCTGCTGCTACCGGAGGGGGGATGGACCGCTAGGCCGGCGCCTGCCATGAGTTCCGCGGCGCGGCGGCGGGGAGGGGGGGGGGGGGGAACGGTCAGCCGGCCGGGCGTTGGCCACCGCCCGGCGTCTCGGTCAACTGCCAACGGACGAGCCCCCAGCGCGGCGCCGGGTGGAGGGGGGCGTCTTCGATCCCGCCGACCGGGCCGCTCGTCAACGCCAGTGCGCCGGCGTCGGCGGCGCGTGTTAGCGTTGACGGAGACCGACGCACCTGTGGCGGCTAGCTGGCTCGTCAACGGTCGATGACCGACGTCACACGCGCACAATGACGTCAGGGCCGAGCACCTGGAGACCGCGGCGGCACGCGTCGGCCGTCGGTCGGCCGAGCTTCCCCAGATAGTGGGATCAATGGGTCGTCGGCTCGGCCCGTAACCACCGGAACTGCCCCGCCACCCGGCAACGCCAGCGGATAACCCGGGGGACCGAGCGCTAACTCGGACAGCGCAAACGGTTTTTATGATGCCTGCGTGTTAGAGGAAGAGCAATTTGCATGCTTTTTTAACTGACTGGCAAAACAAGTCGCATCGGCTCATTTCATATTTATGCTTTTTACAATAACAATGGATTGTGTCATTTTTTACCTGATGTAGTATGAGAACCAAGACAATTGACTTTTATCTATTGTGTGACTAAAAGCATAAAGACAGTTATAGTTTTAATAAATACCGCTTACTATGATGAACGCGTATAGGTTTAGTCATCCACTTAACATCAATTTGCAGAAATTAAAAATGTACTTGCATGTAGCGTAATTTGGCAATGCCGGAGGAATTTCTCATTCAATTAACCTACCATTCAATTGATTTTCCAGGAAGCAGATCATCACATGATTTAAAAGTTGTGATGGATCGCCCATGTCAAGTAAAGAAAACTAATAATTTAGCATCACATACATTTATGGTGACCGTTTCATAATCGGAAGCAGATATAGTTAGAAATTCATCGTAATATTTTTAGGTACGGACTATAGAGCATAAAATTATAAGGGCTAGAAATATCAACCATACTATTGTTTGATCTTGTATGTAGGCATTGCTGGAAAACACTCAACAACAAAAAATGAGGATTTTAGATTGGGTTCATCAGTTTAAGGATGCAACTGTATTAGGTAATGATAACAATAAAGGTGAGTGAACATTATTTGTATGCTTGGTTGTGAGCTGAGAGCTTGCATGTGTGTACCATATGAGCAGGCAATGTGCTGGTGCAGTGTGCACTGCTTATATGAAATGTTACATAAGAGGGGGCAATAGGCATTACAGTAGTCACTAGTCATTTAGAGTTCATAACGAGTGTAACAAATAAACATAGAATGTTATGCATACAAACGAGAGCGGATAAAATATTAAATACAAAAATAGGTATATAAAGTAAGGAAGCAAACAGGACCGGTAAAATCAAGCATGAATCAAATCATTGACAAATAAATCATTAGCATAATGCAATAATGAAAAGTAAATACCTAAATTAAATTTCTAATGCATCATACTAAACGTAAAATATTAAAAAATAAGCTCAACCTCAACAAAATTAAAAGCATTGCAATTATTTCTGAAGCGAACAAAAACAAAAGCTAAATGAACTGATCGAAACCATACTACGTCGGACACCATATGGCTCAGCGTAAGGCTGCCCTTCCCAGCCACAGAAGACACCGGCGGTGGTACTGACCTGTGCTGATGGCGGGGAAGTTGCTGAAGAAGGCCGGTATGTCGGAACCGGCTGTCGCAGGTGTGTTCAAACTGCCGCTGTCCGGCGGCCCGGCCAGCTGGCTCGGGCTCAGAGACGGCGAAAACGGCTCCTTGCAGGCGTCGAACCCAAGCAGGCCGAAGTGGGTGTCCGCCAGGCTAGGCGCCGCCGCTAGTTCGCCCCCGTCCATGATCATCTTGGCCGGGATGTGGGAGGCACCTGTCGGTCAACCGTGCGCTCCGTCAGCCGCTGAGGCGCCTCGACGCGCTCCTCTCGCCGCCAGCGACGCCGTCAGACTGGCTCGCCGCCCGGCCGACTACTCACTATACGCAGCATGAATGGGCCGCTATCGAGCTGGCGCCGACCAATGAGCGGCCGCCCCGCCGGTGACGTCACACTACCGACGTCACACGTGTATTTATACCGGCTCGGATTATTTCGGCGATGGAGAGCAAATAAATGGAGTTCATGGGCCAGAGAGCGACATCCGGTGATGTGATTGGTGGACATTGATGCTAGGGCCATGTGCGAGGGCAGAGGTCAAGAGGGCGAGGCGCCGGCTCGCACTGGCGGTCACAGCCGCTAGCAAAAGGGGGGGCCAAACTCACACTCGCGGGACATAACATTTACCCGTCACCGGAGGGGGGGGGGTGATTGCCTCATTTTTTTACGTCCACGAGGCGCCGCGCAGTTGGCCATACTTATGCTTCGTCCATCTCATTCTGGCGTGGAATCTTTAAGCTCAATTTAAGGCAAAATCACCATGGTTCCATTTCTCGTCCCAGGGTGTTTCCACCGGTCGGGCCACTGCACCATGGCGACGGATCGGTGTAGCATATACTGGAAGGTCGGGCACGCGGATTCATGACCTTTCTACTATAAAACAATTCGGAATAGTACAAATACCTACCTCTTGCTTAGAACAAGCATGTGAAACCCAGAGATCATTTTCAGACTATGCATTTACCCATATACGAGTAGTTGTGTGGCGGCGGGAGAGAGTAGGTACACCGACCTCTGGAGACCAAAGGTTCCTGGCTTTCAAAATTGGCATCTGAGGGCCGCGCGCGACTCCTGCGGGCTTCGCAACGGCTCTATTGGGGCTGACTCAAATGCCTATTCCTCATGCTAAAAAGACTGGCCCTGAGCCCTGAGGACTTCATCAGTCTCTGCCAGCCCCATGACCCACAACGGCTCATGGGGTCCCGACGTCGAAATATGAGGGAATCTACGCGGGACCATCAGGACGTTAAGTGATCTCGATCAGGACCAACGTAAGGCTGTGCAGGAGCCTGCGTAAGCCCTCTTATCTTCAAAAGCCCACCCATGTATGTTTTCACTTATGTAGAGGCCAGTTTAGGGCCCTCAGAGACCAGTACAGGGCCTGCAAACTGCAAAGGACAGTAGTTTGAGACCATCAGAGACCGAGTTGGGCTCTCAGAGGCTAATGTGGGTCCTTACTCATTACAGCCCAACATGGGGCCCTCAGAGGTCAGCGTGGGGCTCCAAAAGACCGGCATGAGCCGTCGTTGGACCCCAGAGGCCAGCAGAGGGCCCTCAAAGGCCAAGATGGGCCTTCCTCAGAGGCCAATGCAGGCCCTTAGAGGCCGGCATCAGGTCTTTAGCAGCCAGTGCGGGGCCCTCATTGGCACCTAAAGGTTCGTCTTGGGACACCAGAGACAGAATAAGGCCACCAGAGACCGGTGTGAGACCCTCAGACGCCGGTTAGGGCCCCTGAAGCCGGCTAGGGGCCCTCATAGGCCAGATCTGGGGCTTCAGAGGTCGATGTGGGCTCTTAGCGGCCAACATGGGCGCTTGACCGCCACTGAAGTTCCCTCAGAGGTCAGTGTAGGACGCTCAAAGACCGGTTTGGGAGCTATATTTAATATTAATAGCTGGGAGTGTTTTTTTTTAGCCTCGTGACAATCGAATAAGGGCCAGGGCCCCATATCCTACACCTATGGGGGCCCATCGGTTGTTTGAGGGGGGGGGCAAATTATATGATGGCCCCCGTTATTAGCCTTTGGGGGGGGGCATGGCCCTGATGCCCCCCCCCCCGCGACCGCCACTGTGTACACATTACATACAGGCCTCTGAGATTGCATACTAGCTCATGCAAACTCTATGCAGGCCCCGGAGGTCCCACGCTAATCCTTAAGAAACCAAGCCGGCATACGGCGTCGCCACCGGGCTTCTGAGGTGCACAGCATCAACCCATGAGGTCTTACTTTAGTGTCGTAGAGCCACGCTCATTTGGCAGGGCCCACCCGGCACTGCCGAAGAGGGTCTCATGCCAGCCATTGCTGCAGGCCTACGAGAGCCCCAAGTAAACCCACGCTGATATTCCATATAAGACCTGGCCATACTCGTGAACCGGTGCCAGCGACGCTGACCGTCAAATTCACAGAATGCGAAACTGAGCCCACTAATGAGTGAAATTTACGTCCTTTGATGGCGCAAGAAAGAAAATGAAACATATACAAAAAGCTTTCTAGGACTTTTGTTCGATCTGAAAGGTGGGGCCAAAAGATAGTATGGCCCCACCTTTCAGCACCAAAGGGGGGGCCATGGCCCCCGTGGCCCCCCCCTGGGACCGCCTATGCCGGCTCGGCCGTATCGGGCGCACTTTGCTCGGCCGCCCGAGAGAAGTGATGTCACACTGCAGAGAAGGCTCCGCCTCCTTCCGCCGACAGGCAATGGGAATTCAGGATCGGAAGGAATGACCTCATACAGAGTATGATATCATTAATTCACTGGCGCCGCGTAGCATTGACATCGAGAGTAGTGTTATCGGCTGAGAATGTTTGTCGTGTACCGCGGGGAGGGGGGGGGGGCATGAGGACTTGCTACGTCGGACACCAGCGCTGCAGAAACTAGCCACGGACGGACATCCGGCGTGGGGATGGACCCTACACCTTACCGGCCGGGGATACTCGGGGGTCGGGACCGACAAGCTGCATTAAAATAAGAGTGACAAAGCGTACGTGAGGATTCAAACGGGGAACGTTAGGTTCTGAATGGGCCCGCCTGCTCATGATTGATTCAGGCTCGTCATGTTCAGTGAGCAGCGTGGGCGTATGTGATGTGCCTGACGGACCGTGCTGGGTCGTCTTGGCACGCGTCCCGTGCAGAAGACGGTGCAAATAGGCATACCGCCGCACGCCGTAAAACAAGTGGCTGAAATTCGGCCAATTGGACGCGGAGACAGACGGCTGGAGAGCGGAGACATTATTCCGTCGGCGTCCCTCGGCAATGGTGTTATTGCAGCAGACGGGTACATGGCTACCGTTCCACCCCCCCCCCCTCCTAACCAGGGGGGGGGGGCACATCTGCAGCGGACCATGCAGCTCGCCGACACTTAGTCACGTGACATACCGCCGTGTCTAGAGAGACGGTCACGTGACGTACCGAGCTGGTTCAGTTATTGACAGTCGCGTGACATTCCTCCGTCGTGGGGTCAGCCGGTCATATCGTCATTGAGCGAACCATTACCGAGCCGTACCCTACAGCAAGTGGCTCGGTTTAACGGGTCCGCCGTCGGCACAGTTTTCCCGGCAGTCGGGCTGCCTTTCTGAGCAACTTTACCGGTGGGAACTCGGCTCTAGTTGACGTCTGGAACGCCAAGCGCCGGCAAAGAGAATGTCATGAGTCAGAGCGTATACCTGTGCGGCGCCACCCGGGACATTTCGAGGGCAGATCTGGAATAATCGCGCCGCCGCAGACAGTAGCGATAAGGAGTCACCGGTGACAGTTTTGCACGTGAACAATGCCCAGCCGCCGTGTGGGGAAATGTTCGCGAACACAGCAAATTCAGTAGCGGAATAAGCGGCGCTGAGCCCATTCAGCCGCCGCCATATACGGTCCGGCGGCAGCTAACGGCAGGTTGTCGCGACCGCAATCTTCCTTACACGCCGACAAAATGGCCGATGCCGTCGACACGTAATCCAGACCACTTAACGTCATGTTAGCCGTGCCAGTTTCACAGCATGCGTGCTACTTACAGAGTTCAGATCACCATTTACGGGGTTACACGATGTTGGAGAATGTAAAAAGGAGCTTTGAGTATGCATACAGCGCTCCGCAAGTGACGAGACAACTCAGCGTGGGTGGAGCCGTTTTAGGACCTCTAATCCATTTCCATAGTAATTAGACGATTGTCTTTAGTGGTCGGTCATAGAATACGCTACCTTGAAGCCCTTCGATAAAAAGATCCCCAACGATATCACAGGAGATTGTTTCCGGCTGCCAAAAGTGTGGCATACATATAAGACAATCTGCATTTACCGTTATCCCGCGTCCCCATCAACCCCTCACCACCCGTGACCTTGTGGCATATGATGATGCCCCGATCCCCTCAAACCGCAGCGTCTGGCGGTGTCATAGGTCACCTACCCCCAAAGGTCACCGGAAGGGGGACGGGTGAACCTAACCAGCCAGCTGCGGTGTCAGACAACACGCGTTTTACCGGTGCACTCGCACTCACACACTTGTGCAGGCTAGGTGTCCCGTCGGGGCAGGTATTCGGGCCGGTCGACCGGGCGTTCAGTGCAGGCGCACCTACACAGGTGGGGATGATAGTCTGTCCCGAGTCTGCACCATTTCCGGCGCGACCGGAACCTTATCCCAGAGACACACCTGGGGCGGGAGATGATAGCTGGGAGCACCTGTGTGACCCCCTCCCCTCCGAGAAGAGGAGGTGAGCTGCGGCAGCCACGGGGAGCCGCCTCACGCGGGCCGTAACCCGATTAGCTACTGTGTGCGCACTGGCCGTGGGGATTATAGCGTTACACCCTTCTCTACTGCAGCACTGGGCTTTCAGTGTCAGTCGCTGTGTCGATGGTAAAAACCCCGTGGTAACTGAGCGCAGCCCTCCACCGCCCGCTCAGCGACAGCGCTCAGCGTATCGCTCGCTCGCCGCTTATCGCGTGCGTCATGAGACGGCGTTTTGACGTAACCAATCGTTACACTTGGACTGTGATTTCTGAGTGACTTATCTACCTCCCCCCCCCCCCGCCCCGCCCCGCCCCGGCCCACCCTTGACCCTGCCGGCGGGGCTCGCCCGCGGCGGCTGCAGAGTGTATGACGTCACAGCGCGTGCGGGTCAAAGGTCCTGACGGTGCTGTGTGGTCGCCGGCGACAGAAATAGCGATCGGAGAGGTATTCTGGGCAATCGTCGGCTTCGACGAACGATGACGTGTGTCGCTTACGGAGTCGGTCGACGGCAGAGCGGAGCGGTGTGTTACCGGTTATCAGTGCAGGGATTGTGGGGGTGGGGGGGGGATGCGCACACATTAGCGCGTGCCATTGGGGGAAGCCCGATACAACTATAGGCGGCGGCTGGGAACCAGATATTTTCAGTCAGTTTGTACGCACGGGACGAAACCGGGCGGAATGGGACGGAACGGGGTGAACGGTGGGCAGCCGGAAACAGGTGAACGAAACCGAACAGAACTGGCTGTTTTGGTGTTGAACTGGATGGAATGATGCGTAACTGACAAGACAAGACGTTCGAAAGACGTGAAAATGTAACGAATATGAACGGAATAAAATACGTTGGCTAGAGGAGGCAAGTGAAACGCGACATAAATGGGCGAAGCGAGAAAGGACTGGGCGCGAAACGGAAAAGCCGCGGGATTGACCGATCAGAATGAAACTAGAATAAGGAGACGAAAGGAAACGGTGCGTGATGGGATGCAAATTTTTTTTGTGCAAATTGATGAGATGCAAAGCAATAAGACTATATTGGGAAACTGTAATATAAAATATAAATAGAATATAAAAGACGGTTAACTTTCTCCAAAAACCGACTGTATTCTCCTCTCTCCAACCATCTCCCATTCATCGTTATTTTCAATCCACGTGTCTTTGCGCGAGAGCAAATTATCAGGCATCCGTCAATCACATGAAATACGTTAACAGTGAGGCACCATCGAACACCACCCCCTGACCTTCAAGGGTCACTCACTCTGCGGTGCCGAACATCCTCTACTGCACCTAAGCACCACCCCCTGACTTCAAAGTCGCTGCGGCCTCGAACGTCACCAATATGCCAAGGAGTCGTCGCATGGCAGTCACCACTGACGATCCAAATCTGGAGCTCTGCCTGGCTTCTGTCACCATCGGACATACTCAGGCACCGTTGGATAATTAATTAACCCTGGATCTGCACCGTCTTCCCCATCTGTTCTTCGGCATCTAACCGCACCACTGAGGAATCTGGCACATCACCACGAGATAATCTTCCAAGCTCCTTCGAAGGCTTCCACAAAACTTCTTGCCGGACAGAAATCCGGTTGTCACATTTACGCCACTCATGCTGAGATGACAGGCACACAGAGCGCCGTCTCACTGCATAGGGTTCTCCTCCAGTACCTCCACAGGCCCAGTCACCGACACTGCGGACGGCCGAGTGGGCGTCCAGCTGCACTCGTCGCTGCTGTAAAACTAGAAGCGTGTCTTCGTCGAGGCTGCCGCCGTTCGCTGCGGGCTCACCCTCGACTCACAGGCTTTGCAGTCATACTCTTCTCGAAGCCTGAATCCACCGAGGTTCGCATCCTTTCCCATGTCTTTTATTTCCCCTGCAACAATCATCCACTATTCCGTTCGTATCGATCGTGTCGTTATACTCGTCATGGTCATCGTTAGCTTTACGTTTCTTTGGAGCCATTTTACCATCCGTATATACAAGGAAAAAGGCCGAAATAGCTTGTAATATAAAATATAAATAGAATATAAAAGACGGTTAACTTTCTCCAAAAACCGACTGTATTCTCCTCTCTCCAACCATCTCCCATTCATCGTTATTTTCAATCCACGTGTCTTTGCGCGAGAGCAAATTATCAGGCATCCGTCAATCACATGAAATACGTTAACAGTGAGGCACCATCGAACAGAAACATAACTTTAAAACGGCACCTGTGTGAAATGAACGCCGAATGGAATGTAAGGCAACGGATGGAGGAGAAACGAGGCAGAACAACAGAATCGAAAGCGGTAAAGAACCAAGGACAATTCAAAGCGGAATAGTATGATGCATCATGCAATTCTGTCGTTTAACATAAGAAAATAAATAAGCGAAACAGGACGAGCTTAGAGGAACAAAGGAAAGGACGATGACCAAATCGAGACGAGCCGACGAACTCAGCGACGAGCGTGATCCTCGGCGGGGTAGGCCGTCACGACCCAAACTTCCCGCCCAGCGAAACGACCGCCGCGAGGACCATAACGTCGCAAAGTGTCGTCCGGAGACTCGCGGGGAGAGTATCAGTTACCGCGCGGTCACCGACCGTCGTGGAGTGCCGCCGTGGGTCACCAGAGCGGCCACCGCACTCGCATCTCCCACTGTCACGCCTCTCGTGCAGTGCGAGTGAGCGAGACGGAAGCACCGTCGTTTGCTTCTCACGGGCACCTGAGTGCCGCCCGCCGGCGTCCGGCCGAGGTTCCCACGCCCCGGCGGCGGCGCGTGGCGGCGTACTACGGCCGCCGCCGGCCGTGACTCGTGAGTCACCCCTTCCGGCGCGCTCCAGACATGGCTGAGCTGACTCTGGCCGCCGACCAGCGACTCTGACTCACTGCGGGTGTAGTAATCGGCGGCATCCAGCGCGCCGAGTCACCGATCAGCTGTGAGGCCGCCGCCGGGGTCGTAAAAACCACACCAGAACGCCCGGCAGGTGGAATCATCGCGAGAGAGATCAACAGTCTATTCCTGTCGCCACCTCTGGGAACCAGCAAGCTAAGAGGCTATTCATAAGCATGAGTTATGCCGACTTCGTCTTCACTGAACGAGCTGAGAATATCCTAAATGTTTACCAATTCCTTTGTCATTTTTCGTCTTCAGATCCCGCTGGAATCTGGGCCCCATGAGCTACGGAACACGTCACACGCCCTCCGGACGACCTGGTTGGAACGAAGACCTAGCGCCGTGCTGGGGTATCAACCGGCACTGTCGGGGCCTGCAGCAGGAGGAACGCACAAGCCAAACTGCGCAGGAATCACCCGGGAACCGTGCAGAAAGGAAAGACCAGATGGTAAAGACAGAACACTTCCGTGGCCCGTGGCCCGATTCCGTCACCGATTGCCTTGAACTTCCGCCGACATTCGCCGACCCTGAATTCATGGGAAGTCTGTCAGAAAAAGGAATGATTGCGATCGACAGTACTAGTAGGTATATATACGTTGCAATTCATTGGCAACAGAACTTGTCATGATTCGCACGTGATGCCTCACAGTCACAATGCCCCATAAACAAATTTCGTTTATATTGGGATATGCATTCGCACTAAGCACCTGGCAGCCTAAGTGCAAACAGGAGGCTTGTAGCTTTCTCCTCTGGTTCCGTCTGGTTCTCGATTTGGTTCTGTTCTGGATCTATATAGTCCTATTTTATGGTTCTGTTTGGATCCCGTTGTGTCCTGCTCTGGATCTAGATCTGGATCAGGATCTGGTCCCGGTTCAGCGGCCACCAGTGGTGTCCGGTGGCCGTGGTGCAGCTGCAGACGGCACCAGCACCAGTTCCCGTCTCACAGTAACGAGCACGAGCCTCGTAAAACGTCTGGGTACGAGTGGATCGGCGAGCGGCCGCCGCAGGCGAGGGGGGCGGGGTTGGGAAGGGAGAAGAACGTCCGTTCAACTAGCAGACCACAGTCATCACTGACCAGATGTGAGGCCATCTTAAAACTGGCCAACGAGCGTCTGTATTCGGACATCTATCAGATGTTGTCTAAACTTCAGCGACGACGTCCTTTCCGCCTCCCGTCAGTCTCGTGTAGCTCCGTGCACTCAGTGCCAGTGCATGCAATACAGTACAGTGCAGCCAAGCTCATTGTGCCATCGGGCGCCCGGCCGCGACAGTCTAAACCGGGTGACAGCGGCTCTATCACAGCCGGGTGCCGACCACATTTGGCCGACAGGAACACGGCTCGCCGGCACAAGGTCGTAGCTCAGTCGGACAGCCCGACCCGGACCCGTCAGCCCCCCCCCCCCTCCCCTACCGGCCCCTCCCCCGGCGGCCGGCCGCTCTGACAAGACATCGGAACGACGCCGGCACCGGTGATCGGGCCATGCACGTGCAGCGGCGGCCGGTCTGTGCACGCTGCACAGTGCATAGACGGCTGTAGAGCGCCGTGCACACTACAGGCAGACTGACCGTGTACAGCTCTCGCCAGACGCCGGTGTCCCTCTCTCCGTCCCCTGACTCTCTCCCTCAGCCAGTCGGTCATGGACAGGCTGTCAATGGCGAGCGCTGATCGAAACCGGGCGAGGCAGGGTAAGGGGCCAGGGGGCGATGAGGGAGCGTTTGGCGTCATTTGTTGGGGTTGGCCCGGTCACAGCGCCTGTACCCTTTCTCGAGCCAGAGCTAGAGGTCATGTCCAGAGGGTGTGGCCCATGGTGATTGGACGGACAACATCGCGATCGACAGCTCCCTCTTCGCCAAATCTCGAGACACCCGCCGCTGAACTTCGAGACACCAAACAACACCGACGCGTCGGCACGATACGGAGACAAGAGCTGTCTTCCGGCGGGCTACGAATGAAGTGACGTAGTTTCAGGCTGATTATATTCACGGATAGAACTCCCCGGAGCCAGAACTGGTTCGTAACGGCGATGACTGTCGAGACGTAAGAGCTGTCATGAATTTCATTCACTGGACAAACACCTCTTGTCACCGCGAACCGTTGGAGAGGCTTTGGAACTGGTTCGGGACTCCCCTGGCCGCGCAAATGCCACCACGAGGTGTCATGTGCGAGTTCCGTACACGGAGGGATCATTGGGTATCAAAAGGGTATCGTTGGGTAAAACCGAGGACGGGTGTCCGTCCTCTGCTTCCGGTAGGTCTATGTCGGGTTCCCCCGCCGCCGCCCCCGCCGCCGCCCGCGCCGCCGCCCGCGCCGCCGCCACCGCCCCCGGATCCCAGCGAGTTACGCATGCGGCAGGGTAGGCGTGAACATGATACTGAACAGATACGGTGCAATCCAGTTGGTCCTTATCCACGGCGGGAAACTACAGGCTATCTAGGGGCGGGATGGTGGGGAGGAGAAGTTGTGGTATGAAAGCATACGTCAGGGAGACCCAACGGCTGCAGAAGCTTTGGCGACAGTCACAGCTCCGGAATCACGACTCTTGCATGACTCTCAGATGCAAATACGACTGCAGCAAATAGCATCAGGGCGACGTTACATGTAATGAATGCAGACAGTGGGGTATGCCCAGGGATGTGTGCTCGTCTATGACTGAATGATGTTGAACACTACACATGTATGTAAAAAGGAGTTCAACGCTACTCATTTGACATTTCTCAGGCTACGTCGTACACAACTGTGCCACTTCTCAAACGTCTCATGAATTGTAAAAACCATTGCGCATTCGCTTTAGCGTCACCATTTTGGTCATCAAAATCCCAATCAAGTCCTGTCAAACCAGTTAGTGACGTGCAGTTGAGGGCATAAAAGGCGGCATTACGATGAAATCTCAAATCACGTCTCATTCGAGAAGTTGGCGGTATTACGTCGTGGGACCACCTCCAGCCACGCAGTAGAACACTGTCATGACCTATTCAACAGTTGGCTGCTGGCCCCACGACTCAAACTTGCATAACTGTTTATCATATCCCACAGGCGCGGTTTCGGTGGAATGTTGCCAACTTGGAGTGTGCTCGGCGGCAAATAACTAAACTAACGCGCCGAGTTTGCCCGTGTAGCGCCACAGCGGCCGCCGGCCGGCGTCTCGTAACGAGCCCGAACGGCAGTAATGGCTGCCAAACATGGCACAGAGAACCGCTCTGAAGCAGGGGCACCGTGTACGGAGCCGGTCACGTGACCGCCCGCCGCCGGACAGTTGGACGGTCACGTGACCGGCCGATGCCGAATATGGCTGATCGGGTTGGGTGGGAGATGGGGTGACTGCCCTGGCACCGGTCGGGTGGGGTAGAGAGTGGACACTGCGCCAGGTGACCCGTCAGTGCACCAAACGAAGACAAAGTCACGTGGACCACCTGCCCGCACGCCCCGCCCCGCCCCGTCTCACGTCAATAAACGCCACTTGAAGTGCACGCTGCCTCGAGTGGCGAGTGGCGACAGACTCCCGCTAAGCCAAGGCCGGCGCGGCGTCTCAGGTATGACGTCACACCACATCTGTCCCGATATGACGACATATCCGTGAGTGACGTCGTACCCCACGAGGTAAGTCGCACACTCGGCGACACATATCTCTTAACCGCAAACCACTGCAGGGCGATCCGCAGCTCATGACCTCGGCTCTCTGAACAAACAGACCGGGCAGACAGACGGACAAACCGGTGCAGCCGGCTCATGACGTGCACAACCCGTTCAGTGACGTCACTGATACGCCGGGCGAGCGGCGCGCCATATCGGGCATTCCGAGCGCGGGAGCCGGCCCGCGCGGAAACGGCGCGCGCTAATCCCTGGTCCAAGGAGCCAGGTAACGGAAACCAACCGACGGTGGTATCTCTTGTGGTGACTCCGATGGTGATAACTTTGGCGATAGCTCATTGGCTGGCCGTCTGCCTGATGACGTCATACGTGTGGCACGTGCCACCGTGGGAGCCTAGAGTGCAGCTGCACCTGCGTGGCAGCGCGCCCTCTCGAGATTGTGCGGATTTCGCAAAACAGAAGCCGCCACTGCCAGTGCGGAGATATGACACGAAATGAGCTGGAGGTTTGAGAAGGGTGTGTCTAGAGGGGGTGGGGTTCTAAAGAAGGGAGATGGAACGAAGCGCATGGTCCTGGTCGATTACAGATGAGGGATATTTACCGATGTGCATAAAAGCTTCATACATATTGCATGTGTTTACTTTGTGTCAGCGGTTATGCAATAAAAAATGGGTGCATGGCGTCATGTGGTGAAATGATACGATTATTTGGAGCCATACTAACTATGACATCAATTTATTCCTTTTAAGCGATTGGTAAATGGCTGGTTTGGAGACCACCAAATATGGTCCTACAGACCGAAAAATGTCATCTAATTTAAACACTGCAATCCAAATATTCAACTTCTGCCCAACCGCACCGGAACCCATATTGCTAACAGATAATATTGCTCTCATCGCATAAACATATGACCTCATGTCTGGTAACCGGCAGTGCAGCCATCTCGTTAGCATTTCCAAACATCCACGGAATCACATGCCCGCGACTCTCCCGCTCTACCCCTCTCCCCCACTCCCCTCCCCTCTCGGGGACCGTCACACTCGCGGCCGTTTAGTGCGCGCGCGACACTCACGTAACGTGGTAACCCGCATCAGTGACGTTAGCTGTTAGTGCAGCTCTGACGCATATTGCACAGCTCGCGTCAATCGGCGCGGCAGGTCGATAGCGACTCGCGTCACAGCCGTGCAGCGCGTGCCTTTTCCAGCCCGTGGCGGTGGGTGGCGCCGACCCGATCACCCAGACCGTATTTATAGCCGCACAATTGGAGTCCCGTGACGGCAGGGCTGTCCGCGCCGGAGAAAATAGACGGGAATACCCAGTCCAGCGACCGGTTTAGACTATTGCGGCCGCAGAATAGGTATCGGACGGTTCAGAGATTACACCAGGATATTGGGTGACGACAGCGGCCAAAGTTGGCGCAGCCGGTCGGCCAGAGTGGCGCCCTGGGCGGCTGAGCTGCTGAGCCCGCCGCTGCGCCCGCACCACGGCCTGTACCGCCGAGTAACGGGGTCTCCCAGCGACCCTGAGAGAGGAGACGATGATCGCCGCCGGCGACGATCGCGGCGCGCCCCGTCGCCGCCGGCGGCCGACGGTGCGACGATCGCGCCGCACCCACCGCCCGGCCCGGTAACGGCCTCTAAACCGAGCGGCGATGGGTGCTCAGCGGCCGAGTCTGACCGACACGGCAGAGGTGCACGCGATCCGCAGCGCGTGATCGCTGGGTGTCAATTTAGACACCGCTCGATGCCGCTGACCAATGACGTCATACGACCGCGGCGGTCACGTGATCGGTAAATCGCCGGTAATTGGTGCCGGCTCGGTGACGTCGGCCAATAATGTCATGTATAATTTAAGTTAAATGTCCGATTAATTCAGTATGTTCTTCGGTGACGGTGTCGAATTTCGAGCATAGAAGGGCCAAAAGCTAAGATTGCACGCATGTCATTCATGGATACCTATGTTTAGTCGTTTGGAAAAAAAACTTAGGCATGGTGTTCTGATATTCCCTCCTCAGCTTGCATGATCATCTAATGAGTTATTTTCGCTAGCAAGTACATCGTTCAAAAACCAAACGCTCGCAATGCACAATGGACATCCTTTGAGGACATCCTGCGGGACTCATCACCGCACGGCGGATAGTAGTCACTAGAGAAACAATAAACTGTCCAGAGAGGCAGAGAAACATAACACGCCCAGACGAATACCTCCACCGACAACTGGCACAATGTCACCCGATCTGCTCGATTCGCGGCGTCACGACAGAGCGTCACGACGTCACGATGGAGCGTCATGACGTCACAGCCACGGCCTGCGTTACGTAAATTAATTAGCAGCCATCATCGTGACCCATCCTCGACAGGTTACGACTCCGACCGACCCATAATGGGTCTCCGCCTCCGAACTGATGGTGTCATCAGCGCACAGTGACTTTGATGGTGATGGTCGCTGTCATTTCAGGTCCGGAAAATATATATCCAGGACCTGAAGGCAGGACGGCTCGGGTTTAATGAAAATGAGCGCATTTGATGCGCAATGCAAAGCGAAAAGTTGTTTTGTGACGGCCCTTCTTCCTTCCTGCATTCCGTGATGCGTATGTTTTAGGAAGCTAGGATACAGAGCCGTATAACTCTTGGACGGTTCAATATCCGGCTGCGGCTCCGGTTCAATATTCCGGCTCCGGTTCCGGCTTGGTGGAAAATGATATACACGCACGAATTTCAATAGATACCTACACACTGATCCTCTATTTACAGAAGCAATATTTCACCCATCCTTTTATACTAGCTCCCATCGTGCCGCATGGGTTTCGCGGGTAATGAGAGGGGGAGAGAAGACAATTACTTTTCCGTGAGCCTTTCAAGAAATTCGTACCCTCGCAAGCAGATTTTTCACAAGAATTCTGCTCTTACGGCATCACGTGGCATGCTTGCACGTGCACAGCGACTCGCGTGCAATCAAGAAAGGGAAAACACCAACCATAAAGTATCAAATATAATCTCCTCGCCGCCTGGCCGTGGCGATTACAAAGTACCGATCGGCTATTACTGCTGCGGTGTGGATTACCACAGCATGCTGACCGTTTTTGCAGGCCATTTGCGGGGCCGAGCCTCACCTTTGCTCGCACAGTATTCCTAATTGAGATCGATACGCAGCACGCACTGCGGGAAGACGCCTCCCCCTCCCCCCCCCCCTGACCGGAAACGGGCAGCTTCCTCCGACGACCCCCCCCCCCCCCCGCCATCAGAGAGAATGGCACACCGCTCGGCGCCGTACGAGATCTACATATACCACACCGGAACCGAACCTTAGTTTAGGCACCGGCACTCGGATTCAGATCGCGCGCTGATCTAAACTAGGAATTCGTCGGCGTATTTCTGCAGCTGACCTACAACTCGTCGTTAAATCCGGCGCCGCCGCTCACCTTTACAATAAGCCGAAGTTGAGAGGTCGGAGGCGCCTACTCACAAGCCCGCCAGCGTGCGGCCGTCAGGGACCGAGAGGTCGCCGGGTTAGATGGCCAGGATGTCAATTTATATCTGCCGGATACGTCTGAACTTGTACGGTCGGGGGTTTTCTGTGATTACCGGCCATACTTTGACGTTAGTTCGCATTATGAAACCATGTGACGCAAACTGAGTGTAGTTGCTCGCACTTACGTACTTCAATTGGAAAAGTTGCAACAGTGCGCTTTGCTGTAGCCTGTAGGTAACACAACGCTGGAGGACTGTTATATAAGCTACATCAAAGCCTGTTTCTCAACAGAACGACCTAATGTCCGCCGGATCAAAAGGTAGCTTGAAACGAACATCTCAATTGGCGGCATGTCTTCAGTCGTCGTAAGCTGTTGCAGCATCAAATGCAATATCGGGACTGACTTCGTTACCGACTGGTGAGGTGGGACTCCACCTGTGTTGCATCAAGCCTTTCCGGCTCCGGTCGTCCGTCCGTTACCCAATGACGGTGGAGGTGTATGTATGTGTCTCCACCGGCCACCTTTGACCCCCAGTGGACGACATCTCGTCCCTCCGCGCCCCGACCGTCACAGCTGTCACGCAGTGACGTCACGACCGTTGCGGCAGTGACGTCACGCCTGTCACTAGTGACGGGCGTCACTGCACGGAGTGTGTGCGTGTGTCGCCAGAGGCGCACACAGGAGTGGTTTTAGGGAGGTCAGAGGTGTGGAGAAAGAGAGATGTAACGAGTCTACAAATGGAGAAAAGGGAGGGAGAGAAAGAGAAAAAAAAACAAGAGAGAGAGAGAGAGAGAGAGAGAGAGAGAGAGAGAGAGAGAGAGAGAGAGAGAGAGAGAGAGAGAGAGCGAGAGACAGACAGACAGACAGACAGACAGACAGACAGACAGACAGACAGACAGACAGACAGACAGACAGACAGACAGACAGACAGACAGACAGGACAGAGGGATGGAGGGAGGGAGAGAGAGGGAGGGATAGAGAGATCATCAGCTCCTTATCCTTTCATAAACAATGCTGTTCCATGCTCACACGCCTTGAGTTTTAGTTATGTCTGTTCTGCACTGCACGGAAGCAAGGTCAAAACTCGCGGATCCGTCTGTTCTGTGATAAATGCACCATTCGCAGTCGGTCGCTGATGGAACGAACAGCCACAACGAGGGGCGCAAGGCAATACGAGTTGGGCTAGAGCTGATAGAGGAGCTAGAGCCTAGAGGTGCAGATGGGATACTCAAGTCCGCAGAGGCACTGGCGGATCCAGAAAGGCGATCTTGGGCGCTGCTGGGGCACATCCCCAAAACAGCTTCTAGTTCTCCAAACTCCCAAACATCATCGGATTTCGAGTCTTTACGCACTGCTGTAAAGTTAAAAAAAAAACTCATAAAAGTTATTCGGTTTTCCTTTTATTGCCAAAAAAACGCAAATTTTTGGCGAATTCAGGTGCTGAGAAGGGGGGGGGGGGGGGCATTTGCTCCAAAGGTTCTCCTTAGATCCGCCAGGTGGACTGAAGTCGGCAGAGGTGGTAAGCAGAGCTCCGCGTTATGTCGAACAAGAGATCAAGCTGAGCCGCGCCAGTTGAAAATGCTTGAAAAAAAATCGTCGAAAGTGCTTATGTGATCATTAGTGTGAACTGAATGTGTAGGTGGTATGTGTACTGTGCAGGTAAAATGTGTAGCTGGGATAAAGTAGTTAGTCAGTTACGTGCACATTTTTATATAATGTCCGTTTCCTCTTGGCTATGCCATTTCAATTTCATTTCAAATCAATGAAAGGGAATTGCGCTTAAATGAAACCAGATCTATCATCTTCCAAATCCATAGAACTTTAAGGTAGTTCAACGGTCTCGTCGATTTTGTCATTCTTGTACATATTACCTTACATACGGCAATCATGCATCAGTCTGCATCAAACAAGCACTGGCCACCAGTAGCGGCGGAACACCTTCAATTAAAGGGGGGCACTGCCGACTTTTGGTCCCATTCTTTCCATGCAACGCCCATAGGGCTAATGCTAAAATGCCCAAATCAAACGGGGGGCACGGTGCCCCGGTGCCCTCCCCGTTCCGCCGCCTATGCTGGCCACTAGCACAGCACATTTGTATAGGTTAATTTGGTCCAATGCAGTCAAATACAAACAGGACTACACCATTTCCTCTAAATATGGGATCATTCTGTAAATTATCATCGAGCGTCCCCACCTTTGCTATCCACACCTATGCAAATTGATGTAAAACCGCTGATTTCATTCAAACTTTCCAGCATTCTGGCAGGTCGCTGCTGTAAAGTACCGCCTGATAATTTCAGACTAATTCACACGATCAGCTGGTATTTCGATAGCCGCGAACAATGGCCCGGCAGACGGACAGGGAGGCGCCGTCCACCAGACGGTCGCCGGCACTCTCTCGCCGCCCGCATCGATTCCGTGACGTCACCAGGCCCGGGCGTCTGAGCACCCACCGGAGGGGACGGGGGCGGGGGAGGGGGAGGTCACGGTCGCGGGTCACCCACCTGGCTCGGACTCGCCACTAGTTTCGCCGGTGGGCGAGCGTTTGGACGACTCTTCCATCCCGCGGCGAATACACAGCACCATCCCGACGGGCGGCGGCGGGCGTACAGACGGTCCGACCACACCCGACGGCGCACCGAGCCCGACGGCCGTCGACACCGACAGCCCGTGGACGCACGGCTGGCCCGTCCACTCCTCTCATGGCGACACCGCGAACTGAAGCTGCCACGCCGCTTCGGCCGTAGTATAGCACACCGCGCCGCCGCCGAACCGGCCGCCGTCCGCAGCCCGAGCGCCGCCTCTGATTGGCCGACGGCCGTGTGACGTCACCGCCCCGACGGCTGAATGAATGCCATGTTGAGATGCGGGGGCCGTATACGGCGGCGGCCGGCGGCGGGGGCGGCGGCGGCGAGCGCGAGCGGCGGCGGCCGACCCGTCTGCTCCCTGGCCACGGTCCAGGTGTCACGAGGGTAGGAATCAGCGCCTGGTGGCTGTCTGAGCGCCAGCCAACTCTTGTCGCCATGTTAACCGACCCCGAGCAGGGTCCAAACCCCCCGCCGCGGGTTTTGCCCCGGCGCTACGGCCGTCCGCTCAACCCAAGGCCGAATCTGTTTAGACGTGCAATACGGCACGAACTCCAGGAAACCGTTGCAGCGAGACACTGACCCCTGAGGCCGCCGAGAGACTTCTATCGGCCAACGGAGTCCACCGGTAGGGGCATTGAATCTCCCCCCTTCACTGCCCGTGCACAATGCACGCACCTCTGTCCCCTGACCGCTGCGACAGCTGGATCACGCGGAAGCGGAGGTCGTCTGGAGCCAGTGCGGCTACCGCTGCTCCCGGCGGGCGGTCTCTCTCAATGGCGTCACCGTTTGCAGAACCGCGACCAGCACAGGAAGCGGACAGATTAGCTCGACTGCCACCCCGAAACAGACGCCGCGCGGCCCGCTCTGGAGCACGGGTTCTCAGAGAACGTTCTCGGCAGCTGGACACTGTTTATGGAAGGTTACGAGAGCGGCGTGCGTCACGGGAACGGGCAGACGTAGCGGGAATTGGGCCAAAATAAACGCGATGGAGTAAAAACGCAGGGAGGCCTCTGCAGTATGTGCGCTATTTGGAAGAGGCGAGAATTCTTGAATGTTTTTATGGTGTTGTAACAATGACAGGAGCACAAAATGGATCTGTTTAGGTAGATAATCCTGATGCTAATATCACTCGAATGCGTCACTGGATGACGCTAAACTAACGACATGAACGTCATCAACGGTTAAGTGAGATGTATTCGTGAAGACGACGTGAGTGATTAGATGACCCTGTCACAAATCAGTGTCATCTTCCACCGGTCTGATTGGCAGTCATCAATCATCAGCCATTGTCCGCTATTAAAAGCGGTCAGTAGTCAGCAGCTACCGACAAACCCCCAGCGATCATCAGCCCAATCGGCAAGCGGCAAGCGCCCAGAGCCCAGCAATCCACGAGCGCCTGCAGCGTCCGGCGGCCAACAGCCGCAAGCGGTGGACGCTGCGGGTTACATCACATCTGGTGATGTCGTCTCATCGTGACGCTTCATCGTGACGTCTCGTGGTGACGTCGTGACCCGTCCGGCCGGTACCGTGATGTGACGTCATCAGTTGCAGATGATCTGTCGAGATCAGCTCATGGGACCGCACGGAACTGTAACGGGCCGGGCCGGACCGTTGTCTTAGACCGCTACGAGGCTGTGGTATTAAAACAATGCCGCAAAGCTCAGCCAACAGGAAATGAGGTTTTAACCTTATCTCTTCTCTATTTATAGAAATGGCACGTAATAGTTACGTATTTACCGCTATGCAGGAGACGTTTTTAGTAGTAAGTACTTATTTCATTCAAAGATCATTAATTCATCACGTTATATTTTCAGGAAAGTCTGGAGAAAGCCAAACTACAAGTTTGATAATGACGTCTAGCAGAGCTGCAACTAGGAGCAATCAAGGCGGGATTTCAAGCCCGCTGGTCCCCCAGCCCAGATAATATTCCGGATAAGGACAAGGAGAGGCGACACAACAATCATCGATTTTATCTCTAGGAAGAAGGATTTAGATCTATTTATGTGATTCGACAGACGGATGTTAGGGCCACGACGTAAAAACAAAAATCAAAGCACAGAAGTGCTGTGATCGGCTTAGCGGCCCGTTAGATTGCGCTGCCACTGCTCTCATCAGTGAGAAGTTGGCTGGACAGTCGCGCAGTTGATGTCGCATCACTCCACTCTGGAAACTCGGACGGAACTGGTTAGGTACTCACTCCAGCCGCCCGCACTGCCACAAATACCACCCGAGCAGTCCAATCTGAATTCGCAGCACTCACGCGGATGCCCGATTCCGAGTCTGCAGTGGTCAATACATGCCGGGTTGACCTTTGGTTGTCAGTTGTCCGAACTCAGAACCAGCTCGTCCTGTAGCCGGTAGCCTGTGGCCTGAAGCTCCCACTCCTCATTAGGATTCAGCTCACCTCGCGCCGCCAGACTCCATTCCCGGCTATATGATATCATTGCATGTGTCGGTTTTAATCCGCGCTGCTAAACTCGGCTTGGTTCGGAACAACAAACCGATTCCATTTGGGAGCGCGGTCGGCGCCTCGTCACCTTCCCCGAATGGTAATATGATGTCACGGCGCGCCGGTGGCGTGTCCGAAGGTACGCTACATGCCGGATGCATTCCCCAGACACGAGTCGTCGCCGAACACGATTGATTGCGGTTTACAGATGTCCACAGTACAACGCCCGAGTAGCTTTGTCATATTCGGTCATTGGACACACCCGTAAAAGCCGACAACGGTCCGCAACCGGTTACGTAAGAAAATGCAACTTCCAGAATGTTTGCGGCGGCACGAGCGTCGGCTCCAAACATGGTCCGTTCCGTGCGGGCGGCCCGCTGGAGCGGTAGGTACTCCACCCAGCTGTGATGGAGCTCGCTGAGTACCGGCTGGTCGGCTGGGCAGACTGCTGGCTGCTGGCCGGCGAGAGGGAGAGGGAGGGAGGGAGAGGGGAGAGGGAGGGAGCGTGGGAGCCGGAGACATTCATTGAACATCGGTTGCTCCGTCGCTCCACTGCTCGAATTGAGTCTCCGCTGGTTTACGCCCCACCCCCGCCGCCGCTGTCACGTGACCGTGGGAGATATCTCCGTCACCTAGCTCCTGCTTCCCACGCGGTCACCTGTTCCAATTCTGGCGCGCCGCGGCCCAGGTGCGCCGTGCAGCGCTACTACGTCGCCCCGCCCCGCCCCCGGAGCCACGAAGCCCCGCCCACCCACCGGATCAGCCCCCAGACGGATCTTCTCATTGAAGTCGGAAGTCAGTTTCCGGCCGCAGTCGATTCCCAGCACGGTGAATGACGTCACACAGCTGGTGTGACGTCACACCTCCGGCCCCCATTCACCGGCGCCCCGGATCTCGGCGCGCGCGGCTGCAGATATCGCGTCGTCGGCGCACCGTAGGAGGGGGGGGGGGGGGGGAAGCGGGGGGCGGCCGGCAAGTTCACTGCCAGGGCCGCCGGAGTAGAGCAGAGACCGGGAGGGGACGGGAGGGGGCAGGACGAGTCAGCCGCCGCCGGTTCTGCCAGGTGGGACGCCGCCCGTGGCCGCCGGCTGCCTTATTTGCTGACGTGCGGCGACGGTGGCGGTGGTTGCCAGGCGAGGCGCGCGTCACACCTGGGCCGACTTTCACCCCTGACCTGGGCCAAACGAGCTGCCACCGGGCGGCGGCGGCGGTGGCAGTCGGACTCCTGACCTCTGACCTGGCCGGCCGGAGGACGGGTTCGGCGAAGGGGTCCGTCCGTCCGCCCGTCCGTCCGTCCGTCCGTCCGTCCGTCCGTCAGTATGTATATTACGTTCACGCCCGTGACTGAAGGTCGCCCAGTCAGGAGACGTGTCGGAGGCTATGCAAACAGCCACGGCCTTCCGAAATACAAACAGAGAGCATACCTAACATCCGTACCCATGTGAATGTGTGTGGGTACTGGGTAGGTACTGAAACAACCCGCACTTGTTAGCGATCAGATTTTAGCGGTCAGACAAGCACCCGTGTGTGGGCGCATTGATAATAAGATGCGTGCGGCCTGCTATTTTCAAGGGGTTTACAACAGGATGTGGGTGTCATTGTCTATCCACTTAATCATCTTTCCATGCATGAATGAGCCCACAATGGGTGAGGCCGGCACCGATCCTGCTAGGACTAGGCCACTTGCAGAATACGCTGCACCTCGGTGCACGCACATCCCCGTTTGCATAGACACAAGGTCAGTCCATTCATACAACCAGCCTCGTTCGTTTGTAGCTTAGTTCAATGCCATTGAAATTATTTCATTGAAACTCCCCACCTGTTGACCCATATTGTGAACATTGCCACCGGGAAGGGTAGGCCGTTCAAGATGCAACTGAATCCACCTCTTCCATTCAGTTTCAGACTCATTTATCCAGTCAGGTGCGGCTGTCTGAAAGTAAGCACCTCTAACTTGAGGAGCGTGAGAGAGAGAGAGAGAGAGAGAGAGAGAGAGAGAGAGAGAGAGAGAGAGAGAGAGAGAGAGAGAGAGAGAGAGAGAGAGAGGACTGCGCGCCTCGGTCGTGGTCACGTGACCCTCCCACGCAGCGCGGCGGCGAGGGGGAGGGGAGGGGAGGGCAGGCCGAGAGGGAGGGAGGGGGAAGGGAGGGGAGGGGAGGCCAGGCACTGGGTGGGGAGGGGAGGCCAGGCACTGAATGCATTTACGAACATAGTCATATAATAATGCATTGGTGGATCAGGGAGGACATTCCCACCCCCACCCCCGGCGCCCGAATTCGACGAAAATTTACGTTTTTTTAGGATAAAAAAGACTTGTATGAGGAAAAGTTTGTTTTAAATACACCGAAGTGGGTAATAAATCGAAACCAGAACATTTTTTAATTGGAGACACTTTTTGGAGGGCACACATCAAAGACCGCCTTTCTGGATCCGCCAGTGTAATAATGAACATATCATGGACTTCGATGGCGAGATACGTTGTCGGTGGTTTCACTTCACAACTGTTGTAACACTTATACTTTGTGATTGTTCGCGATATCCAAGGTGATGCCGTTTTCCACTCATATTACAAGTGCTCTACGTTGCGAAAGGTTAATGTCAAAATACTACGCCGGTGATTACCCTTTCAGAAATGACTATAAGCACATCCGATTCAGGCCCACATACAAGGGGTGTCCACTGCCCACGGCATGCATTGTAATATTACGGCTTATATAACATACGGCACTATCCGTTCGGGAGCTATCTTTGCCGTCCGTTTTTATTCCAGGCATGCGTGGCCGGCCGGGAAGCGGCTCTGGCGACGAGCCTCATTATGACTGGAAGAGCCGCCGCTGGCCGTCCCTGCCGGATATCCGAGAGCCCCTCCCCCACCGCCCCCTCCCCCCTCCTCGGGGGAAAGGTCAGGGCGGGCTACCGCCACCGCCGCTGTCAGAGACGGCATCACTCACCATCGGCACGCAATGGGGTGCAATGCAACAAGTGCACTGCCTGGGACAACACTGTGCGTTAGTACCGCATTGGGACACTACTTCACGCAATTAGACGCCTCTGTGCGGACTGAAACGGCATTCTAACCGGAATTTATGTGATAGAACACACACTGATGAACTACTCTAGCAAGTTTTAGCCCAATATCTTCAAAAATAGCCAAGTTATTTGCAATATTGTCAAAATTTTACCATTATGTATTTTTCAAAACCATCTTTCAGTACGTTTTTGACATCGTACAGCAATATAAATGGCACCATTGTGTTCCTGAGCTCTAGATAGGCAACTTTTTTGAAAAAAAAAAATTTCAAAATTTGACCTTTTCTGACCTGAAAGTGACCATAATGATTATATTATGATAAACTATCCGGTAATTTCAGCTGAATCTAACCTCCAATGACACAGACGACATTGTTTTCGAAGTCTACGAGTAAAATGGACCATAAAACATGCGTCACGCGACCGATACATGATATACATTTTCGTGACCTAGGATGACCTGCCTTAACCTGAAAAATTCGAAAAAATTCGGTGCCCTCAGGTAATCTAAAGCATACATCAAGGAGTGCGTAAACCAAAAATGAGCCTAATCGGACTTGTCAGCCGGCGGTCAGAGCCTAAATTGTGAACAAGCAAAAATGCCGATAATTCTATTTTGACCTGATCTGTGACGTTATCGGTGACCTCGAGGTCAATGAAATTAGGTTCCGCTCGACAGTTTTTCCAAGGCTATCAGAAGCCGTTTGAATTTTGACGATCGGCCCAGTAGTTTCGGAGATAGGAAGGGGATCTCTGGAGAGCCCCCCCCCCCCCCAGTCACTCGCGTCATGGAAAATGCCCAAGTCATGCGCGGATTAATTGTTATGGCCATAGGCGCGGGAGCCGGGGGGGGGGCAGTGGGGGCAGCTTGCCCCCCCATCTCTGGGGCCGTGGGGGCGGTGCCCCCACAGCTTTGAGACGGAATACCACATTTTTTTGCAAATGTTTTTCTTTTTTGTTGAAAAAGCCGAGGGATGAAAAACAAGTGGCCTAAAACTGGTGAGAAAACTAGATTTGGGGGTACCCTAGGTTGATCTCTATTATGGTGTGCCCCCCCAGTCGGAAAGTAGTTCCCGCGCCCCTGGTTATGGCTGTAAAACGTCAATCGTTTTTTCTTAACAAAATGACTCTCATCCCAAATATCTGCAGACATGCCTTCATACAAATACATTGACCTTACAACACACCAATGATGACCAGGCATCAGTGAAAACCACGAGTCGATGAAGATTGTGGCAAAATAATAAACATTTCCATCGTCCCCAATGCCATTTGATGACACACTGCTGTCCCTTTCCCTTACAGTGCCTAGCCCAAGCCACCTGGAGATATCGAGCACCTGATCTCCGGATGGAGCGCATCCCAGGATTACAACCGAACCGGGATTCTCCGGCGGTCGCGCCTATCTTGGTCGTTCTTCAAACAGGCGGCGCAAAAGGTCAAGCTTTACTTGAAATGACGTGGGTGCGGGAGGAAATGGCAATGAGAACAGTGGCCAATATTTGATACCATTAATGACAGATCACATAACGCACGGCGGCCGGAACTCGGATGATCCCTCAATCATCACCGTGCGGCAGATTTTACTACGGGACCGCTCTCTCCCAGGCTATCACCCGCTGTCTTTTAGACGGAACAGCCAATTAACCTTTGACAAGCTACTACGACACCGGGAACACAGGAAAAATAAAAAGATACGTTTTTCAGTTAAGTTCAAGGGATTGGTTGGGTAGGTTCAGGTAGCATGGATGGATCATGGCTTTTACAATTGTCAACTTGTGTTTCTAAGGGAGTGTTTGTGAGACTAACATGTGAAACAGGCTAACTTTATTTCAGCAATAACATACCAAGAACTCTCTCGCTGTGATCTAAAGGTGTTTCAACAACTTCAACCCGCTATCAACTTTACTCATTTCGTGACCCAGCATTCGACCAACACGCTGACCTGGACTTCGATCACGTGACATGTGCTCTAATCACCTGTTGGATATGCCACAAAGTACACACGCCACGCAATCCGATCTCTCTCCTCTCCCCCTTTGCTCTCTAAAGCCCCATCTCTTTCTATCTCGGCGGTATAACACGGCATGTATGACACGCTCACACAATCCATTTTCAATCGGCCATAGTGACTGTGATCCACGACCCTTCCACTGCCTGAACGACACGCGACGACCGCACGCGCGCACGCACCGGGTCCCGCACGTGCGCTGTTTGGCGGCGCCGATGCGCGTGCGCTCGTGCGGCGCGCGGTGGCTTTTTCGGCGCGACTGCGACAGTACGTGAGCGGCATGACGCGGCGCGGCGCGTAGCTGCAGTAGATGGGTGCCGCTCTATCTGCGCTACGCAGTGTTGGTTTCACGTTTGTCGTTCACATACTGCCGACAGTTAGCCAGAAGTATGTAGTACCTATGTATGCGGTCGGAGGTCACTCCAGCTATCGTAAGATGCCAATACAGTTCATGTGAAAGGATTCATTGAACTGTATCAATCCATGGGCGTAGGAGCCTCACAAAAAGTGTGTGTGGGGGGGGGGGGGGCAGCCGCAGCGAAACTTCAATGTCACTTTGTGGGAGCCCCAATATCCCTATGAAGAAATTCTTGCAGTTTTGTGCTCATCTCACCTTGCTGAACCATTTCCTGCTCTTAGTTTTGTAGTTGATTAAAATATAATAATAAACAATCTTTAAAAAAAATGGCTGAAAAGCGTTCCTTCCCCTCCTGTTCCTACGACGACGCTTGGATGCATAGAAAGCCTCTGCATGTGTCAACTGTCAGCTGTCAACTGTCAATGCATTGTAGTGATGGTTCTCTGTGCATGCAACTAGCCCTCTCACTTCAGCAAGAGTGCTAAGGAAAAACGGCATTTCATGTTTTCTCTCACTTTGTTGCGTGTGCCTGTCCCTCTCACATTTGTAAGACGTGCACAACGTGTTATCATCGGTGCAAATGAAAACTGGCTCTGTTCGTAATGATATGACAATAAGTGACATGTCACTGGTTTGAAGCTATTTAACAACTATCCAAAGGCCTAATATGTGACCAATTATGACAATGCTGACAGCCCACATTCCTCAAATGCGCCAGACTTGTATCACAAACGATCATGATTTATTATGGGTTAAAAAGTGCATTAGTTTCGGGTGCTGATTATACTCAGCTTCGGCGCTGATGTCGTGCTAATGATGTATAGCTTATTTTATCAGCACATTAAATCGCTACATTTTCCTTCAGTGCTATCGTAATTTACAACTTACTCGGAAGTTTGCAAGGCCTCTCGGTGTAATAAAGTCAGTCTTTATCGAACAATGGCGGTGAAAAGGTTGCAGCGAACTCAACAAGCCAGGTCTTTTATGCATAATGATTTCGCGAAGGCGGGTGTAACGGCGTCAACCTCACTTGCCTTTTCTTCACACCTGCTGACATTGGAGACATTTCCCGCCGCAACACTGATAATTCTAATCAAAGATATTGAATGTAGACTTCCACCGCAGTTTATTGCTAATTGCTATAACACACTAACTAAACACAGTCAGGCTCAACATGGCTCAACCTACCACAGCTAATTCGAATGCGCGTGGGACGCTTAGAACTCCTTCATTCATTTAATAAGAACATTTTTATGGTTTAACAGGCAATAGAAATAAGCAGGGATTCAGTGGCATACCATATTACATCGCAAACAGACTTGCAGTTGTTTTCGGCTCATTGAGTAAGGAATTATTCCTATATGCGGTTCATTAGGGATGCGGTTCACTGCATTAAAACAAAACGTAGCGAAATGGAAGACACGAGTTTTGGATTATTTCACGTTGCTCTTTTGCAAAAATCAGACCAATTTTACAATTTTGCGATGGTCCAACTTATAAGAAAGCCAACTCCGCCCATAAAGCATCAGTAAGAGTTGCCTGCAGACCACTCTGAATGCAGGTGCAGGGCACGCACCTCGGTAGTAGTTCCATTACCTGTCACCGTTCCGAATACATCACAGCCTGAGCCGCTGGCGCGTGAGTGAGAGGGCTGCCTTCTACACAGTCGACGAGGAGAGAGTGGTCGGGGTGTGCTGTGATGGAGAGAGAGAGGGGGTAGAGAGAGAAGGTAAGGGAGAGAGAGAGGGGGTAGAGAGAGAAGGTAAGGGAGAGAGAGAGAGAGAGAGAGAGAGAGAGAGAGAGAGAGAGAGAGAGAGAGAGAGAGAGAGAGAGAGAGAGAGAGAGAGAGAGAGAGAGAGACAGACAGACAGACAGAGAGAGAAAGAGCGGGAATGAGAGAGAGAAATAGAAAAGAAATAGAGAGAGAGAGAGAGAGAGAGAGAGAGAGAGAGAGAGAGAGAGAGAGAGAGAGAGAGAGAGAGAGAGAGAGAGAGAGAGAGAAGAGAGAGGAGAGAGAGAGAGGGGATAGAGAGAGAGAGGGGATAAAGAGAGAGAGAGGGAGGGAGAGAGAGGCAGAGAGAGGGAGAGAGAGGGAGAGAGAGAACAGGAATGGAAGAGGGATGGAAAGAAAGAAGAGGAGAAAAGAAAGAGAAGTCAAGACTCATGCGCAGGGAAGCGACGGGACTGGGGTTGACAACGGCGGGTTGACAGTCAATGTCGGCCGACGTTACGGCCGGAAACTCGACTGACCCACTGACGTGCCACTGACGTGCCACTGGTGCCCCGCCGCCGCCCCCAGCCACCGATAGAGCCATTACCGTGGGCACTATCGCAGTTCCGTCTGCCCCTGACCTTCCGGCGGCACCTGTGGACATCCACAGGGCCACCCCGCCCCTCCGCACCCCTCCCATGTACCCAGGTGGGCGGCGGCGGCGGCCGCGCGCGTGCTGGATAAATAAAGGCCGCGCCGCTCGCGCACACCGTAAACAGATTTAATTCCGCCGGTGCGATTCGGGCCGTAGAGGGTGGAGTCGCCGCCTCGCTGTGACGTCACAGTCGGCCGTCGGGCCGGTCCGGCGGCGACGAGGGCCGACGGGGGCGGCGGCGGCGGCGGGGGCGGCGGCCGGTGGCCCGTCGGCGGCCGGGGAGGCCCCGGACGGCGGCTGCCGCTCGCCCACCGTCCCCATCACCCGCTAACCCGCCGGACATCGCCCAGGTGGCCCGGCGTGACGTCACGCGACCACAAACAATGGCGGCTTGGGAATGATTTAAAGTTGGCCCTGGCGACCGCGTGACGACCGCTCGCGACGCGCCGTCAGCGCCGGCGACGGAGGGTCCTCGGAGAGACGGTGAGGTCGCTGGTGCACCGGCTGCCGCTGCACCATCACCAGTGCACCAGCAGTCACCAGGGTCACCACAGACGTCAGTGGTGGTGTTATGACCGTCACATCACCAGGCACCAGCTCTCTCGGCTAAAGACGGCCGCTCTCACGCATCTTTCAGCTACCCGCTCTCTTCCTCTCTCTCTTTCTCTCTCTCTCTCTCTCTCTCTCTCTCTCTCTCTCTCTCTCTCTCTCTCTCTCTCTCTCTCTCTCTCTCTCTCTCTCTCTCTCTCTCTCTCTCTCTCTCTCTCTCTCTCTCTCCCAGGGTCTGTCAACATCCCGCTGCCTCTGAGCACATCACGACCTCTCGGTGCAGAGCGCGATGTCTCTCTGGCTTCAGTCGTGATCGTGACCGAGCAGCGACCATTCAGAGGGGCGCAGAGTGTAGGGCCATTCACCGGTAGAGGTATCCGGCAACGGCTCTGACCCGGCGGCGTCTCTTTTAAACGCGGTGGCAGAATGTGAGCCATTGAGTCATGCTCAGTGGCGTGAGATAAATGGGAGGTGACCGCCGCGTCCGGGAAGAAATTCCACGGCACGGAAATCCATGAAGGCAGTTTGCCGCACTCGGTGTATGCCTTTGAGGAATGTTTCTTTTGTCGGTGTGCGTGAGTCTGTCGCCAACCGTGCAAAAGTCGGAATCGCATATGAACGTTTCTCATAAAGTTATCCAAATATTTGGAAGCGCGGTGCAGGCAATTCAACGGCCACTTTCTAATCTAGACGTCCCATCAATTGTAACAAATAACATGCAACACCGTTGAAATGCGAGGCAATGCATGGTCCCTAGTTTTGATGTGAAATATAATGATACTCGAAGTAATTTCGGTGGTTGGTCGGGTCATCGTACGACACTGCCCGATTTGTCGCTCCTACCGAATGTCGAGCACCAGTTAATTCGAACTCTGACGTCATTCAATGACGCAAGCCGCTTTAAATGACCTGTGAGGTCGGCGATCCTTCAACACAAGCTGCTCCCGACGTGTATTGGGTAATCTGCTTGAATATGACGTCATGACACTTTTGTTGATGTTTGACTTCATCGCCGCTGGCCCGGTTTCTATGACAACGGAAGGGACTGCACCGTCAGGGACCGCTATTTACGGTACTGCTGCATCGAGCGGGACTCATCGGGCGAAGTTGTGGTCTCTTCAAATGTCTTAATTTTACATTGAGTGCGGGTATCGTCGTTACGGACCGTAGATGAGGAACATTTGAAGTGGCAATAATGAAACACAAATGAGGTCTGCTTTGGATTAGCTCGTAGTTATAATCGGTATCCTACTGGTCCCGCAATAAACTATTATCGTTCTATAGGGAAAAGGATTTGTCCACTCCACCATTGCTTTGCGGAAGATGCAAAAATGCTTATTTGTAAATGCACACTATAACGTTTTAGGTAAAAAAGAATGCAAGGTATTGTAAGATGATTAGTGCAAGTAAATAATGCACAAAATGTTACAAACGTAACCAGCGGCAGCTATGCAGGTCATGCAGGCCATTCATTAGCCGCGAATGTTGTAGAGCCAGGCATCGGTTAAGCTTCGTTTGTGTGATGACTTATTCAATCCATTCGATGGAGCCAATTTGGTTCTTGGGGTATAATGATGGTTGGTAAAAGTGAATCGGTTCTTAAGTGGATCTCAGCTCGCACTCCTTTCTGCACAATAGTGGCTATCATGCCTGGCTGAGCCCGACAAATCAAACTCATTGCCTCCCCCCCCCCCACACCACTTTTGTTGAATACAGAATCAGCACAGCAATACACTTAGCTGTTCAGTGCAGCAACCTCTGTCCTACTCTAGCACATAATCTGCCCGCGAGTGGTCTTTGATCGTTGATGACGCACAGGGGATATACCAAAGTTCGGCATCTCCCCTATCGATACATTCAAAGAAGAGTCAAATTTAAAAACATCTGATATATGCTCAAAACCGTCACCATGCGATGACATCAATGCGACCAGTAAAAGCCTCGAGACAAGCCTCAATGGCGGTGGCGCTTATCACATCTGCCGACCGGCGAGATATGCTGATCAGCGATGGAGAGCGGGGCAGTCGGGTCGGTAAATATACAGCACGGAGGCCATCCACTCAGGATGCATCCACTGCCCGCCCTGAGCCGCCTCCAGAGAGCGGCGTCTGCCTCTCAGCGGCGCCGGCTCGACAGTCGCCCGTCACGACGGCGTTCGGCGTCACTCCGTCACCGCGCGTGACGCCGGCAGACCATCTCGCATGACGGGTGCGGCTGTCAAATCTGGCCGGCCGCCGGAGCCGTCAGCGGCGGTCCCATTACCGGGACTGGGAGTTTGTCACTCTGTCAAACGGCGTGTAGTTTCATACGCTCCGACAGACCGTGATCAGACGCTATCGACTCAATCACAACTCGCGCATCGTGCCGCAGCCTTGTAAATCGCTCTCGTCGCCCATATTAAGGTGGCGGCGACGGCGCCGATGGCAGCTAGAGTTGCCAGTTGACATGGACTACCGCCGCTGCCAGTGGTTATTGCGGTGTGTGGGGTCAGTAGGGGAGGGCGATGATCCTGCATCTTGTGAGGCAAATGTCGCCAGAGAGAAAAGGTGCTTGTTTTGATGTTGTACGGTGTTCGCCACCTGACGTGCGAGGGCGCAGATTGCCGTTGCTACGGCCGGTTTTTACCCAGCAGTGCCGACTCCGTACCCGAGTCGCTGGCGACCTTGCACAAAAGTCGCCGTGCAGACAAAACATTGCGTGTCTCACGTGAAAAGACAGCACTCACGCCACCAGAAAAAAGGCGCCGGCAGTGAGCCGCTTACGGTCAACCGGGGGCTTACGGGCTCAAAACGGGAGGCCGCATCGCCTTTCAGAGCGGGCCTCTCCGTTATTGGCCTAAATGGACCGTGATGTCACCGATCAGACGGCCGATCTGCGATGACATCATCCCACTGACGGCCTCTGATTGGCGGAGCACCGACTCTGTGCGAGGCACGCCCATCGTCCTGGCCGGCCGAGCGCCGTATTTGGTCACAAATGACGTCATATTAGCAGCGAGCGCGGAGAATCTGGCAATTTCAGCGCGCAGCTGGTCGCCTGCCGGCCGGCCTGGTTACTGTATTAGGCACGCTGCACAGTGTGCTCCTGGCACGCGCGCGCCAGTGACTCCACAAACTGATTGATGATGGGTGTGATTGACAGAACAATCCCGGTGAGAGGGGTAATCATGTAATACCGGGAGCGGCGCGTGCAATGCATGCAGCATGGACTATCGATCTGTCAGATAGGGTGACCGATGTTCCCAAAATTACAGTAAATGACGTAACTTTTCGAAACTGATTGTAGGGAATATTCTACACGAGTACCTAATACAAGCACTGATAAAAGTCATAAATTAAAAAGACAGCAAGAGGGCGTTTAATTGGAACTACAATGTCGCATTTTCACCTTTTGTGCAGGGTTTCCTAATCAATAATCATTAATCATTGTAGGAAGCAGCCTTTCAAGGGTCGATTTAGACATCCTGTCACCTTTTTCCCTTGTGCACTTCTGAGTAGACATGCATTTTGCACATTCAATCAGCAATTGAAATTTACAAATGAGTCTCAAAGAGACAAATCCCTCAAACATCCGTGAAAAACAAACGTTAAACCATTTCCGACATCGTGCAAAAATATCGCTCTTCTTCAAGCTGTATCAGTGCAAAAAAAACATCACTGACCTATCAGCTGAAACACAGTGAAGAAAGAAATATCGCATTTAAACCGCTAGAGTGTATTCACTGGACACTTCATTTACATCTGAACAATAAAGCTAACGCCGGAGATATCTGTCGATTGGCTGACATATACGGTCTGAACACATTCTGCTGCTCACTGCAAACTGTGAACAGGGGGCAGCTCATCCTGGAGCGACTGCAGGTCCGTGTGACCGGCCGGACCGTGATGGCGATCTCAGAACAAGCTCAGAACATCTACAGGTGGCACGATCGACAAATGGCTCCTGTTCTATCACTATGGAGCGCGGCCACCTGTCTGGGCCGAGGCGAGGGGAGCGAGGGGCTTCGGCTATCTCTGCAGCTTGACCAGATGTCTGGTGACTCTGCTCGCCAAAGGAGGTCTCATGCTGCATACAGACGATCAACGATGTTACGCTGGATAGGGACAGGACGTTTGATGCTGGCTTCAGAATGTAGATGATGGATGTAGTGAAAACTCACACTTGCTTCACAATTTTTAACCCGGCCGGGCCCGGGGGGTAATCCCAACCACCGCAGCCCGGGGGGGGGGGCGTTTTCGCCCCCCTGTTTAACTCCGTAAATAAGGGAGCTACGGAAACAAAAGCGATACCAAACGAAAGGCCCTTACGAGACGATTCTAATGCACCTAAAATTTTTGACCTCAGGTCAATTTTCAAGGTCAGAGGTCAAGGTCAAAGGCAAAAACCGCCACATGTGGAGTGATCTCAAAGTAAGCCTTCTAGAGGACGGCAGGCTGCATCAAACCGGAAAAATTGCTGTCAAACGAAAGAAGAGAATCTGAGGATTCTGAAAATGTGCTCAAAGTGAAAGGTCAAGGTCAAGGTCACGCTCAAAATTGACCTCAAACTTGGCACTTTTTCGCATATCTTGCGTGCTAGCTTCCAAGATGTTTTGAAATGTTTTGAGGCTTATCAGTTCCCTATTTGTGGTTCATCTTACGATACAAGGCTGCTCAAAGGTCAAGGTCACAGAAGAGTATCCCTGCTAGAGGCTATTTCACTGATTCAAGTTGGTAATGATAAATAAGACAATTTTGCAATCCGGAAACTCTAAATGAAGGCTTAGAGGAAAACAGATGCCAGATTCGTGATCAGCGGGTACAAATCCATCATAAACGACCTTTCATGTGTCAAGGTCAACCAGAGGTCATTCGAGGTCACATGAGGTCAACATAAAATTTGACCTTTTCCGAATAAAATATATATCATTCGACGCGGCTTGACAAGGCAAATGCGATGGTACCACTGCCGTAGCTCTAGGACCATTTTTGTCGAAGTTATTTGCGAAAAACTAAAACCACATTTCGGGGTCGTTGACCTGACCTCTGACCTCAGGTCACCAAAACTATTTTTCTATTTTTCTCTAGGTCAAATGCTACACAACCGTGCTCGTAATTTGTCTTTATGTCTAAAACTCTATTTTTAGCAGCTATTTGAAGTTTGCGTCTGTGACGCCGAAGTTTGCCGTGCAGGGGTCTAGAAAAATGGACCTTGTGACGTCATCAAGGGGGCTAGGTCCAAATTTTTTACTTCCGAAGATGTCAAATTGATGGGAGAAAAGGTACTGAAAGTGTCGCCTTCCTATCCCTAAGCGTTCGGGAGCTATCACAAATATTCGCCAGGGGTGGGGGCGAAAAACGCCCCCCCCCCCCGGGCCCGCGAGGGTTAATGGAGCTCTGTCGTAGACTATTGAGAAAAATAGTCACAACAAAGGCTAATGAAAGCTCTATCAAATAAGGCAAAACTCAAATCATCGAGTTCATTTAGATGTCGCAAGCAAAATGTCCAAATGCATCCATTTTCATTTATCATTTAACAGGTCTGTATCTACGATGGCTTAGACAATGACTTACCAAGAAGTACGAGTAAGTCAAACGGGCAAAGATGAGTTATCGGGGCAGTACGACTGCATAGGTATGTAGGATTATCAGCTGCTGAGTAAAAAAAAAATCCCCTGGTATGCTTACATGTAAAGCGCGTTGAAGCCCTTTGGTTCGGGGAGCGGGCGCTGAGCTACCTGAAGTTCGTGTGCCTTCTGGGAACGACTCGAACTCAAGGGCGGCACCCGGCTTAGCGCATCTGATGGCATGTATCAGCGTTTTTCCGCAGCCGGCCTCCCAAGTTTGGTAGTGCGTGGGGTTCCGACCGGTTTCGGCCCAATCATAGTTGCTCAGAAACAAATATCACGTCATAGTCTTGTCATTACGATATTACGTGAGCGTTCGTTTTGCAGTCTGCAGCTGCCCTTATAAGAACAAACTTTGAATATGGCGAGCAACAACCGTGAGCTTTTTTCACTGGAAGGCAATAAAGCGCCGATTAGGGAAGCTTGAGGTGGTGTCTGAACACCTGTTCAGTGTTAACCTTTCCGCATGTCAACCGAAACGGCATCTCGATTTGTACAAGCAACAATCGTGCAAGAATAAACCTCCCCCGAATTAATCTGCTAAAAATATCAGGAGCAAAAGCTTTTGCCGATCACTACTGCTGCAATAAGTCACTAATCCATACCTAGAATCACTTCATCGCGCATTGTGTATGACGTCTAGCGCTATTCTTGCGTAGATATTAGCTCCCTGGAGCCCTGAGCCTATATACCCTCCGGTAGGCTGTGGACAAAGCAGCAGGATAATCCGGGTAGTTATTCATCGGTCCTGCGTGTGTGCTGCGTCACCGGTCGGTACGCAGCCGAACTGACCCCGCCCCGCTTCAGGAGTCTCTGAGAACTTCATCTGCTTAGTGGAGTGAGCTCCGCCTAGCTTACTGGGACAGAGGGACAATCTGGGCGCGACGCACAGCCGTACACAGACAGTCACGGCGCACAGAGACACCAGCGGCGCGCTGAGATCGCCGCACTGCCCCGCGTTTGTCGCGCTCAGAGAGAGCTGAGACCAGCGCGCTTAGCTGACGAACTTGCGACAAAAACTGGGCGAGCGTGCCGCGCTGTCGGGCGGAGGACGATAGCTCTCCTCCCACACTCGGTGAGGGAGGCACGGAGCGCGAGAGGACCTCGGAGGGCTACAGACTTACAGAGCCTGGGGGAGGGCACTGCGGTGGGCCAGAGGACTTCGAGCAGGCCAGAGGTCCTAAGCGGGTGAGGGCACCTCGACGGGTAGAAGGACTCGGAGGATTAGAGGACTTCGGCAAGAGGACCTCCAAGGGGATGTGGAGAGGGAGCTCGTCGTATCTACGCATCCGCTTCGTTACCGCGTCCGGAGTCTCTCAGCGGTGAGTGTAATAGAATGTAGTGAAGTTACTCAGTACAGTGGAGCCAGAATGCAGAAATCTCTGCTGCTGAAATTTTACAATTGACCTCTAAAATACTTCGTTAACCCCTTTCTGTACTTCCCTCTCTTGTAGTTCACCGACGACGGTCTATCTCGTCTATTCGTCCGCACTGGGGCTCACGCAATAGTTTGTCGTGGTACCCCGTGTGCGTCTCATCTCGTGTAGTGCGCAGGGCGTGCCAAGTCGGCCGTAACAGGCGGCGCCGAGCCGGAGCACCGCGTGTGGGTGGTGGTGGGAAGCCACAAACTGCGTACTGGGGTTACAGGGTACAGAGCGAGAGATGAGCGCCGAGAGGCGGTGGGTTTCTGTGGCCTCGACACAGTGCAGTGGGTGAGGTATTTCACGAGGCTGGAACATTACATATTTTGACAAAGCAGTTTAAAAATCCATTGAACTCATCGCTCAATGTTACAGTTTGCGCATATTGGCTGATAGCCTACCTGACTTGTAGTGTGATGGTTTAAAGTTCGTTTGATTTAAAAAGCATCTACCTACGTTATACATAACGTACGACGCGTTCTGATCCCTGGTGCCAAGAATACCTCTCCAACGTTTATCAGTGAGTCATATCAAATATTGACTTGCATATATGTTGTTACCTATTCAGAAAATTAATGCAGCAATACTTCTTTTCGCCTAAAAAACCGAAATTTCGGGTCTGGTCGTCGTTATTTTTTGTTGATTTGTTGAAAGAAATTATGAATATTTTTGAAAATGGTGTCTATGAATGGTTAAAATATTTGTTATCAAAATAAATGTATGTTAAAGAGACGGGGCTCTCCAGAGCGCCGAAGACGTGCGAGAACTTATGGACATGAAAATTTCCATCTTAGCATCTGTGTCGTCCCAAGCCAGGTCGCAAATGTCACCCCACCGTGTAACACACCGTCTCTCACGTGTTTCCCACGGCCCGCGGGCAGCCCCGGCCTCTAATAATGAAATCGTAGCCCTGAGCTGTCGCCGGGCCGGTGTCGGTCCGGCCCCTGACTCCGGACGCCATTGTGTGCCGTTCCCTAGCCGGTACGTCCCCGTACCGTGGCGTGCCCGGCTACGGCTCTGTCCGGGCCGTAGCGCCGCCCCCTGACACGGACCGCGTCCACGGCGCTCCTTCCTCGGCAGATATCGCTCGACAATCGTGTCCGTCTGCCGGCCCGGGACCGCCCACCGTAGTGAAGGCACGGGAACCACGGAACGGTACGGGCTACTGCCGCGCCACTGCACCGCCGGCGCTGCCGCCGCAGCTGCCGGTGCAGCGGACCTGTTGCTGTCGACAGAACAGTCGTGCTGCTGACGACTGGACAGCGCCAGAGCGAGGATGAACATGTCCCCCGATGGGTGGTCAGATGCAGATAAGGTTGTACGAGTCGCAATAGCTGCTGATGAGATACTGTTCCCAGGACTAAAAGGGTCGGTTGAAGCGGGAATCACGTACTCTTACTCAGAGCTCGTGAATCTTTGTTTGAGACGAATCCCATCGCCTGCTTTCCATTGGTGTAGATGAAGTTAGGTTGTTATCCAATAAAGTGTGTGATTTTGCATGTAACCAACAAATCGCTCGATCGAGAGCGCTATGTCTGCGGAAGACCAATAACAGGGTGGGTATACTATAAATGATCCTAAACTGGTCCGCCACATCGATGACTTATGCACACATTTGTGCATAGCATCGGAAGTTGGCAATAGGTTAAAAACTAATCCGACAATATTTTGATCAGATGACGAACTTAGGTAGGGGAAAGTGGGGTAAGACGGTCAGGGTAGGTAAGACGGGCACCCCTTCTGCAGACCAAACCAATAGCGCTACGAGCAAGAAAAGTTAGGACCAGAATTGCCTTTCCCACTACACACCACCATTCAAGTCTGGTGAATTTGTGTTCAGTCGATAATCTTTTATTTTGATTTCTTTAAAACACTCATTTCATTGAAAACATCCATAATGTATTGTGCAAGCTTTTGTGTACAGCACTATAGAGTTAAAAACTCGCAATCACTTGTGGTACACTCATATGCCAACAGTGTTCATTTACGGCGGATTTGCTTTGTCTGCATCAAATTGTCCACAGCGAAAAATCGTGCTGAACTTCTGACATTGAGTTTGGGGTAAGACGGGCAACTATGAACCCAATGGGTCTGTAATGGTGAAAATATTTTTGTTGCTGTAGGAAAAAAGAAGCATTTCTAATAAGAATATGTTCGATTCCGATACTCACAGACATGTTAGCAATATTCCTTCGGCACAGTTTATTCTCGAATAATGAATGTGAAAAACGGTTCTACATGGCTTCTGAACTAGGGCCTATATAGGAGCATACGCCTTCTGCACGAATCTCGTATACTGCCATTTCCGAAGCACTTGAGACCAACGAGCGACTGTATAAATGCGGCTAATCTCGGGCATTTGTTGCGAGCTGCGCTGATCGGTGAAAGAAGCTGGCCGTCTTGCCCTACCCATGTGACCGTCTTACCCCATGGGGTGGGGTAAGACGGGTTTTTGCAAGGTTTTGCAAAAATAGCTGCAGTTTATTTGTTGAATCAGGTCTAAGTCTCATCTTCTGGCAAATGAAAGTAAAATGTCTGAAAAAGGTTTTCACCCAGTTTCCCGTTTCTATGATGTTTCTAACCGGCCGAAAAATGGCTCCAAAGTTAAGGTGCCCGTCTTACCCCACTTTCCCCTATATCGCGTTCTGCCGTTCTGGTCAGCATAACAAATGCTAATAGCATTATTAAATAGGCCAAGTCAGTCGTCCTCGCCCGCGGCGGTAGCGGCGCACAAACCGCTCCCGAATCGGCAGCCATTTTGTCTGGGCTGACTGCTCGGGGCACTGCGCTGCGTCTTTCACATTCGGCGGTGATGATGTCATACGAAGAACAGTGGCCGACGTCAGGCAATCCAAGGCTGTGATTGGCGCTGGCAACGGTGTCACGCCGGCACGACAGGTGCTGTCGTAGATAGGAGGCGATTATTTTGCCAGCTTGTTGCCGGTTTTGGACCGAGTGACGCCTTATATGCACCGTTGGTGGGTAGCCAATAACCGGGCAGTTGACGCCCACTGCGCGACTGTCAGCTGATGGTGACGTCACTGGGCCCCCGTCTGTCGTTGGGGAGCGATTAGCGTTGCGTTGGCCCGGTGGCGCCCCGCCGGCTGGATTCAGCGACACTGGCTGAGCGTATCGGTGACGTCATCAATCGGTGACGTCCGGAGTCTCTTCAATCGGAACTTCTTAAAAGGTTAGGGCTGGCTATGGAATCATCGGAAATGTAGGATGATGCAATCGAGCCCATTACTGAAGTGGTTCAAGTCTAATTCTGGACCAAGCAACTGCTCGGAAAGAAATTACATATGTAGTTGAACAAAGTTTTGATTTAGGTACTATGCATTGGGGCACTAGAATCATATACCTATTACCTACACAGATACATTTTTCCAAAATAATTTTGTTGCACCTTTGGTGATATAGCAATTAAATATGTCTGATTAAAAAAACGAGAGCGACTATTTATCTCTTATGAAGTAATGGATAATTGCAAAAGTAGAAATTAACGAAACCCATTATTAAAAAAAGACATCTCGGTCCTTCCATGCAACAGAAATAAGCAAATTTTAGAATAAATAAGTTTTTAGATATTTAAAAAGGTAGGTATATTTAAAACAGCTATCAAAAATAAAAACATTTGACATTCAACTGAATCGCAGCATTTGATCTAACAAACAAAACTACTCATCGGTTTTTCTCTCTTTCGGCATTCAAACTCCAACGGAAACAGCCATCGACCTTCACTAGTTCCGTTGGCGCTCTCTTACGTCAGGAAAGACGATATAGGCAGAGGCCGCTCCACAGAGAGCCACTGATGTGCAGTTTTGATCAGCCTACGCAGGCCCCGGACCAGGATACCGGCCGCTGTCGCACGGACCGGACATGAAATGCCAGCAGAGGTATACGGTGACAGCGCCTGTCATGTGACTGCTCTGACAGGCAGACTACCTGACGCACGCCCCCCCCCCCCCAGCCGGCGTGGCGTGGGCGCTAACTGCTCAACGTGCTTGGATGGGGAACAGGATCCGTTTGAATGGCTCCGAGTGATTTGCCGATTTTGCTAAGTTTTCTGGAGGAAAAGTTATCTGAAGATGGCTTGTAGTTGAGGGATTTCATATTTTACAGGTTTCGGCTGTTTGTGCTTTACTTATGGTTATGGCTAACCGATTTCTCCATAATACGAAGTCACACATTTAATAGAAATTCATCTGTCAAATTTTGATCATCTGCAAGACACAGCTGTTGCAAGCGTATTTTATTTCATACCGAATGACGATTCAAGCAGTTATATAATTTTTTATTAGAAGTGGTCTTAGCTGACTATTCAGGGACGTAGCCAAGGGGTGCCACGGGGGCCATCCCCCCCTTGAAGGCGAAAAATAAGATGAAATAAAACAAAAATAAATAAAAACAGCTGTACCACATCCCAAAAAAGTAGTGGGCAAAATCTTTTCTTTTTGGAGGGGGTACTACACTAGGCCACGACCTGTGGCCCCTCCCTGAGCAAAACCCTGGCTACGTGCCTGTGACTTTCGCCAGCGCCACTCCACCAAGCGTGATTCGAACCTTCTTTTTAAAGTACCTATTAAATATTTGGAATACCTACCTATAAACGACGAAAAAGAAAGTATAGGTGCGCAGTCTGCGCGAAAGTCTGTAACGGCGATTTTGCTGATTATAAGACGGCTCCATATTTATGTTTACTCACAGCAATGCCTATATCTATCATTGTTAAACAAATAATGATGACATCATTCGAATCAAATAGGGCCGTGTTATCTGCCTAAGTGATTACTCACTTCAATTTTGCATTCGATGACGTGCTCCACCAAATATATCTCAGCAGGGTGGACCGACCCGAGGATAATCAATTTCATCCCTTAGAGAGCCGTCCTAGGCTTCGCCCACCTGCATGGGATGAAATATTGAGTACGTGCTTCCACCTTGTAAGTTACACCAAAAAGGAGAGAAAATGAAGACGTAACTAGGCCTAAATGATTCCAGCTGGCGTCTTTGGTGGAAGAGATTAGTCCACAAAGGAAATGGCCAACACATGAGTCATTCTGCAGGTGTTCCGTACCAAATCTCTTCTCCTTTTTCGTTATCGCGTGCGACTTAAGTCGCCGACTACGTCAGCAAATGATTCTGTTTAGTGTTGTTGCATTGATGTTTATGTCTATCCCTCGTATGGAAGGAAGAAGAGCAGCTCAGAAATGCAGCGAGAGAAAACGTGAGATGCGCTCGGGCCCACAAGCGCTGCACGCTCCCCCGACTCTGGTGTTACACCCCATCCGGTGTTGCAGTCTCCAGCACGGTCGGACGGGCGGGGGCATCCGTCTCCGTCTGCCGTTATCCCCGAGACCTCCCCCCTCCCCGGCGCCGGAAACACCCCTCCCCAGTCCACCGCGGGGGGTGGCCGGGTCGCCCGTGAGGGGGCGGGGGCGGGGCGGGTCAGCCCGGTGATGGAACGGCCCGGTGACCCGTTGTTTGTGCCAGGAAGGCATTATTGGCGCGTTACTGGTGACGGAGCCACCAGTTGACAGACGCTCGGCAGAGGCGGGACGGGCCTCCGCGAGATACCTCCTCCGGCCTGCCGTGCGTGCGGCTTTGTAGATCTGTATAGCTCAATATGATGATGAATGATGATGGTGGAAAGAAGGCCCTAGCTCGTCTGTGCACAGCTGTTCATTTTTCACTAGCATGCCATCCAGTTCCACGTTTGGCTGACTTGCTATGGCTGACTTGCTATGATTTCCACAAATAAATTTGAATGGAATCGAGCCAAAATAATTGGCTAGTTTTCCAAATGATTGCACGCAAAAGTTTTTTATTATAAATTCCATAAAGGTCACAATCAACTTCTAAATGCATATCAGGTAAAGAGTATTCCGTTTGAAAAAAAAAATATAATAATTTTTGAACACTTTTTCTGTGCATTTCCTAATTCCTTATGCCAACTGCTTGACATTTGCAAGTTTCACTAGACAGCAAGATCAATTACTGAAGAACCTTAGCTGCCCAAGCAAAACACAAGCAAAATAATTAAACCCAAACTGCAGCTTGTTTTAGGGAACCGCAGCAGTGCACAGCCTTCACTTTAATGAAAAACAATATCAAATTCTTATCAGTATTCAATGTAAACGCGTTTCGATTATTTCTTTATCTGACATTGATACAATACAGTTATAATGATTATAAACACACACGATTCAATCAGTTGAATTCAATTGAATTCAACGGATTGAATTCACACACGATTCAATCAATTGAACTGAAAATCAGTTGAATTCAATTGAATTCAACAGATTGAATTCACACACGATTCAATCAATTGAATCGTGTGTGTTCGTAATCATTATATCTGTATTGTATCAATGCATTGATTCTAATAATAATCTAAACGCGTTTACATTGAATACAGACAAGAATTTCATATTGTTTTTCATTAAAGTAAGCATTTGTCAAAATGAACAATATCCAATGCACAACCTGTAAAATGAATAAAAATTCAGCAACATCACAATTGATAGTATAACAAACTTTGGTCAAAGCACGCCACTTATGTCGTTTTGAGAGTCTATATTTGTTTCAATAGCCAAACATGACATTGACTTTACGACAACGACCACAGTGCCGATTCGAGCAGTGGCATCGCGTCGGCTTAAACGACGGCTAATTTGGGAGCATCGGCGATGTAGAACACTTCTCTACGTGCATTGAGCTGCCTTTGTCGTTCGCGTCGATTGCTGTCCCTTGTTTTAGAGCATCGAACATTGCATATAAAAACTTCAATTCTGGTTTCATTTTACTGATATCTCTTCTAAATATGACAAAATTGATCGACCAATCACCAGCCGAATCTCCTCCGGTAAGCACATCTGTAGCATACTCAGCAGAGCAAGCTCACCCTAACGCGGCAACGCCACCCCGTTCACCTACTTTGCGGCAAGACGAAGGTGTTGCCTGTCAGGTCCACTATCTATGTACAGACACTTTCACTTCGGTAAGGAGCCTTATGGCTTATGGCGTTTAGAAGTGTTTTCATAACAAGCGTCTTCTCCAGTGACGATGTTTATTGTTTATTGTAATACTGCTTATTATGTTAGCAAATAATGGGCCATACTTTGCATGACACAATGACACAAGCTATCATCATACAATACACAAACAAGTTCATGAACCATACGCTGTCATTTGTTTTTTTTCCGCAGAGGCGTCAGACAAACTGTCACTTTCCACGGATCAGTCTGGACATGACCACCAGCCAGGCCAGTATCGTGCCGATCCGAAAAATGCCGCCACTGCAGGCCGCCACTGCACCTCAGTCGTGCCCCACACCGCGCCGCACTGGTCCATTTTCATGAGATATGTCAATCGGACTGTGCCAGCCGACATATCATCGCACTTAATATGCACCACACGTAGCCAAACGTGCACCCATCGTATTGTTAGTCAGGGCCGACGTGTGGATTGTGGTATCAGTTGCTGAATGAATGGACGAATGAATGGATGAGTGAATGAATGAATGATCAATGAATGGATGTGAGATGTTGTCAAATCTGTCCGAAGTGGTCAGCCCCATCGAGTTTGAGTTACCGATTATAGCAGCTGTTAGACATTTGATAAACAAATGTCAAGTCAGATTCTGGAGAAGCCGTTAGACGCTGGATCTTTGTACAGCTGGCAGCTGCCGATCCCTGCACCAGCTGCTCATCGCCGACTGTCCTTTTAGCTTCCAGCGGCCACTACCTGTCCGAGTGACCCAGAAACTCAGCGGGCAGCTGACCCAGCTGCTCACTGCTGATTAATACCCCGGCTGCTCACCTGCTGCTGGACGGCAGCTGTGCGTCAGCAGCTGGCTGCAGCTGCTGACAGCTGCCCACGGCGGCAGCTCGGCGGCTGGCTGCGACAGCTCCCTGTGAGGGCGCCGGTGGCCGACGCGTGTGTCGGATCGCGCCGCGCGAGTGTCGGCCACTGACCCTGGTCGTCTCGGCCCGGCCCGGGCCGGGCCGACCCGGCCCGGGCAGTCGACCGAGCGGCACGGACGGAGGGCCGACAGCGCGCCGGCCTGACCCAGCTGGTCACCGGGGCACCCGTGTGCCCCCCGGCGGCCGGACCAGACACCCCGCGAGCAGCCACGCGGCCAGAGCACCTCCAAAAAACTATAATAAACGCCTCATGGGGCCGGACCTGTTTTCGACAGGCGTAAATTATCGCCGCTGACCGGCCGGAGCGCCATCTCGTGACAACATGTGCAATTATCTGCAAGACGGAGCGGCCGAGCGCAGCCAAATTTGACCGGAAGCGGGTTTGTGCGATAAATGATCCCGGGGCGCGGGCGCCAGGTTCTACGAGCTCGCAGAGTGCCGAATCGTTGCTTTGAACTACCAGATGTCGCGCACTGCGCTCCGTTTCATGACGTCATCAAATAGCCGCTTTCTAAGTGGTAATCATACTGGCTGACTGTTCTGACCTCATAAATATCGTATGAGCGCACGTAAAGTGTATCATGGAAGCCTGCGTAGGTAAACATTGGTGTGCGTTTGAGAATGCAGGAAGTCAGCGTTACGCAGTCGACTTCTGTGTAGACTGTTTATGGTCCGACCTACCAAGTGATTCATGTTTAAGGTTGCTGCATGGGCTCATACATGAAGAAATGGCCTTATACAGGCACCAAGGGCTATGCCTAGTTGCCTAGAAAGAAGTCAGATGTGATTTACCGAAAACAGGCTGATGATTTACCTCGTGTAAGTACGTACGTACATACGAGTGCAGCCTAACACATAGCCAGCTATAGTAAATGTTGCAAAGATATATAATAATTTGCCCACCTGGTTATTTCTCGATTTTGTAAAAATAGAAAATGCAGTTAGACAATTAACAGGTTACATGCAACGGTTCAGATCATCGTATAAGCGTCATACAGAGGCCAGTTTTACCAACAGAAAAATAGCCGCCTGCCGGAATTTTTTGTCTTAAGACCTCTTCACATACGGAGCATACGGAGTAAATGCGATGGGCATGTAAGTATATAGATAGGGTTTTACCGTTTACGTTCCGTATGTGAGGCGGTCTTTAGGCAAAAAAAAAAAACTCCGTCAGGCGGCTATTTTTCTGTTGGTAAATCTGGCCTGAGAAACATTTAACCCGCGCCGGGCCGGTGCTCTGAAATTCCGCGCCGGGCCGCGGGGGGGTGTTTGAACACCCCCCCCCTTCTAACTCGGCTCCTGGGCCACGTAGCGACACGCGGTAAGCGGCAATCGAAAGGACGTCAAAAATAAGGACGAAAACACTTCGGTCATTTTTTTGGTCAGGTCAAAGGTCAGGTCACCAGAGGTCACCGAAGGTAAAATGTTGACTATTTCAACGTTTTGGAAACTGCCAACGGCTATCTCGGGAACCAATAGAGCTACAGCGCCGCAAAAAAGCGCATTCGATAGCCCTTTTACAGACCTTTCTGAGTAATGTTCTCAGATTTGACCTCAGGTCAACGGTTTAGCCTCCAGAGGGCAAAAACTCCAAAAATAGCCGTTTTTACGAAAAACGTTTTTTCGGCAATAACTTTTGACTCAAAAGAGCTATGACATTACTTTTGCCAGCATCGTGTTCCTCTCGTCGAGACGCGTCGAATGAACTATAATTTGACCTTGAAAGGTCAACTTGAAAATTTGACCTCAGGTCAAGGTCATGACCTGACTGGAAAAGGTCATGTTGCATATCAGTCGATCCGCAACGTCGAGCCGAACACATCTAAGGCGTTTTCAGCGCTCTAGCACGCCTCTATCAGAAGTTATCATCGAAAAACTGTTAGATTCTGTTCGTGACCTGAGATGACCTCGGGGACATAACGAGGGGTCACAGTTGCCATTTTCTGGTTCAGTGTGTCTATTTTACCTACATCTCGATGTTTGAGAGTGTCTAGAATAGCGTTCGTGCAAAACAGGCGCTTTTCAATTTTCTCCCATTGACTTATAATGGAGAGGCCGCAAAATTGACCTGACCTTAGGTCACCGATATCAAAATTCCGAGATATACATTTTATAGATAGTGTTGCTCTAATCAATCGCTGAAAGTTTCAAGGCAATTGTTCAGTCGGTGTAGCTATGACGAGCATTCTTATTTTTTCTGAGGTGAGGTCACTTGGCGTGACCTGGTGACCTGACCTAAGGTGACCTGGGTCTGAAATTTTCACAACATGTGCGGAAAAGATGCACAAACAGGTGTGCCAAAAACGGCGGCGCTCTGCGCCGCCGTTTTTGAGATATCTGCGAAAAACCGCAAGGGGGGGTGTTCAAACACCCCCCCGGCCCGGCGCGGGTTAATATCTAGGTATGTCTTTAAGTTCAAAACGGAGAGTTCGAAAGGGACATATACCTACAGTACCTACTTTTTCGACCATGGGTATCATTTTTTATTGAAGTTGTCTTGGAAAATATAAGGACAGTGGATGGTCAAAAGTCGTCTCTGATTTTGAGCTATCCTATCTCATGAGCAGGCTTGGCATCTACAAACTTGTTAATGCATACCTAAATCAACTCATTTGAAGAAAAGCATTTGCATGCCAGTTTTACAACATGCACTAATTCCGACTCCGACTTCGACTCCGACTGCGACTCCGACTCCGGCTTTAAAAATCGACTCCGAGTCCGACTCCGGACGGCTCTATTAAGATCCATATCATGATTTTGAAATCATAATGGAGATGTTTTAATCTTGCCTGAAACGCTCCCTTGTGCGTTCCAAGGCTTTGCGTTGCAAATCGGCATTAAAAATAGCATGCAGAATTAAAAAGTAGGTTCTGGGGCATTCGTCGTCCTCTGGTTCTTTCTCTGAAAATGTTCGTCCAAAACAGCAAAATGGCCTTTTTTCGACAAAATCTAATTTCGAGCGCAGTCGTCAATCAAACAGGTGAAGGCATGACGTTTCCTCCAACTCCAGAGTCGGAGTCGGTAAGATTTTGGCGACTCCAACTCTGACTCCGAATCCGGACAGAACTGTCGACTCCGACTCCAACTCCGACTCCGCAGCCCTACTTGCGGTACAAAAATGTAAATATGTAAGCCAGTACCTAAAGATAAAGTTAGCCAGGAGCAGTCGAGTGCGTATTCGTAGCTCACCAGTTATCCTAAGGCCACAGGCTACAAAAATCGTTCCAAAAGCGGCTCTAATCGTGTAATGCAGTTCGGTGAGCCTAACTGAATTTTCCACAATAAGCGGTGCCGTCTAACGGCCAAAACGGCAGAGTGTGGGCCGCGCCCCTCGGCTGACATTTCCGCGCCACGGACGGCCATCATCTGCGCCATGGAGCTGCCGTGCAGGAAAGTCGCCGGTGTGCAGCTAATAGCCACACCGGAGAGCTATTCCTGACATCTGCGCCGGGTCAAAAAAAACAAATGCAGAACGGAATAGATAAAATGAAATGAAGTGACAGAAAGGATAACATTACGAATAGCGCGTGCACAAATAGTTAGGAATGAAAATGGGACCAAAGATAATGTGTGCAAAACGTGTATAAAGAGTAGACTCATTTGTTGCTTTCCTTGATCGATGGCAAGGGCGGGGAGTGCCCTGTCGTTTTGTCCCTATAAATGAGCTAGTGCTTTGCAGGAAAAAAGAGAAAATTTCACTCTCAGTGAGAGGAAGCTGTAGCATGAAAGGATGGAGAATATGTACAGAAGCCGTTTAATGCATCATAGCCGCATGGGTGGAGAACCTGCCCCGGCCACCCCGGCCGTGGCCGGGGTAACTTTCAGCCTACCACGGCGCGGCCGGGGTAACTTTTCTACTCTTGTAAATCCTAAAAGCTGTCTCCATACGAGAAAAGAAAACTCACGCTCTTCGAGTGTTGACTTCCATGGGCGTAATATTGCAAATCAGGTAGGTATTTACCATTTACTTAACTTGCCATAATCTCCAACCCTAAGACCCGCGTGTGGTCGCCAATGCCAAGATTGCTCTCACATCCTGTTCAGTTTCGAAATTTTGGCGCGCCTTCGGCGCACTTTTTCAAAACTACTGCTTGACCTCATTGACTTCAACTGACCGGCCACCAACCGCAACCACATCCGTTTATGAGCGTACCCGTCAGGGTGCTCATAAACACCAAGCGGCCATCATGCTTCGAACTCGGACTGTTGTAACCGGGCCGCGTGCTCTCGCCACGCGGAATCCAACGCTCTAGCAACTGAGCTACGAGACCGGGACCGGTCGATATTCCTGGATCGACTCCCTGTTTGTATTATAAGAGCCGCCCAACATTGAAAAAGGCTACGCCCGTGGATGTCAGTGACCTATTTTAGTGCTTTGCTTGGTTCGATCTGTCAATTTCTCTGTAAAGCTTCTACTATGGTGAGTTGTCTTTTTGTAGCTATTTTGAGACACAATAAAAAGCTGAAAACGCAACATTTAGGTACTCAAAATGGCATATGGTTTGGTTTGGGTTCGGTGTGAAATTGGAAGTTTAAGTAAAAAGAAATAATAATTTAAAAGGAAATTGCCTTTTCGATCATTCCAAAAATGTTATGAATAATACGGTGTCGGATACAACGCTCATCCTTGAGCAAACACAGCATCCTATTCCATGCGTCAGAATAGGGGTTTGATGATGACCGTTGAGAACAACGTGAGTATATCGTCTTCCCGCGACTATCGGTCGCCGGCCGGGGTAACTTTTTCAAACATTCTCCACCCATGATCATAGGTATTGCATGAGTTTTCGCGTCTGCTTAGAATCTGAGGCGAAAACTTTTTAAATTGATTTACCCTGAAGCAATTATATGCAATGATAAATAAAAATCAAAACAAAAACAATTACTAACAAATCGGAGCAATTGACTCAGAGGCTCATTCCCTTCGATTGTAATAAATTCAAGCCGCTCGGTGTTCAAAAATGCCACCGTGGCCGATCGGGTTGGCCTTTTGCCATCCGTATGCGGGGGAGTGTCCCGATATAGCCTGCAGCAGACTATTCCTGACGCGGCGCCGTAAATTGGACGTCTTTAGCCATCGATCCGGTCATGAGAGCCGACTGGAAGCGTCGAGTCGCTCTGACGTCATTGGGGGCCGCTCAGCCGGCGGCCGCAGACGGAACTGGGCCGATATAGTTATACCTACTGTTTATTGGAGGAGGCGGGATCAGACCTGTCGGATAGGCTGGTGACGGTAGAGGCGCACCGGAACATGGATGTGACACGCTTCCGATTGATGTTATCTGTCATGGTTTGACGTATATCTCTCGCGCCTACGCGCACTATAGCAATAACAATCACTGCCATAAGCAGGTAGTATAGGTGCTGTGGGAATACAGGTACTGAGTGTACTATTTACAACGAGCTATAGCGTTGGTGTTTAGTTTTTTGTGCGAGCCTTTGGGAGTTGGTGTTTATGCACACAGAAAAATATTAACACCGTTAGCGGTGTAATTGCACAGTACATATCTGAGCACTTGAGGAAAGTTAATTTAGTCCCTTCCCCGCTTAAATTACTCGCGCTTCTAAATGAACACCAGGAAGAAGGTAATAGAACACTGTTAGGAGGGTTGGGTGTTTTGCTACATGTAGTAAAACACCCAACCCTCCTAACAGTGTTCTATTACCTTCTTCCTGGTGTTCATTTAGAAGCGCGAGTAATTTAAGCGGGGAAGGGACTAAATTAACTTTCCTCAAGTGCTCAGATATGTACTGTGCAATTACACCGCTAACGGTGTTAATATTTTTCTGTGTGTGAGAAGGGTTTCATGACAAAAAAAAAGTGAATAGCACTTTTTCCGTAGCTCAACTACTTGAAATGATCCTTTTGGCGTCTACCACACGGCGCATTTCTCACAACCTTTCCTTCTATGGACATCAAATTCATTTTTGATGATTCACCTGGTTGAGGATGTTAAATTAAACACCCTAAAGCGGACACATCCGACTGACGTCACACCAACTCCGGCGCCGGGAGCAAAAATACACCCGTCATCACTGTGGAGCGGCCGTCACCACGGCACGGCCGAGCCGCAACAACAATGTGTCGCCTCTCGTCATCAAAGGCACGCCGCTGGCGGCTGGCAGGGGACGGCGCGCGGCGCGCCAGCTGGCCGCCCCGGCTGGCAGCCGCCGCCGCCGCCGCCGCCGCCGCCGCCGCCGCCGCCGCCGCCGCCGCCGCCACCCGCACTCCATTTCCAGCCGCGCCCGCCGCCGCCCGCCGCCGCCGCCGCTGCAACTGGCCGCGCGGCACGGCGGGCCGAGCACGTGCCCCGCCGAGCGCCAAAATAGCCGCCCGAGCGCCACCGGCCCCTCATTGAGGCCACTCATTCTTGGCCGTGACATTTCCGATGCGGGGTGGTGAGATTGACGCGGCTGGTTTGACACAGCCACTGACGGCGTTTTGGTTCGGCGCACAACGTCTCATTATTTGTCGCGGTAATGCGATGCTCTGGATCATCCATCATCATCTCGTCGGTTTTAAAAGAGGTAAATATAATCGCCAACGCATGCATGCACATTCCGCAGGTCAATTGATAAGCAATCCATCCCATTCATTCAGCCGTAAAATGACGAATCGAAACGAGTCGAATGAGGAGCAGAGAAACAGATGTCCGCAAGAACAGCCCCATTTCAAAGCCCAAAGTCTACACATCCTACGGTGACAAACAATTAAAAAAGGTGCTAGTGAGTCACACCAAAAAGCAAAACAAAAATATTTATCTTTATGAATACTGGAGTTGACCAACAGTCCAGAATTAAGCACTCTTCTCTCTTAGCTCATAATCTCCAGCGCTTAAATAACTATCAGTAATGCCAAAGCCATATATAATAACGTATTAATACCCAGGGCCAAAATAGCCTGATATTCACGAGTCTTAACGAATCAGTTGTTTTAAAAGAAGGCTGAGGTCAGGCGAGAACAACGTCAAAAGGTCGCAAAATGGAAATAGTAAACTAGGATTTACAGAATTTACGACGTACTCTGAACAAGTTTCTAGTTACTTACTTCCCTTGGGTAATCCAGTTATAACAATTATTTCTGTCCCGTTCTCTCGGCCAGTTAACTTTAGAAATGTAACTGTGATGCGGGTCTTACGTTGGAACACCAACTCATATTCGTCTACAATGGTCGCTCTATGTCCTGTACATGGCAGCTGAGATGCGACTACATACGTACATATATAGGTATACAATTATAATGTATGCGAATCGTGAACGAATGCGATGTACGATTCGTATGCACGAATCAGGACTCGCAAAGTTTTAATATTATTTCAATGGCCTTGAGGGCATCGTTTCGGCAAGGTTATTTTCCGCCACTATGAAGAGAAAGCTGTTTAAAAAAAAATGCACAAGCCGAAAGATACAGCGATAAATACCAAGAAATAAACACAAAGGAAATTTGAAGGAGCTAAGGAACTATAAGGAACTAAGCATCGATAAGCACTAGCCAGTAGAGAAAAATCAGGTGGTCTTTGTCCGGTCATTCAATTTGTAGGTGAAATAGTAACATTTGTTCTTCACCTGAAATTGCAATGTAATTCGCAATCTGAATTCAAATATTGAAGCCGGTTTGAACTTGCTATTTGATTCCATTCCCATTTTCAACGGCAGTCGGAAATCGGAATAGCATTCAATCCCGTTGAGGTTAAAGAAAGCAACGTTGGACAAGTACTATTCCACCAATATCTATCGGAAGGTAATTTTCCGAAGCTGCTTCTGATGGCTGCGGCGTTTGGGACCGGCCGGCGCGGCGGGTTCCACTTGGCGGAATGCGCGTCCGTATATCATGTCACCCCTCCCACGACGGGTCATGTCGTGTAAGGTCGCCGACCGGCCGGCGGAGCGCCGTATTCTCGGCCAGTGCGGCCTATATTTGGCCGCCGGCAATGGTGTGCCACCGGTGTCGGCGCGGCCGAGGACTGTTCACACATCAGCGCCGCGAGGAGCTGGCCTGGTCGGGATCCGGCCGATAGCGCTCCCACGCCGCCGCCGCGCCCCGTGCAGGGCTCACCGCCGACCGCCGCAAATAGACAGGGCGTTGCGTACTCTTCTCGGACGCCGCTGATGACTGAGCTTTACTCGGGTGAGTGGCTGACACAGCGCGGAGGAACGGCTACCGCAGCCTGCCGTGGGGACCAACTGCAGCTCAGCTCGCAAGAAGCTGGCGAAGCTCGGAGTGATAAATGGTTAGATTGGATGTAGAACTTTTGCAGTTCGAAGGAGCGGGACCAAAGGAGAGGAATGTATGTGGATTTTTGGAATGCATAATGAGCGCACTTATCTCACCTGATTCAGAAACCTAAAAATGCGATCGTAATAACTAATAAGGTGCGATGAGCCTTCGCATCATGCCATATGCCCACTGGCAATAGGTTCGAACTTGATGAGCCGTACTAAAACTATTAAAAGGCTTCCCAAAGGCATACAGTTTCAAGAAGGCCCACTGCTACTTTTTAGCGAACATTCTACTTGGGTGACATTGATCACATTGCACATCATATTTTCAGGAGAGCCGACTGATTCATGTCCAAGAACTGTAGATTCAAGAGCAAGAGGTTTTCAGCTATGCTCAGCGTTCACCATGATTCCAAAATTGGCTGTTTTTCATCTTATGTAAATCGATCAACTTCTCGCTCTTATTCAAAACAAGCTGAAAGTATTTCAGAGCCAAAAGCTTCAAATTGGCTGTTCCTGATAGTTCGGATAGTTATTGCTAGGACAAATTATTTTTAATGCGAGGCTTTCCTCGTCGATAGCCTTAACCCTCGCCGGCCGAGGGGGGGGGGGCGGGTGCCGCCCCCCCCCCATAGGGTTTTTTTCGCGATAGTTCCGAACACGCTGGCGATAGAGAGCTGAAACTTGGCATACCTGACCTTTGATCCAAGCCGCATCTTTTGACACCAACCGCATTTTTGGGTCAGGTCAGGTCACTGACCTATGACGTCATAAGTGAACCTCTGCACGGTCTTCAGGTCTCGCAACTTCGCAACGCCCTCACTGCCAGAGGAGATGTCACAGGGAAATGAAACTTGCAGGATCTAGTATCCATTATGAGTCCCACAACTTGTATATCTCGGATTTTTCCTAAAGGTCATATGAGGTCAGGTCATTTTCGTGACCTCACCATTATAAGTCAATGGGGAAAAATGAAAACTGCTATTCTGGCGCCGGGAACGATCTCCAACTATCTCAAGCACACAGAATCGTGATTTTATGCACTCCTTGCAAGGTTAGATGCGTCACTTTTGCAATGTTGACCTTGCGTGACGTCATTTATGACGTCATCAAGGTCATATTAGTTTTTCGTCAATAACTCTTGATCAAATTGAGCTAGCGAGTCGGGAAAGCCACCAATGGACTCAGGAAGACCTGCCGAATCGAATGATATGCGACATGACCCCTTTCGACCAACTTCGTGACCTGGGGGTGCTGACCTGACCTTGACCTGAGGTCAACACCCCAAGTTGACCTGACCCGGACAAAAAGTATATCATTCGACGCGCCTGAGCGAGACGAACACGATGCTGCCAAAATCGGCGCTCTGCGGCCGTTTTTTGCGAAGTTATTCACCAAAAACTGAACCGTACCTTGGGGCACTTGACCTGACCTCAGAGGTCACCGGTTGACCTAGGACCTTAAAATCGGGTACCAATCTCTGCGTCTCGTAACGGCGCACACGCTCGTTTTTTCCGCGACGCGCTAGCTCCACCAGGGGCGAAACGGCGAGGGGGGGGTCGTACCCGCCCGCCCCCCCCCCCCTCGGCCGGCGCGTATGTAGAAAACCAATAGGTCCGGCGAGGGTTAAACAATCCTAAGCTAACCCGCGCCCCGCTGGGGGGGGGGGCAGAATCTGCCCCCCCTCCCGTTTTTCGCCAATAACTTCTAAACGCGTTACGTCAGCGACGTCAAACTTACGGTACCTTATCATACATCAATTTGACACGTTCCCTGAAAATTTGAGCGAAATCCGTCGGAAATTTTTTGAGAAATTGACGTTTTAGTGACGTCATGTTCGCCATTTTCGCCTCAAAAACGGCAAAATTTCAAACGCCGCTAACATCTTCATTTTTAAAGGAAAATCAAGACGTAACAAAAAAGGTTATGCGTGACTCCACTTTGTCTATCAAATGGCTATCTCGGTTTTTTGAAAATTTTGGATTTTGGCCCAATTTTTTTTCAAAAAACTGACTTTTGTGGGAAAATAATTATAAAATCCAAAATTTTGAGTGTATCGAAAAAACCGGAATATATGTCAGAGAAGTGGTCAATGTGCACCTACATACCAATTTTGAGAAGAATCAGTTCAAAAATGTGGGAGTTATTCAAAATTTTATGACGTCAAGACACACAATTTTTTTGAAAAATGACTTTTTTGGAAGTTCTAGACCTCGTACGGAAACAAAAATAGCACCATTCGATTCGCCGTGAAAAACTGCATCAGATAGACACCTTTTTAGGCCTTAAAAACCAACTTCAAAATTTGACCTCACTTGACCTGACCTTGACCTGACCTTGACCTGAAATTCGTCCAGAGGTGGTCCATATCACTTATTGAGTGTGCCTATTGAATTCTATGAGTAAAATGACCCATAAAACATGTGTCGCACATGCCCTTTACTATATTTTGTTTTTGGTGACCTGACCTGACCTGACCTGACCTTGACCTTGACCTTTGAATGACATTGTATGCAACGAATATTGTCTTGGTAGTCTAAGAACACGTTTTGGGCAATCAGTCTCAGTCCATTCTTCGGCAACTACGGTGCAAGGCCGATACTGTAGAAACTTGCATTTTGTACCCTTGACCTGACCTTGACCTGACCTCTGACCTACTTAAGCAAAAAAAATGGGCTCTTGAGATCCGCCTTGTTGAGAGCTTTCGATTGCCGTTTTCTCCGTCTTTCTACGACCATCGGTTCGGAAGTTAGACAGGGGGGGGCAGAATCTGCCCCCCCCCCAGCAGGGCGCGTATGGCTGAATAGCCCAGCGGGGCGCGGGCTAATTTTCTAATTGATTATCATAGAACAGTGAGCATTGAATGCATAATGTTTGTTTTCGCGTTGCTATGATTCTATCAATACCCGAAGGTTGTTTCTTCATTAGACAAACACTATTCTTTAGAATTGTGTTTTTCTATTGAAAAACAAACTGAGGGTGTTTCCATTTCGGGATAGGATTTGTGTTTGGTGCAGCGAATTGGGGCACCTTGCACCGTTTGCACACGAACGATTTTGATTAAATTCTCAGGGCAGCTGCCCCCGCAGATTATCTACCACGAAACACCCTCAGCTATGAATATAATTATTTTTCTTGCACGTGGCACGTGCACGTGTTTTAGGCTCATAGACTTCAACATTAGGTGGATTTTCTGCATCGCATTTCTCGCAGACGGGTGCTTGTAATGCGATGGGCTTCTATGGGCTGGGTGGCCGCCCCGGAATCTACCATGAGCCGGCGGCGCCGTTTCGGGCAGCCTCGGGAAGGCGGTGTAAATTGCACGTGCAGCCGCCATTGGTTTAACGTTACGAAATGGGCCAAAACGGTTTTTCTCGATTTGCTTAAAATCGGCTCGATAGATTTTCTTTGTTTTTTGAGTGCCGGTAGTCGGTCAGGGGGTGCGTTCGCCAATGTTGATCGCTTGAAACATAATTAACTTTTTTGCACGTGGCACGCGCCCAAATTTTCACGTGTTAAGTGAATGGGATTTCTTGAAAAAAATTACTAAAATCGATTTTGCTCAAAATTCCCACGTTAGATTTTGAAAATGTTACAGTATGATATGCACCCACATGTCGCCTACCACGTGGCATAGGCCATATATGGGGCGATTGAAATGCACGTGCACGCCCCGCACTTGTTTGAGTGGACCACCCCCGTGAAAATTTGACCACTGCTAGTATGATGGCCTGTGCCGCGCAAACAATGCGTGCCAGCGGCACCAATCGAGGGCAGTCGTCAAGGGGATGCTCCAGGCTAGTTGCACACCTCATCACGTGGTGCACGTGTTTTCGCACGTGCGCCACGTGGGTGTAGCACTTTGGGGTAGGAAGCAATTGGTGCATAATTATGCTCAGGTGATAACCTCACTGCATGGGTTTGAGCCAGAGTTCCAAGTCGATTGCGACAATGACCAATGGTGTTGGGTCTACTACGTGTCAAACACTTGGCCGCCCGGGGTTCTCCATTCGGGAGATATAGTGACCGATAGTGAGGTAAGCCCTCATTTAAAGATTGACGAAGTTTGATCGGCCGCTGAGAGGCATTGGTGGCGCACCCAAAAGTATGCCCAAATGGCACTGACGACCACTTTTATATGGTACAAAAGGGTGGTCACTTTATGTCTTTAAGCCACACGTGGCACGTGGCACCCCACCTTGATTGACCACGTGCGCTCTCAATGTAACACGTTTTGGCCGCAACTTTGCCAATTATGGGCCGATTTCGACGAAACTTGGAACATTGATGCATTAAAATGACCTGCGCCACATACGGCGCAACGAATACAACAATATGATGTGCGCCGTTTTGGTCTCTAGTGCGTCATTTTAGCTACAGTGGCTAAACTTGAGGAATATTACGCATATTTATTTCGACGGGCCGGTTTCGTCGAAACTTGCAACGGTAGTGCACAAAACTAGGCTGCGCCACATATGAAGCGAGGCATAAAATAGGCTGTTGTGCGCCATTTTTGTCTCTAGTGCGCCATTAATTGCCTAAAGTGGCTAAAATTAAATAATCTTTGATCAGTTTCATGTACCTATTAATAAATTACTGTGAGGTACGCATATATACACATGTAACGTCTCGCGTTACTTTGGTCTTAATTGCGTTGGTGTTTCGGGCGTACAATTTGCGCGTTTTGCGGTGTTTGCGTTTTGCGGCGGGCGGGCGTTTTGTGTTTTTTGCGGTGTTTGTGTTTGGCGGCGGTCGGGCGAGCGATGCGGGCGTTTTTTTTTTGCGTCCTTTTCGGTGTTTCTTTTTTTGTTTCCGGCGGCCGGGCGTTTTTTGCGGTGTTTGCGTTTGGCAGCGGGCGGGTGATTTTTAGACGTTTTCGGTTGGTGGTTAGCGTGCGTGCGATGCGGGCGGTTTATTTTTTTGCGGCGTTTTTGCGGTTTGCGGCGGGCGGGCGTTTATTTGTATGTTTTTTTTTGCGACGTTTGCGTTGGCGTTTCGGGCGTGCGTTTTGCGGTGTTTGCGTTTTGCGGCGGGCGGGCGTTTTGTGCTTTTTGCGGTGTTTGTGTTTGGCGGCGGGCGGTTGAGCGATGCGGGCCGTTTTCTTTTTTTTTGCGTCGTTTGCGGTGTTCAATTTGTTTGCGGTTGGCGGCGGTTGGGCGCTTTTTAGGCGTTTTCGTTTGGCGGTTAGCGTGCGTGAGATGCGGTCGGTTTTATTTTTTTGCGGCGTTTTGCGTTTTTTTGCGGTTTGCGCCGGGCGGGCGTTTATTTGTTTGTTTCTTTTTTGCAACGTTTGCGTTGGCGTTTGGGGCATGCGTTTTGCGCGTTTTGCGGTGTTTGCGTTTTGCGGCGGGCGGGCGTTTTTCACAATTCAAAGTCCCAACCTTCGGGCCGCAGCGTAACTTGAAGTCCATATCGCTCGTGTTCAGTGTTCATCGGAACATGGTTATCTATGCAACTTCCCAGCAGGCCACTCCAGCATGCCTCTTGTTGAGGTCATCTTTGTCACACTCCTGAGTCGTCTGCCTGCGGTGAGTGTCTGGCTGCTGACGAGCGGGCCCGGTGGGTGTCAAATGGCATCATTACAGGCCGCCAGCATCCGTTGGCCGCCAGCAGCCGGGCCGGCTCTCTGATGTCCAGCCGATGGCAGCCGGCCCGCTGCAGTCGGAAACTAGGTTCCGCCCGTGGGTGGCGGCGCGGTGGCAGCGTCGGCGGCGACGGAGCCAGGTCCGGTGCCGACTTCCGCCGGATATGCGTCTGCGGGCGCCGGAATTGCCCTCAGCTCGGCGGAATTGCGGAGCTTTGTCGATACCTGGGCGCCTACGTTCGGATCCGCATCGGAGAAGCGGTTGGAAATCGATTACGGCATTGATTCCCACGCCCTCCAGATTTTCCCACGGTCTCTGTGTGTTGCGGAGGTGGGTGACCTGCAACACACCACGCTCGGTTAACGAGTTCGGCCTCTGCGACTCACTCCTCCGAGCCGAGGTGGCGGGTACGACCGCTCACGAGCCGGCGGTAGTTTTCCGACGGCTGTGACGTCGGCCGAAGTGGCTGCGTGGGATTCACCCGACAGTACTCTGTCGATGACGACGAGACGGTGCGGCGTGGGTGCGCTGTGGGTCAGATCCGCTACTGACCGCGTCACTCTGCCATTACCTGGGCGGGCGCCGGCACCCGATAGCCCCGCGTGTCTGTCGTCGCGTCGCACCGTCCGAGTAGCCGCCGCCGTCCGTCGTCGGAGCCGACGGGGGCGCGCGTCGGTTCCGGCGAGGGGGCGGCCGCCGGACTGGCCAAGATTTACGCCTAAATCTGACCTTTCGCACCGGACAAGTCTGAATTTCCGCCAAATTGAGAGCGGTCACTGGAAAGTTCGTGTGAGAATTGCGACACCCAGTAGGAGACCCAGTGCGATGATGCGTAGGGATTTGTCAGTGTGCTGGGCCCACGTGAGGAGAGTGAACTGGTTCAAACTAGTGAGCGATCGGAGAGCGAAGAAAGTGGCAATGGGTCGTGTGATGCCGTTTCGGGCCATGATTCTTTATGACTGAATGACTGAAATTGCTTCAACAGCATTAAGTGCCTTTTTTCACAAGTTTTTTTCACAAGTTCAATGTATTTCGAATCATTCCATTGCATGGTTTAGTATTTGATTCGATCACACACACAAAAGACATGGTACCCCCCCCCCCCCACACACACACACGTACACGCACACATGCACAAACACTGCCGCAGTAGACTGATGAGTGCAGAGCAGCCAGCGCGTCACAATTTTCACGGATATGACAGAAGGCAAAAGCGCTAGGCAGCAAGGTGGCGAAGAAACTCAGCGTGTGTTCCAGAGCTAGTGGTGGTGGGTGGGAGGTGGTTCCAGGAGGTTGCCGCTCGGTAGGAAAAAGCTCGTCTCGACATTGATAAGCGATAATTTGGTAACTCTAATGCACCCGACAGCGTGGAGCGTGTGGCGCGCGCAGACACAGCCGCCCGTGTTGTGAACAAAGTGCGTAATGCCGCGGGAGCGAGCGGGTCCTTCAGCGCTCTGAAAACACGAATGTTGTCGCGATAGGTGACTAAATCCGTGATTTTGGGCCAGCCCAGTGCAGACAACACGGGGGAAATGTGATCACGGTGTTTCGCCCCAGATACGATTCTAGCTGCGAAATTAATGACTTTCTGCACCCGCTTGAGGTGACAACCTACAGCCCCGCCCCAGACTGAGAGGCAGTAAATGATGTGGGGGAAGACATGACATTGAATGAGAAGTTTCAAAACATCAGCTGAGAGGTGATGTCGAATTTTGTAGAGAGAAATAAGGACGGCATTGCATTTTTTGACGACACTGGAAATGTGCTTTTCCCAGGATAGGCTGGGATCAATGGTTACACCTAGCATCTTCACTTGAGAAGATGGCTTGAGTACATGTCCCGGTAAGTTTAAATGGAAAGCTGAGGCTTTCTTCAGGTTCTGGGGGGTGCTAGAAATGAGAAGGCTAGTCTTCGATGGGTTCATTTTCAAAGAGTTTGACGTGAAGTAGTTGAGAACAGCACTGAGGCTTTCCTCCTGTCTCGCTTTTAGGGTAGACAGAGATGCGGGGTCGGTGGAATCTAGTAACTGTGTATCGTCGGCATAAGAAACCAAGCGTCCGTGGGGAACATATGCTGGAAGATCATTTGTGAAGATGCTGAAGAGGATGGGACCAACTAAGGAGCCCTGTGGAACACCGTGAGACAGAGGCAAAGATAGAGACCCACCTCTCACTACCTGTTGCCGACCAGACAGGTAGCTTCGGAACCAATTCGGATCTATTCCATACCAGCAGAGTTTCGTAAGGAGGACGTCGTGATCAACGCTATCAAAAGCGCGGCTCAAGTCAATTGAAGTTACAGCTACGATGTCACCCTCGTCGATGCGCCGCGTCATCCACTCGACAGCATCGGTCAAAGCATCCTCCGTCGAGTGAGCAGCTCTATATGCATATTGCGAATTGACCAACAGGTGATTAGTAGCAAGAAAGGACGACAGCTGCATACAAACAACTTTTTCACATAACTTCGAGAGCACCGACAGGAGAGAGATGGGCCGGAAATTACTCGGGTTATCTATGTCGCCGGACTTATGAAGTGGTACGACGGTCGCGAGTTTCCATGATAATGGAAAATGACATGATATTATCGATGCATTCACGATATGCAGCAAGTGTGGACCAATCACAGGAAAACATGCTCTGATTGCGTGTAGTGGCACACCGTCATGCCCCACTGCTCTAGATGCAGACAACTTTCGCAACGCCAAAGACAGTTCTGATAGTGTAGCCGGCTTCAGGCGCAGACCCGCTGACGTCACACGCGGCGGCCTTGGCGGGAGCCGAGAGGGACCGCTGACGGCCAGCTCCGCAGCAATTTTCGATCCGACGGTGGCGAAATGACGATTGAACTCATCTGCCTGTTCTGTCGGCATCCCACATATGCCTTTTTTACCCCCACACGCAGGACGCACCGCAAATTCAGATATGTTGCGCCAAAAAGATCGTCGATCAGATAACAAGTGAGCTGACAAAAAGTCGCGTTTACTTTTTAATAGATGCCCTTTCACAAGGTTCCGCAATCTCCGGTACACATCTCTATCATCGACGGATCGAGAACGTTGCCATGTACGGAAAGCCGTATCTCTTTCACGCATGAGTTGTTTAAGCTCTTCATTATCCTCTATCCAGGGGCACCGTGGTCGACGAGGGGTTACAGTTTTTAGGGGGCAGTGAGTGTCCACAACCTTCCACCACAGATTTAGAAAAGCGGCTAATTTCTTGTCCACGCTATCCGCGCTGTACATTTCACCCCAGTCTGATAGTAGCAAAGATAGGCAAACGGCATCCCAATTCACTTTCCGCCAGGGACGTGCCTTGAACGGGGACGGCCGACGGCTCTGACGACGGAGCTGTGCTCGAACGATGATGGTGAGGTGATCGGCGATTTGGTCAGATGATGTTAGGACTGAAGCGTTTTGATCCGGAACATTGCTGATGATGTGATCGATGAGTGAAGTAGATGGTTCTAGATGTGTTGGCTCGGTGACTAGTTGAGTTAGACCCAGTTCGTTCAAGGCGGCTTTGTACTGACGTACTCCAGGAGCGTCATGTTGCAATAAATTTATATTTGTGTCGCCCAAGCAAAAAACTGGCTTTCCGTAGCCGAGCGCGTGTTTTAGCTGATCTTGGAGGTCGTCGACAGCGCTGGCCACCGATGTGGATGGTGCTCGGTACACCACGCCGACTGTGACCGAGCGAAGACCCCTGCCGCTGATGCTGAGCCAGAGAGTCTCGCAAGGCCCGGCTGCAGGGATTGGCAGAACACTAGTAGTCAGCTCCTCACGATGTATGATAGCCACACCACCTCCACGAGCAGTACCTCTCTGCCCCGTTTCGGGTTGGGATAGCCGATCTCTTCTTATGATCTGATATCCGGGGAAAGCTAAGATTCTGCTCTGAACGGGTTTTGAGAGCCATGTTTCCGTCACGCATAAAACGTCCAAATCTTGTTGCGTTAACAGTTGATTGATTTCATTAAGCTTCGGTACGATAGAGCGAACGTTTGAATGACCGATATTCAGAGTGTGCCGGGGTAGACGTCGGTTGGTTTCTCCCAGTGAAGGGTGGCGCTCTACACGGCGGGCCCCACTGGCCCCAACGCCTTCCTGCCGGCTGCTGTCCGCTGGCAGGCCCGGCCCAGCCCGGGGTTCAGCCGTCCGGTCTCGTCCTGCATGGACGAGTCCGGGGCTGCCTGTTAGGGGGATCAGGACACGGCCGCGGCTCGGGCGCCGCTCGTGCTTTATGGCACGTCTGCGGCGCGCCTGGACGTGGCGGCCGGCCCGTCTCCCCCTGCAGTGCCTCCTTACTCCGCCGCTGGGTGAGAGATTAATGGGTCTGTCCATGAGGGATTCTCCCCTGGTCCGAGTGTCCGACGACCGTCGGAGTCGACGGCAAATTTACCAACAACAAACCGATGCCTGTCTGGAAGGTCGCTATTGCGGACATTAGACCATTTCGCGCCTAACCCGGCCGGGCCCGGGGGGTAATCCCAACCACCGCAGCCCGGGGGGGGGGCGTTTTTCGCCCCCCCCCCCTGTCTAACTCCGTAAATAAGGGAGCTACGGAAACAAAAGCGATACCAAACGAAAGGTCCTTATGAGACGATTCTAAAGCACCCACAATTTTTGACCTCAGGTCAATTTTCAAGGTCAGATGTCAAGGTCAAAGGCAAAAACCGACACATGTGTAGTGATCTCAAAGTAAGCGTTCTAGACGACGGCAGGATGCATAAAACCGGCAAAATTGGGTGTCAAACGAAAGAAGAGAATCTGAGGATTCCGAAAATGTGCTCAATATCAAAGGTCAAGGTCAAAGTCATGCTTAAAATTGACCTCAAACTTTGCACTTTTTCGTACATCTTGCGTGCTAACTTCCAAGATGTTTTGAAATGTTTTGAGGCTTATCAGGTCCCTATTTGTGGTTCATCTTACGATACAAGGCTGCTCAACGGTCAAGGTCACAGAAGAGTATCCTTGCTAGAGGCTATTTCACTGATTCAAGTTGGTAATAATAAATAAGACAATTTTGCCATCCACAGGCTCTAAATGAAGGCTTAGAGGAAAATAGATGCCAGATTCGTGATCAGCGGGTACGAATCCATCATAAATGACCTTTCATGTGTCAAGGTCAACCAGAGGTCATTCGAGGTCACGTGAGGTCAACATAAAACTTGACCTTTTCCAAATAAAATATATATCATTCGACGCGGCTTGACAAGGCGAATGCGATGGTACCACTGCCGTAGCTCTAGGACCATTTTTGTTGAAGTTATTTGCGAAAAACTAAAACCACAGCTCGGGGTCGTTGACCTGACCTGTGACCTCAGGTCACCCAAACTATTTTGCTATTTTTCTCTAGGTCAAACGCTACACAACCGTGCTCGTAATTTGTCTTTATCTCTAAAACTCTATTTTTGGCAGCTATTTTAAGTTCGCGTCTGTGACGCCGAAGTTTGCCATGCAGGGGTGTAGAAAAATCGACCCTGTGACGTCATCAATGGGACTAGGTCCAAATTTTTTACTTCAGAAGATGTCAAATTGATGGGAGAAAAGGTACTGAAAGTTTCGCTTTCCTATCCCTAAGCGTTCGGGAGCTATCGCAAATATTCGCCAGGGGGGGCGAAAACCCCCCCCCCCCCGGGCCCGCGAGGGCTAACGTTCTTTGTTAACTTTTTTATGAATGGCTGGCATGGTTGTTAACATGACTGTAGGTAAAATGAACATGCAAATGATAGATTCATATATTCATTCATATATTCATGCGACACAATCACAGTTGCCAAAGAATGGCCTTGGTGATGTTTGCTAAAACGCATGACGATGACGATGACCAGCATCCATCCATCGAACAGTCATACGCAATCACATTCAGGTTGCTCTCTCATTTCTAACAAGACAATCCCACACGTTCGTTCCAAACACATTTTGACATTTTTACAATGATAGGCACACCGCACACAGAGCATAAGTTATGTAATGTGGAAATAGTCGACATACAATTGATTTCAAGCATTTGTTGTTCGCAAGGGGACTACTACTAGATAAAATGAAAAAGACATATATGCATTTAGGTATATTACATCAAATGGCTAAGAAAAATAATTAGCTAAGACAATTGTAATGGTATTTTTCTGGCTTCATAAATGTTTTAGTGTATTTAATTGAATTTAGGAAGCTGTCTATGCCTACTTGGAAATCCAATTAATTTCCCAAACTGATTTGGTTTTGGTTATATTTCCATGGTCCCATTGGATTTGGCTTCGGTTTAACAATTATCTCAAATTAACACCACTATAATTAAAACTTTATAATCTGCAGATTTTGCTTGTAAATGACTTGTTTAAAAAAAACTGTTCGTTGGATAGACATTCATGCCTGTCTATCTTTGACAAAAGAATGCCGTATTCTGATTTTCAATCCATGTTCTGTTATTCTGATTTACCTAGTGTTTGAAATTGCAATTATTTTCACAATATTATACTTATAGTTTTGCCACACAACAGCAATTGAAAACTACAGTTTTCGGTTTCTAGTCGTTTATTGTTTTCCTTTCGAATTTTCGTTTTTTTTTTTTAGTTGAGGCAAGACTTGGTAGGTACCATTAAAATTGATTGTAATTCTAAGCCAATCAATTGTAAGCCGACGTAAAAAAACATCACGTTGCAATTCAATTCAATTAGATGCAATTCGAATGATGATTTAATTTGCAATTCTGAACTGAAGAAGGACAGTGTCCGAAATATATTCATTTTGTAATTAATTTTGGAACCTTTTGCATTTCGCAATCATTGAACATAAGGTTATATTTGAAAACTTTGATGCAATTCGATGGGTTTCTCTGCATGAAACCTATCACACCTTGGGTGGATATTAGTGAACTAACACCTGATGCCCTGCTGTTGCCGCAGCAGTTTTCACCGGTCTATAGCTTGTTTTATTGGTGTTGCAGTTGTGGCCGACAACCGACAAAACGACAAACGGACGCGGCGTTGTCTGAGGTAGCTGACTTTCTCGTGGCCTCACGGGTAGCAGAGCAGCCGCTGAGTGATTGGCTCAGACATCGGCTAGCACGTAACAGACGCCGGTTGGCTTATTCGATCGTGGTAGCTTACAACAGGCACTGGGTGGCATGGGGTCGACAGGACTCTGGCGATTGACAGTGGCCCGGAAGGTACCGATCTAGCTGGATACGCCCGAGTGAGGCCGTCTCAAATGAGAGCCGAAGCGCGTGATCCTAACCCCAGTTTCCGACCACCCTGAGCGGCGGTGTCATGCGGGTCCCTCCCATGGCACGCGGGCTGGGCGACCGTCCACCGACTGGTCGTCGGAGAGGCCTGTTTGGACCGACCGGCACGCGACGCTGACGTCCGCCGGCGCACGCGCGCGTGTGTATGTGTGTGTGTTTTGGCAGGGGCGCACATGATTCACCCCTAATATTATCTTGGCGGCTTGGCGGGCCGGTCTGAATCACTGCCTCCGGCGGCCGACGTCATGCCACGGACGCGGCGTGCCCCGTCAGACCCAGCTGAGAGCGACGGAAACACGGCGTCGGCGGCGACGGCGCCTGGTGTGACCGCATACGGTGTCGACGGCCGCTCTAATGACCTGATGACAGTCACAATTCCTAGCGGCAGTAGGTGCACCGTTCTAAAAACTGTCCTTACAGATCTGGCGGCACCTCAGCATTACGTAAACGTATGACAGCCTCCCACGGTCCAGAGACACCACGGTCTCGAAGGCACCTCACGGGCCCATTGGCACTACGGTGTCATAGGCAATAGGCATCTCATGGTCTTAACCCTCGCATGTGTGCGGCGTTTGCCAGCTTCTAATGTGTAGGGGGGGGGGGGGTCGGTTGGACCCCCCCCCCTTGCCGTTTGGCCCCTGATCGAGCTAGAGCTTCGCGGAAAAAACGAGCGTGTTGCCCGTGACGAGAGGAAGCCGATGATACCCAATTTTAAGGTCCTAGGTCATTGGTTGACCTTCCAGGTCAGGTCAATGACCCAAAGTCGGGAAAATCGGGACCTGTTAGAAAGTCGTAAAGTGTGGCTGCTAAGGGGTTTTTCGGGGTGCTGATCACGAATATCGTGTTAGTTTTGATCACAGATGATGTCTTGAAGCATTTAGACCAGGTCGGGTCAGGTCAGGTCAGGTCAACCAGTAGGCGTCGTGACGAGTATTCGTAGTACGTGTCAACCGCCTCTGACAGCTTCGTAACATGTTACGAAGTCACCAAAACTACTTCGTAAATGTTCAAATGGTTGCTAAATTCGAATTCAGCTCCAAAAACTAGCCTAGAAACATGTAAAACTCGAAAAAGTGACCCGAGGTCACCCGAGGTCACCAAAGGTCAATGACCTGACCTGACCTTCAGGTGACCTTGACACACACGGGAGTAACATCAAATCACATGTTTGAACGTTTGAAACCACGAAAAGCTTGCAAACACGCGGCTAGTGCGAGCCGACATACGCGAAATCGCGATTCCGGCCAAACATGGTCTCGGAAAAGAGGTCACAGGTCAAAGGTCATTTGGGTCAGGGTCATGAAATTTTCAGGGTAGGTGTAAAATTGATCAATGCGAGGGTACTGAAAGTTTCATCGCGATCGGCCGCTTTTTACGCGAGTTATTTGCGAAAAACCATGGGGGGTCCATCCGACCCCCCCCCCCCTACACATGCGAGGGTTAATGGCGTCTCTGTGGTCCCGGAGGAGCCCAATGTCCTCGTAAGCACCCACCAATGATCCCAGAAACACTTCATGTTTTCGGCGGCACTCCAGTCTTACCATGAATTTCCCCTTGTGGTCTTCAGAGTCTCCCCCTGAGTCCCCATGATTCCGATGGCATCCCCGTGAACTGATTCCAGAGGCATTCCACTGTCAAGAAACACTCCTTGGTCTCGAAAGATTTCCATGGACTTGGAGGCCCTCGGAACTTTGAACATTTGAAGCTGATAACATTCGCTGTTGACTGCTCAAGACTGAGGGGTTGTCCTGCATTTGCTGTAATAAAGGCAATATGATGCAACACATTCATCCTGCAATATTTTAATCACAAAACATTTTCTTCCATTCAGGGTAACACTTCTGAAAAAAAATATTAGCGAGCTTCATGGCTTTGTGCAATATGAGTAAACGTCAAGGCACTGTATTCGCGCAAGTCTGTGGACGGAGAAAACGTCTTGTCGGAGCGACAAAAGTTGCTGGAGTTATCCCGCTGTTCTGAGAGGGCCTGGTCAGTGGTCGGCTTTATAGTATGCGGCTTCTGACATCTGACCAGTCGTTTAATTAATTTTGATGTGTCGGCTATTATTTTATGGCTCATGCTTCATAATTTAGATATCAAACTGGTGTTGTTCTATGCGCACAAACTACACCTTGATATGGCATGTCGAAAGCTATTATCATGATTCACGTGCATAAAAAATCTCATATCGCATAATAATTCAACCTGTAATAATTTGCACGTTCTTCAACAAGTAGGTATTTCAAAATAAGTGTCGGGTGTCCAACACGAAAACAGCCGACCAAATACCAAATTTCCATGGAGGTCTGAATTTTATTACATGGAGATTAGGGCAGAATAGGGCCATGCCGTATATATTGCCAATCAGTAACCGCACTTTGCATCATCTAAAATCGTTTCGAACAAAACCCTCTCAACATCTGCGTGTGTTTATTGATATAAGCCGCACAGTTCGAGCAGACAGCGGCCTGCCCCGTCCGGTGCGTTCCCATTGAGTGAGTGGCACTGTCAGTCGGTCTGGCACAGTGCATGGGGTGCACCGTTGTCATCAGACCCCGCCTGGCCGAGAGCCAGACAGCGTGGCTGCACTCACGAGCGGTGGGAGGGGGGGGGGGGGGGGTGCTGATTGGTCTTTGATGTGGCTCGCATGTAGGTGTGCGTGCATGAACGTGCTTTTTATTTTTTGGAGGAAGAAGAGCATTTCGCTTAAAAGAGTATGCACCGTTACCTATATTCAAGAATTCCTATTCTAAATTTGATCTATTAGGCTTTTGGATCTATTTATGGAAACAAACTTGAATGCCTGAGATAACTGTATTCCACTTATCATCCCTAGAAATGGAGGAATGGAGGAATGGAGGAACTGGGACAACGGAAAATCGTTGCAAAGGAACTGCACCGAATCGGAACGGCGAGTGAAATTGAAACTATGGTTACTAGTGATAATAGTTCACTTAATAATTATTGTAAACATGCTTTGCTCGTATAAAACTAAAAATGAATAAAATAAGTACGACTTTCAATGCCACGACTTGCGAAAAAATATTCAGAGGCACCTAACAAGGATAAGAGCATGGGGTTTCGATTAGCTGTTCTCTCTCCCTCTCTCCTCTCTCTCTCTCTCTATCTCTCTCTCTCTCTCTCTCTCTCTCTCTCTCTCTCTCTCTCTCTCTCTCTCTCTCTCTCTCTCTCTCTCTCTCCCTTTCCCATTCCTCTCTCCTCTCCCCACTTTCTTTCTCTCATAACACCTCAACGGAACACGATCATGATATTCGGAAGACATTCATTTTCTTTGTCATTTTTTCCTCGGTGAAAAAAATACAAGCTAGGTAAGTACCAATTTAACTCAATCCAAACAAGCTCCAGCTCTGTGTCCGCTTTCAGTAGCGGCGGAACACCTTCAATTAAGGGGGGGCACTGTGGAATTTTGGTCCCATTCTTTCCATGCAACGCCCATAGGGCTAATGTTAAAATGCCAAAATCAAAGGGGGCACGGTGCCCCGGTGCCCTCCCCGTTCCGCCACCTACAGGGTGTATCAGAATTATCCGGACATTTTGTTTTCCCCTCTGATTTGGAAAAAAGAGAAGATTGCATTTTCAGTTTATTTTCCGATGTAGTCGCCCTTCATAGCGATACAGTCACGCATACGCTGGGGCATCCCCGCCACCAGGTTCTCCAGCACATCGGGCTTGATCCGGCCCCACGCCTTTTTGAGCTGCTCTGCCAGCTCGCCGGCGCTGGTAGCCGGTGTCATCTTGTCGACCTCTTGCTGAACGATGGCCCAGAGGTTTTCGATCGGGTTGAGATCGGGGCTTTTACCGGGCCATACACCATGCTCCCAGAAGTCGGACAGGTGCTGGCGACACCACTGCTGTGTTTTCTGGGCCGTGTGCGGTGTAGCGCCGTCCTGCATGAAGATGGCCCGGCTTGTGTCCGTCATCAGAGAGCGCTTCAGAACGCCGCCTGTCTCAGCCGTTCGGTGGATGGCGTCCAGACAATCCTTGGCGAGGATGTTCTGTAGATAATACTCTCCGTTGATGACAACTTTTGGGGGCACCACGTGCAGCTGGGAGAGCGCACAGTGGGACATCACTCCCCAGACATGCACCTTCGCAGAGTGCTTGACGGTGGGGACGGTCTGCACGTCTGAGCTGCTGGCCACCCTGACGCGGTCGTTTTGTCAGTTTGGCGGGTGGTACAGCTCGTACGGCGACTCGTCCGACCACAGGACCCGCTGCCAGTCTTCCACTGACCAGTTTTTTCGCTCCCGTGCGAACTTCAGACAGTCAGCACGCTGTTTTACAGTCAGCTTTGGCGATTTTTTCAGCTTTAGCGGCCTCATCCCTAGATTTTCGCGGAGATAGCGGTGAACTGTTGCAGGGGATACCTTGTAGCCTGCATTGGTGAGTCGTCTCGAGAGTTTTCGGGTCGATTGATGCCGTTTACCAGTCGCCATCTTGATCACTCTCTTCACCACCGGATGGAGCGTGCTCTTGCGACCACGACCGGGCTGACTGGCGAGCCCCTGGCCCATGGCTTCTCTCTCTTTAACCAGACATAAAGCTGGCTTCGGCTGATGCTGAGTTGCCTGCATACCATCTTGGGCCTCATCCCTCCATGCACCATCCCGACAGCTTTGCCACGAAACGAGGTGCTGTAGTTTTTCGCCATACCCTTCTGACGCTCAGATACACCAACGAACTGTTCGGTGACCCGACCTCTACTGACCGGCCGGATCAAGGTCAGCGGCGAATGGCAGACGGGTAGGGCGCACGGTGGTCTCAGGTTGGTATTTACCCAACCTTTAAATTCATACAGCTCCATGACGAACAGAGAGAGCAGAAATACGAGAAAACAAAGCGTCCGGATATTTCTGAGACACCCTGTATGTATGTCCGCTTTACAATAAGACGCGCGATATCAACACGGATTTAAGCACTTTTCATCGATCGCCTCGCGTCACATCGGTCAGGATATTTGGACCAAATTTCGCACCTTTCTTCGCTCTATCCTTTCCGACCCTCCGGGGACCCTGGGTCGGGGCGGGGCTCAGTCGCGACTCGGCAGCTGCGGTGGCTCTGTCGACCTGACCTCACCAGCCGCGTTTCTCTCTGGCCGTCCACCCTCCGATTATATCGACGGAGTGGCCGTTTTCGGTGCGGGCGGTGCCGGCCCGCCCTGTGCTCGCGGCTCAAGCACCCGGTGACGTCACGACCAGATCTGTGACGTCAGTGGTGGTGTGTTCGAGTGCTGGACGCTGGTGGTAGGGGTTCTGTTAGATCGAGCAGCCATGTGGCGTTTATGTAAGGATCTGTGTTTAATGCAAGCTTCTCATTAATTCGTTAGCATGTAACTGAAAAGGTTAGTATTCACCAGTATAGCGCCTTTTGGGGCGACTGACGGAGCGAGCAAGGGGTGAGTCTTGCACGTGCGAAATTTCGAGGGGGTACCTCCAACTGACTTGTGCACAGCACCCTACTGACCGGTTTCTAGCGATGTGCCAAATTTGAGCACAATCGGCCCAGCCGTTCTCGAGATCTGGGAGCGGCACCCTGCACGTGCGCACGTGCAAAATGGGTCCCAACTGACTTGTGCACGGCACCCTACTAACTGGTCCCTAACCGTGTACCAAATTTGAGCGCCATCGGTCCAGCCGTTCTCGAGATCTGGAAACGACCCCTGCACGTGCGCACGTGCAGCAGCACCCCAACTCTGGCACATGGATATGCAGTGCCTAGTGGGTGCCTACCTACATGCCAACTTTCAGCGAAATCGGCCAAGTAGTTACCGAGATATTGCAACAATTACAAAACTGACACCTCTTCGTTTTGCACGTGGCACGTGCATAAGGGGTCACCCACATGCATCGGGAATAGTCCAATACTTGGTAGAAGGAATGAAGCTACCCTACAAAAATTACCGCGTGTAAATCGGTCAAGTGGTTGCTGAGATATAAGCCTCGCAAAAGCGTCCGCACGGCCGGCCGGCCGGCCGGCCGCTCATACTCAGAAATTTCCGTTAATCTATGGAAAGACTCCGCTCGCGTCGCTCGCTCCGTAAAAAGATAAGAAATTGTCACAAATGTAGATATATGACAGTTCTGCAAACATGAACATTCCTCTCCTAGTCTCTTGTCAAAACATGAGTTTAGAAAGCTAGAACCATGTTTCGGAGAAGCTGGAACGTTCGTTGATAAGCTCATTTTTACCTAAGAACATGCTTTCCCATAATATTATGTGGGCGGCTCCTGACAAACGTTTTCCCATTCTTACCGAATCGCACGACACATCCCCACGAAGAACACCTTCCAAACGCGACGCAACTGACCACCGACACCATTCCCCGACACCGGATGAACTTTTCTCCGGGCCATTCATTGTCAAATTTGCGGGGCACAACCCGATGGGCCGCGCCGTCGCGCCGACGTGCTGCCACGGAAGGAAACATCGCCGAACTGCGAGCCATTGCAGCGGCAAAGTTGGTCGGAGGGGGAGGGCGGTAGGTTGAACCTCAGTGGCGTGGGGAGCCATATGGAGTGGATGGGTTCAGCCGGCGCAACTTCGGCAGAGTTGACCCGAGCCAGGCACGATTTATGGCCGGAAGGGACTGGAAGGCACTGGGGATGAGGCCGAGGGATAGCAAATGATTTGACATGAGAAAATGGAGGTCAAAAACGAGTGTCTGATCATGTGCCCCTAATGTACATACGTACTGTGAGTGAAAATGGTTGTAAACACGTGAATTTGCATCGCTGAAATCGTAAACATAAGTGTTGAATAATGTAGTAAGTGTTGAGTATTCCTACATCAAATTTGTCCTAACCATGTTTTCAACCACTTCAAATCGTAAAATTTCAGTTGATTTTTTGTTGTCGTTCGGTCTATTTGAATGCAAAATGAGGTTTGCGGTAATCGCTATGACAGGCAGAGTTTTATGCTTGCACCCATTTCGTAACATTAGTTGAAGAGTAAAACTGCTTGCATTAAATTTGTGAAACTTTCACATTTTTTGAAATACGAGTTTACAAGCTAAATTTGTTCAACCAAGGCTTTTTGATCTTCGAAAAATTGAAGCATTTTTGAAGGAGCCATATGAACTATTAAAAATTCAAATACAATTTTAATATATGTATATTAAACCGCGAGTAGGTAGAACAAATATTTTAAACGTCAAGCCGATAGGCGAGACGTTTAAAAGATTTTTTTTACCTACGAACGGTTTAATGATTGTATCCCGTACCGCCGATACCTTTCGGGCGCTTAAAGGTAAAACATGCATGTTATGTAAAAAATACGACATATTTCAGACTAGACAAAATGTCTACTAGACGTTTAACAGTTTTTTAAACGTCTAGACGTTTAACAAATCAGTTAAACGACATCTCATAATTTTCCCTCTTTGCACGTGAAGCAATTGTAAACACTGTCTACGGTGCGGGATAAGTAAATTTTAGATTTCGTACACAAACCGAGTAGCTTAACATCGTCCCGACCTCCAACTGAATATAATAGGCAAAAACACCAGCAACAAAAACAACAACAACAACAACAACAAGCTGATATTGAAGGTCTGTATCCAAAGCAGATACATTATGGAAGTGTTTAAAAGAATCTTTGCATCTAACCTGTCTTTCCTCGAACTCGCCGTCCAAAGGTAAATCTCTATCTCTGTTGATTTAATTCTGCAGTTTAACGATAAGACATTTCTTTGAATTACAACTTAGTTTAGATGATGGTTTTGAGGATGGTTTTATTCATGAAGGTAAGCCGTGATCTGGTTGTCTAGAAGCAGCTGCACCCATAACTCGAAAATACCCCACCATCTATTTTCGGTACTCCTTCGAATACCTAAACCAACCGAACGAACCTTTGAATGAGCTGAATGAGACGAAAAAACCGTGTCGCGACCCTTCACTTGTCCGTTAATCAATATCTTGACATTAGCAAGCCCAAAAGTGTCGCACTGTGTGCCATGTCAGCAAAATGCCAAGGCGCAGCTTCTTCTGTCCCCGGCTCTTTAAATCAAAATGTCAGTGTCCTGTTTTTAGCTTCAGAAAATACACGAGCTTTCTATTGAATTCCTGCCGGTTGACAAATAAGAGCCTTTGATTTCCCTGGGTTCAATAACTTATATAATAAAATAGCGGGTGTTATAAGCGCAGCGACCAGTAAAAAAAGTACCGAGAACCGGGAATCGTTCTGCTTTTTCGCATCTGATCATACTTAAAGCTGAAGTCAAATATAACCTGCAGTAGATACGTTCTGTCGCTAAATAATTTGGCCAGCTATATCGTAACATCTGCATTGGCAAAACAAACTTTTGCCAAAATGCATCCTTGTGCTTTCGTACTTCTAACTACACTTTTTTATTTTTCCCTCAATCCCATTGATGTTCAACCATTTGTATGGGCTTTCGACCTCATTTTCAAGGCCTTCAAAGGAATTCTGACGGCTTTAATTATGTTCCGATAAGTAGATCAAAGTTTTCTCTGAATGGCTCTCTTGACCTGCACCAACTCCCTGAACACTGAACGCGGGCCGACACGTATTCACAACTTGCCAATGCGGTTCTGTGGGAAGTGGGGACTCACCTGTGACCCTCGATCATCCTCAGAGACCCGAACCCAGGGCGCAACGGTTAGCCGGCCTCCAGATGTGCACATCCAGCCGCTGTCGCACGGACGGGGGCCCAGCGGCCGCGCGCAGGTCACTGTCGGGGGCCCGGCCGACCCGGCGCCCGGTCACGGTCGCTCTCGATGACGTCACAGGGGGTACGCGCGCGGTGGCTGCACGTGCTCGCCGCTCAGCGACGCAGACCGACGACGTCCCGATCGCAGCGTGCCGGTGTCCACTGGCAAGTGGCCGCGGCCGGCGCAGCACCTGCCAGGTGAGTGGGGGCGGAGCGACCGCAGCGCCGCCCGGCGGACGGCGCCCGAACTAGCCGCGTCGGCTCCGTCGCGGCCCGGCGTGGGCGGTGTGTGTTTCACGTGGGGCCAGGTGGAGTCGTCGGTGGACGAACTGTGTCAGTGACCGGGCGGGGGCGGGGGCGGGGGCGGGGGCGGCGCTACGGTGGAGTAGTGCCGGCGGTATGAATGGGCTCCGAGCCCCGGTCTGCCTCGTCTCGGGAAGGGGCAGCGGGGTGGTCTCGGATATTCCGGTCACATTATTGGTAATCGGAGATGTGCAGTTCAGGGAGATCGCCGCTCGAAATAACACGACATCGGTTCGCAAGGAAACAGACTTGTATGCTTGGCATTGTATTCGGCAGTTAAGATAAAGCAACAATGAAATAAGAAAAGGCGACTGCGGACTGATCGTCAATGACACGTAAAGAATAGCCGTTTTCACGACGGGCTATCCGGCGAGTGCACCTGATTCTCACCAAATCTGCACCTTATCTCTGATCACTGAACCTGATTTGAACCAAATCCTCACCAAATGTGCACCTAATATACACCAAATGTGCAGCAGATGGCCGTCATGAGAACGGCTAATATTCACCTGGCACTTATTTTACAGCATCACTTTCATCGGCAAATCAAGGAAGTTTGTTGATGTTCAATGCTCAATACACTTTTTTAATTTTTTCTGTGTGCTTGCGTGTCAAAATCATATCCCGCGCCCCAGTGGCGGTCTCAGCCAACTTCGCCCTAGTGAGGGGGGGGGGGGGGGCATATGTTACCACCCACCTCTAACTCAAAAACTAAGAGGGCTAGAAAGACTCGGTAAAAAGCAGTCGATAGCTCCCAATGCGTACGTTTGAAAGTATTTCGGCCATTTTTCACCTTAGAGCAATATTGGGGTCACCAGAGGTCATCAAAGGTCAAAATTTGCCAATTGTCATTATATTTTTCAGAAAACATGCCGCTATCTCAGGAACTATGGTAGCTAGAAAAACGCACGGAACAGCAAACGATAGCTTTTGAACTCTTCTTTTGAAAAGGTCATTATCAATATTGACCTCAGGTCAACGGTTTAGCTTCCAGAGGGCAAAAACTCCAAAAATAGCTGTTTTTACGAAAAGTGTTTTTCGACAATAACTTTCGACTACAAAAAGCCACGACATTTCTATTGCCAGAATCGTGTTCCCCTCGCCGAGACGCGTCGAATGAACTATAATTTGACCTTGAAAGGTCAACTTGAAAATTTGACCTCAGGTCAAGGTCATGACCTGGCCGGAAAAGGTCATGTTGCATATCAGTCGATGCGTCTCAACAAGACAAACACAATGAGACCATCCCCAGCGTTCTATCTCTTTCCAATCGCGAGTTATGGGCAAAAAACTGTTTGTAGCCTCAAGTGACCTCGGATGACCTGTCTAGAGGCTATTAGCAAAAATGACACCTTGGTCATCACGAGTGGACTAAATCATTGTGATTCTGAAATATTTGGACTGTTCCGATGCGTACACACGGATCTAGAGGCATTTTCATTTTTATCCATTGACTTGTAATGGAAAGGTCACGCCACTGAGCTGACCTTAGGTCACGGATATAAAAAATCCGAGATATACAAATTGTAGGCGCCCATAACAGCATGCAATCCACCAAGTTTGAAACCTTTCTGACAAACACTGCAGGCTGGACATGATTGCAAACTTTTTTAGGCTTGGTCAGTTAACTTGACCTGGTGACCTGACCTGACATTACCTGGGGTCAAAAATTTCACACATTGTCCAAAATTGATGTACCAAAAGCTATCCCAAGCGGCGCGGCGCTACGCGCCGCGGTTTTTTATTCACACGCAAAAAACACGACAGGGTGGTAACATATGCCCCCCCCCCCCCCCCACTGGGGCGAAGGATATGAAATGGACATGATAAAAAGGGCAGACAAGCACAATGTACAGAGTAGAGATGTCAATCGGATACCAACTTTTTGGTATACCGATACCAAACCGATACCAACTTGGTAGTATATTTCAATCCTAATGTGTTTGGTATTTTGTTGGTATTATGAACCCTTACTAATGTATAAGAGGCTAAGAAATTGGTAAAAAGTTGATATTTCCCTCATCTTTCAAAGTTGGTTCGGTTTCGGTATTTCCCACGGTTTTGGTTGGTATTTGGTTTGGTATCGGTATTCTATTCCGATTTTCTGTAATTGACATCACTAGTACAGAGTTGCGCTTTTCCCACGCCGACCGCCGTTGCCACTTTATAGTTACATCATTGAAGCAGCCATGGTAAATAAAAATGAAAAGATAACGATGCAAAAACGGTTAACGAGAAAACAATTTACGAATGCCCTTATTCAACTAAAGATAAGTGCAACGATAATGACTCTTGGGGTAATTGAATGTCAATTATTTGAAACAACTATTCATTGGGATGAAAACAGCCAACATTTCTCACATTACATCGTCAGATGTCCTCAGTGAGTTTACCAGGCTAAAATGTTAGCCCGGCCCCGCGCATGACCTACAGGGCTCTACAGGACTTTCTGCTCTTTTTCTGAAATATCTTATTATTTCCGCAATAAACCGCTGAACGTATGAGCAGGAAATTTAGAATGCCCCCGGTCATATCAATTTGACACATTGTGTTCAGATAAAAATATTCGCAGCTACCATAGGATGACCAGAAATGACGTCATAGTGACGTCATTTTCTGCCAATTTTGATGCAAAACATGGACCTGCAGCAGCTTTTAAGCTAGTTATGAAGCTAGTTAGCACTGGTTAGCACCAATGTTTTGCATGAGATAACATCAAATACGCAGGGCTATCATACTGCTATTCCATGGGCCCTTAGAATTTTAAATGTTTAGAAATATTATATCGAATCTAAAAAATGGAGCAGGCATATGCAAACAAAAATTAAATAATGTCTTCTTGACTGCATTCTAATAGTTTTTAAGCCACGTTTTTTGAGTACGTAATGGTTAGTTATGCATAATTTATTTATAGTGACATCTTTCACGATTGTCAGTGTAGATTTCGTTTATACAATATACATGTCATGTCACTCTTAAATTTGAGTTGTCTGCATTTTTTCCATGTGACTTCTGCCCAGAATGTTCTGATGAGCGCCTGCGTGACCAGATTGTCATGGGTGTCAGGGATGAAAGTTTGTTGCGCAGCCTGCTAAATGTCAAGGACCTCAAACTACAGGAGGCTCTTGACATGGCCAGGAGCCATGAAGTTGCGTCCAAAAACTGTGCCACCTTGGCTCACCATGCTGTTCAGAGAGTGGGACGAAAATCACAATATCAGAGAGACAAGTCCACAAGCCGTGCAAGGTCACAGTCCAAGTCGCGCTCAGCTTCAAACATGTGTAAATTCTGTGGCAACAAGTGGCATGGCAGGTTGCAGGACTGTCCTGCTCGTGGACACAAATGCTCAAAATGTGCCAAACTGAACCACTTTGAAAACATGTGCTTGGGTAAAATCCAGTCTCAGGAGCAGTACGTTCAACACCGTCATGTTCATCACCTCATAGCTGATGTGCACACTACCAGTCGTGTGACCCACCCGGCTCCCCGTGTGAAAGTGCTCGTCACACACGACTCTGGCAGTGGGTCTCTGCTTTGCATCCCCGACTCTGGTGCCGAAGCCACTGTTGTCGGCCCAAAGGAGGCCGCCGCTCTGGGTGTGTCGGACTATGACAACGGTGTGCCACCCCAGACCTTCTCAGCTGCAGGAGGCTATCCGCTGACGTCTGTCGGCTCATTTCAGGCCACCATCCAGCTCGGCTCCCGGCGCATAACCACGGAGATCGCAGTCATCGGCGAGCTGCGAGGAGCACTGCTCTCCTGGTGGGACTCCGTGCAGCTCGGGATTTTCCCGGCCGACTACCCGCTGCAGTTACACCAGATGAGTCTTCCAGACTGCAGCAGAACAACAACAGCGCGGAACGCCGCGCCCGCCGGCGAGACGGCGCGGGGCGCCGCGGCCGCTCCGCCGGCGCGGAGTGCCGTACCTGACGGTGGGCCAGCGCGAGGTGCGGCGGCCGCTCCGCCCGTGCGGCGCGCCGCGGCCGCGCGGTCGACACCGACGCGCCGCACTGATGCCGGCGGCCAGCCACCACGTGCTCAGGCACGTGACGCCGCCACCGCCCCCAGCCCATCCAGTGATCGGCCGACGACTACTCGCCGGCCGGCACAACCAGCAGTGTCGGGCACGGCCGTCCGGCCGCCATCGACCTGCACTGCCAGTCAGATGCCACCGGTCCAGGAGCGACCAGGAACTCCTGCCCGGCCCGCTAGCTCCCATGAGCGCGATCATCGCTCGCTGGCGACATCTATACCGGATACTCCGGATCCAACGGGTCCACCAGCACCTCTAGCGGAGAAAGTGGGAACCTCAGTTTCGTCCGCGGCCGACAACCGGTCGATCCCGACCTGGACCAGTGCCCAGCCGCCGACACCACAACAGCGAGCTCGTCACGAAGAGCAACTGATCAGTGCATTCGCGAGCGTCTTCGACAACAAAAGCACTCTGAGAGAGATGGCCGGCGGACCGATGCACATCGACCTGGCTGACGGCGCGCGACCGTTTGCCATCACCGCCGCCAGGAGTATTCCGTTCTGCTGGCGCGACGGCGTGAAGCAACAGCTGGACGACCTTCTCGCGAGGGGCATCATCGACAAGGTCGATCACGCTACCGACTGGTGCCATCCATTGGTATGTGTGCCGAAAAAGCAGGGAGGAGTGCGCATCTGCATCGATCTAACAAGATTGAACAAGTACGTGAAACGCCCCACGTACCCTGTACGTCCACCGCATGAGGCGGTCTCGTCGATCACGCCAGACGCGCAGTGGTTGACCACCATGGACGCAGCAATGGGCTACTATCAAATCAGCCTGGATGACTCCTCTAAGGACTTGACCTGCTTCATTACTCCATGGGGCAGGTACCGCTTCAACCGTGCAGTGATGGGACTCGTCTCGGCCGGAGATGAGTACAACCGGCGAGGCGATCAGGCCCTGGGCGACGTGCCACGCACCGTCAAAGTTGTTGACGACATCCTGGCTCACGACGAGACGTATTCGGAGCATCTCGCTCATGTCGTCCGCATTCTGCAGAAATGTGAAGCACAGGGCATCACGCTCAACGCCCAGAAGTTCCGATTCGGCCGCACAAGTGTCGAATTTTGTGGCTACCAGATCTCTCGGGACGGCTACACAGTGGATCGCAGGAAGACGTCCGCCATCTCGGAGTTCCCGCGACCACAGAACATAACGGACCTGAGATCCTTCCTTGGACTCGCTAACCAGCTCAGCTCCTTCTCTACCGAGGTGGCTCAGGAGGCGGCCCCCCTCCGAGATCTTCTGAAGCCTCGGAATACGTGGCTGTGGACCCCAGTACACGAGAACGCCTTCAACAGGGTCAAGTCGGCGCTCAGTTCTCCGCCGATTCTGGGTTTCTTCGACCCCAGCCTCCCCACAGTGCTATGCACTGATGCAGCCAAGACCGGAGGACTGGGCTACGCTCTCCTCCAGTGTCACGGCCTCAAGGACTGGAGACTGATCCAGTGCGGATCCAGATTCCTCAGCGATGTAGAGTCTCGGTACGCCTGTATCGAGATGGAGATGGCCGGTGTCGTGTGGGCAATCAAGAAATGCCATCTCTACCTGGTCGGCATGCCTCACTTTGACGTCATCGTCGATCATCGCCCTCTCGTTCCAGTGCTCAACAGCAAGCTGCTATCTGAAATTGAGAACTGCCGCCTACAGCGGATGAGAGAAAAACTCACGGCGTACACCTTCACCGCCAGCTGGCGGAAAGGATCATGCCATCAGATTCCTGATGCGCTCTCCCGTGCACCGGTCGACGACCCCTCGATGGAGGACGAGGTTGCTGAAGTCACCGAACCCGACCCGCTGCATCTGTCCGTGGTCACGGCCCTTACTGCCGTCGATGCAGAAGGGACACTTCTTGCGCCCCTGCAAGACAAGACGCTGGAGATGGTACGAGCCGCAGCGTCACGAGATCCCGAGTACACCGCGCTCCGAGACCTCATCATTCACGGGTTCCCCGATGAGAAGCACCGTCTCGACCCGTCCGTCCGTCCGTACTGGAACGTTCGAGACAAACTGGCCATCGATGACGGACTCATCGTATATGGACCTCGGCTCCTGATCCCACAAGAGCTCCGGAGAGAAACACTGCAACGACTTCACGATGGACATCAGGGCATCAACGCCACCTGCCGGAGAGCCCGCCAGACGGTCTACTGGCCGAGATGCGACTCCGATATCAAGCAGTGCGTGATGTCATGCGCACGCTGCAGCATCTACCGGTCTGCCCAGCCTAAGGAGCCCCTGTGGCAGGACGATTCGCCGCCCACACGGGTGTTCGAGTCTGTATCGGCCGACTATTTTCACTACGGAGGACGAACTTTCCTCGTCTACGTCGACCGTCTATCTGGCTGGCCATACGTGACGTCATGCCCCCGAACGGCTTCCGCCGCTCACCTCGTGACCGAACTGCGGGCGCTGTTCGCAGCCACCGGCGTGCCGGCGCTCCTCCGGTCTGACGGAGGCCCGCAGTTCACCTCAGGCATCCTCCGCCGGTTCCTGACGCGGTGGGGGGTGGACCACCGTATATCATCACCTCATCATCACCAGGCCAATGGCCACGCAGAAGCTGCAGTAAAGAAGCTGAAGAATCTCGTCCGGAAAGCGACCGACGAAGGAAACCTGGACTCGGATGAATTCGCACGCGCCTTACTGGAGCTGCGAAACACGCCCCGCGCTGACGGCCGCTCACCAGCGCAGACTCTGTTCGGGCACCCAATCCGCACAGCTCTGCCCGTCCACCACAGGACGTTTGCCAAGGAGTGGCAAGAGGCGGCAGACGTGTGCGACGCCCGAGCAGCCGACCTTCGAAAGAAAGCGAAGCGGGACTACGACATCTCCGCCAGGCCACTAGCGCCGCTCGCAATGGGCGACCACGTGGACGTGCGGGACCCGCAGACCGGACAGTGGGACCGGACCGGCATCGTCGTGGGAATTGGAAAACGCCGCGACTACCTCATCAAAGTCCCGAGCGGGAGAATCTGGTGGCGCAACCGGCGCTACCTGAGGCGCCACCATCCGCTGATCGTCGCCGCGCCGTCTGCCGGTGACCGAGATCCGTCGCCGCCGACGCGTGCCGCCTGCCGCTCAGCCGACCAGCGACCTGCCGAGCAGACGGACGAGCCGGCGCCGCCTTCTAGCTGCGCCGGACCGGCAGTCGGCACCAGGACCGCGCCGTAGTGAACGAACTCGCCGTGTGCCGAACCGACTGCGGGTTCGGTGGGGCACGTGTACTTATGACACGGGGACTGGGGGAGGTGTGTCGTAAGGGTTTCCCTTCAACGTGAAAGTTTCCCTTCAGTTGGAATCCCCGTGTGCTGACGAGGCAAATACAGTCGAGACGGAGACGCGGTCGTGTGCGGTTGGTGTGCGGTGCGTGCTGCAGGGGACGAACCAAATATCGTTATCGTTTAACAGACAGTAACGTAACAGGTGTCAAGGTCACCTGAAGGTCAGGTCATGTCACTGACCTTTGAAAGTTGTAGCCCTAATCTTCAAAAATGACTGAGTTATACGCAGTATATAGGTATATACATACATATGTAGGTATGTATATGTAGGTAGTACATACATATGTAGGTAGTCAAGATTACACAAATGTAGATTTTTCAAATCCATTTTTCAGTACGTTTTTGACATCGTACATTACTATAAATAGCATCATCGTGTTCCTGAGCTCAAACTGCATCTAACAGATACGTTTTTGTGGGAAAAATATTTTCGATATTTCACCTTTTTTATAAATTTAGTCCGAACCTTTTGATAGGATGAATTCACAAGGATAGAGCCACCGCTAAGCGAAAATTGTTGCGGTGACCTACCCTCCGATTATGCAATTCCGGTTCTATGGCAGAATTCAGAGTGCAAAGTTTAACCCGCGCCCCAACGTGGCGGTCTCAACCAACTTCACCCTAGTGGGGGGGGGGGCATATGTTACCACCCACCTCTAACTCAAAAAACTAAGAGGGCTAGAAAGACGCGATAAAAAGCAGTCAATAGCTCTCGATGCGTACGTTTGAAAGTATTTCGGTCATTTTTCATCTTAGAGCAATATTGGGGTCACCAGAGGTCATCACCCAGCCAGCAATTCGCTTGGGCTAAACTATGGCAAACGTCGGGCAGCTTGGGCTTAGCTTGGGTTTGCCCACTTCGATCAAAACCAACGCATTTTTTACTTGGGCTGAGCTTGGGCATGCCGCAGCTATGCCCGAGTGTGGCCAGCTGCAGCTCAGCCTGACATCCGCCCGCGCAATCAAAGCAGGCTCAACTTGGGCGGAGCGCGGGCTGATCAAGCTGGTTGTCTCCTTTGGCTAACTGGAGTAAAGCCGGAGTTGAGCCATACTTGATCGGCTGTTCACGCATGCGCATTTCTGCGCCAGTCACGTTTTGCTCGGGCTTACATCGGGCTACCGCCAATCGTCGCATAACTAGGGCTAAGCTACGGCTGTCCGGAGCTCGCAGAGTGGGCATACCTCCGGCGGAGCATGGGCTTTAGTCGGCGTTTTTGTGTCATACGCCGACTTTAGCCCAAGCCCTAGCCGACTTTAGCCCGACTAAAATCTCGGGCAAGCCGCACTTTAGCCTGCTTGGGCCCGGAGTAAAATTGCTGGCTGGGCAAAGGTCAAAATTAGCGAATTGTCATTATATTTTTCAGAAAACATGCCATTATCTCAGGAACTATGATAGCTAGAAATACGCTGGGAAAAGCAATCGTTAGCCTTTGAACTCTCCTTTTGATAAGATCATCATCAAAATTGACCTCAGGTCAACGGCTTAGCCTCCAGAGGGCAAAAACTCCAAAAATAGCTGTTTCTACGAAAAGTGTTTTTCGACAATAACTTTTTACTTTAAAAAATGCTAGGACATTTCTATTGCCAAAATTGCGCTCCTCTCGCCGAGACGCGTCGAATTAACTATAAGTTGACCTTGAAAGGTCAACTTGAAATTTGACCTCAGGTCAAGGTCATGACCTGACCGAAAAAGGTCATGTTGCATATCAGTCGATGCGTCTCGGCAAGACAAACACAATGAGGCCAACCCCAGCGTTCTATCTCTTTCCAATCGAGAGTTATTGGCAAGAATCTGTTTGTAGCCTCAAATGACCTCTGATGACCTTTCTAGAGGCTATCAGCAAAAAAACACCCTGGTCGTCACGGGTGGTCCAAATCATTGTGATTCTGAAATATTTGGACTGTTTCTATGCGTACACACGGATCTAGAGGCATTTTCGTTTTTCTCCATTGACTTATAATGGAAAGGTCACGCCACTGACCTGACCTTAGGTCACGGATATAAAAAAAAATCCGAGATATACAAATTGTAGGCGCCCATAACATCATGCAATCCACCAAGTTTAAAACCTCTGTGACATACACTGCAGGCTGGGCATGATTGCAAACTTTTTTAGGCTTGGTCAGTTAACTTGACCTGGTGACCTGACCTGACATGACCTGGGGTCAAAAATTTCACACATTGTCCAAAATTGATGTACAAAAAGCTACCCCAAGAGGCGCGGCGCTACGAGCCGCGGTTTTTTATTCACACGCAAAAAAACGCGACAGGGTGGTAACATATGACCCCTCCCCCCACTGGGGCGAAGGTTAAGGGACCCTTATCCCTTAAAAAATCAAAAACCCTCAAAAATGACAGAGTGTACTTTTTCCGGGAAAACGGTGCATTGCACTGCGTTGCAAATGGTCCATTTTCAGGCGTTAATATAAAGAGGCTTGAAATGATCTCACGCATATCAAAGTGTTTTTATTTTGACAACATAAATATCTCAAACAATAAAACAAGCATTCGGCATTACGCCATCGGATGGCGTAATGCCGAAAGCTTGATGGCGCAGTGCCGAAAGCTTGTTTTACTGTTTAAGAGATTCATCATGCCTAAAATAAAAACACTTTGACATGCGTGAGATCATTTCAAGCATCTTTATAGGCTGAAAATGGACCATTTGCAACGCCGTGAAATGCACCGTTTTCCCGGAAAAAGTACACTCTGTCATTTTTTAGGATTTTTAAAAGGGACAAGGGTCCCTTGAATAAAAAATCGAAAAGATGAAACACCTGCATTTTAAGGTGTTCTTTCATATGGGATCATTTGCAACGCCGTGCAAAATAAAATATGAACCACCTGCATTTTAAGGCGTTCTTCATACGGGACCATGCTACCAAGACTCTTTTTACCCATCAACCATCAGCCTCTGGAACAATCTCCCACAGGAAACTGTGGGTGCCACCTCTCTCGACTCATTCAAGGCTGCATTGGCCAGCCGTCAGTTCTGACTGACCGATATCTACAAAACGCATGAACGACTAGGTACCCTTATGACTTTTGTTGCATTATTACATTTGTTTCAATGTGTTACTCATCCCTTTGTCAAAGTAAGGCATTAAGCAGTCCCCATGTCGCATGATGTGATGTTGTGCGTGTGTGTCTGACCTCTTTGACTTACCCTGAACCTGTGCGTAAATGCTCGATAGAGCCCGGCACAATAAAGGGAGAGAGAGAGACCATTTGCAACGCCATGCAATGCACCGTTTTCCTTATAAAAGGTACACTCTGTCATTTTTGGAGGTTTTTTGATTTTTTAAGGGACAAGGGTCCACTTGTCCCGCACAACATACATTTCGCTTCCATACGTAAAGGGGTTAAGTGAGCCCATAGCAAGACTTTTGAAGCAGCACCACATCAAAACGGGACACAAGTCAAGAACACTTCGAGACCATTTAATGCAGGTGAAGGACAAAGTGCCACCTGAGATGAAAAAAGGCACCGTCTATCAGATCAGATGTGAGTGCGGTGAGTCCTACATAGGAGAAAGTGGACGTCCAAAATCAACCAGAATGAAGGAGCACATGGCTGATTTAAAACATGGCCGCACAGACACGTCAGCAACAGCTCAGCATGCCTACTCATGCAACAAATCAATAAATCCAAGAGACGCGAAAACATTGGCAGTTGAAAGAAACTGGAAGCGTAGGACTATCCGTGAGGCACTGGAGATTAAGGTGCACAATTCGTCAATGAACAGGGGGGTCGGAAAGGTCACCATCAGCCCTATTTGGGACATTGCGTTGAGATAGGAACATGTGTGCGTTTGCCTGTTACAGTGTGCCTTGAAATGTGTTTCACCACGATTCATTTGTTCGGTTTTTCGTAAGCTAGAAGATCGTCATCACTGACGGCACGATATGAATATTTGAATTTTTAGGTCATGTTTTTGAGAAAAATGTATTTCAAACCAGTGAACAAGGCTGATCAATAAAGCCGAAATATTTGGTTATAATATTTAGTTTTCCTCAGCGAAGCCCGTTTTGAAAACAATTAACTTTTTAGACAAGGGTCCCTTGAATAAAAAATCGGAAAGATGACACATCTGTATTTAAAGGCGTTCTTTCTTTTGGATTTATTTGCAGCGCCGTGCAATGCACTGTTTTCCCAGAAAAAGGTACACTCTGTCATTTTTTAGGGTTTTTGATTTAATAAGGGACAAGGGTCCCTTAAATTAGAAATCGGAAAAATGAATTATCTGTTTTTTTAGGCGTTCTTTTAAATGGGACCATTTGCAACGCCGTGCAGTGCACCGCTTTCCCGGAAAAAGGTACACTCTGTCATTTCTGTCATCATAAAACCCTAGTAGTGGCAGGGGGGGTTGTTTTCATCCACCCCTCAGGTTTTTCGGGAATTTTTTATTTTTTTAAGGGACAAGGGTCCCTTAAGACCCTATTAGTGGCAGGGGGGGTTGTTTTCATCCACCCCTCAGGTTTTTCGGGAATATCTCCGAAACCGCTGAAGCTACGATGCTGAAATTTTCTGACTTTTCCTAAAACTAAATTGGGCACATTCCCTGAAAATTTCAAGTTCATAACTTTACCAGGGGCGGCTCCAGAGCACTGGGAATTGGGGGGTCCTATTCGTGAAGCGAGCCATTTGGGCGAAGATCACGATGCTGATGTATTATAACTGTAGGTATGCACCAGTTTTACGAACAGTGAATGAAAGGTATCATGTGATAACATATACAAAGTTATTGTGCATCCTCTTTTGACACGTGTTTGCTATAATAGGCGGATCCAGGCGTCCAAAAAGGGGGGTTATGTTTTACCTCCCAACATAGGTGCCCTGACACCGCCTATGCATGACCAATACAATTGTAGTCGTTCTCTCATAAGAAAATTGTAACATAACAAGACCATTACCACCCTTTTTAGAAACAGTACCAACAAAAACCTTATTTACTATACTTTTTGTGTACCCCCAATCTCAATGATCTGTATCCGCCTATGATTTTTGGAAATGCATATTTTTAGGATCCATGTGAATTCCTGGTTCATTCTCTATCGATCGGCAAAAGTTGCGTTAAGATTGGTTCAGAAACCTGGCCGTGATAAACATTAAACAGTCTAAAATGTATCTGCAATTTGCCCGTTTTTACCCCCCTCTACCCCCCTATTGACATTTTTTAATTTTAATGTTTTAAAAATTTAGATCACGTTGAGCGAAATCGAATGCCGTTTGAATTTTGAAAATCGGCCCGTTAGATCTCGAGATATCAGGGGGGGTCGTAAACAGCCCCCCCCCCCCCTGCCACTAATAGCCAGGAGCCTGCCACTAATAGGGTTGAATAAAAATCGGAAAAATGAACCAACTGCATTTTAACCCTCGCCCGTATTGGTGTTTTTTCAGCCGCGAACGTATAAGGGGGGGGGGCCTCCTTGCCGTTTCGCCCCTGATCGAGCTAGAGCTTCGCGTCGCGGAAAAAACGAGCGTGTTGCCCGTGACGAGAGGAAGCCAATGATACCCAATTTTAAGGTCGTAGGTCATCGGTTGACCTTCCAGGTCAGATCAATGACCCAAAAGTCGGGAAAATCGGGAACTGTTAGAAAAGTCGTAAAGCGTGGCTGCTATGGGTTTTTTTCGGGGTGCTGATCACGAATATCATGTTAATTTTGATCACAGATGATGTCTTCATGCATTTAGGCCAGGTCGGGTCAGGTCAGGTCATGTCAACCAGTAAGGGTATTCGTAATAGGTGGCAACCGCCTCTGACAGCTTCGTAACATGTTACGAAGGCACCAAAACTACTTCGTAGATATTCAAATGGTTGCTAAATTCGAATTCAGCTCCAAAAACTGGCTTAGAAACATGTAAAAGTCGAACAAGTGAACCGAGGTCATCAAAGGTCAATGGCCTAACTTGACCTTCCGGTGACCTTGATACCCACCCTCATGCATGGGAGCAACATCATATCCCATGTTTTGAACGCTTAAAACCACGAAAAGACTGCAAAAGCGCTGCTAATGCGAGCCGACATACGCCGAATCGCGATTCCGGCCAAACATGGTCTCGAAAAGTAGGTCACAGGTCAAAGGTCATTAGAGTCAGGGTAATGAAAATTTCAGGGTAGGTGTAAAATTGATTAACCCGCGCCGGGCCGGGGGGTGTTCCCCCCTGCGGTTTTTCGCAGATATCTCAAATATCAGATATCTCGCAGATATCGTTTTTTGCACACCTGTTTGTGCATCTTTTCCGCACATGTTGTGAAAATTTCAGACCCAGGTCACCTTAGGTCAGGTCACCAGGTCACGCCAAGGGACCTCACCTCAGAAAAAAATAAGAATGCTCGTCATAGCTACACCGACTGAACGATTGCCTTGAAACTTTCAGCGATTGAATAGAGCAACACTATCTATAAAATGTTATATCTCGGAATTTTGATATTGGTGACCTAAGGTCAGGTCAATTTTGCGGCCTCTCCGTTATAAGTCAATGGGAGAAAATTGAAAAGCGTCTGTTTTGCACGAACGCTATTCTAGACACTCTCAAACATCGAGATATAGGTAAAAGTGACACACTGAACCAGAAAATGGTAACTGTGACCCCCTTGTTATGTCCCCGAGGTCATCGCAGGTCACGAACAGAATCTAACAGTTTTTCGCTAATAACTTCTGATAGAGGCGTGCTAGAGCGCTGAAAACGCCTTAGATGTGTTCGGCTCAACGTTGCGGATCGACGACTGATATGCAACATGACCTTTCTTTTCCGGTCAGGTCATGACCTTGACCTGAGGTCAAATTTTCAAGTTGACCTTTCAAGGTCAAATTATAGTTCATTCGACGCGTCTCGACGAGAGGAACACGATGCTGGCAAAAGTAATGTCATGGCCTTTTTGGGTCAAAAGTTATTGCCGGAAAAAACGTTTTTAGTAAAAACGGCTATTTTTGGAGTTTGTGCCTTCTGGAGGCTAAACCGTTGACCTGAGGTCAAATCTGAGAACATTATTCAGAAAGGTCTGTAAAAGGGCTATCGAATGCGCTTTTCCGCGGCGCTGTAGCTCTATCGGTTCCCGAGATAGCCGTTGGCAGTTTCCAAAATGTTGAAATAGTCAACATTTTACCTTTGGTGACCTCTGGTGACCTGACCTTTGACCTGACCCAAAAAATGACCGAAGTGTTTTCGTCCTTATTTTGGACGTTCTTTCGAGTGCCGCTTTCCGCGTGTCGCTACGTGGCCCAGGAGCCGAGTTAGAAGGGGGGTGTTCAGACACCCCCCCCCCCCCCGGCCCGGCGCGGAATCTCAGAGGACCGGCCCGGCGCGGGTTAACGCGAGGGTACTGAAAGTTTCGTCGCGATCGGCCGCTTTTTACGCGAGTTATTCTCGCGAAAAACCGAGGGGGGTGTCCGTTCGAACCCTTCCCCCTATACGGGCGAGGGTTAAGGCGTTCTTTCATATGGGGCCATTTGCAACGCCGTACAATGCACCGTCTCTCCGGAAAAGGTACACTCTGTCATTACTCATTTTTTAGGTTTTTTTATTTTGGGGGTTTCCGTCATAGACCCGGGAACAGGGGGGGCAGCGGGGGCGCTTGCCCCCCCAACTTGGGAGTCGGGGGGGGGGGGCGGCGCCCCCTCAACATTGAGGCAGCGAGAAAGGATTTTTTCATCCCTTTTCCGCACTTCTTTCCTTGTTGCTTCCTTCCTATATACATCTAAACATCAACACACGGCATTTTCCTTGCCATCTGAATGGTTTCTGCTGATTGGCACAGTATCGATTTGACAATATCTGCTATTGTCATCCCGCTTTGGTTTGAGCCTGACCTTAGCCATAAGTTTGGCAGGGCAGATTTTATAATGGACCATTTTGAGTCAACTTTGAGAGATACATAACGTACATACAACGGTGGTAAAATCGTTGCTATAGGTATCTCACAGTTTACCCGCTCCGGGTGTGAGGGAGGGGTGTAGGGCAATGAGTGCACTGACGTGGCGCCCTCGGAAGGCCGGTATGGGATTAAAGTTCAGTGACACTAAGGGCTTGTGTGGTGCCTTCAGTTATCGGTAGCACCCTCAGAATAACCGGCGCAGGGCCCTCAGAGCCGCCGGTAAGGGGCCTTTAGAGTTTAGAGGCACTGGTGTGGGGCCGTCATGCAGGTGCCGGTGTGGGCACTCAGAGCTGCTAGTGTGATTCTCTCAGAGGCGCCGGTGAGGGTCCTTACAGGCGTTGCTGTAGGTCCTCATAGACGCTGGTGTGGAGCCGTTACAGACGGGTGTGGGGCCTTTAGAGCTGCTGACGCGAGCTCTCTACAAGCCGGCAGGGGGTCTCAGTGACCGGCAAGAGGCCCTTTAGGCCGACAGAAGAAGTCCTGTGGGGTCCTTAGAGACCGGCATGGTACTGTCAGACGCCGGTGGGGCCCTCAGAGTCACCGGCGGTGTGGGGCCCTCAAAAGTAACCAGTGGATGGCCTTTAGATGCGCAGGTGTTGGTTGAGTCCTCGGAGCCGCCGATATAGGGCTTTTAGGCACTGGTGTAGGCACTCAGAGTTGGGGGTGTGAAACCCTCAGAGACACCGATATGGCCGTGGGCCATCATAGGCGCCGATGAGGGCCCCACAGTTACCGTTATGGGGCCCTAAGAAAAAAGTGCGGGACCATCACAGGCGGGAAATGCCCCTAAAAGTGGCTCCTCATAGGCCGGTAAGAACTCTCAAGAGGCCAGTAACGGGCCTTTCGAGACCACCGAGGGGCCTTAAAAGCCATAAGAGGCCCTCAGAAGCCGGCGTGGGGCCCTTATGGAGATTATAGTGTGGCTATTTGGGGCCCATGAGGTACTCTTACGAGCCCCATGGGGCCATTCTAAGTCAAAATATGACAATCGTTAGCCCTCAGCGGTCAAATGGCGCCGCAGGGCCCCTCGGACCCGAGGGTCTCTTTGAACCCGATGGGGGGGGGTACGTGTCCCCTTAAACCCCTAGCTATACGCCACTGTTTCATATGCATCATGTCAGGTATTTTAGGCTCGCCCCCCCCCCCCCAACTTGAAAATCGTTCCCGGGCCCCTGGTTTCCGTTCTTTTGATGGAATTTTAAGGGTGATATTCATGACCAGCGTGGTCGATTTGACCCAGTTTTTATGGCTATAGCTCAACTCAACGTTGCAAATTCTGTTGTGTTGGATGTTGGCTAACTTCTCGGACATCGAAAAAGGGCGCCTCTGGTCCGTAACCCTTTTACCCCTTTTACTTGCCTTTTACCTTAGTTTTATTAGGTACCATAAACCAAGATTACTTTCTATAAACTGTATAGGTGGCAGCAGGGGGTGTCGAAGTCTAGTAGGAAAATCTGGCAAATTCCCTGCGTGACGTCACGTCGGGGATGACCGACAGCACCTTGCACTGAAAGATACGGCAGAACGGCTATTTTTGAAAAATGATTAAAAATACTTTTGTGCTGTTATGACGCATAAAACGCTTATCAGCATGTTCCTCATCATGTGATAAAGGCATATCTGTGGTCGAAAATAGCTGAGCCCCTCCCAATTTCCAACCACCGACCTCATAAGCAAAGGATGTAAGCGTAATCCTTAAGGGCGACTTTCCTATACATATCCGTACATATGCGTCCTTATGGAAATCGGTAGTGTGGCGATTGGCGACGCGCGCGACATCTGTTTGGCGACCAAGTGGCGACTGTGGCGACACCTGGTGGCTGCTTTTCTGCTGTATGTAGGCATTGGGGTTTTGCCAGATGTGGTTCCTACTGCTACACCACTATGTTGACCCAATACTAGAAAAGTTATTTTGCTAGTAAAAGGCAAGCAAATTGAAAGTTGATTTATAAAATTGCTTATAAATGATTACGAGATAATAATAAAGAAATTTTGATTGAATAATTATTTAAATAATCAACCGTGAAACTATATTCTGGTAGGTTTAGTAGAAATAAGTCCGTGCAACCTTGTATTTAGCAACTGTCGGCCAAATGTCACGTGACATTTGACCTTGACTCGGCACCAAAATTTGATGACAAATACTGCGCGGTTGATACATTTGATGGCGTCAACAAACTGCTTGCTCCAAATCTTATACAATTTTAAGCTTGTATCAGATTTTCAATCTTTTCTCTTGTATTTTGCCGTGACCTGCCTAGTATTTTATTGCAGATTGCAGAGCTCTTACTCTGATTCAGTTTTGTGTTGCTGCAAGATGTAGGTACATTTAGGAGGTTTCCAAGAGAGGAGAAGATGAGGGTCGCTCGGGTGAGGGCTGTCAGGTAAGATCCAGATGTGTCCTTGGTAAGATCCAGATGTGTCCTTGTTAGCTGTATTGATAAATGCAATACATTATGTAGTAATGATAAATGTAATAAATGTTATGTAATGACAAGCACAAACCAGGAGCTTTTACAGCCCAATGATCACCATAGGCAAAGATTCCATTTCTCGTCCTGAAAAGTGCCTTCTTGAGGAATTTGCTGAGGAATGCAGCCATGTCATCGTCAGCTAATCAGCATTGGCATGCTGCTAACAGCCAATGGGTTTGAATTTTACAACATGATTAATCAATGCAAGCTTCCGCGTCAAACAATATTTTCTATAGAATATTGGGTAGTTGTGAAGCAGGCGTCACACTACTTTTTGCAATGAAGGAGAGGTGCTATACCCAGAGATGCTTTCTAATTGAACCAAGCCAAAACAAACCTAACTAAACCTGACCTAGCCATACCTACAACCTAAACTCTACAACCTAGGTACCTACAACTTAGAACCTACAACCTAACCTACAGCACCTCTCCTTGGTTGCAAAAAGAAGTGTGACGCCTGCTTTACTACTACCAAATATAGTTCTTCTTTTATTAAAATACAGAAAATATTGTTTATATAAAAGTTTTATTTTTGTGCTGATCATAATGAGCATAACAAATCAAATCCATTGCATAAAACTAATTACAGGAAAGAGAACATGAAATCCATTAAAAGCTTATCATGTTTACCACAAGTTACCTAATGAAGGTAATGCTTTGACCTGGTAATCCGTTGAGTGTAATGCCGCAGGCAGCTCTAAGGGATGTGTTGGGATGGGTAAGGAAAATATTTTTGGTTGAAGAGGTGTGTTATAGGCTACAGGCCAAATGCATACCTCTTTAACAAAAAAAGAAAAGATGTAGGTACTCTTACCTAGCATATATTCCAGTTACTATGTACAAAAAAGACGTGCTACGAATGTTGCTAGCGAACCACTGTAGGTTGGGTTAGTTAAGGTTTGACCATGTTCTGAAGCATTGTAAATAATCATAATTGTTCACTCTTAGCACCTCACATTGATATAAAGCCAATTAACTACATTTTGATTGCTAGGTGAGGATGTCAACCTTCTGATTCTGGATTCTGGAGCCAAAATAACATGATACAGTGTCAGTGATACCATCTTGTTTAGAAGCTGTGGCTGTGCTGTCTGAGTCAATATCTTACCTCTAAACACAAGGCATTTTGTATGTAAAAGTCCACGTGCAAGAACAGTATGCCAGTTGTTACATTTGTTGCATCTGTCATTTACAGACGTGCAGATGCAGTTCCCAGGAGCACTTCCCAGCTCTGTTCCTGTCATTTTGAGGAGGGCAGCTGCATCCCAACACTCTTCCAGTACAACGGGACATCGGGTACCAGATTGCTCATTTCCGGTAAGCACTAGCCACTTAACTTCATTGTTTGAGTCCAACTCATATGCCAGGTTGCTTACCATACCAGTATATGCATAGTAATGATGCAAGTCTTGAGCCTACGGGCCCGGGCGGTGTTTCACGGGACGCTGCTACCACGCTGCTATCAAATTGCGCGAGCTGACGTCACACTTGTGGTAGTGTTGGAGCAATGGGCCTGTTCATGTCTCCATGGAAACCCAATTTGACACGTGTAAAAGCATCGTGCTGCTATCACCGGTGAAACAGGGCCCCGGTGTCGGGCTTAAAATCGGACCCGCCGGACTTTTGCCGGGCCTAAGCTCGAGGAGGCCGGGCATATGCCGGGCTCGGCAAGGGCTTGCCTGTGTTAAAGGGACAATGCCACCTTCCAAAAAGTTAATAAATTGGCATAAAAGTGATGTGCCATAAATCAGAAAGAGCGAAATTTTTAGGTTTACATTTTGCACGAAGCCATCAAAGCGATGCAGCAGGCTAGTCATATGTATTACTTGTTGCACACTCATATCTTGGGCAAAATGTATTGATGACAAGTGGAAGAAGTGGAAAAACGGTTTTAGCCTTTATTTGTGTATTATGTGTATACCTGTCAGCGCAGTGTGGAAGTTGAAATTGTTGGTTTGGTAAATCTTCATAAAAACATAATAGTTGTGGTTCAGTTCAAAGTTGATTCAAATTCACAAACTCAGTTTTTGTGATGTGGTTGCAGGTCGCCTGTGCTACACCAAGCTCAGAAAGGGAAAGCGGATCACACAGCCACCATCAGCGCGCTAGAACTCCAAGGAGGATCTGCGAGCGGCGCGCCAGGCGCCGTCGGAGCAGCCCCTGGTAGCGACAGCCGCCGCGCCGTCGGAGCAGTCCCTGGGAGCCACGGCCAGCCGCTGTCGGAGCAGCCTCTGGGAGCCGGCCGGCCGCCGTCGGAGAGGCCTCTGGGAACTTACCTGTAACTGACTGCGGCTGACGTGTGTGTCCGTGTGCGCGCGTGTGTGTGTGCGTTTCCACTGGCAGTGATAGTGACAGGTGAACGGTGTTCATGACCGATGGCCGGCGGTCTTTGTTGTTATTCTGATAATACGTATGATACATTGTTTTAATATGTTTTGTTCTGAAACGTTTCCAAAAACTGAATCACTTCATTATCATTCTACTTAATTAAAGCATGTTTACCAGATAAAAGGATTTGCAAATCAAAGGAAGTAAAATTGTGTGAAAATTTACTCAGTTGCGCAGCTAGCCAACACACATTTGCTACTGTCAGGCCGCTATGGAACATGTTCAAAGTAGCTCAACGTATTGAATGACTCACTGCTCCCCCCCCCCCCCCCCCGCCAACGTTGGCGCGCATTGGGCGCAGGCACAAGAGTGGTATCAACGACCGCCGTCTTGAGCTGCACCAGGGTCTGCTGGCTCTTCGTCATGTATGGTGCATTGTTCAGATATCCCCGCTGTACGCTGTACGCTGTACGCCACTGTTTCGTTATAATATTTTCTGCTCGATTTGTTTGAAATATGGAAATATGTATAGACACTGGATGTGCAAAGCGTCCGTGTAGGACATCTACTTGTTTCAAACTGTCCCGGAGCATCCATGTTTCGGAAGTGCACGGCGTCGATGATGGCGAAAACGAGAGGTGCAATAATGTTGTAGCGGAACACCGGGACTGCACACAACTCACTGCAGTTGTCGACGTTTACACCGAATTATCTTGCTCAGCTCAGGTTGGCTTTGAAAACGGCAGGGTCATCGGGCGGGCTTAAAGGCGGTTAATACAGAGGACGGGATGGAGTGAAGGTTCCCGTTCAGGCGGTAAAGGGGGGGGGGGCGTCAAAATACCGGACTGTGACCCCTCAACGTGCGGCCGCCTCCCCCCTCCCCCAACTTTCATGACAACCATGTTAAGGACGGGCGTACAACTGTAAGCACATGTTGCATTTCGGATGTTGTGCCTGTAACAAATGCAAAGTTTTGCATTTTTTGACAATCAAAGCTCATTTCCTCCCAGCGAAGTAGATATTGAAACAATTTTTGAAGAGTTGATCTACCATTTGCATATTCCGGCGACCGCCATAAAAGCCTCAAAAGCGTGTGAAATTCAATGGGCCTGAGCTGGGCTGGGTTCGGCGCCCATGGGCCCCGCTTGGGATGGGCTGTGTTCTGTGGGTTGGCTGGCCCGTGACGAACACTGCACCCTCGAGCCCGGCATAAACTAAACATGGCCGGTTCATAGTATAAAAGTCCGGCTGAGCCTTCTTTCAGCTTAGCAGCAGCATTCTAGTATTTGCAGATACCGTGCATGTTTCATACAAGACACAATTATACCTATAGATTCGCCCATGACAACCCCGATTCGTTGTTTGCCCGCATCAATAGAACGGAACACCTATCAACTACTAGCTCCAGCATAAACGTATCAACATGGATGCTCGTATAGTCCTATTTACCTTCGTATCCATATTTGATCTAACTGCTCTTTCTGGCACAGTTCAACACAAAACCTTAGTTTGTTGTCTGGAATAGATCAGAACAATACCTATGGGTGTTGTTGGTAGGTAGTTAAAAAGTAATACCTAACGGTAACGGGTGACCTAATACACCGATCACTTCCACTCATCGGTTGCAGTGACTGAAAATGGCTTTAATGTAATTCAAAACTGCATTTATACTCCGGTTTTCAACACTTGTTCGTTGTATTTATAATTAGTGGTGGCTTCTCTTCCGTCATAAGCGCGAATCGAACCTAAAATGGGCCTGTACTTATTCAATTTTGCCGATAAAAATATATTTTTGGTACCGTTAGAAAGCTTACACACGACTGCATGTGGTGCTAGTTGTATCTTTGAAAAATTCGTCCTAGTTTAGTCAGGAGAGCTAATCAAAAAGTAGGTCCCATTGTATCCCTATGGGGGCCGAGAGCGAGTCGGCACCACAGTTACCGGGAGGTGCCCCCGCCACAACCGCACGTGCGGATCCCTCGAAAAACAGCGAGTCCGCCGGTCACGTGACCAGGCTCATTTGCCGACACTGTATTTATATACACTGTGGTATTTAGGGCCTTGGGTGGCAGCACCTTCACTCAATATACCCTGGCAGCACCATACGATCTCATTGTTTTGATTGCTGATATGACGCAGATGTTACATTTCCGAGGTCATAAGTGTAAACATCGCAATTTTTTCTTCGCGTTTGACTGGTGGGTGGTGGGTGGAGTTGGGTCAGGGTGGAGTGAGTCTGTTAATAATGTCTTTTACAGACTTAAGGGACTTCAACTTAATTCAAAGTGTCCTATGAAGTAACCTCATATCTGGTTTCTAGGCTTACTATGGCTTTGGAGTTTGGCTCGGTATTTTAGGAGCTTTTTTACCTTTCCAGTTTGTGCCAACTTGAACTGCCAAATTTTAGATAAACTTAAAGGACTCTGTAAAAGCATATAATAGTCTGAGTGGCTATTTTAAGACTGCATTTCTTTGTCCAAACACAAATAAAAATGGAAAATGGTTAAAATAGCAAAAATTGGGTGAAATAGCTAAAAAAAAACAACGAAGTCAGAACATAACCATAAACCAACCCTTAGGTACCCCTATTCCCTAACCTCATCCACTGATTTTTGCATACCTGAGGAAAAGGAAAAGGCTCAAACGAATAGATTGCAAGCAATGGTAAGTCAAATATTTTTAGGTTAGGTGCATCAGGCTTCAGGTCGAATCAGGAGTTCTGTTCGCCCCCATTTATCTATCAGCAGGCTGCGATCATGCTGCTACTTCTTGGCTCCTCATTGCTGGAATTCAAGTGGTCGTTTTGTTAGACCAATGAGAGGCCAAAAAGTGCCAGCAATAACTTCCTTATATGGGAAACCAACAGCATGCTGATTTAAAAACACTAGCGACCCAACAGAGCTCCTGAGCCGGAGCGGGTCCCGAAAGGCTGAATGCTGGACGGGGCTAACCCACCTGGAGGATAAAATGCTGGGTTAAGAAAGAGGCCACAATTCCAACTCTGGACTCACAACTCACAGAAGCTTAAAATTACAACCCTTTTTGTAATGTTTGGCTCACTGGCATCCTTTAATCTATCCATGAATTGAAACGTGTTGATTGACTGTTTCACTGTCCATGCTGTCTTTATATTTATTTTCAGAAATAAGAACATCAATCAAGCTTGGTTTGGTTGGCATGAAAAATGGATTGCACTGGTGAGTTGGAATCCGGTCAAACTGGAAATTTTATCACACAACAAATGTAATTGGCATTGCTGAGTATGCATGCACTTTGATTTAGGTTTTTTTCTACATAACCTCAGTGCTTCACATGTAATTGGCACATTAATGACCCTTGCAAGCTGCAATAATGTAGATATTTTAGTGTGGTTGGATTGTCTTTACCTTATTCATGCCTAATACTCTGTTGCTTTTTCTTCATGTGATGCAAGATTCTTGTTTTACAGTGGGATGTCTATATTGTCTAATGCATTATGTTCTTGCAGGCAAAAACCCATATGACAACATTCTGAAGGAGCTGACTGTGGGGGAAACCGCCTACAAGTACTATGACATCACAGCTCTAAATGACCCGAGATATGGTAAGTATAGTGTTTAACATCAATACATCCACTATATTGTCTAGTATTTCTAAAGACTGGTGCAAGTGCAGGGCGCAGGCTGCAGAGCTGCACCTGAACCAAGTGTGCTATGTACTTTGAATGTCCACTCCTAAGAAATGTTAAGCCAAAGGAAAAGGCTGCAGAGTGCAGACCTAAATCGTTTCACTGTAATAAGGGTATTTAGGGATGCCAGGTGTCAAAGTTCCAGTGGGTGTCATTATCAGGCCAGAGTCAGAGGTACTGCACACCTATCTGTGGATTCTGTATGACAGATTTCGATAAACTCCTCTGTATGTGTGCTGCCCTGCCAGCCATCTCTAGCCTCTCTTCTCCTGTTCCCTTTCCAAAATAGTTGTCATTTTCTGTTGCCTGCATTGTCATTTTCTGTATGCCTGCTGCCACCACTATGTGTGATTTCCCTCCTCCCCCAGACCAGCTGCCGTTCTCCGTGCGCGTTCTGCTCGAGTCGGCGGTGCGCTGCTGTGACGAGTTCCAGGTGCGCAGTGCCGACGTCGCCAACATCCTGGACTGGCGAGCCAACACGGCCGACGACGCTGCGGCCGTGGAGGTGCCCTTCAAACCGGCGCGGGTCATCCTGCAGGTGGGACGGGAGAGGAGGGGATGGGAGGAGGAACCACTGAGAGAATGGGTATGGTGGGGGATGGCAGAGGTCAGATTGATTAGCTGAAGAGGGAGTCGTGGTCTTTATTAGGTAAGTGGGTAAGTAGGATCTGTTCATCCCTGAAGGTCATTCAGTTTTCTCTGCTTATTGTCTGCAAAGTATTGTAGTGAGCGCTCCATTTCCATGTGCTCTCAACCATTGTATCGCTATGTTTTGATGCTCATATCTCTCCCGTACCGCTTTTTAGCGCTTGTGCTCACTGTCCCTCTCTCCCGCCCCCTCCAGGACTTCACGGGCGTGCCGGCCGTGGTGGATTTTGCCGCCATGCGCGAGGCAGTGCGCTCCCTGGGCGGGGACCCGGACAAAATCAACCCCGTCTGTCCGTCGGACCTTGTCATCGACCACTCGGTGCAGGCCGACTTCACACGCACGTGAGTTTCGTGACGGGAGCAGACAGGTAGCTGCCAGGTGGGGTGAGATGAGAGAGGTGTTAGTGAATGGTTGACTGGTTTGGGGTTGAGTGTTTCGTGTGTCTGATTAGTAGCAGGTATTTTAACGTGTTTTTCAGAGGTCTGTGGTGCAGTGGAAGGCGATATACCTGTTGCTGAGGTGACAGCGGGGACTGGGACGTGGTTTGCTCGTGTAATTATGATGATGCTTGTGTACTTTAGCTGCTATATTGACAAGGTCGTTGTGTTCCCTCGAAGCTGACGCACTTTTCGTTTTTCTTGCGGCCAGCTCTGACGCTCTGAAGAAGAACCAGGCTCTGGAGTTTGAGCGGAACAAGGAACGGTTCCAGTTTCTCAAGGTACGGCACGATGGTGGCTGAACGTGTGGGTTACTCTACAATTGTTATCCTTATCGGTGCTAGGGGCTTAAAAATAATCGTATTTTATTAGTTTACAACATAGCATGGCTATTCTAGGTGTCGGTGGCATTTGAAAATCGGGGTTGAACTGCTTTGAGGTAGCGATTTCGCTATTGTGCCAAATTTGGAGGTAAAGTTAAGGTGTCATAGGAGACCAAACGAGGATCTTCTGTGTTGTTCAACGCTCACACTAGCATACAACACTGTGCACCACTCACCCTCCCCGTCTTCCCCCTCCACAGTGGGGCTCCCAGGCGTTCCGCAACATGCTGATCGTGCCTCCGGGCTCCGGTATCGTGCACCAAGTGAACCTCGAGTACCTGGCACGCGTCGTGTTCGACACGGACGGCCTGCTCCGACCCGACTCTCTGGTCGGCACCGATAGCCACACCACCATGATCAACGGCCTGGGCGTGCTCGGCTGGGGCGTGGGCGGGATTGAGGCAGAGGCGGTGATGCTGGGACAGGCCATCAGCATGGTGCTGCCTCCCGTGGTCGGATATAAGATCACAGGGACGGCCAGCCCGCTGGCGACGTCCACCGATATTGTGCTCACAATCACAAAGGTGAGAGAAGGGACAGGGAAGAGTGGTGCGTGTGGGAGGGGAGAGTGAGGAGTGTGAGAGGGAGGGAGTGTGGCTAGGGGGGAGAGTAATGATTCAGGTTTGGGTTGACTGATGCTGTGGTGACAGCGTGATGGTTCTAAGAAGTTTGTGACAAGTTTGCTGTTAATTGTTCTTATGGTTGTTACCTATTATGTTGTTGCTGCTGATTTAGAAGTTTTTTACATTGATGATTCTGGGAAGTTTGTGCCAAGTTTTGCTGTTGATTGTTCTGATTATTGCTATTATGTTGATGCTGTTGATTTGGAGGTTTATGTTACGTTTGATGCGATAACCTCTAAAGAAGACTCACCGTATCTGACCTGACCTCCGTCTCCGTCAGCACCTGCGTCGTGTCGGCGTGGTGGGCAAGTTTGTCGAGTTTTTCGGTCCCGGCGTGAGTCAGCTGTCGATCGCTGATCGAGCCACCATCTCCAATATGTGTCCAGAGTACGGCGCCACCGTCGGCTTCTTCCCAGTGGACGCCAAGAGCATCGACTATCTGAGACAGACCGGTCAGTGGACTGATGATTTATAATTGAGAGTTCAGGGTGGTTCACTGCATGAACTTCTGTGTCAACGCCCATTCTGTGTGTTCTATGCGGGATTTGGGGCGGGAGAGAGTGGACGAAAGATTGTAAGACTAGGGGCTACCTGAAACGGAGGGAGGGAACGACAAGTATGATGGAATAGGGCAGGTCTGTAATTCACGCTTTTAAGTAAATAATTGTGTAAGCTTAGGTATTACCCGAGTTCTGCGTGTTCCCTCACTTCACCACCGTCCTCCCCATCCGTCACAATCCCCCCCCCGCCCCCTACAGGCCGTGACGAGGCGCGTATCGCGGTGACCGAGGCGTACCTGCGTCGCGTCGGTCTGTTCCGCGACTACTCGTCGGCTGGAGAGGACCCGACCTTCTCACAGGTGGTCGAGCTCGACCTCGCCTCCGTGGTACCGTCCCTGAGCGGACCTAAACGGCCCCACGACCGCGTGGATGCATCTGGAATGAAGGAGGATTTTCTGCAGTGTCTTTCCAATAAGGTGGGCATTGGTGATTTCCGATTGAGAAGTACGTCTGACAGAATTTATAGTATGCGCGGGGGGGGGGGCTCTAACGGATGATGGTGGATAAAACACGCATTTTGAGCCACATCAGAATATGTAATTGTGTTGTGCATGCTCAGCATGTCATAATGTTTCATGTGATTCATATTTAGCTTGTCGGTATTCATGATTACATGTCCATGAGTACGTTTTGGCTTATTGAGACAGGCAATTGTTCAGCACTTGACGTTCAAACACAAAGCTTTACGGTACCACGACATCTGAATGCATGTTCCGAGGAGAGTCTGACCGTCCTGCGCTCCTTTTCCTCCGCTGGCTGCGTCCACAGGTTGGATTTAAGGGTTACGGCCTGGCGCCGGAGCGGCTATCTCACAGGGAGGAGTTCACACTGGACGGACAGACGTACAGCCTGGGACACGGCTCGGTGGTGATCGCCGCCATCACCAGCTGCACCAATACCAGCAACCCGAGCGTCATGCTGGGAGCAGGTGAGAGAGACACGGCACCAACAGACACCAACACCAACCCATCACCAGCTGCACCAGCACCAGCAACCCGAGCGTCATGCTGGGAGCAGGTGAGACAGACACGGCACTACATAGGCACCAACACAGACACCAACAGCAACCCATCACCAGCTGCACCAACACCAACCGTAGCGTGACGTCAGGGGCAGGCGAGACCGTGAGACGCGGCTGCAGTTACAGACGCCAAGGCCAGCAACTGCAACGTTCTGTTCGGAGCATTGGGAAGCCTGAGGGATGCCACTGTTAGGTAATTTGAGAAAGACCGAAACTGGTGACGCATCTTGTGGTGCTAAATAACGTTTCCGCTTAAAAACAACGATCTGCATAACTTAGCACCGTTGCGCTTTCAGTAAATTCGGTTGATAGTGATACCCGACCACAGCTCTGCTGAATAACTACTGTCGTAAAGGGGTTGTCCATCTGTGTGTATCCACGTCGTGCCGTCCCTTGCTGTTCATCTACATAGTCACCCCGCTGCCCCACCTCTTCTCGCTACAGGTATCCTGGCCAAGAAGGCGGTGGAGCGCGGCCTGTCGGTCCAGCCTTGGATCAAGACGTCCCTGTCCCCCGGCTCCGGCGTCGTCTCCCACTACCTGGAGGACAGTGGTGTGCTACCGTTCCTACAGCAGCTCGGCTTTGATGTGGTCGGCTACGGGTGTATGACCTGTATCGGCAACAGCGGGCCGCTGCCCGAGCCCGTCAGCGAGGCCATCGAAAAGGTGAGGAGGGAAGAGGGACGAACTGGTGCGAGCGGCAGGGATGGGCACGGGTGGTAGAGGTGTGTCAAAAATATGGGATGGACACAGAAAATGCTGCGCTGCTAATTTCTCCCAACAGAAAACGGCGCGCCAATCCAGTCGAGGCTGAAGTTTATTTTCACCGTAGTCATAATGCATCTCACCTCTCAGTCTTAAATTCTAAACCGGTAACTTACGGTACCTTCTGGGTGATGGCCGAAGGAATGTAATATTGTGCCCTGCACGTGCAGTCTAAGATCATAACTGCCTTGAACAGGGTCTGTTTATTTTACCGGCGACTATGAGCGCAATCGGCTCAGCTCGTAGGGAATCATGTGACTTTAACCTGAACAGCTTTACTCACCCCTTCCCCCTTCCAACCCCAGGGTGACCTGGTGTGCTGCGGCGTGCTCTCCGGTAACCGCAACTTCGAGGGCCGCATCCACCCGCACTCGCGCGCCAACTACCTGGCCTCGCCGCCGCTAGTCATCGCCTACGCGCTGGCCGGCCGCGTCGACATCGACTTTGAGACGACGCCGCTCGGTGAGAACGGGGCGTCGTCGTACCGCTGGCGTGGACGGCATGGAAATAGAAAAAAATGTGAATGATGCTTGAAATAGTAGAAAGGTATTAGTTTTTCCTCTATGAGTGAAAGTAACTTGTGTTTTAGGGACGTTCGAATGCTATGCGATCATTCACTGTTAGAAAAGTACAACGGTTATAATTGTTGGAATAAATATGTCTTGTAGCTTTCCGAGTAGACCTAGCATATTTCGTCAAATACCTATGTCGTGAAGTAGTATATTGGTGTGAAGCATCCGATGCTATGCTCGATGCCGGCCAACTTTGTCCTTCACCTGCTCCCCTGTGTGTGTGTAGGCACCTCCGAGTCCGGAGATCCGGTGTACCTGCGCGACATCTGGCCGACACGAGAGGAGATCCAGGCGCTCGAGGCCAAGTCGGTGATCCCGGCCATGTTTAAACAGGTCTACTCCAAGATCACACAGGGTGAGTAGCGCTCCGTCACCACCCCAACTGGAGCTAAGTAACAGTCAGTGTTGTTGGGAGATGCGGTGCACGGTCAGTGTGCTGACATGCGGTGAAACCGGCCCCAATAACGCGTTATGATTGTGATGCAGTCTGTCAAAGTGTATACTCTCATTAATTGGCATTCATGTGACAATTACATGGGTACATATCTCTGATGAAAGCAGCTGTTGTCTTTCATCGTTCATCAGCTGTTTCTAGATCGGATTCTGAAATTGCGTGTATTCCTCATACTCATTGTTTCATCACTGCCAGGCAACGAGAACTGGAACTCGCTGGAGACGCCGGAGACCAAGCTGTACCCGTGGGACGACAACTCCACCTACATCAAGCTGCCGCCCTTCTTCCAGGGCATGACCAAGGTCCGTGTGTTTCACACATACTATTTTTCAATGAGAATGTATGGAAGAGAAGTGAGAGATGTGAGAACTCCTTCTAATTTAGTGTTATTCTACTGTTTGGATTAGGCGCCTTGTGCTGAATCTCCTTTCAAATACAGAATGTAATTCGGCTAGAATTTAGGCGAAAGCTCTTGCTGAGACATGTCTTTGATTATCCTGTTCCGTGCTGCTTGTCTCATCTTGCCGAGCTCAGACCTAACCCGTTCCTTACCACCCAATACCTGTCCATCACCGAATTCAGACAATGTACAGTCCACAGTTGCATAAGTAATGTGCGGTTTCAGTCCTGGGTATGTTCTGCTTCTGAAGCTTAGGAATGATTAGCCAGACCACAATGAAACTTTGAATGTAGCTAACCTGTATCGTTACCCTTGCAGCTGCAACCTTATCTATTGACGTCTTCTTTTCAATCGCTCCGCATTTAAAAATCGGCAGTCAAAGCCATCCGTTGAGATTGATAAAACCGGACATTACTTTAGCGGTGGGCTGTACGTACGATCATACTCTTATCGCACCCGTCAGGCCCACAGTTAAAGTCTCTAACCTTACGGATTCCAGCACAGACCATACCTGCTCCTCTACCCCGACTGTTACTGTCTGTGACCCGTCTGTCTGTAGGTACAGCAGTTGATGCCCTGACCCTGCCCCACCGTGACCTCTCCCACTGACCGGGACGTTTCTGCGCCCAGGAGCTGCCACCGCCAGTGGTGATTCAGGAGGCGCATGCGCTGCTGTTCCTCGGCGACTCTGTGACCACCGACCACATCTCACCGGCCGGCAGTATCGCCCGCAACAGCCCGGCAGCGCGCTACCTGGCCGCCAGGGGGTCAGTATTTCCCGCAATAGCCCGGCAGTATCGCCCGCAACAGCCCCGCAGTATTTCCCCAAACAGCCCGGCAGTATTTCCCGCAAAAGCCCGGCAGTATTTCCCCAAACAGCCCGGCAGTATTTCCCGCAAAAGCCCGGCAGTATTTCCCCAAACAGCCCGGCAGTATTTCCCGCGATAACCCGGCAGTATTTCCCGCAACAGTCCGGCGGCGCGCTACCTAGCCGCCAGGGGGTCAGTTTAGGGGCGCTTAGGGAGCGGCGGGACGAACGAACCGAGAAACTCTCAGTCATGGGTCCTTGTACCGCGAAGTTCAGTAAGCCATGCATATCAATGAATGCAGTGAGTAACTTGTTGAACCCCGTTGAGACCAGTTGTGTGAATGACGCGACCAGAATATCGGCCACTTATCTTAGTTGTCAATTCATGTGATGAATGTCCACGTATTCGCTGCTATCACTACTGAATATGTTGCTGGCCATAGCATAAATCTTCGAAAACTGGGATAGCGGTAGATCTCTCCCCACGATCGCTTCATGCGGTTCAAGATATCTCTTGTCCCTTCTCCGACCCTAACTCCCACTTCGCCACCTGCCCGCCAGGCTAACTCCGCGCGAGTTCAACTCGTACGGCTCCCGGCGCGGTAACGACGCCGTGATGGCTCGCGGCACGTTCGCTAACATCCGGCTGGTGAACCGACTGGTGGACGCGCCCGGGCCGCGCACCGTTCACGTGCCCTCCGGAGACACCATGGATGTGTACGACGCGGCCGACCGCTACCGCCAGGAGGGCCGGCCGCTCATCATTCTGGCAGGGAAGGACTACGGCTCGGGCAGCTCGCGAGACTGGGCTGCCAAGGGGCCGTTCCTCATGGTAAGTCGGTGGGGCGGGAAAGGGGACGGGAGCGGGTGGGTGAAGTTAAACATGGGATAGATACAAATTTTATTGTTGCAAAGTTTCTTCGAACAGTTGATGCATTTGTTTTATTGATTATATGGGTGGTGTTTTGATTTCATTTGTTGGCCGCTAGTGCCTGCACTGACATCATCTGTCGAGTAGGCTGGTTCCAAGGGTTCTTTAAATGACGGCTGTTTTGGGCTGTTTGATGGTCTCATGACTCACGCCGTTGACGACTTGTTTGTATTATCACCAGCCGTCCCCACACCTCCCCTGCTGACACACTGTGCTCTGTCTCTGTGCTCTGTGCTGTGCTCTGTGCTGTGCTCTGTGCTGTGCTCTGTCCTGTGCTCTGTGCTGTGATCTGTCCTGTGCTCTGTCCTGTGGTCTGTGCTGTGCTCTGTGCTGCCCTATGCCAACACACTGTCTCTGTTCCTTCACAGGGCGTGCGCGCCGTGATAGCCGAGACGTACGAGCGTATCCACCGTAGTAACCTGGTCGGTATGGGCATCGTGCCGCTGCAGTACCGCGCCGGCGAATCGGCCGACTCGCTGGGTCTGAGCGGCCGCGAGACGTTCACGGTGCAGCTGCCGCCTGCTGACCGGCTCACCCCCGGCATGGACGTACCCGTCACGGTGAGAGGGGAAGGGGGAGGCGCCGTGGGTGGGTAATCAATGTGTGCGGCGGGTGGTGTGGTTAGGCCCGCTGTTAGCGTTTTATTGATGGAGTCTGGGTGCATTCACGCTTTGTTATGTCATTGATCGTGAATGGTAGTTTTGCTGGCTGTCATTTTCACTTTTCTTCTTTGCGTTACTAGCATGATTTATTGGATACTTTTATGACGTCAGTGAAATTGCTACAACGTAGTTATAAATCGATAAGTTATTGAGGCTAACTCTCTTTTTTGTAAATGTATTCCTGGATGGAGTTGTAGCCGGTGGCGGTCTGGCTGGAGTTGAGTGTTGTCCTCCGAGTTCCCAATAAGCTGGGTGAATTCGTAGAGCTGCGATCCAAGGACGAGGCGGTACCTCACCCCTGACGCTCGTGTGTCCCCCCCCCCCCCCTGCAGACGGGAGACGGCAAGACGTTCCACGTGGTGCTGCGCTTCGACACCGAGGTGGAGCTCACCTACCACCGGCACGGCGGCATTCTCAACTACATGGTGCGCAAGATGCTCTGAGCGCCGCGTGACGTCATTGGCCCAAAATTTACCAACCGGGAGAGTTGGTGTGCTGAGAGACAAACGCCGCCCGGCGGCCCCGTGCCATCGGTTTCTGACTGACATGGTTACCGAATGGGACACTGCGAGTGTTATCGAATGCTGGGGAACTAGTTTGGATTAGAGGTGACGGTTCGGCGTGTGTATACTGTTGACGGGCGGTATCGGTTTGAACTGAAACTCTGTTCCTGATGGTTGATTTTTTGATGAAAGCGAATATTTGTGATTCAACTTTCCATATTTGAGGATTTTAGTCTATATTCTTTGGAATGTCATACTATAGGAGTAGATTAGGATGTCTGAAAGGTAGCATCATTTATCGATTGTTATTGCATGATATTACTGGGAAAGTGGTAATGCGTTTTTATATATTTTTGAAAAATGTGAGGTCACACCGTGGGTTTTGTATCTTCGAACAATAATTGTCCGAGCTGGGACAACCTTGGCGACTCAGGAGATTGAATTCTGCCTCAATACACGGCATCTGGCACTGCGCGGTAGAGCTTTGTTACCGGTGACTCGCGACAGTAACTCGAGGATTTGCGATTTCAACGCTTCATGCCTATTTGACTCTCGTACCGAATTGCTTTTATAGATATCGTCAGTGGATGCGTGGGCACAATGTCTGAAATAGACGTAGCCAGTTCAGGTAAACCTGACAGTGTTTTCTGGAATATACCGGCGACTATTTCTGTATGGGTGTCGGTCAGAGCTCGGAGTCTTCCAGGCTGTCATTGAATGGCATGCTGGTTGAATCGTTTTACCTTTTTTCATAGCGCCGGTCATGTCGCGTCAACGTCATTGCCCTGCGCTCGGTGGAAACCAGCGAAACCGAAAGTAGGAAATAGGAATGATGATCGTTTCCTAGTGAAACAACTGCGAAGTACTCTTCAATGTGATTTTCTGAGATAAATCAGCGTGACATGTAGAGACATTTGTTGTGGGATGGGGTCTGCTTTGCCGTCGATGGAAGCAACGGCTGACGCCTCAGTTGTTGTTGTAGTTGTTGTTGTGCCCCTCGGCCCCGTCATCGGGGCGTAGTCGTCCGACTCTGGTATGAGCGGAAGCCAGCGGCCAAGGCCGCCACCACGTCGTCCTGGCGTAGGTCGGTGGAGCGTCCGTGAATGTTGCCTAGTGCGTGGAGCGGACCCCGCACAGGCACGGGCAGCGCAGTAAGACGTGCTGCGGGGTGTCCGCCTCCTCAGTCCTCCCCGCACACCAGATACCGGGCGGCAGGGCAGGCGGTGTCCATGCAGCCGGGGCAGTCGGGGGTCGGCCGGTGGCCGATGCGGTGGAGGCCGATGTGGTGTTGACTGTTGATACGCTCCAGTGGCCGGCCCGTAGCTGATGGATATCCACCGCTGCCTCTCTGCTGTCAAGTCGCACCGGTGCAGGCAGGGTCCGATCCGGGAAGATAGAACGGTACCAGCCGCCGGGCCAGCTCTCCTGCCATGATCGGCGCGCAGACCTGGCGGCGGCGCGGGTGATGCCCTTGACATCCAGGGGGGCGTTGGTCTGCTCGAGTTCGGCGACCTCCTTCGCCAATATGTCGGCCCGCTTGGTGCCCGGCAGACCACAGCGGGCCGGGACCCACTGAAGGTGGATTCGGCGATCGCGTCTGGCCAGCTGCAGTAGGAGCCGCCAGATAGCGTCGCCTAAATGGCTCGTCTGCGCCGCCGGTCACGACTCCAGGGCAGGGTGATTATTTTGGCTGACGCCTGGCAGGATAACCGGAAATATTAGTACGTATTTCGTAATAAACAAACGTAAGAATCACGATTAATTCACATTTGTTTACTAGAAATTAGCTCAGCAAAAGAGGTGGTTGTGATTTAAAGGGACACTCCCACCTTAACATTAGTTTTGAGTTGAGATAGCCAAATTGGTGGCCATGGCCTGCAAATACCGGTTTGGGCACTCACAACATCGACAAATGCTTTAATTCGGAGATATGGAATTTCAAACTTGCAGTTTTCGGATTCTAAGGGGCTAGTGCATTGGTATGCCCCCTTAGAATTTGTGACGTCAGCGGAGATCTAACGATTTTTAAATCTTTTACTAAAACGTTTGGTAGCACGCGGTGGTATATGCTGCTTTGCGCGCAACAAATGCCGCACTTTCAAATAAAGTCGCTAGGAACAGCGGAGATCCCAAAAAGTAAACAAAAGTAAAAAGTCTAATATCTTGAAAACCGGTGAATATTTTTCGATGAAATTTGGTAGATATTCGTTTTCGCTCTTTCTGAACCGAGCGACATCACTTTCGTGCCAATTCATTAACTTTTTTGAAGGTGGGAGGGTCCCTTTAACCAATCCACAGTGGCCCTTTTTCAGAATTAGCACGCATTAATTCCCACATTACCTGAAAGTGGTGCAAGACATCACCACGTGATCAAGGACGTATTCCCTGCCAATGCAAAGACAAGAAAAGAAACGAACTGCCCAAGGAGATTCGGCCCAACAGCGACAGGCCGCTCGGCCCAAGATTTGGCGCACGTTCGCACGGCTCGCCCGCCGGCCCAGGCCGCTCCGAACGCCAGTGGCGGCGGAATAGGGGGTGCAGGGGGTGCAGCTGCACCCCCATCGAAAAACATGGGGGTGCAAACATATCTTTTTGCACCCCCAAAATCCGTACAAGGGGCCCGTCGCACCATCCAATACATTTTCTCCCGAAAACCAGGGATCGGGAAACGAACACTGATGTGGAATCATCCGGGATGTCCAATTATGGTCAGGAGCGCCCCATGCTAGTCTGGGGCCCCCACACCGGCTAGAAGTGTCCCGAGCCGCGCTTGGTGCTCCATGCGGCATCTGAGGGCCCGCACGACGGACTCAGAGGGCCCTTTTATGACGATCTCTGAGGGCTCCCACGACGACCTCTGTCCCCTGGGGTCCTACAACGGCCACTAAGGGCCCTCATGACGATCGCTAGGGTCCCACAGATACTCCAGGGCCCCAAGGAGACTCCAGGGGCCACGCTGGTCTCTGAGGGCCCTTATGACGGCCTCTGAGGGCCCTTACGATGATCTCTGAGGGCTCTCACGACGACCTATGTCGTCGACCTATGAAGATGACCTATGAGGACGACCAACTTCTGAGGACGACCTATGTCCCCTGGGGCCCTATAACGACCACGAAGGGCCCTCATGACGACCGCTGAGGGTTCCACAGGACTCCAGGGGCCCCGCTGGCCTCTGAGGACCTCTACGACGGTCTCTGAGGGCCCTCGTGACGGCCCTAGACCCAACTCAAGTCTGAGGGCCCATTTGGCTTCAGACGGCCCAGCGACGGCCTCTGAGGGCCCAGCACAACCAGGCTGCAGGGGCTATGCTGGCATCTGAGGGCCCTGCAACGGTCTATTGAGGGCCCTAACGATAGCCTCTAGCGGTCTTACCAAGGCCTCTGAGAGCCGTGCAAAGGTGTCTGAGGGCCCATGAAGACCCTCACTATGGCCAAGAACCCTCATGACGACCTCTGATGATCCTTCCGAAGGCTTCTAAGGGCCATCACAGCAACTTCTGAGGACCCAGGACGGTCCCTGAGGGGCTGAGGGCCCTGACGACGACCTCTCTGGGCCCTCATGATGGTCTCTAAGACCCAACGCAAGCTCCAAAGGCCCACGCTGGCGTCTGAGGGCCCCACGACGGCCTCTGAGGGCCTCGACGCAGGCAGGCTCCAGGGGCCATGCTGACCTCTGAGGGCCCTCTTGACGGCTTCTAGGGCTTAACGAAGGCTTCAAGGGCCAACGCTGGCCTCTGAAGAACCCTACGACGGTCTCGGAGGGTCTCAACTCAACGCAGGCAGGTGCCAGGAGACATGCTGGCCTCTGAGGGTCCCGTAGAGCTCAGATTCAGAGGACCCAACGACCTTTGTGGACCTTACGAAATACGAAGGTCTCCGAGAGCTCACGCAGGCTCCTGGAATTCCACACTGATTCTCAGGCCCAATGTCGGCTTGTTGAGGCACTTTATCTGCTCTTGGTGCCCCGTCGCCGGCCTCTGAGAGTCTCAATGTCGGAACTTATTGGGCCATGGGCCCTACACCGGCTTTTATGGCCCCTACATCGACTCTTGGGACTCATGACCCATGAAATGTGGGTCTAAGCGGCTTCTAAGAATCCCCATGCTGGTTCTGGTAGCCGCCAGCCGAATATTAGGACTCGCATGCCGAATATTGGACTCCTGGGATCTCTTGCATGCCCCAGGGGTCTACCTGCCTCTAAGACCCCACGCATACTTTTTGGGCTCAAACGCTTGCCCCTGAAGGCCCCACTGAGACCCCTTTCCTCTATTCAGTCCTCCATACCGGCTCTTAAGGATAAACATCGGCTCCTGTGGCCTCCATCCCGGCTTTGGAGGGCCTCCATACAGGCTTTTTTGGGGTCCGATGCCGGTTTCTGAGAGCCCTCAAAAGGCTTTCGAGCCTATACCTACTGCCTTCTGAAACCTTTCAGCAACTTTCAAGGGACTGACCCTGATCGGAGGGCTCATTCAGTCTGGGGAGTCATGTAAGTCTCTGGAGGAGTCTCTATGTGGTCGGTTTCCAAGGGGCTTCTAAACACGGTCTTCTTGGAACGGTCTCGTAGGGCCCTCAATGGTCCACTGCGGATCCAGAAAAGAGGTTTGAGACGCTGCGGGTGGTGGCTAGACTAAAAGATTAGCCGATAAAAAACTAGCTGATTGCTTCTTTATGCGTTCATTATTTGAGATAGGTAGGTGCACTGCAATTCCAAACCTTTTAGAGAACTTGTGTGGATGGGGATAGTTTTCCAAAATCTTCGTTTTTCATAAATCAATAATAATCACTCAAAAAAAAGTAAAGGGGGGCCCACAACTTCCAGAGGGGCCCCTTGAGAAAACTTTGCACCCCCATCCAAAATTACCTTCCGCCGCCACTGCCGAACGCAAGTGTGGCGTGCCCGCCAGCCGACCGCGCTGCACTGACCGCCAGGACGCCTCAGGGCGTCACGTGACCGCATCTGCAGCTGTTGCCAGCCACCGTTAATCGGCCCCGGCCGGGCAGCAACTAAGGTCAGCGCGACGCGAACAATACAAACACATAGGCGCTTTTGACGTTAGATCTTAAGCCGACCACGGGACTTGTGCGGCTTGGACATCAAACGCGACAAGAAATCGGACAGTTTTTCTTGAGCACAGCGTTATGCCTATATGACATTTCAATAAGCACATCTTATGGCAAAAGTCAAGCCACATTTAGGCGCCCACCAGGTGACACCAGCTTCGAGCCAGGTCAATGAGCTTAGTCGTATCGAATAGGAGCCACAGCCGCTCGCGGACTGAACTGGCTCACGTTATTCACCGTAGAAGCAAAATGGCGCAAAATGGCGCGATGCCCTTTGGTGGACATGGTCAGAAGAGATCGGCGATTCGAACGATGTATAATACGATATGTCCCAGAGTGTGTTACTTAACATAAAGCTTCATATGTATGCCGCCATCTCCAGTTAATAATTGTCCTGTTATTGTGTCCACAATATTCGGCAAAAGTGGTCTATTTAAGTTTATACAATGAAAATTGTGGTTTCTAGGGCTTCTACGTAAACTCAGCTTCACAGCCATGCCACTAATTTTTAATATTTTCTCACCGAAAGCCTTACAAATTGATGTTCATCTCACCCTACTTTTTAGGGTCCGCCGGTGGTGTCCGCGCGCCTCTCGACAAACTTCGATTTTGCGGTCAGTTTTACCAAAGATAATTATTTTTTAGGAGGTAAAAATGGCACCATCGGATAGTTTGGAATGTTTTGCACACGATTAGACTGCTTGTTACTCAAAAGAAGAAAAAAATATTTTGAATTTATGCGTGCTAATTCTGAAAAAGGGCCACTGTGCAATCGAACAACTACGCTCTGACGTGCGTTCATTGGTTGATATCTGTGACGTCATTAGTTCACAGAAGTGTTTTACGGAAATCCTCACCACTTGTTCTCAAATCCTTGTTCTCACGAAATGAATGGGCGTGTTTTGTTTTGAAATGAACTGGAACGGCGCTTTTCTCGAAGTTCAAGTTGGCGGTGCGCGACACCTGCGAACGATTTTCAGGAAATAGGCGTGTCTCTAGCTTTCAAGTTGCTTCATATTCAAGTGTTTGAGTATTTTCAATCAAATAATATTTATTTTTCCCAGCTAGGTCAAAAAGTAAGTCGAGGTTGGATTTTGGAACTATTGCATTGCTATAGGTGACAATCAGTTTGATCTATCATTGAATATCAATCAAAACGTCATTTTTTATTGATGGATTCTAACTAAGAATTGTTAAAAATTAAATATGGTTTTTCATTTCAGTTTCTTCGGTCTATCATAATCATATCCTAGGTAGCATGGTGCCTGCCTATGTTATGTGACCGAGACCTTTTGCGGTAATCTCTCCTTACTCACATTATTCAGAGGGCTTTTCACGGGCCCTGTGTGCGGTCGGACCATATACAGCCTCCGAGCTCCACCCACTGCACCCCTACGACAGCCTTTCGTCACTGCACACAGCGACCGCTGTGGCCGGTTGGGCTCGGGACTGGCCACAGCAGACTCTCCACCGCACACAGCCATGACTTCATAACTGCCTACCCATCCCCTACCCCCATGCCTGCTGCACACACCGCACATACCACACTCAGCAGTTTGCGGTGTCCGTAAACACCCCTCAGATTTCAGACCCCTCTGCACCTAAGGGGATGAGTTTTTGTTGATCTTCATATTTATCAAATCTGTGCAGTACATTACATGTGTTGCAATTGCTGCATGTCTGACTTCCCCTCTGAATGTGATCAGTCATCTCCATTGGCCATTCCCCAGACTGCAAAGCATGGCAGGGATCAACAAGCCGCAGCTGATTTTAGGATTGCTGTGATTTAAATCCAGCAGGTACATTTCAACATGCATTCACTCAATCTCATTGATTATATGGCATATCAATATGCCCTCAGCCCTATGATTCATTGGTTCTATGGCCTGCACTGGGTAGCCACAAGCCTGTAAGAACCAGGCTCAAAATTTACACCAGGCTGCTCTGAGCAAGGGTTATAAAATTACTTTAAAATTTTGAAGACCCTTTTGTTCCTGGTGAGAAAAAAAAACTTCAAATAATGTAAATATTCCCTGGTTGACCGTACATAAGTGTATCATGTATGCCATTACGTTTGACTAGGCTGCACCATCAGGGTGATACAACGCAGTGCTGGCTTAGGCCCCACCACTCAAAATCTGCACTGCACCATGGGAAATGCAGATCATTGCCAAGTTTTTTGTATACCTTGATGTGGACTACAGGGACCAGCGATGGGTCCATTTGAACATTTATGAAGTAGTTTTGATGCCTTTGTATCATGTTACAAAGCTGTGTGTGTAGTTGACACCTTTTATGATAACCTGGTTCTACGTCTTCTGGTTGACTTGACCCGACCTGGCCTAAATGCATTAAGACATCATCTTTGATCAAAACCATCATGAAATTTGTGATCAGCAGCCCGAAAACAATCTTACCTTATGAGGTTCTAATGTGTCCCAAATCCGATTTTCCCGACTCTTGCGTCATTCACCTGACCTGGAAGGTCAGTCAATGACCTATGACCTTAAAATCGGGTATCATCGGCCTCCTCTCGTCACGGCCAACATGCTGTTTTTTTTCCGCGAAGCTGTAGCTCATCAGGGGCCCAACGGCAGGGCCGAAACCGTTCCGTGACACGCTAGACGCTGGAAGACACCGCCCACAGGCCAGGGTTAATTTTGGTATCGTATATTCAGGGGCCGCTACTAAGCTTCCTGTGACTATTAACTTTGTATCCTGACTGGGGTGAGCATCAAAAACATTACCGCGGCCCTGAGCGGCCAGCAGGTCTCGCGATTAAACCCGGAGAACAGGAGGGTTTCCCCTTCTGTGTGTGCTCCCACCAGCGCACGCTGCTGACTGCAGACGTAGCTATTAATCCATCCCTCGCCAGGGAGCTGATCTGCTGTTTCATCTTTGTGTGCTCTCTCGCAGGTCCAGTCGCCATGGCCGTGAATGTGTACGCCACCGGTCAGACCACTGACAACATGAGTCGACACGACATGCTGGCCTGGGTCAACAACTGCCTGGAGGCCAACTTCGGCAAGATTGAGGAACTCTGCACGGGCGCTGCCTACTGCCAGTTCATGGACATGATGTTCCCAGGTGAGACAGTGGCAGAGGAGGTCGGTTTTGCAGTGACCATCGGCACTTAACTGTAAATTGTGTAGGTCACAATTGTCTTTGGAAGTAAGCTGACATGTACTTGAGATGTAGCGGATACGTTTTCTGCTGAACTTCGAGCTACCTTCTGACCACGCATCAGACTGATTGGGGCTGCTGAGAAACTAGCTCGCAAGACGCTAACATGGAATCCGCACCCCCAGATCACTGCAGTGGTTATTTACAATACACAGGGAACATTTACCATGCGCTAAATATTTCGCGATTCAATTCAGTTTGAATATACATTTGAATCAGGCTACAGTGTTGTCGACGTGGCCCCAGAAACGTCCATTGTTCCCTTGTATGGAAAGCAAACACTTGGTTACCATGCTGAATCATCGTCCTTCAACTGGGTGACCTCTCACATCTGTGGAACTCGGTTCTGACCTTTGATTCACCAGCAGTCATCTCGCAGGCACCGGTGTTCTGGATTGTCCCACGATTATTTTTACAATGCTTTGTTGCTGGGTGGAGTCAGATTGCATCGCTGTCTGTTTCCTGGAATGAACTGTGGCTACTTGCATCATGCTGCTTTTTTAGTCACATATCGACTGTTTCGTACTGAGCTCGTAGTTTTCGTTTATTACAATCGAGTATACTCGATGTAAATTGTAAACGTCACAGACGTGACCAATGCGACCTCTAGCTACCTATCTTTCTGCATCGACTTACGATACAGCGAGTGTCATACGAACACGCTGCTTCATGCAACGCTTTATGTTTCAGGATCCGTCTTGATGAAGAAGGTTAAATTCCAAACAAATCTCGAGCACGAGTACATCCAAAACTTCAAAACTCTGCAGGCCTCCTTCAAGAAGATGAGTGTGGACAAGGTGAGTGAGCGGGCCGCGGCTGCTTGCCGCGCTGTGCCGCAGAGTTGCCGTGTGTTTTGCCGCCCGCCCCTCGGAGTTGTATATAATCGCACGCCGTGCTCTGTACTGCGATGCTGCGAGCCGCTGCGCCTCGCCTGCCTGTTGTGTTGCGCGGCTTGGCGCTGCGCTGGGCTGGCTGGGCGGATTGCCTCCCCAGGCTCTGTCGGCATGCCCGGCAGAGCTGGCCAGCCGGGACGAAAACGGGGTGGGGCTGAGTATAACAGGCGGGACACTGTCACGAAACAGCCCCGTGTGGTAAGTAGACCCCCTTAGTGGCAGGGTTTCTGCTTGCTGCAAATCAGTATTGTCCATGCTTGCAATGCCACCATAAATACTATATGTTGCATCAAACCTTACCTTGCTTTTAATTTCCATTTGGAATAGGTATTATGTATGTGATCCAGGGCTGCGGAGTCGATGGATTTTCGGCGACTCCGACTCCGACTCCGACTCCGGCTTTCAAAAACCAGCTCCGACTCCGACTCCGACTCCGGGCAGAATTGTCGACTCCTACCGACTCCAACTCCCGACTCCGACTCCGCAGACCTAGCAGGGCTGCGGAGTCGACAGATTTTCGGTGACTCCGACTCCGACTCCGGCTCGGGTTTCTAAAATCCACTCCGACTCCGACTCCGACTCCGGTCACAACTGTCGACTCCGACCGACTCCGACTCCGACTCCGACTCCGCAGCCCTGAGTGATCTCTCACCGAAAGTTTTGGTGATAGGCGATCAAACCAAGTGATTCGAAAGAAGTTAAAGGATGTCTCTTACCATATCTTGAAAGTAGTGCATTGCTGAACAAAAGTTTTACGCGCTGTACCTAACTTTGCGTATGAAGCTGTTCACATAATGAGCAATAATGGCTGGTAGCGCGCCTGAAGTTTGCTCTAATTTAACGCACATCTTTTGGTCCCGATGCCAGATACCTCTCGGCTGGTCTTCAACTAGACCATTCGATCAGCGTAATATTTTGATTGCGACGGTGGCCTTCGTTAGTAAGTACGGCCAATATTGACGGCCGGTTAGGTGACGCTTACTGTCCAGTCACTCCCCAAAGCCCGACATCCTCAGACAAGGCCACATTTCGCGCGGCGTGCCGTCCTCTCCTCTCACACTGTGAGGCGATGGGGTGTCCCTGATGGGGCGTCAGACACTCCCGTCTCCACCTCCCACCCTTTGTCGCACCCCCCCCCCCCCCCCCGTCTTGACCTCGATGGTCGTCTGTCAGTGCGCCACTCGGAGTCTGCAGTGCCGACCTCTCACCCCTGGTATTGGCCACAGCGGCGCGGCCCGTGTGCAGTGCGAGAGTCCGACCAGCTACGGCAGGGGAAGGGGTGGGTAGGTGGGTGTTGAGTACTGGGAGATTACAAAGCTACCAATAGCGGAGAGGTGACGGGGTTTTCGTCAAGTGGTTTGTCAGGCTTATGAGTTTTGATGCTAAAGGGAATAAACGTTCTTGAATGCAGTTATGAAATATGACACATTTGTTCAGGTGGCTCACGCATCCGTCGCGTTTGGACAATTGTTGTATCGCCGCTACGCCGGTCCCGTAGCTCAGTTGGTAGAGCGTTGGACTCCGCGTGGTGAGAGCACGCGTTCCCGGTTATAACAGTCCGGGTTCGAAGCGCGACGGGCGCTTGACATTTATGGGCCTCCTGACAGGTATGGTTGCGGTTGGTGGCAGGCCGTAGCCAGGCGAAGTCAGTGAGGGGACCGGCCGTGCGCGGCTATGTGCGCACGTTAAACTTTGGACTCTAAATTCTGCCATAGTACCGGAATTGCGCGACCGGAGGGTAGAGGGCAGGGTCACCGCAACAAGCTTCGCTTAGCGGTGGCTTTGTCCTTGTGAATCCTTCCTATCAAAAGGTTCGGACTAAATTTATAAAAAAAAAAATCAATTTCAGTCACGATTCGCTTGCGCACCGCACCCTTTACGTTGTATTTGACGGGGACCTAGCGTACATTTTAATGACTCGGTTTTATCTTATCTTGCACCCGGCAAGGGTTGTAGTTATAGAGTGGATTATGGGGCTGTGGGGTTCAATCGTTTATATTTGTTAGCCTTCAGTTATTACAATACTTCTGCAGTAGTAAATCGAAGTGTTTCACTGAACACGTTTGCATAATGCATTACGTTACGGGCTCGTTTTATATGGGGGACATTCCTTATTTCTCCCGTAGGCGCTGATTTAGTCAGTTCGTCGTAGCATTATTTGGTTCCGCCGTGAGCTCTGGTCGACATCCTCAGCGCCCTGGTCCCCTATTACAGGTCATCCCCGTTGACAAGCTGATCAAGGGCAAGTTCCAAGACAACTTTGAGTTCCTGCAGTGGTTCAAACGCTTCTTTGACTCCAACTACGACGGCAGCGAGTACCAGGCGCTGGAGGCGCGCGGCGGCCTGCCGCTGGGCGGCGGCGGCGGCGGCGGCGGCGGCGGCGCGCCACGGCGCAGTCAGATGGCGCGGCCGGCGGCGCGCGCCCCTCACAGACCCGGTAACCGGACCGGCGCCCCCGCGTGCCGCACGCTAACGTGCATGTCGGGACCGGGCGCGCCGCGCGCGCGCGCTCGCTGCATGCTGGGCACTGCCGGCACGCGCACTCAGTAGCCAGACATCACTGACACCCTGACACCGCTCTGTCCCCGCTCACGCACTCTCTCACCCCGCTGACCCTGTTCGCGATAGGTGGTGAGCATCAAACAGCTGGTGCGGGGCAAGTTCCAAGACAACTTTGAGTTTTGCCAGTGGTTCCATCGGTTCTTCGAAGCCAACGGGGGCGCACAGGCGGCAGCCGAGTACGACGCGCTGTCGGCGAGGGGCGGCTCTGTGATGGGTCGCCTGTGGAGCCAGCAGCGAGCCAACGTAGCCCGAACCGGCTCCTCGAGATCCACCGGCTCAGCGTCCGGTCAGAAACGTAGACAAACTTTGGGATGTAGTCCGGCAGAGGTAGTCGGTCGGCCGACGTTATCTCTGCGGCTGATAGAGAGGGAAGAGGGCGTCAGAGAGCCACTGGTGAAGTTGGGACGGCGCATAGCCGGCATAGTAGTGTGCCGACAAATAATTGTTCTCGGTATATCTGAGTTTGCTAGCTGACGTTATTTTAGTGGTGCTTTGGTGGAGGGCGTTCTCTACCTGTAGGCCTCACGGCCCACGGGCTTGTGATAGCTGTCTCAACAATCCGCGAGGCTTTAAGTCGCACTGCCTTAGGAGAGAGAGAGAGAGAGAGAGAGAGAGAGAGAGAGAGAGAGAGAGAGAGAGAGAGAGAGAGAGAGAGAGAGAGAGAGAGAGAGAGAGAGAGAGAGAGAGAGAGAGAGAGAGAGAGAGAGAGAGAGAGAGAGAGAGAGAGAGAGAGAGAGAGAGAGAGAGAGAGAGAGAGAGAGAGAGAGAGAGAGAGAGAGAGAGAGAGAGAGAGAGAGAGAGAGAGAGAGAGAGAGAGAGAGAGAGAGAGAGAGAGAGAGAGAGAGAGAGAGAGAGAGAGAGAGAGAGAGAGAGAGAGAGAGAGAGAGAGAGAGAGAGAGAGAGAGAGAGAGAGAGAGAGAGAGAGAGAGAGAGAGAGAGAGAGAGAGAGAGAGAGAGAGAGAGAGAGAGAGAGAGAGAGAGAGAGAGAGAGAGAGAGAGAGAGAGAGAGAGAGAGAGAGAGAGAGAGAGAGAGAGAGAGAGAGAGAGAGAGAGAGAGAGAGAGAGAGAGAGAGAGAGAGAGAGAGAGAGAGAGAGAGAGAGAGAGAGAGAGAGAGAGAGAGAGAGAGAGAGAGAGAGAGAGACTGAGATGCTCTCGTTGTTTCGCTCATTTAGGGAGCGGCCTTGCCGTGAGAAGTTGACTTTCCGGCTCATCAATATATTGGTTTTGATAGCAGGAGCTCCCGTGGTCAGCGGTGAGTGAATTTACACCACGGTGCATGCATTCGCCATGGGGTAGAAGCAGGCTAGTCAGCGGTCACACGAAACGAGGCCCTGGCACGCAATGCCAGGGCCTCGTTTCATATACGTCGGTGTAACTAATACCGCTCTTCAGCTTTATGAAACGGATTCTGCTTGAAATGCGACAAGTCTGGCGTAAATGGCGTAGAGTTGTCCATAGATCATCATATGAGCTTACCCCCTGACTCATCTATCAGCGTCTCTCGTTCTCGATAAGCCCTTTTAGCGCGCCATTTCATGTAGCGCTAACTGCTTTTAACTAATGCTGCTGGGAAGGGTGAGGGACTTTGACAACCAGTCCTATAGCTGGGTCTGCCGGCTAGTGCTGTACACTGCGCTTCGTACGCTGTCCTGTCCTGTCGCTGCCCTGTCCGCCACCCGCCTCTTACCGACTGCCGCCGGGCCTAACTACCAACGCATTCTGCGGAGGCTTTCTCATATTCCTACGCTTCTTCTTTGGCACATGGCACAAGTTGAATTAATTAATTGATGATGGAATGGTGTGTTTGTGCTGGGCGTCTTGCAAGTTGTTCTGTATTTCAAAACGTTGATTAGTGGCTCCTCAATATGTTCACTTCTTGTGTATAAATGTGTTCAACCGTTTATCAGTGTTCATCTAGGTATGGGGTCTCAGTATCTTTGGGCAATATGCATTCTGTTTTTGGCGTTTGCAGTCAGGTTGTCAGTGACTCGGGTGGCATATTTGAAATGTGTTATTCGTAGTTAATTCCTTGTATTTTTCTTTTTAGTTTTGGTAAGGTACCTTGGTATTGGCCGTTCTCTCAACATGTTTATAGATTTGGAGCTAATATGCATTATGCATGCTTGTTCTTCTTGCAATCACATTTTGTAGACACTGCCAGGTAGTATATTTGCATATGTTTTGTGTGCACGTGCTGATGCGTGTTTGCCCAGCACCAATTAGCCGCATTGTGTTCTGGATAAAAACCATCGAAATGGATTTTACACCATTGTGGCCATTACCTAAAATGAATTAAATTAAAATTTGGTCCTTCACATTCGCTCTGTTTGTTTCTATTTTCCATACCTAGTCACCATACCTACAGCTACCAAGCGCTGCAGTGCTTGCGTGGCAAGTCAGACCCGCTGCCTGAATTTGATGCCTGTCTCGCGTGCCGTCTCGCCCTCTCCCTGTCTGTGACCGATTGTCGTTCCGCAGCAGCGGCCCCGGCGGCCCGGTCGGCGCCGGCTGCTCGACCTGCAGCGCCTCGCGCGGCCCCTGCCGCCAGGTCAGCCGCCGGTGACAGCCGACAGGCGGAGGTGGGTGACGCTAGAGGGTTGGGGTGACGCTAGAGGGACGGAGAGGTACTGGTACTGGGCCGGGATAGCGGAGCTAGGGATAGGAGGATAGGTATAATCAGGGCAATACTTACAACAGGTTTGGTGAGTCTCTATTGGCGGATGCGGCGTGTGGGCGATGCCTTCAGGCCCTCCAAGATGCGGTTTTCGCGTTTGTGTTTAAAACAGGGCGTTTTTTGCGTAAGGCGGATGTCTCTTTACGAATTACACAAAGTTGTCTAGGAGCTTGAAGAATGCAGTATTGTGCAGGTTATTATTAACGACTGTTTGAGTTTGCCCTTTTCCGTTTTATCCATTTGTGTCTGGTACTTGTCCCGGGGGTAACGGGCTTTCGAGGTCTTTAACCTCTCTGGCAGCTCAGCAATTTTGCATTGTTTCCAGGTGGACGAGCTGACAACACAAGTCCAGACGATGCAACTGACCTTGGAGGACTTGGAAAAGGAGCGAGACTTTTACTTCGGCAAACTGAGGGACATTGAAGTCATCTGCCAAGAGGAAGAAGGCACCAACAGCGACCTCATCCAGAGGATCCTCGCCATATTGTACGCCACAGCGGTACGTACCCGGGCGAATGATTCTCCGGCATTTATGACGCAAGGGAGCCGAGGCAGTTACCTGACAAACTATCAGCTGAAATGACGCTTGAAAACTGAAATTGTCTCAAATTTAGGGTAGGATTAATACAGTTCACAATGTGTTCGCGTCGTTGGTGGCGAATTCCCGCTAGGAGGATCTCGAAACTTAGCGCGTTTAACTCTGTAGTTCCACATTCAGGACCGTTTGGTGATCAGTGTGTGGTGCAGTTACTAAGAGCCTTTCCACACCTGTCGTGTTGTGTGTTCTATCCACAGTGCGGTTTCCCCGGGACGTTTTTTAAGGCCCGTATTATACCCTCCCCAGGACGGTTTCGCCGTGCCAGACGACGAGGAGGAGGTCCCGCCACCTCCAGGCGACGACGAATACTAGTCGACCGCCGACCGCCGCTGCATTCCAAAGGGCCGGCTCAGCATGAGAGCTCAGCTCAACCGGACTGCCCGATAGCTCTATCCGACTGAGGAGCGTGTTCAGCTCTGCGCTCTGCCCGGAGACGTCACTCCATGCTGCCCCGCAGAGCTCCGATCTGAGCCGGCCGGCCGTCTCGCGCTCGGCGCCATTCCAGTGTGGGCCGCCCGGTGCGGCCGTCCGCCGTCCGCCTGCCTCAGCGGCTAACCCGCTAACACCGCTCACAGACAGTGGCCCGGCCCAGCCGCCGCCGCCGCCCAGAGGACGATATTACCGCGGTCACCTGCCGTTACCGCCCGTGTGCCGTGTGTGTTTGTGGTTGTGAGGTTGCGCCCGTCGCCGAGCCCGACCGGGCCGGCCGACGGGCGCCATGTTGTGTCGGCCACCGTTTTACTGGCGGCGCTTTAAGCCTTCTAATTTAATTATCGAAATATATAATTACATTGTACAGAGACGTCTTTTTCATATCCATTTTGTTCTAAAGAAGACAATTCATGGAAAGAAATTAAGTTCTTATTTTTTCCAAACTGCACAATCGGCATCCTGCATTTGGGATTCGCTTTAAAGATATTTATCTTGAAAAGTTGGAGTTAAACCTAACTTCGTAATAACTTCATCCACAAGTATTGGAAAGGATGCTTCCTATGTTCCATTCTTTAGTCTTCAACCTAATCGTTTTTAGATAGAGTGTCCACTGTCCATTTTCCGGAAACATTTCCTACGCCGACGCGTCCACCAGTTTACACTAGAAATTCGTCACCTTTTCCTCGTTAACAGACTAGCTCGCGTGCCCTTCCATCGCATGATAATTTCAATAGATGTGGGCACGGGGCGTGATTTAGTATTGTGCATTACTGCTAATAACCCACTTCATGGCGGAAATATAGCATGCAATCTGGGTACTTTCATCTATCTCCATCCGCGCCGCCACCTACCTACCTTCGGGAGCAGCCCCGCCCCGCCCCGTTCCACCCTCGCTGCCGTGTCGTGGGGTGTCGCCGCTCTCTGAGAGTGTCCGTCCCGGATGGCTGGCTTCGCGTTGTTTCTATATACTCTGGCTCCACCGGTAGCTACTCTACAAAGTACCTGGCTGCTGAGATACGGCCGGATCCGGATACCTAGATCTTGTGTGGGGAATTGGCGATTCGACTGATGCTTGGGCCTGTCTCTATGCTATGCTATTGTATCACTGTTTTATTTGAGCGTGGTGCTTTCCCCGGAACTGAAAAGCACGTTTTATCCATGGTCGCGCGCGCACGTTAGCTTGGCCGACTCGATAGCGGTTTGATGTGTTTGTTCATGACACCTGCGTATCAGATGTGTTTACAAAGCAGCGCACGCCGGGTCCTAAAGCTGTAATTGTTGTGTCACAAAACCAGGCATTTCCGAGCTACAGCAGCGCATACCGAAACGATGACAGCATTGTCTTATACGCGGATGCCGTTTTCATTGCTGAAAGTCGCGTCGAATGAAAGGAGAAAGTGGACGACAGCTTTCCTTTGTTGTGACAGAGGGAACGGTGGATGATTTCCGAGTGGACCATTCGACGAGCCTCAGACAGTCTCCTTCCCTACTTGACTTGTTCTAGGTGGTCATCTCTGTGCGCATCTTGTGCACACCTAGCTATGCTCATTGATTGTTCAGTGCAGCGTAAACACATACCTTTTCGTCACTGTTCTACTGTAAACATGTTTATTTACAAATTACGCACCATGCAAAACATCCCTCATGCATAACTGACCGGGACTGAGCACCTCAGCTGTAGCTATCGAGTCAAGTAGTCCGACATCACTTTTTACGCTCCTTGCATTTTTGCGCTAACCAGTAACCGAACAAGATATAGTATACACATGAAAGACAAAACACACTCCCTGAAGGTATGAAAGGTACTCCGGTTTGATGCGTCTCATAAGCGCCCATTTATGTTCCGCCGGTGTTGACGGTTATCTGATAACTGCATCCGCCGACAAGAGTCAGCAGGTTTTGCGAAATGCTTAATACCTTAGGAGCCTTCCTCATCCATGACCTGGAGCTCACCATAGTGTAGGCAAAATTATCCAGAGTAGTGAGATGATGACCTCCTTGGCTCGTACTTTCCTCCACCGCCACTGGAGCTTGGGATGCTTCCGTAACTGGAGCCTCCGCCTCCTCCACTGCTGTAGCCGCCGCCGCCTCCGCTTCCCTTGCTGGGAGCTCCGTAACCTGATGAGACGCTGGGAGCTCCGTAACCTGAAGAGACGCTGGGGCCGCCGCCATATCCACCGCCGCCTCCGCTTCCTTTGCTGGGAGCTCCGTAACCTGAAGAGACGCTGGGAGCTCCATAGCCTGAAGAGACGCTAGAGCCACCACCATATCCACCGCCGCCTCCGCTTCCCTTACTGGGAGCTCCGTAGCCTGAAGAGACGCTGGGAGCTCCGTAACCCGAAGAGACGCTAGAGCCTCCGCCATATCCACCGCCGCCTCCGCTTCCCTTGCTGGGAGCTCCATAGCCTGAAGAGACGCTGGAGCCACCGCCATATCCACCGCCGCCTCCGCTTCCCTTGCTGGGAGCTCCGTAACCTGAAGAGACGCTGGGAGCTCCGTAGCCTGAAGAGACGCTGGAGCCACCACCATATCCACCGCCGCCTCCGCTTCCCTTGCTGGGAGCTCCGTAACCCGAAGAGACGCTGGAGCCACCACCATATCCACCGCCGCCTCCGCTTCCTCCACTGCTGTATCCACCGCCGCCTCCGCTTCCCTTGCTGGGAGCTCCGTAACCTGAAGAGACGCTGGAGCCACCACCATATCCACCGCCGCCTCCGCCTCCTCCACTGCTGTATCCACCGCCGCCTCCGCTTCCCTTGCTGGGAGCTCCGTAACCTGAAGAGACGCTGGGAGCTCCGTAACCCGAAGAGACGCTGGAGCCACCACCATATCCACCGCCGCCTCCGCTTCCCTTGCTGGGAGCTCCATAGCCTGAAGAGACGCTGGAGCCACCGCCATATCCACCGCCGCCTCCGCTTCCCTTGCTGGGAGCTCCGTAACCTGAAGAGACGCTGGGAGCTCCGTAGCCTGAAGAGACGCTGGAGCCACCACCATATCCACCGCCGCCTCCGCTTCCCTTGCTGGGAGCTCCGTAACCCGAAGAGACGCTGGAGCCACCACCATATCCACCGCCGCCTCCGCTTCCTCCACTGCTGTATCCGCCGCCGCCTCCGCTTCCCTTGCTGGGAGCTCCGTAACCTGAAGAGACGCTGGGAGCTCCGTAACCCGAAGAGACGCTGGAGCCACCACCATATCCACCGCCGCCTCCGCTTCCCTTGCTGGGAGCTCCATAGCCTGAAGAGACGCTGGAGCCACCGCCATATCCACCGCCGCCTCCGCTTCCCTTGCTGGGAGCTCCGTACCCTGAAGAGACGCTGGAGCCACCACTATATCCACCGCCGCCTCCGCTTCCTTTGCTGGGGGCTCCGTAGCCTGAAGAGACGCTGGGAGCTCCGTAGCCTGAAGAGACGCTGGAGCCACCACCATATCCACCGCCGCCTCCGCTTCCCTTGCTGGGAGCTCCGTAACCCGAAGAGACGCTGGAGCCACCACCATATCCACCGCCGCCTCCGCTTCCCTTGCTGGGAGCTCCGTAACCTGAAGAGACGCTGGGAGCTCCGTAACCCGAAGAGACGCTGGAGCCACCACCATATCCACCGCCGCCTCCGCTTCCCTTGCTGGGAGCTCCATAGCCTGAAGAGACGCTGGAGCCACCGCCATATCCACCGCCGCCTCCGCTTCCCTTGCTGGGAGCTCCGTAACCTGAAGAGACGCTGGGAGCTCCGTAACCCGAAGAGACGCTGGAGCCACCACCATATCCACCGCCGCCTCCGCTTCCCTTGCTGGGAGCTCCATAGCCTGAAGAGACGCTGGAGCCACCGCCATATCCACCGCCGCCTCCGCTTCCCTTGCTGGGAGCTCCGTAACCTGAAGAGACGCTGGGAGCTCCGTAGCCTGAAGAGACGCTGGAGCCACCACCATATCCACCGCCGCCTCCGCTTCCCTTGCTGGGAGCTCCGTAACCCGAAGAGACGCTGGAGCCACCACCATATCCACCGCCGCCTCCGCCGCCTCCACTGCTGTATCCACCGCCGCCTCCTCCGCCATGTCCTCCACCTCCGGAGAATCCTCCTCCACCATGTCCTCCGCCTCCGGAGAATCCTCCTCCGCCATGTCCTCCGCCTCCGGAGAACCCTCCTCCGCCATGTCCTCCTCCGTCGGCCAGGCAAAGGCCGGCCAGGAGGGCCACCGTGCACACCTGAGAAGGAGCACGGCGTTGTAAGAGGATGCTTTTGGTGGTGCTTTGAGGGCTATTAGGTATGGCGGAGTTATTTGGATTTGGGGAAAATGTACGCTTTATTTAGAAGTAAAGATGCAGTAAGATCCCTGGTACTGAATGAAAACACATTATTGATTAGTTCTCAGTGCTGGATTTGCCGTTACGTTGACGTAGCGGAAATAGAGCCAGGCTAGATGATAAAGTATCAATGGGAGCCTGGCGCGAAATGTTTTTGCGGTGCCGGCTCACCTGTCTGAAGGCCATGCTGGAGCTGCTTTGGACGGCTGTTTGGGCCGCTGAGTGCAGCTGTGCCGCCACCGACCGCGGGCCGCCGTTATATAGTGCCGGCCCAGAGAGACGGTCACGGCTGGGGAGAGCCACTGCCACGCCACGCCCCCTCTCCCCCACGCGGCTCTTCGACGCCAAACGTGACCCAGTCACCACTTGCTGTGTTGTGCACTCCGGGCTGCTCAAGGCCGGTTATCAGTATGGAAGCTATCAGCAGAGACCGTTCACGCAGAAACTCGCGTCAATTGTGCTGTTCGTTGCCTCCATGTGCCTAGGGGCTTTGTATGGATTCTCATCTCAATACTTATCTTTGTCCTGTAGCTTGGGTCTTTTTTATGTCTCTTTCTCGGACTGGCGGTCGCAGCCGCTAGCAAAAGGGGGGGGGGGCCAAAGTGACACTCGCGGGACATAACATTTATCCGTCACCGGGAGGGGGGGGGGGTGATCGGCTAATTTTTACGTCCACGAGGTGCCGCGCAGTTGGCATTACTTATGCTTCATCCATCTGATTCTTGCGTGAAATCTTTAAAGGGACCCTCCCACCTTAACATTAGATTTGAGTTGAGATAGCCAAAATGGGGTCCCTGGCTCACAATTACCGGTTTCGGCACTCACAACATCGAGAAATGCCTTAAATCGGAAATATTGAATTTCAAAATTGCAGCATTTTGATTCAGAGGGGCTAATGCATAGGTATACCCCTCTGAATGTGTGACGTCATCGCAGATATCTAACGATTTTTAAATGTTTGACTAAAACGTTTTGTAGCACGCGGTGGTATATGCTGCTTTGCGCGCAACAAATGCCGCACTTTCAAATAAAGTCGGTAGGAACAGCGGAGATCCCAAAAAAGTAAACAAAAGTTAAAGTCTAATGTCTTGAAAACCGGTGAATATTTTTCGATGAAATTTGGTAGATATTCGTTTTTGCTCTTTCTGAACCGAGCGACATCACTTTCATGCCAATTCATTAACTTTTTTGAAGGCGGGAGGGTCCCTTTAAGCTCAATTTAAGGCAAAATCACCAGTTCCATTTCCCGTCCCACGGTGCTTCCACCGGTCGGCCCACTGCACCATGACGACGGATCGGTGTAGCATAGGTACCTATACTGGAAGGTCAGGCACGCGGATTCATGACCTTACCACTATAAAACAATTCGGAAAAGTGCAGATACCTCTTGCTTTGAACAAGCATGTGAAACCTAGAGAGCATTTTCAGACTATGACATTTACCCATATAGGTAACACACTTAGTTGTGTGGCGGCGGGAGAGAATGGGTACACCGACCTCTGGAGACCCCCCCCCCCACAGGTTCCGAGCTTTCAAAATTGGCATCTGAGGGCCGCGCGCGACTCCTGCGGGGCTTCGCAACGGCTCTATTGGAGCTCACTCAACCTGCCTAGTCTTACTGCTAAAAAGACTGGCCCTGAGCCCTCAGGACTTCATCAGTCTCTGCCAGCCCCAGGACCAGTGGCGCAGCCAGGGGGGGGGGGTCAGAGGGTCAGCTGACCCCCCCGAAATTTCTGTCAGGGGCCCGCTCGAGAGAGAGAGAGAGAGAGAGAGAGAGAGAGAGAGAGAGAGAGAGAGAGAGAGAGAGAGAGAGAGAGAGAGAGAGAGAGAGAGAGAGAGAGAGAGAGAGAGAGAGAGAGAGAAAGAGAGAGGGAGGAGAGAGGTCCTAATCTAATCGGATGAGCCCACTTCGAGAAATGCCTACTGGGACACCACGGGTGAGGGGCCGGCCTGGGGCCCCAGGTGGACGGGGCCCGGGCCCCCGGGAGAACGGGCCCGGGTCCCCTGGGTGGATGGGGCCCGGGCCCCCCTGGATGGGTTCGGGCCCCTGGGAGAACGGGCCCCGGGCCCCGGGTGGACGGGCCCGGACCCCCGGTTGGATGGGGCCCGGGCCCGCGGGAGAACGGGCCCGGGCCTCCCGGAGAACGGGCCCCTGGGAGAACAGGCCCGGGCCCCCTGGGTGGATGGGGCCCGGGCCCCCTGGGTGGATGGGGCCCGGGACCCCCGTGGATGGGTTCGGGCCCCGGGTGGATGGGGCCCGGGCCCCCGTTGGATTGGTCCGGGCCCCCGGGAGAACGGGCCCGGGCCTCCTGGTTGGATGGGGCCCGCCCCCGTGGATGGGTTCGGGCCCCTGGGAGAACGGGCCCCGGGCCCCGGGTGGACGGGGCCCGGACCCCCGGTTGGATGGGGCCCGCCCCCGTGGATGGGTTCGGGCCCCTGGGAGAACGGGCCCCGGGCCCCGGGTGGACGGGGCCCGGACCCCCGGTTGGATGGGGCCCGGGCCCGCGGGAGAACGGGTCCGGGCCTCCCGGAGAACGGGCCCCTGGGAAAACAGGCCCGGGCCCCCTAGGTGGATGGGGCCCGGGCTCCCTGGGTGGATGGGGCCAGGGCTCCCGTGGATGGGTCCGGGCCCACGGGAGAACGGGCCCCTGGCCCCGGGTGGACGGGCCCGGGAGCCCCGGGTGGACGGGGACCGGAGCCCCAGGTGGACGTGGCCCGGGCCCCCGTGTGGATAGGGCCCGGGCTTCTGGTTGAATGGGGCCCGCTAGGGTGACCCTCTTGCTCCGCAAAGCGAATAAGTGGTATTTTCGATCGGTGGGCGTTTGGTTGGTCTTGTGTCCGTGGGTTATGTATCCACTTCGGTCGATTGCCTTTTGACGGCTAAGCATTTTGGTTTGGGGAAAAATATCCATCGCATCGAGGTGCTCGTGTCTGATAAGCATGCGTTCTACTATAGAACATGTCATGTGTAGCTTATAGCAAAGGTTTACGTAGGTTATTGAAACATGAAAACCATCGATAAATTACTATGTAGAGGTTTGAAACATTTATATTTTTTAAGAATACTGTTGCTCGTCATGCAAAAGCGATGATTGGATTTTGGACAAAGTTGAATGTTCTTTCCAACTATGCCATTTTCAACTGTCAAACGTACTAGGTTATGCAGTAAAAACCGTGTAATTAAGTACCTAAGTCATTAACAAATACCATTTTCTCCAGCGATTTGTTCCACCTTGTTTTCGATCAATTGGCTTTTTACAATTTTTCCATAAGAGGCGGTACATTTCTTTTGTTTGAACCCGCTCCGTAAGACAGTCACCCGGAAATAGTTAGCATTAAGTCCCAAATCTGTCCGAAACGTCTATTTTCCAGCATAAGTGCCATCACGGATGCACGTGGCACGTGCCATCCCTGCACCGCACACCATTCGATAGCCCGTTCGATGCTCTACACGATACTCAGATACTGTGTTCCCCGTGCCAAGGGGGACGGTGGTATGTACAACTCCCCATCGCGTTTGACCCATGATCGAGCTAGAGCTTCGCAGAAAAAACGAGCGTGTTGCCCGTGACGAGAGGAAGCCGACAATACCCAATTTTAAGGTTCTTGATCATTGATTGAGCTTCCAGGTCAGGTCAATGACCGAAAAATCGGGAAAATCGGGAGCTGTTAGAACGTCGTAAAGTGTTGCTGCTATAGGGGTTTTCGGGGTGCTGATCACGAATAGATATTATGTTAGTTTTGATCATAAATGATGTCTGTATGCATTTAGGCCAGGTCGGGTCAGGTCAGGTCAGGTCAACCAGTAGGGGTCCTGCCGGGTATTCGTAGTACCTACGTGTCAGCCGCCTCTGGAAGCTTCGTAACATGTTAAGAAGGCACCAAAACTACATCGTAAATGTTCAAATGGTTGCTAAACTCGGATTCAACTCCAAAAACTAGCCTAGAAACATGTAAAATTCGCAAAAAGTACCGAGGTCATCATAGGTCAATGACCTGACCTGACCTTCAGGTGACCTTGACATCCACCCTTATGCATGGGAGCAGCATCAACTCACATGTCTGAACGCTTGAAACCACGAAAAGACTGCAAACGCGCGGCTAATACGAGCCTTGATACGAGCCGGCATACGCCGAATCGCGATTCTGGCCAAACATGGTTTTGGAAAGTAGGTCACAGCCAAAGGTCAAAGGTCATTTGGGTCAGGGTCATGAAATTTCTAGGGTAGGTGTAAAACTGATCAACACAAAGGTGTTGAAAGTTTGGTCGCGATCAGCCGCTTTTTACGCGAGTTATTCGCGAAAAACCTTAGGGGGGTTGCATCATCCCCTACCCCCTGTGCCGGCGAGGGTTAAAAATTATTGTAAGCGAATTCACGTAATGAAGAAGAATAAAGCCACAATCTACTGCAGCAGCCAATAGATGACTTAGGACAGGCACATGTGTGATGTGACTACTTAAATCTTGTCCGACAGAAGCAGGCAACAGTTCCGTTTGCATAGGGTGAATAGGTCAAAAACGCCCCCATTAAGCGCGAAACCTTCTGACACTCAACCCAACCCAGATTACTCAAACCTTTTGGCACCATCATGTAGCTCATTCTTTTTACTACGCTTTGAGACCAAGAAAAGACACTTGCGTGTGGTATTTAACCCCCAAAAAAGGTTTCCGCATACCCTTACAAAAGGGCGTTTTGCCCCACACCCTGGGTAATACGCCCACACCCATGTGCAAAACGCCCCCACCCCATCCATCAACAGAAAATGATGAACATGGCAGAACTTGACGTCATTCTGACGTCATTTGTGGTCAACCTATCATAGCCTTTGGAATAAAATGTTTTTCCAATGTGTAAAATGGATGCCCGGAGGAGTCCTGAAAGTTTGGTGACGATATCTGCAGTCGTTTAGGATATATCAGCAAAGAAGGACAGGGAGAGGCCTTTTCGGCCCCGACCTACACGGCGCTACCCTGCACTCTCACCACCGTGCAAAACGCCCCCCTTTCAGAAAACTGGGGGCGTCTTGCCCCATGCATCGAGTAGGCGTCTTTCCCCATCCACTCCATTTCCGGTCAACAAAATATTGACAAAAAACGCGCCACTAACGCCGCAGCATAATAAATTCAACAGAATGACAATAAAACGCAGTTTTGAGTGATGTGCACAATAGCAAGTTCTGTTATATAAAGAGGGCGTCAAAAGCTTAGGAATCTTCTGTAAAAACAACAAAAATAGCACCCAAAACCAACATCAGCACCTACCCACGCTGCTCCTCAAGACGCAGAACCGGAAATAGAGAACTACGTAAATAAGCAGCTGACTGTTCTGAAAGCCAGGATAAAACACCTATCCGTCGATAAGATCTACGATTTTTTTAGGGGAGGCGTTTAACCCAGGGGTGCGTTTTCCCCACAGTTACCCTATACCTATGCTATGCATATTGCGGAACGGGCACATTTCGGCCTCGAAAGATACGAATTCATACGTCATAGTAACATACTTCTGTCATGGTCAATTCGCGTATAAATTGAACACCGGGTGATTACCGAGCTATTGTTCTGTCAAAATTTTCCGATTCAAACTCGCTCAGGGTTATCGTGCAGGTAAAGGGGCCCGCTCAGCAGAATGCGTATGAAATATGGAAAGATTCTGAAAAATGGGTGGGGGGCCCGCATACTAGGGGGCCCGCTTTGGAGGCGATGACCCCCCCCCCCCGAAACGAAATCCTGGCTGCGCCACTGCCCAGGACCGACACCGGCTCGTGGGGTCCCGACGTCGAAATATGAGGGAATCTGCGCGGGACCATCAGGACGTAAAGTAATCTCGATCAGGACCAACGTAAGGCTGTGCCGGAGACTACGTGAGCCCTCTGATCTTCAGAAACCCACCCATGCATGTTTTCACGTAGAGGCCAGTTTAGGGCCCTCAGAGACCAGTACAGGGCCTGCAAACTACAAAGGCCAGTAGTTTGAGACAATCAGTGACCGAGTTGGGCTCTCAGGGGCTAATGTGGGTCATTACAGGCCAACATGGGCCCTCAGAGGTCAGCGTGGGGCCCTAAAAGACCGGCATGAGCCGTCGTTGGACCCCAGAGGCCAGCAGAGGGCCCTCAAAGGCCAAGATGGGCCCTCCTCAGAGGCCAATGCAGGCCCTTAGAGGCCGGCATAGGGTCTTCAGCAGCCAGTGCGGGGCCCTCATTGGCACCTAAAGGTTCGTCTTGGGACACCACAGACAGAAATAAGGCCACCAGAGACCGGTGTGAGACCCTCAGACGCCGGTTGGGACCCCTGAGGCCGGTTAGGGGCCCTCATAGGCCAGATGTGGGGTCTCAGAGGTTGATGTAGGCTCTTAGCGGTCAACGTGGGCGCCTGACCGCCACTGAAGTTCCCTCAGAGGTCAGTGTAGGACGCTCAAAGACCGGTGTGGGAGCTATATTAATTATATTAATAGCTGGGCGTGGTTTTTTTTTTTAGCCTCGTGACGATCGACTAATTGCCAGGGCCCCATACACCTATATGGGGGCCCATTGGTTGTTTGAGGGGGGGGGGGCAAATGATATGATGGCCCCCTTTATTGACCTTTGGGGGGGCATGGCCTTGATGCCCCCCACCCCGCGACCGCCACTGTGTACACATTACACACATGCCTCTGAGATTACATACTAGCTCATGCAAACTCTATGCAGGCCCCGGAGTTCCCACGCTAATCCTTAAGAAACCAAGTCGGCATACGGCGTCACCACCGGGCTTCTGAGGTGCACAGCACCAACCCATGAGGTCTTACTTTAGTGTCTTAGAGCCAATCTCCTTTAGCAGGGCCCACCCACCACTGCCGGAGAGGGTCTCATGCCAGCCATTGCTGAGCCTACGAGAGCCTCAAGTAAACCCACGCTGATATTCCATATAAGATCCGGCCATACTCGTGAACCGGTGCCAGCGACGCTGACCGCCAAATTGACAGAATGCGAAACTGAGCCCACTCATGAGTGAAATTTACGTCCTTTGATGGCGCAAGAAAGAAAATGAAACATACGAAAAGCTTTTCTAGGACTTTTGTTCGATCTGAAAGGTGGGGCCAAAAGATAGTATGGCCCCACCTTTCAGCACCAAAGGGGGGGCCATGGCCCCCGTGCCCCCCCCCCCCCGGGACCGCCAGTGCTTTCACCTTTACCTGTACCTTAGAATGTTTTGCGCATCGCCAGTGGCGGATCCAAGGGGGGGGGGGGGTCACATGGGTCATGCCCCCCCCCCTTGAGGCCCGGGGGCCCAAAGACCTGCCAGGGGCACCACCGGCCTATCAGGGGTATCACAGTCCTGACAGGGGCACCACAGGACCGCCAGGGGCACCACAGGCCTAGCAGGGACACCACGGGCCTGGTGCCCCTGGGCCCTGACAGGACTGTAACGCCCCTGACAAGCCTGAAGTGTCCCCGGCAGGCACGTGGTGCCCCTGACAGGCCTGAGGCGCCCCTGCAAGGCCGGTGGTGCCCCTGGCAGGCCTGTGGTGTCCATGACAGGCCTGTGGTGCCCTTGCTAGGCCTCTGGTGCCCCTGACAGGCTTGTAATGCCCCTGAAAGGACTGTGGTGGCCCTGGCAGGCCTCTGGTGCCCCTGACAGGCTTGCGGTGCCCTTGGAAGGACTGTGGTGCCCCTGGGCCCTGACAAGCCTGAGGTGCCCCTGACAGGCCCGTGGTGCCCTTGTTAGGCCTGTGGTGCCCCTGGCAGGCCTCTGGTGCCCCTGGCAGGTCTGTGGTGCCCCTGGCAGGTCTGTGGCGCCCCTGGCAGACCTGTGTTGACTGGTGCCCCTGCTAGGTCGCTGGTGCCCCTCACAGACCTGTGGTGCCCCTGGGCCTTGACAAGCCTGAGATGCCTGGCTATGACAGGCTCGTGGTGCCCCTGATAGACCAGTGGTGCCCTTGCTACCCCTGCGCCCGGAGAGGACTATGGTGCCCCTGAAAAGCCTGAAGTGCCTCTCGACAGGCCCGTGGTGCCCCTGACAGGCCCAAGTTACCCCTGCGAGGTCGGTGGTGCTCCTGACAGGCCTCTGGTGCCCCTGGCAGGTCTGTGGTGCCCCTGGCAGGCCTGTGTTGACTGGTGCCCCTGCTAGGCCGCTGGTGCCCCTCACAGGCCTGCGGTGCCCCTGGAAGGACTGTGGTGCCCCTGCCCCTAGGGGTGCTCATGGGCCCAACAGGCCCGTTGTGCCCCTGACAGGCCTGTCGTGTATACTTGCTAGACCTGTGGTGCCCCTGCTCCCTGGTAGGCCTGTGGTGCCCCTGCTTCCTGGCGGGCCTGTGGCGCCCCTACAAGGCCGTAGGTGCCCCTGACAGGTTTGTGGTGTCCCTGGAAGGACTTTGGTGCCCCTGACAAGCCTGAACTGTCAAGGACAGACCCTTTAGACGCCAGGGTCAAGTTCGTCGGACTGACAACGATTCGCTTACCTGATAACGTTCCTGGTAAGTACTCACTACTCAGCGTCCACAACATATATGCACAGCACATGCATATATACTTGCTTACAATTGGTAAATGTGGTTGTGGGTAAGAGTTAAGATAGGTACTGACTAAAAATAAAAAATAAAAAAAACTGAAAATGGGGGCACCAACAAAATGAAGTGGACGAAATCCGTTGAGTTTTTAATTTTGGGTATAGGTAGGGGCACCACTTCGATTCATGACCCTCCCCTTTGAGTTTTCCTGGATCCGCCCCTGCGCATCGCTGAGCACGCGTCCTGCTTGGAGGGGGGGGGGGGTCAGAATCTGCCCCCGGAGGCAGATTCTGCCGATCCATTCTCCTGAGTTTCGCTAAAAGCTTCCAAACGCCAGCTACGTCAAACTTACAGTTCCTTATCATGAATTTATTCGACATATTCCCTGAAACTTTGCACTACTAGGTAGGTATCATAAATTCATCGTTTTTTAATGACGTTTTAGTGAAGTCATGTCACGGCATTTTTCTAGAATAACTCAAAAACTTCAAACGCGTCTAACATCTGTAGTATTTATAGTAACAAACGAGTATTTTTGTCTTTCAAATGGCTATCTCGGTTTTCAAAAAGTGATTAAAAAATAACTACCAGTATAACGTCTTTTGGGGCGACTAACAGAGCGAGCGAGAGGTCAGAGGGTGGGCCTTGCACGTGCGAAATTGCGAGGGGGTGCCTCCAACTGACTTGTGCACGGCACCCTACTAACCGGTCTCTAGCGATGTGCCAAATTTGAGCACAATCGGCCCAGCCGTTCTCGAGATCTGCAAGCGGCCCCCTGCACGTGCGCACGTGAAAAATGGCCCCAACTGACTGTTGCACGGCACCCTACTGATCGGTCCCCAACCGCGTACCAAATTTGAGCGCAATCGGTCAGCCGTTCTCGAGATCTGGAATCGACTCCTGCACGTGCGCACGTGCAGCAGCACCCCAACTGTGGTGTGGCACATGCAAATGCATTGCCTAGTGGGTGCCTACGTTTATGCCAACTTCCAGCGCAATCGACCCAGTAGTTACCAAATGCCGCTTATCGAATGCCGCTTACCGCGTGTCGCTACGTGGCCCAGCGAGCCGAGTTAGACGGGGGGGGGGGGGGGGTGTTCAGACAGCCCCCAGGCCCGGCGCGGAAGTCGCGGAGCACCGGCCCGGCGCCGAAACGCCCCCCCCCCCTCCCTACGGGTGGTAGGGTCCGCCGATAGCCCAACGGGGCGCGGGTTAAAGGGACTATCCCACCTTCTAAAATGTTGTTAAAACCAGTTAAATTGTGCCCGACTTTATAGATTGGATGACCAGGAACACGGTTCTGGCATTTATTTTTCATTAAACATTTTAGGCTTCCCATATTCCAAACACAAACTTTCAAATATGTGACGTCACAGCCCAAAAGTTCCTCCTTCCCCAGGCCACATTACTGTCATAAAGCTGATTCTTTTTACTCTGCAGGCACCACAACAAAGTTCAGACCAAGTTTTAAGCGATTTTTCAACGAACAAACCCATTTAAATCAGAATGACTAAACGAGGTGACGTCACACTAACGGTCGTTCCATGTTGAAGATAGGGCCTTGTACAAGGCCCATTTTCAAATGAAGGGAACGAATTTCTTCAACACCAAGAGGCCGCGGGGGTTGCAACCTAGATAGATAGTAGTTTCTGAACCTCGCCGCAAACTTGGCTATCTCAACTCAAACCCCATGTTAAAGGTGGGATAGTCCCTTTAAGAGAACTGTAAGTTTTGTTCGCAATCCGCAGATTTTTACGCGATTTATTTGCGAAAGACCGAGGGAAAGAGGTCCATCCAACCCCCGTTTGAGTGCGAGGTTTACAGTATTTTCTTTCTAAAAAAAACCGTACCTATCAAGTCTGAGGAGATGAATAGGTCAAATCAAAGTTTTTTTTAAAAGATTGCATTTCTTTAACCTGTATGCCTAACATCTGACAGTTGTCCCTGGGTGATGTTACTTTTGACCCCGTATCTGGGGTGAATTGTAACAGCTGAACCCACTTTTTCGCACCACAATTTTGCAGGGCCTCGGCTAAGGAATTTTGACTACTGGGGCAAAAGTGTGTTAGCCCGCGCCCTGCTGGGGGAGAGGGGTGTTTGAACATCCCCGCTCATTGCTGTTTTTCGCGGTTATCTCAAAAACGGCGGGGTGGAGCGCCGCCGTTTTCGGCACACCTTATCATCAATCAATTCTACACATGTTGTAAAAATTTCAGACCAAGGTGATTCAAGGCCAGGTCACTACAAGTGACCTCACCTCATGAAATGTTTCGGTGTATGTCATAGCTACACCGAGTGACCGATCGCTTTGCAACTTTCAGCGATTGATAAGGACAAGAGCATGTACAAAATGTTTATCTAAGAATTTTCATATCGGTGACCTAAGGACGGGTCAATTTTGCGACCTCGGTATTTTAAGCCAATGGGAGACAATTTTAAACCACCTTTTTTGGACGAAAGTCATTCTAAACACTCTCAAACACTGAATTACAAGTAGGTTTGACACACTGAACATGAAAATGGCACCCGTGACCCCCTATTTATACCCCTGAGGTCATCTTAGGTCACGAATGGTATCTAACAGTTGTTCGCGACTAACTTTTGAAAGAGGCATGCTAGAGCGATGAACACGCCTTATGTGTTCAGCTCGACGATACGGATCGACTGATATGCAACATGGCAATTTCTGGTTAGATCATGCCCTTCACATGAGATCAAATTTTCAAGTTGACTTTTCATGTAAAATTATAATTCATTCGATGCGTCTTGACGAGAGGAACACGATGTCGGTAAAAGAAAGCTCGTGCAAGGCCTGGGTCAAAAGTGAGTGCAGGAAAAACTATTCCCGAAAAATCGTCTTTTTTGGAAATTTTTGCCCCCTGCAGGCAAACCCGTTGACGCTAGTCAAATCTGAGAGAAATACTCAGAAAGAACACTAATATGGCTATCAAATGCGCTTTTCAGCGGCGCTGTAGCTCTGTTGGTTCCCGAGTTATGATCCGGCATCTTGCAAATTGTCTATATTCGACCTGAAAATCGGCGACATTTGGTCTTCAATGACCCCCATGACATGAACCTTGACCTGGCCAAAAAGTCGCCGAAGTAATTTCCTCATTATTTTTGACGCTCCTTCGAACAAAGCTTATGGATTATGGGGATGCAAAAAGAAATGTTTGCCAATGCACGCCTATGTTTTCTTATGAAAATTGAGGGTGCAGCTGCACACCATGCACCCCCTCTTCCTCCGCCCCTGATTTCTTGCTACAAACGTCTTCAACTGCTCCCGAGTGAAAGAATGTACCTACGCTAATATTGAGATATTCTCATTTTGTGGAGGTTGGGCAAAACCTGACCACTACTGGGGCATTCTTTGACTCTACTGGGGCATTTGCCCCAGTAGTTAACATGTTAGCCGAGGCCCTGCAATTTTGACCCGAAAAAGATGTAATTCCGGAAGTGTTTTAACTGCATTTAAAAAAGACAAAACATCATAGTTTATGAAAGTAAAAGAAAGAGCTTTATACCTGCAAACGTGTTTGCACCAGATGATAAAACGCAAAAAAAATGTTGCAATTGACCCCGGTCTCCCTACCACTCCCTCCCTATGGCCGAACTCGAGCTATTGTGCTAGAACGATGAGAACACCTTGCTCTGTTCATCACAGTAAAACAGCTATAGACTCGGGCATCCTGAGTGATCTGTTCCAGCATGAGTTCATGACCTTGACCCTAGGTCAATTTAAACAATATCACTTATTCATAATAAAACCCACCAACGCCAAGCTTATGTATGTCCCTCCCGTCGTGCAATTGGCACGCATATACCTACCTATACCTAATGCTGAACTTCCGGTATGGTGAGAGTCCGGGTTCGAGTTGCCCCGGCGCGGCGCTCGATACCTTAATATAGGATTCGTGACGGACACCGAATTTCAGTTCAAGAGCTAGTAATTCCACAGACCTATGACGTCATATACCTACGAAGTTGTACGAGTATTATGTGGAAATTTGCACCGTCAAGAAATGCCGCAGCTTTCCATCGTCATCATTGCTACGAATTTTACATAAAGTCTAGGGACATAATTGGTACAGGATAAAGTAAGCCCTAGAGTCCTTACATGTTTGAATCTCTCGAGTTTATAAAACAAGTCACCTGAGGTCAGGACAGTCACATGATTTCACCATTTTGAGTAAGGTGAAATACTTATTTAAACCGCTCAGGACCTCCAAAAATAATCTTGAGCTATTCACCCACATATAATATATATACCTATATATATATGTTTCATTGTAGACCAAGGAGTTGTGAGCTTTAGCAAGCTTTCGGTTGGTTCTTTCTATAGTGCGAATCAGTTTTTTGGTACCAGACGGAAGACCAAATATTAGTTGTCCAAAATTGCTCATTAATGAGTCACACAATCGTTAAAATCGTTAAAAATAAGTGACGTTTCGGTTTATTGTCTCTAAACCATTATCAAACAAGTCGTTCACGAATCGAAAAACACAGTACCAGATGCAGTTGTTTTACATAATACATGACAAAATGTCTCGTGAATAGGGGTAAGACCACTTCTTTTAGACATATACACAAAAAAATACCTATCACCTAAGAAGGAATTGCGCAACGTACGGGTGACTAGACTAGTCACATACAAGGCTAATCACACGGACACATCGTTCTTGACGTCCGGATTAGCGCCACAGGCCTAGTGTGACACATGAGTTGACCTGTTTGTTGAGTGTTGGTGTGTGCTGTCTAATGAGTAAGGCTTCAGCAATGAAGAGTCTATATTTGTTGTGTTCTGTTTTGATGATGTCTGTGTTTTCTGTGAGATGTTTTCTGGTGAGTGTTGTGTGGTGTTATTGGTTCATGTGCTGTTTGGGGGCCCCATCCCTCAAGTGCATGGTGAGGCGTCGCGAAAGTGACGTAGTTGTAGCACCGATGTAGCTTATATCTCGAAGCCTACAATCTTCGAAAGGACAAGAAAAACGATAAACTACATTGGTGCACTTCAACTTGTCATTTTTGCTGTGTGTGTTGTTTCGTATGAGCAGGTCTTTTGTCTTACTATTCCTGTAGTAAATGACCAATAGTAAACGGTCATTCTCGTCAACGCATTTTACATGGCCATATATGATGTCTCTAATAACTCGCTCGTCTATTTTATATGCAGTTGACATCTGGTTGCGGTAGAAAATTCGGATTTTTCTACCGCTGTTCATCCCGTTTGTCCCGTTTGTGTCGTCCGTCCCGTTTGTCCCATTACTCTCATTTGTCCCGTTTGCACCGTTCGGCTCATCTGTCCCGTTTGTCATGTTACCTTTTTCGATCTCCCTGTCCAGGTAAGTTCTGATTTCGTCATCTATCTCTTGGTTTGAATATCCATTGTTAACTAATATCTGCTTAATCCTAGTGAATTCTACATGTAACAAATCCCATGACGAACATACTTTTACCGCTCTTCGTATAAAAGCACGGATAACACTCTTTTTGTATCTGGAAGGACACTCACTGATCCCATTCAAACATTTTCCAGCGTCAGTAGTGTTAGGTTGTTGTTGATCGGTTCGAAATGGAAATGTAGAAACGGAAAAATGCGATTTATTGACTGCGAGACGTTAGGCCGAAAAGATACGCGAAAAGTAAACAAGTATGGCGAGCGCCAGTTTTCGTCCCGTGCGCCACTCACGCCGCTTGGCGCGCACGGACAGCTGAGCGCCGGCAGGGGCGCCCCCAGGCACACAGAGGTGGGGCCGCAGAGGCGGTCCAAGTCTACACCCCCTATACCCGAACACAACAGCGTCGGAGGGCGGACGGGATGACCAGTCGAGCGCCGTATACCACCAGCCCGTCGTCGATGGCGAGCTGATGGCGCACTCCCCAGTAAGCTCGCACTGCCGGGGGCGCCTCGTGCCGGTTCTCCGGGAATCCGGCGAGAATCACCTCGCTGAGAGCCCGGTGCTCGGGGTCGCGCTCCGCGGCGGCGCGGACTCTCTCGAGTGCTGAGTCGATCAGCGGGGCCAGCTGGACGCCGTCTTCCGACCGATCGGAGGCCTGCAGCGCGGCAATGACGCAGGCGTGTAGCGGGTCGTCCGCTGCGTCCACCTCTCCGTCGTCGTCGGCGGCGGGGTCACTGGTGGGCGCTCGTGAGAGCGCGTCTGGGATCACGTGACTCGAACCCTTCTGCCAGCTGGTGGTGAAGCTGTAGGCCGACAACTTCTCTCTCATCCTCTGCAGACGCGGGTTGTCTATCGAGTTGAGCTGCTTGTAGTTCAGGATGGTCACCAGCGGCCGGTGGTCGACCACCAGGTCGAAGTGCGGCATGCCAGCCAGGTAGACATGACACTTCTTGCAGGCCCAGAGTACAGCAGCCAGCTCCACTTCGATGACGGCATACCGACTCTCGGTATCTGTCAGGAACCGTGAGCCATACTGGACGACACGCCAGTCCTCGCCGTGCTTCTGGAGCAGTGCAAAACCCAGCCCTCGGGTTTTAGCAGCGTCAGTCTGTAGCACGGTCGGCAGCTGCGGGTCGAAGAATGCCATCACCGGCGGTGACGACAGCACAATCTTCGTGTGCAGAAACGCTGCCTCGTGCTGCTCAGTCCAGCGCCAGACCCGGCGCGACTTGAGGAGGTCTCTGAAGGCCTGAGTCGAGCCTGCCAGCTCCGGTGTGAGGCCGCTCAGCTGATTCACCAGACCCATGAAGGACCGCAGGTCGGTGACGTTTTCCGGTCTCGGAAAATCAGCGATGGCGCGGGCCTTCTCATGGTCGGTGGTGTAGCCGGCCGGTGTGATCTTGTAGCCGCAGAATTTGACCTCATTCTGGGCGAACTTGAACTTCTGCGGGTTCAGCGTGATTCCTCGGTCGTCACAGCGCCGGAGGACTTCGATCACCTGCTGCAGGTGCTGCCGGTACGTCTGTGCCACGGCCAGGATGTCATCAACAATTTTGACACAGTTTGGGATGTCGCCGAGCGCTGCATCACCGCGCCGGTTGTACTCGTCTCCAGACGCACTACATCCCATCGGACAGCGGACGAACTTGAACCTGCCCCACGGCGTGATGAAGCAGGTGAGGTCCTGACTTGACTCAGCGAGCGGCACCTGGAAGTAGCCCATCTTGGCGTCCAGAGTCGACATCCATCGGTGCCCGGCGGGCAGACTCGTCACGGCATCGTGAGGAGACCGGCAGGGGTACGTGGGTCGATTCACGTACCGATTGAGTCCCGTCAGGTCCACGCAGAGTCGAAACCCGGACGGGGTCTTCGGCACGCACGAAATGGGATGACACCATTCCGTCGGGTAGTCCACGGGTACGATGATGCCGCGGTTCAGCAGGTCGTCCAGCTGCGCCTTCACCTCCGCCCGCCAGGCGAAGGGAATCGGTCTCGCGGCGGTGACCGACGTCGGACTCGCGTCGGGCCGGAGTTCGATCTTCATCGGGCCGCCGTCCATGACTCGGAGAGTCGAATCTTTCCCGAACACGCGCGGGAAACACTGCACCAGAGCGGCGGCATGAGCGGCACGGACCGCCTCCGGTGGGTCTGAGTCGCTGTTCCAGGCCGGCAGCGGACCACCGAGGCCGGCGGCCGGGCTGGGTCCATCGGCCGGCGGCGCCGGCCCGCCCGTCTCGGCCCCGGTGGCCGGACAGAGCCTGTCACGCGGCGTCTCACACGGGGTAGGGCGGTCGCTGGCGCATCGAGCAGAGCCGGCAACGGCCAGCAGTGCAGATGGTGTGACGTCATCAGAGTGAGTGGTGTCATCAGTGGGGCGCGGTGCGTCCTCGACAGACCGGATCTGTGCCGGAAAATCCCTCGGCAGAATCCCCAGCGCCACACAGTCGAACCAGCTGAGTAGCAGACCAGTCATCTCCTTGATGACGAACACGGCGGCGGTGGTCGATCGGTCGCCCAGCTCCAGAGCAGCCTGGAACGACCCGATACAGGTGAGCGGGTGTCTCCCCACTGCTGAGAAGGGCTGGCCGATACAGGGCTCCAACTGCGCTGGTTCCACGCAGATAGAAGACAGGCTGTCTTCTCCGATGACTGTCGCCTCGGCACCGGAGTCGGCCCGGGCCGCCATGGTGAACACACCAGCGGCGGTAGACAGTCGAACAGACACGGGAGGTGTCGGCCGTGTAGAGACGCCGTTTACATAGACGTCTCGTATTAGACGGCCGATGTGCGGCTCTGGTGCTGCGTGCTCGACGGGGGCAACGGTGCTCTCGCGCGCCACCTGGACACATACCACTGCAAAGTGGCCGCGCTGGCCGCACGAGTTACAGGTGGCGCTAGTGGCGCGGCACGCCGCCGGGTCTGCGTGGGCGGCCCGCCCGCAGCGGCAGCAGCGCGCGCCGGCCGCGCCCGCGGAGCGCCCGCCAGGTTGGGCCGCGGGGCGCGCATCGCGCGCCAGGGGGCGGCGCACGCCAGCTGCACCCGCGGAACGCCCGCCGGGTTGGGCCGCGGGGCGCGCGTCACGCGACTTTGACCGGCGGTACGCTGACAGCCGGTTCAGCGATGCGTTCGGCGCGCGGAGATCAGAGCAGGTAGCGCGGGCGTTTTCCGACGCACGACAGATATCTACGGCCTTCTTCAGGTCGAGTTCCGGATCCTCCAGCAGCCGCTTTACGGTTTCTTCATCTCGCAGGCCGCACACGATCTTATCACGCAACCGTGAATCGTAACAGTGCGTGCAAAAGTCACAAAACGCGGCGAGCTCCTTTGCACCACACAAAAACTCCTCAAAGTTTTCGCCCTCCTCTTGCACACGGGCGTAGAAGGCCCGACGGTCCACCAGGACACTGCGTTGTTTTCGGAGGTGGCTCTCCATCGCGTCCACCACCTCGGAGAGGGGAGAGTCGTCCGTGACGCTGAGGCCGTAACGCAGCACCCGGTGCCAGTCCTCGTCCAGGAGGCTTAGGAGAGCGGCTCGCTGTGCAGTAACAGGTAGTGCTGACGCGCCAGTGAGAAGCATATATCCGTCCAGCTTTTCCCTCCAAACGGCGAAGTCACGCAGCGACGTAGATGACGACAGATGCGGCGCCGGTGTCGCAGCAGCCGGCAGCCGCACGGGCGGGGCGGCCGCCGGCGGCCGGGTCGCGGGGGGTACCTCATCCCCGGCGACGACAGCGGGCGGCTGTCGATCGGCGACCAGCCGCTCCACGAGCTGACCGAGGCGCTCCTCACGCTGCGCCGACAGCTGCGCCTGCTGCAGGAGCAGCTGGGTCAGTTTATCAATGTCACTCATCACGCACCTATCACTGTTCACTGCACTTTAAATTCCGCATACATAACCAGTTACCGACCGCGCCATGTTAGGTTGTTGTTGATCGGTTCGAAATGGAAATGTAGAAACGGAAAAATGCGATTTATTGACTGCGAGACGTTAGGCCGAAAAGATACGCGAAAAGTAAACAAGTATGGCGAGCGCCAGTTTTCGTCCCGTGCGCCACTCACGCCGCTTGGCGCGCACGGACAGCTGAGCGCCGGCAGGGGCGCTCCCAGGCACACAGAGGTGGGGCCGCAGAGGCGGTCCAAGTCTACACCCCCTATACCCGAACACAACAAGTAGCTTTGCGATGCACTGACGTGATGAAAGTGTTTGTTTGGGCTTTGACCATCACATCCAGAAAAGGAAGTTTACTCTCGACACTCAGTTCAAAAGTAAATTTTAGAATGGAGCTCGATTCTAACTTAGATATTATTGCATGAAGATGCTCCTCGTTTCTGACGTCTACAAAAATGTCGTCTACGTATCGACAATAGATATTGGGGGCTACGTCCGCGTCTTCTAAAAGTTTTCCCTCTACTTCACACATATAAAAATTGGCAAATAGAGGCCCTAACGGTGAACCCATTGCAATCCCATCCTTTTGCCGATACAGCTGGCCATCGGGGCCACGAAATGGGGACTCAGTTGTGCAGGCCCGGAGTAACTTTTCAAGAATCTCCCTAGATAGTTGAAGGGGAGGTAGTGTCGAGCTGTTGTAGACCTTGTCAAGGATGATACTAATAGTCTCCTCAACTGGGACATTAGTGAAAAGGCTTTCTACATCTATGGAAGCCAATCCCTTGACAATCCCTTGAGACCAATAATATCACAGGTACCAACACCGACGTACATGCTAGCCAAACGCCTGAACACCCTGCTACAGCCTTACCTGCCAACTGGACACAACCTCAGATCTACAGAGGAGTTTATCGACCTCCTTAGAGGCAGACAGCCCTCAGGCATACTGGCTTCCATAGATGTAGAAAGCCTTTTCACTAATGTCCCAGTTGAGGAGACTATTAGTATCATCCTTGACAAGGTCTACAACAGCTCGACACTACCTCCCCTTCAACTATCTAGGGAGATTCTTGAAAAGTTACTCCGGGCCTGCACAACTGAGTCCCCATTTCGTGGCCCCGATGGCCAGCTGTATCGGCAAAAGGATGGGATTGCAATGGGTTCACCGTTAGGGCCTCTATTTGCCAATTTTTATATGTGTGAAGTAGAGGGAAAACTTTTAGAAGACGCGGACGTAGCCCCCAATATCTATTGTCGATACGTAGACGACATTTTTGTAGACGTCAGAAACGAGGAGCATCTTCATGCAATAATATCTAAGTTAGAATCGAGCTCCATTCTAAAATTTACTTTTGAACTGAGTGTCGAGAGTAAACTTCCTTTTCTGGATGTGATGGTCAAAGCCCAAACAAACACTTTCATCACGTCAGTGCATCGCAAAGCTACTGACGCTGGAAAATGTTTGAATGGGATCAGTGAGTGTCCTTCCAGATACAAAAAGAGTGTTATCCGTGCTTTTATACGAAGAGCGGTAAAAGTATGTTCGTCATGGGATTTGTTACATGTAGAATTCACTAGGATTAAGCAGATATTAGTTAACAATGGATATTCAAACCAAGAGATAGATGACGAAATCAGAACTTACCTGGACAGGGAGATCGAAAAAGGTAACATGACAAACGGGACAGATGAGCCGAACGGTGCAAACGGGACAAATGAGAGTAATGGGACAAACGGGACGGACGACACAAACGGGACAAACGGGATGAACAGCGGTAGAAAAATCCGAATTTTCTACCGCAACCAGATGTCAACTGCATATAAAATAGACGAGCGAGTTATTAGAGACATCATATATGGCCATGTAAAATGCGTTGACGAGAATGACCGTTTACTATTGGTCATTTACTACAGGAATAGTAAGACAAAAGACCTGCTCATACGAAACAACACACACAGCAAAAATGACAAGTTGAAGTGCACCAATGTAGTTTATCGTTTTTCTTGTCCTTTCGAAGATTGTAGGCTTCGAGATATAAGCTACATCGGTGCTACAACTACGTCACTTTCGCGACGCCTCACCATGCACTTGAGGGATGGGGCCCCCAAACAGCACATGAACCAAGAACACCACACAACACTCACCAGAAAACATCTCACAGAAAACACAGACATCATCAAAACAGAACACAACAAATATAGACTCTTCATTGCTGAAGCCTTACTCATTAGACAGCACACACCAACACTCAACAAACAGGTCAACTCATGTGTCACACTAGGCCTGTGGCGCTAATCCGGACGTCAAGAACGATGTGTCCGTGTGATTAGCCTTGTATGTGACTAGTCTAGTCACCCGTACGTTGCGCAATTCCTTCTTAGGTGATAGGTATTTTTTTGTGTATATGTCTAAAAGAAGTGGTCTTACCCCTATTCACGAGACATTTTGTCATGTATTATGTAAAACCATAGAGATATATATACATAGAGATGACATTCCTGTGCTGAAGCACTTGGCGTCATGGAATTTCGTTGGACCTTTTTAAGCACACTTTTCTGAACATCCGCCAAGTCTGTGCTAAATTGAGTCGGGGTCTTCATTATTGGGGACAGTTGAAATGGCAGTAGGTGTCAAATATTGTATTGAACCTATCTTGAGGGGCTCAGTTCAGCACCCAATAATTAGCGTAACAGTAACAGTAAGGGTGCGCAGCTCCAACTGGGAACCTTTACATCTGCCAACTACGTGCGTACATCATACATTGTACAGGATATCGCATATAAGTACTGTCTGCATTCATATCTACAATATGTACAATTACACCGGTATGACCATATAGCATCAAGCATGCGTCATAGCTCAGAACGGACGTCACCGCCATTGATTTTCCACCAGGACATCACAGGAACGCCGTTAACTCCCGACGCCGTCGGTGTGATGACAGCGATGCCGATCACTGAGCTCAAACTCAGTGGCCTCTGAAGAGAGTCAGCTTGTTGAGCGTTTTCCTCTTGTTTCCAGCTTGCAGACGCTGGGTATGTAGGCGGGCGATGTGATGTTGACGCACGCGGTAGTAGAGCGTCACGATTGTGCGCACAAGAGTTACGCTGTGCGTGTCTATGCCGTACATGGTGTCACGGTCGTGATTGTGTAGTGAGAACACGTCCTTCTCACACACAGTACCGATCACGGCAGCGCTCACCCTAGCGAACAGCCCAGCGCTTGCCCGTGCGTCACCGCAAGTGCGGATGGCTCGCTCCGTTGACATGGCAATCTCGAGAACCGCCCTTGATGGGAGCCTCAATGCACCATCTTCATGATAGTTCTTCTTCTTGATGAGGCAGTATGTCTCGGTGAGGTCTGAGGGGGGTGAGCTGGTAGTCAGAGCAGCCAGACACTCTGCGCAAGTGATGATTTGCTCTGCCTTCTTAGCTGTCCATCCAGCGATGTAACAGACTGCGTTTTTCACTAGTGGAGTCATGCTACCATCTTCGGTGTCGATCAGCAGGGGCAGTGCATCACTGTCAGTTATGTCGACCCGGTCCGCAGAGATGGCAGTTGTCATCGCAGGATCTTGATAGGGAACCGAGATCAGGCAAGTTGGGTCCAGCGCCCTCACGTTGCCGTTCAGCGCGGCTTTTACGCCAGCCCGACGGATGAGCTGCCGCCATATCTTGGCGAACTGGAGGGCGGTAGGGCTGTTGTTACTGCCGCCCAGTCGTCGGACACAGCCAAACAGCAGCTCGAGATGATCCTGCGAGAACTTGTACGTGAGTACAAAACGCTGTTTTTCTAGCAGTCCCGGCAGCAGCTGTATCAGACTTAGTGAAGTCACGGCAATGCCGACCACACTTAGCCAGCGCCTCGTCGAGCGGATGCTCCTTCCAGAAGAGCTCGTGAGCGACATCAGGTAGGTCATGATGTCACGCAGACGTGCCACCACCTTGTCCTTATTTTCAGCTGAGATGAGAATACCTCCTTGCCGGTGGTCGGGTCACGGAACGAGGTCTTCATCTCCATCGGCTCATCTTTTCGAAATGATCCTCCGAGGAGGCCGAACATGCCGACGTTTGTTCCGTGGCCATCCATAACGACAGAGAGGACAGTTATTCCCCTTTCTGCCAGTAGGAAGAGCGCGTGTAGTAGCAGCTGCTTTTGTCCCTCGGCTGTTAGACCCTTTGTCAGGAAATAACCGATCGGCGCCTTCCAGTGCCCTCTCACCCCGACAAGCATAAAGACCAGCGCTTCTTTTGCCGCCTCTTCTCCCTCTTCCTCACCATCCCCTAAATCTTCAAAGCCTGTCAGGGTGCCCGTCGACTGGTCGAAGGTGATAGCTTGTTTGATGCTCATGCCGTCCAGGCAGAGGGTGCAGTCTTCATACTGCTTCGGGTCCTGCTTACTTTTGTCGGCCAGGCTGTCCAGCATTGGGATGGAAAAGCCGGGCTTGTCATTGATGGTCGACAACCATCTCGCCAGTGTCCTGGGCTCGGGAAGGCGCACTCCTGACTCCCTTACAAAGTCGTACGCCTTGGCACTGTACATATGGAGAGTCAGGGCGAACTCCTTCTGCTCATCGGTGTACTTGCAGGTGGGACGGCTGAATAATTCCGTCGGAATATCAGAAAACGCCTCCAGCTTGACCTTCATCTCCGCATTCACCAAGCGTCGCTCTTCCAGGGTTTTCATAACTGATGCCAGTGTTTGTTTGAGCCGTTCTTCCCGTTTGTTTGAGTTTCTACGCTTCTTGGCATCGGCGTCAGCCCTGTCCACCATGATGTCCAGGCGGCGTTTCAGCGTGGCGGCACTCGGCAGTGCGTACTGGTGGTCGAGTAACGCTGTCGTCTCGCCTTGTTCTTCGTAGGCCGCTATCCTTGGAACGGCACATTCCAGCAGTCGAACTTTGGAGCCACTTTTTGATACTACTGCTGGGTCGAAATGAAGAGAGCAAACTCGGTCACATTCGATGGGCATCCAGTCCACCGGTTTCAGTATGGCTTCTTTCCATTTATCAAGAGCGCTGCGGTCCTTCGGGAAGCGATGCAGGGAAACATGCTGCGGTTCCGATGTGCAACCGGGGACAACACATTTCTGGGGCATATCGGAGATAAAGTAGAGAAAAAGTATAAAAATATAGTATCTACATTTAAAAGTTATAAAAATACACAGAAGTAAAATCGAATACAAATCACGTAACCCAACGTACTTACGCATCTACGAAATACACAATAAAATGCAAAACCGATGCAAACATGAAACATACACCAATTATGAAATTTGTTCACTGTGGCGAATGTGGCGATCGAAACTTAATTTTCTATCACCAAATGATTAGAAATGAGCCAAAACGTGAGCCTTCTTTGCCGCGACCTCGGCGATAAAAGGTTTTTCGGGTAAAACATTCTCATCTAAAGCCTGTTCTGTTGAAAGTGCACGATTTCTGAACGCAGATTTCTTACTTAAAAAGGTCCAACGAAATTCCGCGACTTTGAGTGAATGTCATCTCTATGTATATATATCTCTATGGAATGACCTGCCTGCCGAAGCCATCGATCGGATTTTGTCGAAAAATACCCGTAACGTTAACAAAACACGGTTGTCTGTTTGAGTCATTTTCACAAAAGTTTATTGACTTTTCGATAATATTTTGGGTGGATATTGGTCAGAAAAGAATGATCTTTCCGAATATGTAGGTTCCATAGCCATTGATCAGCGTTTCCAATACGTTTTGATGTTGTAAAGGACGTCGCGCTCCGCGCGAATCAAATTTTCAAATTAATTTTTCATTATTAAGGAAATGGTACGGATCATCAGTTTTTGTTTGCTATTCTCTGATTACACGTACATTTGTCTGCAAAATGATACAACACGAATTTCATTCCGTCAAGCCGTTTTCCAGCGGCATCGGTTTTCTTCCCACAATGCATGAAATCGGTCATTTTTTCACAACCGGGGGTGCTGTCTTGCACGTGGCGCGTGCTATACTATGAAACCATATCAATACGCTAGGCCCATCTCTCCTCTATCCAGTGGTGAAAACCGCTTCTCGCTGCGCCCACCCGTTGCCGACTTATACAGCCGGGAAGCAGGCGCCAGAGGCCGGTTTTCGCCCGATCGTCGAATTGACCGTTTCCTGTGTTAACCCTATGGCGCACGCGAGCGCGTGCTAACGGCGCACCCCTGGTCCAATCATCCCCAAATTTTAATACAAAGGCCGCCCACGCCCACAGATTCGGCATGCCAAATTTCACGTCGATACGCGGCGCCTTTCAGGCGCAATAAGACACATAAGGCCTGACGGATGGATGGAGATCGTACAGACATGTTATAAATCATAATATAGATGGTCGATGGTTAGGGTAGCCTGAGCCAAGACGCCCCAGATTCATTTATTTTGCTAAATAACTTTTGTCCCACAACACCTGAAAGGGCAACTTTGTGCTCCGTGCATTCTTTGAACATTTTTCTTTCAATTCCATCCCTCAAAGTCATTCAGTTTTGATGAGATTCCCAGCTAGAAAAATGATTTCTGAAGACTGAAGCAACTGCAAATGAGGCATTTTGTCCCACCTCCGCGGAGCAAAACGCCCCACGACCTGGGGCAAGAAGCTTAATGCTATAAATTAAAAATAAAACAAGGTACCTAATTGGCTAAATCTTACATGTGAGGTCCGGTAAACTTAACTGGAGGCACGTCGCTGAAGCCAGCACCTCCTAACCCATCAGCTGTTCAGCTGTGACGCTGTTGTGTGATCCGGTTTTTCACCTGCCTTATAAAAAATAGACTTCAAGTAATGCAATCTAAAATTGTCGTAAAAAACAGGAGCATATGCTGGAAAACCCTATGTGTACATACAGAGGATATGCCATGATTTACCAACCTCAGGGTATCCAAAGCCTTGAAAGTCGCTTCGGCTGAGTTACTGATTCCGCTGTTCATAAGCCTCTTCATGCAGGACCAGGTATGTACCTCAGAATTAGACCACAATCTTTGAATACTTCGGGAAAGTCTTGTGAAGAACTGTAATTCGCTGCCTAGCGGCTCGATATCACCATTGGTCCTCGAGATGGGGGGGGAGGGTTCTGAATTCTGATACGACCCTCTCAGGCAGTCGTGGGTACGAAATTAGCCTGCAGGCGATGCTGGGTTAAGCAGTGATGTAAACGCTGTTCTTAAACCTTAAATATAATTTTATAGACTGATGAAGTAACCACTATTTTTCGTTTCGACTCCTTGCTCACGCCTCGCCGGAGCAATAGCCTTTAGTCAGTCCTCTTCAATGATAACCGGCCTTGAGCAGCCCGGAGTGCACAACACAGCAAGTGGTGACTGGGTCACGTTTGGCGTCGAAGAGCCGCGTGGGGGAGAGGGGGCGGGGCGTGGCAGTGGCTCTCCCCAGCCGTGACCGTCTCTCTGGGCCGGCACTATATAACGGCGGCCCGCGGTCGGCGGCGGCACAGCTGCACTCAGCGGCCCAAACAGCCGTTCGAAGCAGCTCCAGCATGGCCTTCAGACAGGTGAGCCGGTACCGCAAAAACATTTCGCGCTGACTCCAATTGATACTTTATCATCTAGCCTGGCTCTGTTTCCGCTACGTCAACGTAACGGCAAATCAAGCACTGAGAACTAATCAATACTGTGTTTTCACTCAGTACCAGGGATCTCACTGCATCTTTACTTCTAAATAAAGCGTACATTTTCCCCAAATCCAAATAACTCCGCCATACCTAATAGCCCTCAAAGCACCATCAAAAGCATCCTCTTACACTGCCGTGCTCCTTCTCAGGTGTGCACGGTGGCCCTCCTGGCCGGCCTTTGCCTGGCCGACGGAGGAGGACATGGCGGAGGAGGGTTCTCCGGAGGCGGAGGACATGGCGGAGGAGGATTCTCCGGAGGCGGAGGACATGGCGGAGGAGGGTTCTCCGGAGGCGGAGGACATGGCGGAGGAGGGTTCTCCGGAGGCGGAGGACATGGCGGAGGAGGATTCTCCGGAGGAGGACATGGCGGAGGAGGATTCTCCGGAGGCGGAGGACATGGCGGAGGAGGATTCTCCGGAGGTGGAGGACATGGCGGAGGAGGCGGAGGCGGATACAGCAGTGGAGGCGGCGGAGGCGGCGGTGGATATAGTGGTGGTTCCAGCGTCTCTTCAGGTTACGGAGCTCCCAGCAAGGGAAGCGGAGGCGGCGGTGGATATGGCGGTGGCTCCAGCGTCTCTTCAGGTTATGGAGCTCCCAGCGTCTCTTCAGGCTACGGAGCTCCCAGCAAGGGAAGCGGAGGCAGCGGTGGATACAGCAGTGGAGGAAGCGGAGGCGGCGGTGGATATGGTGGTGGCTCCAGCGTCTCTTCAGGCTACGGAGCTCCCAGCAAGGGAAGCGGAGGCGGCGGTGGATACAGCAGTGGAGGAGGCGGAGGCGGCGGTGGATATGGTGGTGGCTCCAGCGTCTCTTCAGGTTACGGAGCTCCCAGCGTCTCTTCAGGCTACGGAGCTCCCAGCAAGGGAAGCGGAGGCGGCGGTGGATATGGTGGTGGCTCCAGCGTCTCTTCAGGTTACGGAGCTCCCAGTAAGGGAAGCGGAGGCGGCGGTGGATATGGTGGTGGCTCCAGCGTCTCTTCAGGCTACGGAGCTCCCAGCGTCTCTTCAGGTTACGGAGCTCCCAGTAAGGGAAGCGGAGGCGGCGGTGGATATGGTGGTGGCTCTAGCGTCTCTTCAGGCTACGGAGCTCCCAGCAAGGGAAGCGGAGGCGGCGGTGGATATGGTGGTGGCTCCAGCGTCTCTTCAGGCTACGGAGCTCCCAGCGTCTCTTCGGGTTACGGAGCTCCCAGCAAGGGAAGCGGAGGCGGCGGTGGATATGGCGGTGGCTCCAGCGTCTCTTCAGGTTACGGAGCTCCCAGCGTCTCTTCAGGCTACGGAGCTCCCAGCAAGGGAAGCGGAGGCGGCGGTGGATACAGCAGTGGAGGAAGCGGAGGCGGCGGTGGATATGGTGGTGGCTCTAGCGTCTCTTCGGGTTACGGAGCTCCCAGCGTCTCTTCAGGCTACGGAGCTCCCAGCAAGGGAAGCGGAGGCGGCGGTGGATATGGTGGTGGCTCCAGCGTCTCTTCAGGCTACGGAGCTCCCAGCGTTTCTTCAGGTTACGGAGCTCCCAGTAAGGGAAGCGGAGGCGGCGGTGGATATGGTGGTGGCTCCAGCGTCTCTTCAGGTTACGGAGCTCCCAGTAAGGGAAGCGGAGGCGGCGGTGGATATGGTGGTGGCTCCAGCGTCTCTTCAGGCTACGGGGCTCCCAGTGTCTCTTCAGGTTACGGAGCTCCCAGCAAGGGAAGCGGAGGCGGCGGTGGATATGGTGGTGGCTCCAGCGTCTCTTCAGGTTACGGAGCTCCCAGTAAGGGAAGCGGAGGCGGCGGTGGATATGGTGGTGGCTCCAGCGTCTCTTCAGGCTACGGAGCTCCCAGTGTCTCTTCAGGTTACGGAGCTCCCAGCAAGGGAAGCGGAGGCGGCGGTGGATATGGTGGTGGCTCCAGCGTCTCTTCAGGTTACGGAGCTCCCAGTAAGGGAAGCGGAGGCGGCGGTGGATATGGTGGTGGCTCCAGCGTCTCTTCAGGCTACGGAGCTCCCAGCAAGGGAAGCGGAGGCGGCGGTGGATACAGCAGTGGAGGAAGCGGAGGCGGCGGTGGATATGGTGGTGGCTCTAGCGTCTCTTCGGGTTACGGAGCTCCCAGCGTCTCTTCAGGCTACGGAGCTCCCAGCAAGGGAAGCGGAGGCGGCGGTGGATATGGTCGTGGCTCCAGCGTCTCTTCAGGTTACGGAGCTCCCAGCGTCTCTTCGGGTTACGGAGCTCCCAGCAAGGGAAGCGGAGGCGGCGGTGGATATGGTGGTGGCTCTAGCGTCTCTTCGGGCTATGGAGCTCCCAGCGTCTCTTCAGGCTACGGAGCTCCCAGCAAGGGAAGCGGAGGCGGCGGCGGCTACAGCAGTGGAGGAGGCGGAGGCTCCAGTTACGGAAGCATCCCAAGCTCCAGTGGCGGTGGAGGAAAGTACGAGCCAAGGAGGTCGTCATCACATTATTCGGGATAGTCGGTTAAGCGCTGGATTGCCAATGAATGTTGTGGATGTTGCCCCGTGCCAGTTTTGCTACTCTTCTTTACTTTTTATTGCAAGCGCCTTTAAGAAACACCATTCAGTAATGTTCATGCCCGCTGTATGATGCAGTTACATGCTTCTCGAACATTTCGATAGAAACTATCGTTTACATTACAGGTTTGCGTGCGAAGAACTGGCAATCGATGTCCATGAAATTGCTTCTGGTATGATAATCTTACTTGCATTATGAAAATGATCGATCAGAGCCAACGTCGCTAACATACAGGGTGTCCCATAAGTTCGTTCTCACCTAAATTTTACGTTTTTAGGCTCTCTTGCTTAAAGGCACGCTGAAATTGGTTCGTTACTGAGCTTACGTGGTTGCCATGGCTAGTAGAAATATGCTCCACAGTAACTAATTTCTGTAGACAAAATAGTTTTTGCTAGAGAGCCCGTTTCCTACACAGACGACTAACGCCGCAACATAGAGGTCTCCAATACGGGTACGTCTCGGTATTTAGTCAGCACGTGACCATTCGCGACGATTGAGGGTGATTGAGGCCTACCAGTCTGTAGACAATGTCCATCGCTAACTGGACGCACAGTCAGCAAGTGACACCGATGATTTGTCGGGAGTCAATCATTGCAAGTTTATCCTCTTTTTTGTCAGCGCTCAGGAGTGAGCCATGTGGCCAAAACTGTGTGGCGCCAAAGTGGCCATCAAAAAGGTCAAAGAGTTAGAAAGTTGGTAAGCAGACTTTTCAGGATGGATTACCAGCTGTCTAAAATTGTTCTTACGGGGTACATAACTCAAGGTGACTTAAGCTTTGCTTACCGGAGGGCTCAAAACAGTCAAAAACGTCTTAAAATGGCCAAACATGAGTTTCGTTATGCCTGAGGCTAAAAAAACTAAAGGGCTGAGAACATCAACCACGTCATCTGGACTAACTAGTCCACGTTCGAGATGAAACACCCGTCCAAACCCGAAAACAACCCCATAAGGGCGAAGGAGGAGGCCTCCGTTTCGTCCCCTATGTTCCTATGCGAAAGGCCAAGGTCACGGTATTGTGGGGTTATAGGCGTCCAGACGCTGACCAGGTTGCGATTGGTGTCCCAGAAACAGCTTTGGGAAGCATAATGCTTTTCCAAGAAAATCTAGGAGGAGTTTCAACCCTCAAGCTGAACTCGAACCGCGAGTATGAACACATTTATAGAGGAGAAAATGGCATCCGAGAGGTCGTAGGCTCATCTTCAGGCAAGACAGTGCATCAGTGCACAGGTCAAGCAAGGCTTAAAAACGGTGCAAGGAGACTGTGACAGGCGTTTGTGGCAAGACCACATGCCAGGCACCTCATCGGATCAAAATTTCATAAAAATTTGTTGGTTGTGCTGAAATTGAGGCTCGTCGAAGCGTAGTGCTGTTCCAGCCTCGAGGAACTCACGGCGCATGTCAAGTCAGTCTGGATTAACTTTAAGCCTGCTATGCAGCCAAACATGCCGGTTTGCATGCCGCAGCATGTGTTCATGTGTTTGCCTATTAAATGGGGAGCACATTGAGGGGTCATAAATATATCAAAACGCAATGTACTCTGTTTCACATGCAAATTAAATGTGAGAACGAACTTATGGGACACCCTGTAGGTACCTACTTGCTTGCCTTTCTAGACTGAGATTGATGCACAGCTTAAGTGTTCCTACTCTTACCTCTACGCTCAAGTGTCGCGTTTTATTTATGAATGTTGTGTGATATGTAAATACAACGCTGTATGCCTACTATATGCATTGCTTTTACGTTTCCCTCATAGGAGCGGGAACCGGGGGAGGGGGGGCATTGGGGGCAGGTTACCCCTCAACTCTGGGGCCGTGGGGGCGGTGCCCGCACACAACTTTGAGACGGAATACTGCACTTTTTTGCAAATGTTTTCTTATGTTGAAAATGCTAAGGGATGAAAAATAAGTGGCCTAAAACCGGCCAGAAAACTTGATTTGGGGGTACCCCAGGGTCATCAGAGGATTGCAAACTTTTTTAGGCTTGGTCAGTTAACTTGACCTGGTGACCTGACCTGACATGACCTGGGGTCAAAAATTTCACACCTTGTCCAAAATTGACGTACAAAAAGGTACTCCAAGCGGCGCGGCGCTACGCGCCGTGGTTTTTTATTGACACGCAAAAAACGCGACAGAGTGGTAACATATACCCCCCCCCCCACTGGGGCGAAGGTTAAAAGATTTGTTCTACCCATTCGCGATTTCATATATATATATATATATATATATATATATATATATATATATATATATATATATATATATATATATATATATATATATATATATATATATATATATATATATATATATATATATATATGTTACGGGTCATATGCTAACTTGGGCAGTATGCAAACTGCCCGGGCAGTATGCAAACTACCCAACAGCCCGGGCAGTATGCATACCGCCCGGGTAGTATGCATACTACCCGACCCCTTGGGCAGTATGCATACCGCCCAAAAGCTTGGGCAGTTTGCATACTGCCCGCCTCTCGTCTTGAAGTTGTGTATTCCATGTCCATTTTAAAAATAAAAATGGATCTCTGAGTAAAATAGCTTAATTACGAAGTCTGTTTTGCCGTCAAGCGTGTTTTATCGATTGAAGGATGGAATAAGAATTAGAATATACAGACTGAAATTTTTCCCCAGAATTTCATTGTTTATTAGCCAGCGACCAACAAGTCATTTTCATAAATGACGACTGATCTATAGTATCATCACTCGATGGCTTTGGTTTGGCATCTGGACCTGTAGAGGGCGTAAGTACAGTTTCAGTAGCTAATGCTGCATGAAACCATTTGCATGCAAGGCGTAACAAGTTCTTATGGTCAGGTAACTGTAGGACAGATTAAGTGACCTTACCTCAGAAAAGGTTAGAACTTGTTCGCCATAGCTACCCCGACTGAACGATCGCTTTGAAACTTTCAGCGATCAATAGCAGTAAAAGCATGTATAAAATACATGCATTGGAACTTTGATGTCCAACCGATGACCTAAGGTCAGGCCAATTTTGCAGTCTCTTAGAAGTTGACAGGAGAAAGTTGAAAGACGCCTTTTTGGATAAAAGTCCTTCTAAACGCTCTCAAATATCGGGTTCCATGTAAACACAACACACTGAATCGGCAAATTGCACATGTAGTGACCCCTCTTTATGACCATGAGGCCATGTCAGGTCATAACAGATCTGCAGTAGTTTTTTTTACGATTACCTACTTTTTATTGGAGACGTATTCGAGCAATGGAAATAACCTTAGATGTGTTTAAGTCGACGATAAGGATCGTCTGATAACCAACATGACCTTTTCATGTCAGGTCATGACCTTGACCTTAGGTCAAATTTTAAAGTGGTCTTAAAAGCCAAATTATAGTTAACTCCACACGTCTCGAAGAGAGGAACACGATGCCGGCAAACGCAATGTCGTGCCTATCTAAGGTAAACTAATTTTGCCGTAAAATGTATAAATCGTCAAAACAGCTATTTTAGGCGTTGTTGCCCCTCTGGAGGCTACACTGTTGAGCTTAGGTCAACTTTGAGGGCTTATTCCAGAAAGCGTTAGTAGAGCTACTGAATGCGCATCTTTGCGGCGCTTTAGCTCTATTAGTTTCCGAGCTTGTGGGCCGATTTTTAAAAAAGTTAAAAAGGTGAAAATTGACCTTTGATGACCTCTGGTGACCTGATCTTTGGTCTGACCTAAAACATGACAGGAGTTTTTTCCATGAATTTTTATGTTATTTTGAATGCCGCTTACGGCATCTTACATGCAGCTTACTCCTGTGCCGCTAAGTGGCACAGGAGTCGAGTTATGGGTGTTCAATCCCCCCTCCAAAAAAAAAAAAAACGGCACGGCTGGTGCCGAGCGCGGCCCCGCGCGGGTTAAAGTGTCTGCCATTGACATTGTATGCGAGCTATGGCATTAACTAGCCTCACGAGCCACGGTCAGCATACTGCCCGAGTAAACATCCTGCCCGTGAGATGAAAGGTGGGTAGTATGCATACTACCCGGGCAGTATGCAAACTACCCGGGCGGTATGCATACTGCCCAAGCGGTCGGGTAGTATGCATACTACCCGGGCGGTATGCATACTGCCCGGGCTGTTGGGTAGTTTGCATACTGCCCGGGTAGTTTGCATACTACCCGAGTTAGCATATGGCCCGTAACATATATATATATATATATATATATATATATATATATATATATATATATATATATATATATATATATATATATATATATATATATATATATATATATATATATATATATATATATATATATATATATATATATATATATATATATATATATATATATATATATATATATATATATATATATATATATATATATATATATATATATATATATATATATATATATATATATATATATATATATATATATATATATATATATATATATAATAGGAATTGGTATATTTTGGCAGAATATCTTCTTTGATACATGTTTCATTGTAGACCAAGGAGTTGTGAGCTTTAGCAAGCTTTCGGTTGGTTCTTTCTATAGTGCGAATCAGTTTTTTGGTACCAGACGGAAGACCAAATATTAGTGGTCCAAAATTGCTCATTAATGAGTCACACAATCGTTAAAATCGTTAAAAATAAGTGACGTTTCGGTTTATTGTCTCTAAACCATTATCAAACAAGTCGTTCACCAATCGAAAAACACAGTACCAGATGCAGTTGTTTTACACATAGAGATATATATACATAGAGATGACATTCACTCAAAGTCGCGGAATTTCGTTGGACCTTTTTAAGTAAGAAATCTGCGTTCAGAAATCGTGCACTTTCAACAGAACAGGCTTTAGATGAGAATGTTTTACCCGAAAAACCTTTTATCGCCGAGGTCGCGGCAAAGAAGGCTCACGTTTTGGCTCATTTCTAATCATTTGGTGATAGAAAATTAAGTTTCGATCGCCACATTCGCCACAGTGAACAAATTTCATAATTGGTGTATGTTTCATGTTTGCATCGGTTTTGCATTTTATTGTGTATTTCGTAGATGCGTAAGTACGTTGGGTTACGTGATTTGTATTCGATTTTACTTCTGTGTATTTTTATAACTTTTAAATGTAGATACTATATTTTTATACTTTTTCTCTACTTTATCTCCGATATGCCCCAGAAATGTGTTGTCCCCGGTTGCACATCGGAACCGCAGCATGTTTCCCTGCATCGCTTCCCGAAGGACCGCAGCGCTCTTGATAAATGGAAAGAAGCCATACTGAAACCGGTGGACTGGATGCCCATCGAATGTGACCGAGTTTGCTCTCTTCATTTCGACCCAGCAGTAGTATCAAAAAGTGGCTCCAAAGTTCGACTGCTGGAATGTGCCGTTCCAAGGATAGCGGCCTACGAAGAACAAGGCGAGACGACAGCGTTACTCGACCACCAGTACGCACTGCCGAGTGCCGCCACGCTGAAACGCCGCCTGGACATCATGGTGGACAGGGCTGACGCCGATGCCAAGAAGCGTAGAAACTCAAACAAACGGGAAGAACGGCTCAAACAAACACTGGCATCAGTTATGAAAACCCTGGAAGAGCGACGCTTGGTGAATGCGGAGATGAAGGTCAAGCTGGAGGCGTTTTCTGATATTCCGACGGAATTATTCAGCCGTCCCACCTGCAAGTACACCGATGAGCAGAAGGAGTTCGCCCTGACTCTCCATATGTACAGTGCCAAGGCGTACGACTTTGTAAGGGAGTCAGGAGTGCGCCTTCCCGAGCCCAGGACACTGGCGAGATGGTTGTCGACCATCAATGACAAGCCCGGCTTTTCCATCCCAATGCTGGACAGCCTGGCCGACAAAAGTAAGCAGGACCCGAAGCAGTATGAAGACTGCACCCTCTGCCTGGACGGCATGAGCATCAAACAAGCTATCACCTTCGACCAGTCGACGGGCACCCTGACAGGCTTTGAAGATTTAGGGGATGGTGAGGAAGAGGGAGAAGAGGCGGCAAAAGAAGCGCTGGTCTTTATGCTTGTCGGGGTGAGAGGGCACTGGAAGGCGCCGATCGGTTATTTCCTGACAAAGGGTCTAACAGCCGAGGGACAAAAGCAGCTGCTACTACACGCGCTCTTCCTACTGGCAGAAAGGGGAATAACTGTCCTCTCTGTCGTTATGGATGGCCACGGAACAAACGTCGGCATGTTCGGCCTCCTCGGAGGATCATTTCGAAAAGATGAGCCGATGGAGATGAAGACCTCGTTCCGTGACCCGACCACCGGCAAGGAGGTATTTATGATGTTCGACGCATGTCATATGTTAAAACTCATCCGGAACATGCTTCATAGCAACGGCGTCGTACAATCCCCCGACGGTCCAGTATCCTGGAAGTATATCGATATGCTCCACAAACGACAACAAGATGCTGGACTGCGCCTGGCCAACCGTCTCAGCGAGAGTCACATCAACTTCGACAACTGCAAGATGCGAGTATCCACAGCAGCACAGGTCTTAAGCAGGTCAGTGCAGTTCATCAGTCACACATTAGGGTGTCCCGAAAGTTCGCTGATATGTATGTACCAGCCATGCTTTTTCGTCGATAATTCTGAATCAACAAGAAATTCAATGAAATTAATACACATAGAGTTCCCCACCGCCCCAAACCAACCTTCCACCTGCGGTGCAGTATATCTTCAGGCGCGTGTCAATATTGCCATCTAGGAGTGAGAAATATCAGCACACGGGCGCTGCGGTGCAGTATCTCTTCAGGCGCGCATCACTAGTGCCATCTAGAGGGATAAATATCAGCACGCGGGCGCTGCGGTGCAGTATATCTTCAGGCGCGCATCACTAGTGCCATCTAGAGGGAGAAATCAGCACACGGGCGCTGCGGCGCAGTATATCTTCAGGCGCGCATCACTAGTGCCATTTACGGGAAGAGACACAAACATGCATAGGTATGTAATATGTATGTGCAGTCCGTCGCAATTGCTATACAGCACCTTTTCTTTTTCCCATTGTTTTCAGATTGCCCATAGGCCGGCCCTAGCCCGCGCCGGGGGGTGTTTGAACACCCCCCCCCCCCTGCGGTTTTTCGCAGATATCTCCGCCGCCGTTTTTGGCACACTTGCTTGTGCATTTTTTCCGCACATGTTGTGAAAATTTCAGACCCAGGTCGCCCAAGGTCAAGTCATCAGGTCACGCCAAGTGACCTCACCTCAGAAAAAATATGAATGCTCGTCATAGCTACACCGATTGAACGATTGCCTTGAAACTGTCAGTGATTGATAAGAGTAGCATTATCTATAAAATATTTATCTCGGAATTTTGATATCTGTGACCTAAGGTCAGGTCAATTTTGCGGTCTCTCCATTATAAGTCAATAGGAGAAAATTGAAAAGCGTCTGTTTTGCACGAAAGCTATTCTAGACACTCTCAAACATCGAGATATTGGTAAAATTGACACACTGAACCGGAAAATGGCAACTGTGACCCCTCGTTATGTCCCCGAGGTCATCTCAGGTCACGAACAGAATCTAACAGTTTTTCGCTAATAACTTCTGATAGAGGCGTGTTAGAGTGATGAAAAGGCCTTAGATGTGTTCGGCTCGACGTTGCGGATCGACTGATATGCAGTATGACCTTTTGCGGTCAGGTCATGACCTTGACCTGAGGTCAAATTTTCAATTTGACTTTTCAAGGTCAAATTATAGTTCATTCGACGCGTCTCGGCGAGAGGAACACGATGCTGGTAAAAGTAATGTCATAGCTCTTTCGAGTCAAAGTTATTGCCGAAATAAACACTTTTCGGTAAAACGGCTATTTTTGGAGTTTTTGCCCTCTGGAGGCTAAACCGTTGACCTGAGGTCAAATCTGAGAACATTTCTCAGAAAGGTCTGTAAAAGGGCTATCGAATGCGCGTTTGTTTCCGCGGCACTGTAGTTCTATCGGTTCCCGATATAGCCTTTGGCAGTTTCCAAAATGTTGAAATAGTCAACATTTTACCTTTGGTGACCTCTGGTGACCTGACCTTTGATCTGACATAAAAAATGACCGAAATGTTTTCGTCCTTATTTTGGACGTTCTTTCGATTGCCGTTTACCGCGCGTCTCGCTACGTGGCTCAGGAGCCGGGTTAGAAGGGCCGGGGGAGGGGGGATGTTCAGGACCCCCCCCCCGGCCCGGCGCGGAAGTCTCGGAGCAACGGCCCGGCGCGGGCTGGGAATCTTGGGCCGGCCCTTTGTTATCTGAAAATAATACGTTAAATGTATTGGGTCGCAATTGCGGCCGAAAGTACTCAGCGAAGTCTTACAATGTAACCGCACGCATCCACTCCTTATATTATTCAAATTTAACCCGCCCTGGTGGGCCTCCCAGCCAACTTCGCCATGCTGGGGGGGGGGGACTTTTTGGCCACACCAGATTATCTCGGAAAGTAAGCAAGCTAGAAAGACGCGGTAAAAAGCTAGAAAGACGCGGTTACGGTCACGGGACCTATATTTACGAGTTCGTGCTTGGTTTTGCTACAGGTCGACAGCCAAGGCCATCGAAGTGCTACACGACCTGGGCTACCCGGAATTCCAGGGTTCGATGCCTACCGTGCGCTTCCTTCTTGTCGTTGACGAACTCTTCGACATGCTCAACAGTAGGAACCCGATCGCCAAGGGCTCCAAGGCACCCATCTCAGCTGAAAATAAGGACAAGGTGGTGGCACGTCTGCGTGACATCATGACCTACCTGATGTCGCTCACGAGCTCTTCTGGAAGGAGCATCCGCTCGACGAGGCGCTGGCTAAGTGTGGTCGGCATTGCCGTGACTTCACTAAGTCTGATACAGCTGCTGCCGGGACTGCTAGAAAAACAGCGTTTTGTACTCACGTACAAGTTCTCGCAGGATCATCTCGAGCTGCTGTTTGGCTGTGTCCGACGACTGGGCGGCAGTAACAACAGCCCTACCGCCCTCCAGTTCGCCAAGATATGGCGGCAGCTCATCCGTCGGGCTGGCGTAAAAGCCGCGCTGAACGGCAACGTGAGGGCGCTGGACCCAACTTGCCTGATCTCGGTTCCCTATCAAGATCCTGCGATGACAACTGCCATCTCTGCGGACCGGGTCGACATAACTGACAGTGATGCACTGCCCCTGCTGATCGACACCGAAGATGGTAGCATGACTCCACTAGTGAAAAACGCAGTCTGTTACATCGCTGGATGGACAGCTAAGAAGGCAGAGCAAATCATCACTTGCGCAGAGTGTCTGGCTGCTCTGACTACCAGCTCACCCCCCTCAGACCTCACCGAGACATACTGCCTCATCAAGAAGAAGAACTATCATGAAGATGGTGCATTGAGGCTCCCATCAAGGGCGGTTCTCGAGATTGCCATGTCAACGGAGCGAGCCATCCGCACTTGCGGTGACGCACGGGCAAGCGCTGGGCTGTTCGCTAGGGTGAGCGCTGCCGTGATCGGTACTGTGTGTGAGAAGGACGTGTTCTCACTACACAATCACGACCGTGACACCATGTACGGCATAGACACGCACAGCGTAACTCTTGTGCGCACAATCGTGACGCTCTACTACCGCGTGCGTCAACATCACATCGCCCGCCTACATACCCAGCGTCTGCAAGCTGGAAACAAGAGGAAAACGCTCAACAAGCTGACTCTCTTCAGAGGCCACTGAGTTTGAGCTCAGTGATCGGCATCGCTGTCATCACACCGACGGCGTCGGGAGTTAACGGCGTTCCTGTGATGTCCTGGTGGAAAATCAATGGCGGTGACGTCCGTTCTGAGCTATGACGCATGCTTGATGCTATATGGTCATACCGGTGTAATTGTACATATTGTAGATATGAATGCAGACAGTACTTATATGCGATATCCTGTACAATGTATGATGTACGCACGTAGTTGGCAGATGTAAAGGTTCCCAGTTGGAGCTGCGCACCCTTACTGTTACTGTTACGCTAATTATTGGGTGCTGAACTGAGCCCCTCAAGATAGGTTCAATACAATATTTGACACCTACTGCCATTTCAACTGTCCCCAATAATGAAGACCCCGACTCAATTTAGCACAGACTTGGCGGATGTTCAGAAAAGTGTGCTTAAAAAGGTCCAACGAAATTCCATGACGCCAAGTGCTTCAGCACAGGAATGTCATCTCTAATGGGTCATTCTACTTTTCACAATAGCTATCAAAGCATGGGCTGTAATGCACCGCCCGCACAGCGGAATCCCAAATGCTTGAAATAAGCGCCTACCAGTAAACAGCACATTATTGTACTAGGAATAACTCAGCTGCTACTGGGCCGATTGCGCTGAAACTTCGACTGTGGGTGGAGGGGGCACTCACCTGGCGATGCATGGTCATGTGTCGCAGTGGGGTGGACCGATTGCACGTGCGCACGTGAGGGGTCTGCTTCTACATCTCAAGAACGGCTGGGCCGATTTCGCTCAAATTTTGTTCACTGTTGGGGACAATTTAGAAAGGTGACTGGCACAAGTCATCTGGAGTCTCAGCGCGTGCGCACGTGCAGTGGGCCAGTTTTATATCCCAAGAACGGCTGGGCCGATTGCGCTCATATTTGGTACGTTACTTTAATCAAGTATGAGAAGGGTAACTATGTGTAGGTTATTAGTAAGGTAGGGTATGGGTAGGTTAGGGTAGGTTAGGGGTGGGTTTGAGTGCGATAAAGGCAAACCATGAGAAAGGCTCAAACAACCCGCAACCAGCACCAGACTACCATGCCGTTCAAACAAATATCCAACTCCGACAAAATAAGACAAAAAAAAAATCACAAGTTCCCACACCCAAACTAATGCCCCATCAAACGCATCTATCAAAACGCACAGTTATAGCGCAAAACATGCCATCTAGTTTTTTCCTTAATTAAATCTTCCCTTCACAGCACGATTGCAATTAAATTGAACGCCTAGGTTGGTATACCATGTTTCCCACGACAGCAATTTTACAGCAACGTGAACATGGTAAGTTGACATTTGTGATACCTAACATGACCTGGAATCAGTGAAATTACACGTCAAAATATAAAATATATATTCGATATCCCTTATCGACATCGAATGATGATACCCATTTTATCTATGATAAAACACATTTCAACAAAACTTCTCTGGCCTGTTCTGTTTGTTGGGTTCTAAGGCGCATCGACAGGGGGTTCATTTTTCGCCTGTCAGAACTGCCTTGTCACGACATCGGCAGCACTAAGATCAATGCATCTGGGTTTCTTGGAGGCATTTGCTGAGGCTAATCGAATGTCCTTTGGATTTTGAATATTGTCAAGTTTTCCAATAAAAGCAGTGGACCCTCCCCCCTCCCCCTTCCCGCCTCCATATGGCGGCCGAGATTTAACACGGTGGGCGGATAAATGGGCTAACACGTGTCACTTGTTTCAAGCTTTTGTAGCCGCCTCATCTGAAAAATGACGACCGTGACCTCGTGAGTTTGCACGTACTCCGAGGTAATTTAAAATTGCAGCACTTGGCGACATTAGCCGTGGGTGAAATGACTCTCCGTTTTTCACCGATCCCACCTGGCTGTGGTGTCGTTACATTGCAGCGCACGGACACCCCGCCCGTCATTTGTGCGACTGGTCACCGCCCGGGGGCGGGTGAGTGAACGGGACGGGGCGATCACAGGGTTACTATTGGCCCAGAGGTGCCCCGGGCACCCTGTGGACACAGAGCAGTGAGCGGGGGGCGGTGCAGCAGGGGTGGCCGGGGCCGGCACTCAGCTGCAGAGACGAGCGGAGAAAGGGAGAGAAGAGCGGGACTGAGCAGTGGGGAGCTGAGAGGGACCGATCGTCGCGTCACGTCACGTGCCATCGCAGCGCGTCACGTCACGTGCCATGTGACGCCGCCGGTCGGGTCAGTGTCACGGCCGCCGCTGTCCACAGCGTGACACAGCACCGGCTGACGCGGCCGCTCATCACGGGCGGGCCGTGACGCAACGCGCCGCACACGGCCGGCCACCACCGGCGCCGTGACTGCACTTTGCGCCACCGGACAGCGGCTCGATGGGGGCTGGCTGGATTCCCCCGGCCCGCCGGCCGCTGCAGGCTGGGGCGGACGGCGGGCGGCGGCTCGCAGCACGAGTTCGGCCCATCGCAGGCGGCGGAGAAGCGCCGTGCTGCGGTTACGACACGACACAATCGAGCCAGCAGCCGGCACTGTCTGGGTGAATACGTGCCGCGCCGCGCCGCGCCGCCCGCCGAGTCGCCGTGTTGCGCCGCACAATACTCGCTCCGACCGACAACAGACGCCACGTGACGATTAACGTCAAATGGGTCGTCATCGCTGGTCGCTACTGCGTGGCGTTAGTCTGGGCTCGTCACTGCCAATGACGGCAAAGGAAACGGACGACGTTTCATTTTGTCACGGACTCTGTTCACAGTCCTAAAAGCGCAGTATTTTAGTAGTTTGATATACGTTTATTCTCTGTCTCTAGAGTCTCTAGATAACGTCGCTAGCGTCTGATCCCCTGACCTCACGAGAAGCGGTACGCGCTGGTTTGCTCTATCATCCATGGGTGGAGCGAGCCCCCCACTTGACACGGCACCATTCAGCTGCAGATGATCAGGCGACACTTGAAGCCGCTCTCCGTTCGGCGGCCGAGCTGACCAGCCACTCGGCACACCACACACCTTCAGCGCCAGGTCAGGGCCGAGCTGGCCGGTGTGTCCCGCTCGGCTGAGAGTGAGGACTCAGTTAGCTCCTCTCCTCAGGGGCGCGGGAACTACTTTCCGACTGGGGGGGGGGGGGGCACACCATAATAGAGATTAACCTAGGGTACCCCCAAATCTAGTTTTCTCACCGGTTTTAGGCCACTTATTTTTCGCCCCTCGGCTTTTTCAACAAAAAAGAAAACATCTGCAAAAAAAATGTGGTATTCCGTCTCAAAGCTGTGGGGGCACCGCCCCCACGGCCCCAGAGTTGGGGGGGGGGGCAAGCTGCCCCCACTGCCCCCCCGGCTCCCGCGCCTATGCCTCTCCTCTTCGTCGGCAGTAGGTCTCCTCGCTTAAATATTTGATAGTTTTGTCTTCTCACTATTCTGTCCACAAGACTCATTCTTTACACAAGTATCCCTCTCCTATCCTCTTTCTCCCTTCTCTCTCTCTCTCTCTCTCTCTCTCTCTCTCTCTCTCTCTCTCTCTCTCTCTCTCTCTCTCTCTCGCCTCTATCTCCCTCCCTTTTTCTCTCTCTTAACCTAAAGAAGGACTGACTCGTATTCCGGCTGCTAAGCTCCGCCATGCACTGCACCGCCGAAAGGCCGAACAAACCACCGTGAACTCAGTCAAGCGTCACCACCACAATCCGACAATCAGAAAACGAAGAGAACCGGACGTATCTTGATTGTTGATCGGCATCTCTTCCGGGAACGGGATGCCGCCACTGGCCCGCTGACAACTGCGCTATAATGTTTCCATACCGCCGAGCCCATGACTGGAACACATGAGCACGCGCAGCCTCGTGACTAATGTTAACGCTTGGCCGATGACAAGTGGCGGCATGTCAGCGACTATCTTCACTCTCGCGCGCTTTCGCGACGGGCCATTTCGTTGTGTATCCACGGCCGCGCCAGTGTGTCTGCAATCGCAAGCAATGGCTGCATGCTTATTAAGCAGCTGGTCGGTGACGTGAGCAGCGCCCGCACGTGGATGGAATTGGGTGCCATCGTGATTCGTGAAGAAGAAAAAAAGATTCTAACAGGCGATGCGAGCCGCGTCACAATCACCAACGGCTTAGGATGACCTCGATGCACATTCGATACCTGCCTGATCGTCAGGTCTAATGAATAAAATGATTCTACCGAATTTTACATATAGTTATCTTGACCGTTCTTTCTCATACTTCCTTCCCTATTCCAATGTGTACCTAAAGCGCAAATTTTAACCGTGTACCTGGTACTATTGAAAATTTCACCATGAATTAAGAAATAAGGTGATAATTACGTAGAGTGGTTTTTATTTTAGCATATCCAATTAAAAAAAAACGAACCTTTCGTTTTAATTTTCCCACGAACTGTAACCTAATCTGTCCTATTTAACGCCGGGATAGTGGTCCGAACTTCTAGCTCGGCGCGCGAGGAGTTTCATATTCGCCCATCCTACTGGGGTCTCCCGGGGCACATCCCACTGCCCCCCCCCCCCCCCGGTCACATATGTAATGACGGGCGGCAGGCGGCGCCCGCGAAAGATGGTCAAACAGTTAAATGGAAGATTTTGCAGTTAAGATATTTGCGGTTATTATGGGTTACACGTCATCCAAAGTCAACCTTCCCGATCTTGCCTTTACAAATCGCCTTCTGCACACAGAAAAATATTAACACCGTTAGCGGTGTAATTGCACAGTACATATCTGAGCACTTGAGGAAAGTTAATTTAGTCCCTTCCCCGCTTAAATTACTCGCGCTTCCAAATGAACACCAGGAAGAAGGTAATAGAACACTGTTAGGAGGGTTGGGTGTTTTGCTACATGTAGTAAAACACCCAACCCTCCTAACAGTGTTCTATTACCTTCTTCCTGGTGTTCATTTGGAAGCGCGAGTAATTTAAGCGGGGAAGGGACTAAATTAACTTTCCTCAAGTGCTCAGATATGTACTGTGCAATTACACCGCTAACGGTGTCAATATTTTTCTGTGTGTGCTCATTACATAGAAAGAGATACAACATCGCACCTCTTTACGATGGTGTGTGGTGTGTCTGAGTTGACCCGGGGTTATGTTTCTTTTTGCCTCCAGAGAGCAACCGTTGCCGGTACCTATACAGCGTCGCAAATGCAATAAACAGAGAACACTGTCAGTTACGAACCTGCAATAATTATTTATTCTGCAACTAGATTCGCATATCGTATAGTCCGCCATTGTGTTTCTACCTATCTTCCAATCTTCATCTGACTTCAATCGTTTCTTTTGATAGGTGATATAAATTGGTACGGTCTGACCGGACGCAACTTGGAAACACATACGGAAGGATTATGTAGATCCTAAGTTTGAGGAAAATTGTGATCTTTTCAGATATTGGAGGAAAAACTTGCGTGGACGTTTTATGCTCCATTATCGCCACGGCGGGCGATATGAAAGGAGAATCAGATTCCATCAGCTTTTGGACAATCTCCACATTGTCTTATATCGTCTCACTAGTCACTACCCAATTCTTTCCCGTTATTTGTTCAGATGGATAAAAAAGAGAGAACCGAGTTGCAAAATAAAACCTTACATGCTTCCTTACTGGGGAGTGAGTTGAACTCCAAATGCTCATGTAGTGTATGGCATGGTCGACATGGTTTATGAATATACGAGCAATGAAGGTTTATCACCGTACTATCGCCGCTTGCCGGGCCCCTAAGCCGGGGTGAAGGGGAGTGTTTCAACAGTGGTATGCCGCCGTTCGCGAGTGGAAAATCCAGAGGCTTCATTGGACGCATGCTAATCTACCAGTTGAGCCTACACAACCGCTCTGCCTGATGGCTCCCATACTCTCCCTTTTCTCAAGGTCACTGTCATTTACTGTCGTGGCCAACCACCCGAAAATACCGTTCTCGATTTACTCAGATCGCGGTGTCATCCCCGCCCGTTTGACACGCGGCCGCGGCTCTATTATGCGCGAGATCTCGCAACATGGAACGGCGCCGCGCTGGCTCGCTCAGGCCGCCCGGCCTGAATACCCGTCAGCCGGGTGCGTAATGTTTGCACATGGACCACGACGCCACTGGACGGTCACGATGGAAACGTTGGGCAACCCTATTGACTTTCCACGATGGCACTCGATTATGAAAAGTATTGAATGTTGAAAACTATCAGGCTGCCGATCGGTTGATAAAGTTAACCCCTGTGAAGCGGGTATAAAACCCCTGTCTCGCCCTGGCGCATGTTTAGACGGTCACGTGGACATTTTGTATGATATTTATGTGCCATGTTGTCACGGACTACCAGCCATTTAAAACAGCGTGATCCCAACCAGATCTCCAAGTCCAGATAATGATGTACAACTTGGGGTTTGGTTTTTTCACCCAGCAGAAACATTCCTTGAAGCAAGTTTGCTTACACTGAACGTAGACCATCTACGGCCGTATAAACTATCGGCTCATTTGCAAAACCATCGCACCAACTTCCCCAGCAAATGACTTATAATAACCGAGCAGCGTGCACCAGCACAGACAGTCGACAGCTGTGTCGCGAGGGTTCGAGAGGGTTCTCTCAGCTGTCTCACTGTCCTTTCCGATCACATCACGCCATTGTCGCCCCGCTTTTCCAAGTTCGCACCATTCACGATGACGTTCTCCAGTGGGGCCCTCATGGTCGCGTGTGTGGCCGCAGCGATTCTCTGCCCGTCTAGCGCCTCACCGGCTATCGGACTGGGTGAGCCCTCGGTCTCAGTGAGTGACCCCGGAGTCACACTGCAGGTGACCGGTCTGCGTGAGATTATTGCAGAGGTCGTCGCAGCAGCTCTAGACCAACACGACTCCACTCACGAACCTCAGGTGAGACCTAACTGTCTGTGTTTGAACTTTGGCCAAACAACCGCCTGAGTTATACTGTTCTCTGGTTTACCTTCTTTTGCTGCACCGACTTCCGAGCAGATTGACATGCCTAAAGCGTAATGATTTCTCCCAAATGATCAATATCGGAACAAAATGCACTTAAATGTTGACAACTAGTTCTCAATAAAAAGACCAGTGGGTTGCGAATAGATAATATAGATCAGGTTATGGCCTTTGCAACGGCACCGGCGATGCATGCTGCGGTCGGGTTAAAAAAGGATAGTTTTGGAATCAAGTTATTTGTATAAAGGTAAGGTCCTCGTGAACTAACCAGTCCATGTGTCCGTCTTTTGAACAGGGCTGCCGGAACACCTGCCCTGGCAACTTCATACCGTGCGCCGGACAGTGCTACAGTCGGCTGTCCACACAAGTGAACCACGCCCAGGCCGAGCGGGACTGCCTGGCGCTGCACGCGCACCTGGCCGTGCCCCGCTCCCGAACAGAGAACCTGTGCGTCGCCGGCCTGGCAGGCCACGAGAACATCTGGCTGGGCATCACCGACAGCGCCGAGGAGGGCGTCTTCCGCGGACCGGGCGGCAGGGCCGTCACGATCAGTGACGGATACGTGTGGGCCTCTGGGCAGCCGGACAACTGGCGTGACCAAGAAGACTGTGTGGAAATTCGGAAAGTGTCGGAAGGCTACCGCTTTGCTGAATGGAATGACGACAACTGTGTGGCGACCAAAAAGTTACCAATGTGCCAGCTACTATAGATTATAATAGAAGCGATTCTCAAGGCCGCCCCACACTGGACCTCGCATGCGGGTTGCGAGTCTGCGGGTTTTGGGTTTGCGGGTATCATACTCATTCATGGAGTGAGAACAACATTCTATTTAGAGTTGCAAAGTTGGGCTGCTACCGGCACCGCCCCGCCCCACAAAAATTTTCTGGGATACCGGCATGCTACCACGCCCAAGCAAAAAAAACCGCCAAATTACCGGCATACCTACTAAAAAACCTGCATTCTTGATTTTGGCTTACCCCTACATGAGATGCCACATTTTGGCAATTAAATGTATTTTGCAGTGGCTAAGATTGCTGTTATTACAATTTAATAGCCTCTTAGTGTGCAAAGTTTGAATCATATGCTGATATATTTTTTGTGCGAAATCAAAAATACCGTCATGCTACCGGCAAGACATGCCAGATACCACGAAAAAACCTGCGGCAGTGAAAAATTACCGGCATGCCGGTAGTGCGGTAGGCAAATTTTGCAACTCTAATTCTATTATACTCATTTCATGAATACTGTGAAACTGATACAGCTTCAGAGAATTACGCATGGAATTACGAATTATCGACCTGGCCTAAATGCATCAAGACATCGTCTGTGATAAAAAACTAACATGAAATTGGTCATCAGCACCCCAAAAGAACACAACAGCTTTACTTTCCGAAATTCTAGCAGGTCCCGATTTTCCCAACTTTTTGGGTCATTGACCTGACCTGGAAGGTCAACCAATGACCTAGGACCTTAAAATTTGATATAATTGCCTTCCTCTCGTCCAGGGCAGCACGCTCGTTGTTTCCGCAAAGCTCTAGCTCGATCAGGGGCCGAACGGCAAAGGGGGTCCACCCGATCCCCTCCCCCTAAACGTTATACCATGTTATACTCTGTAAAACGCCGCACAAAAGCGAGGGTTAAGCATGGAATTAACTGCTCCCTTCAATATTAAAAAAAAAAATCTAACGAATTGTCAATGCGATGTAAATGAACTGCCTTTCGGCGGTGCCTACGTACCAAAGCAATGTCCCAGTTTGGGGCAAAAAAAAAGACGGTTTAACCCCATGATTGCAAGTAATTGAAGTGCCTTAGTACTGTACACTATACACTGTACATATGTACGTACATGTAAGAACAGAGCTTGCAGTACCTAAGTATCTACGAGCCCACTCCTGGCAAGTTTGGGACACTCCTTACGGAACGGTGAAAGCACACATCATGAGCCACCGTACAGTTCTGACTACGCACATTTGTACCGGGCGACGTAACAAATTACGACACCGCCCCCCCCCCTGTTGCAGTCGCGCCAAAACGGCGTGACTTTGACGAATGCGGCGGGTGTTGGGCCGCGCCAAAAGCCGTCCGAACGAGACTATGTCACGGCCCGATATCACAATGCAGTGACGGTGATTCAGAGTCGCGTTGCAGCATCATGTCGTGCGGCTGGGGACAATGAGTGGTGATCACCCGGTGACGATTTGTTCACGCTGGTGCTTCGGCTCTGTGCCGGGTCAAGCGGTCGAACTGGAATCGTGGCGGCGTCTTTCAACGGATGGATGCTGGCGAAGTGTGGCGATTACGTCCGTCTTGTGGAAGAAAGTGCACCAGTCAATGGAGATCATTTCCTGTCCCATATTTCATGGGTATTGCGGGTTTTGTTGAAACAACTGATGCGCTGAAGTTCGCACGCACCATGATTAAATCAAAACTGGGTTTTTAATTGATCGAACCTGAATTATCACGTGAGGCCTTGATTTAGGATACTGATAAAGAGCGACAAGACGATGTTGCTTAGGGTGTTAATTTTTATCGTTATATATAAAACATAAAAATATTCAACGATTTTCCAAACATTGCCAGAGAACTAGGTATACCTACGATGTTGCTAAAAAATATCAACGTAAAAAATCAAATAACAGGCCGCCAATGTTGTCAACCATCATACAATCGGTGTATGACATCGCAGAACAACGTCGTTGGATCTTAGGTTACGAACAAAGCAAGCAAGTACTAACAAGTATCACCATATGTATTGTCAGCAATCGTGATCAGCGTATCATCTCGAAAAATGCAAATATAGTCACCGTGGCAAATACTATAATAGCAGAGAGCTTAAAATCCCGGTAAAAGCATTGAGTTGCTCTTGGCGAATTATGAGCCGGAAGACAGCGAAACCTTTCATGGTCGATCATTGTGCAACACTACAGTTTATTACGTCGCAGAAAGCCGGAGGGTCGGGCAGCATGTGTCGAAAAATATGCTCCAGCAAGTAGTGATGAGTGTATACATTTTTTTAGAAGTGAAAAATGTATATGATTGCTGGGAAGAAGTATGAGCAGAAGGTATTAGGAGAAACCAGAAAGTCTCAAAACAAAATGCAGACGAAAAACCAATCTTTTACCCGAATCTCGGCAATCAATAGGAGGAAGAATGACAAATCTTCGACGTGCGATTCAACGCATCCTTTAGCGAAAACCAGGCAACTAAAGCAACTGAAGGAGGTCGTTAGGATCTGAAGGCAGATGGAACAAACCGGATGCAATACCGGAACAGACAAACGATGGAAACGGAGCCTGACAACGAGCCCGTCCCGAGTGACAACATTGTTCCTAGTTGGCAAACCATGCTTCCAGATACCTCTTCGGCGCTGCTTCTCGTCACGCAAGCACGTATGACAGCGCCTCTGACCCGTCAGTTCACTACCAATGAAAACAACACTACACACAACAACACTTTGCATCACATTTGGATCCCACAGCGCCGGTGCCGCCCGCTTCCCATCGTTATTCAATGTGGTCACAAAAGCACTCAGTTTGTCTCTTTTGCCAGAAGGTGAAACAATCGCCGAAACTCTTACCATCTGACGATTTGTGGTCAGAAATATATGTTTCCCACACCTGAAACGCCACCAACCCGGGACGAACTCTAGTAGAAAATAGTCGTTGCTTCGACAAGCCTCCGCTAAAGCTCTGGCCACATCAATACCCGATCGAAATATCGTCGTTTGGTGTCACGTGGGACTGGCTAGCCGGTTTCTCTGAGTGTGAGCGGGGACGGTAGGGGCCTGGCTAGTCGGTCTCTCTGTGAGTGTGAGCGGGGACGGTAGGGGAGCCCAGGACGGCCCGGTGGACGGCCCGCCGTTAGCTGGGCGCCGTCTGGGACAGGTGTCGGATGATGTCCACCCAGTCCCAGCCGCGGGCGCGCTCGCCGCCGCCGCCCACCTGCGCGCGGTCCCAGGCGCGTCGCTTCTGCTGCTTGGACAGCTGCTCCTTCTTCTCCTTCTTGACGCCGCCGCCCTCCTGGCGATCAGAGAAGCTCACACTCAGAGGAGGCGGCTGTCGTGTATGCAATATGCATTATGCATACTCGTCAGTCGTAACTAAAATACCTTAACCTCCCCTTTACACTCTGAGAGCGGATCAACGGGTAACATAGGTACTCTTGGTCTCAAGATAAGGGTTGCAGCGACCAGTAGTTTAAACGCGTCCGGAATATCCCCTGTCAGACTGACGGCTGTCGGTTGTCAGACCGACTCGACTGTGAGACTCGGATCGAGTACACTCCAATCTGTCCGAGTGGGGCAAAAGGTAGGTTATTAATCGCATCCAAACTACTGGCCGCTGGGACCCTTACCTTGAGACCAATAGCACAAGTCTATTACGTTCTCACGAATCTGCATGTGAACAGCGCCATCTTGATTATCAACAGCAACTTCTAAAACGGCTCAAATCGGAGTGTCACCAACCGTTGTAGCTCATACAACTAAGTCAATTCTTTATCACGTGTCTAATACAACACGAAACGTTTCAAAAACATATCGCATCACATACAATAATCCTGTCCGCACTAAGCTATTGTCTACTCTCCCATTGCGTGTCAGAGTACTCTGAGGACACGCGGACCTCGCCACGTGCTACCCTTTTTTATAAATTTAGTCCGAGCCTTTTGATAGAAAGGATTCACAAGGACAGAGCCACCGCTAAGCGGAGCTTGTTGCGGTGACCCTGCCCTCTACCCTCCGATCGCGCAATTCCAGTTCTATGGCAGAATTTAGAGTCCAAAGTTTTACGTGCGCACATAGCCGCGCACGGCCGGTCCCCTCACCGACTTCGCCTGGCTACGGCCTGCCACCAACCGCAACCATACCTGTCAGGAGGCCCATAAATGTCAAGCGCCCGTCGCGCTTCGAACCCGGACTGTTATAACAGAGACTGCGTGCTCTCACCACGCGGAGTCCAACGCTCTTCCAACTGAGCTACGGGACCGCCCTCCTCTCCACTGGACGCCCACCTGCGTGATGGTGAGCTGCTCCACCTCCTCAGTGGCCTGGCTGACGGGCGGCGCGGCCGTCTGCTCCGCCATCAGCTCGGTCACGCTCTCCTTCACCCACTCGAACAGGGTGAACGTCATCGACATGCCGAGCATGGTGTCCGCCTGCTGGCGCACCTGGTCCACCACGTGCTCCTTCACCGCCGGCAGGCTGACGGCGCCCCGTACACGGTGGTCACTTGGGGAGCGTGCAAATAAGGACAAAAAGAGATGTATTCTGGCTAGGGTGCAGCAGATGCACTCTGCCTCTAATCATATTCAAAACAGAAAAGATGCTTTAAAAATACCATACAGAGCTGATGTTGCTACCCAATTGATATACTGTAATAGTCTCTGGCAAACACAAAGTTTTTTTTATTAAATAGTTTCAGTTTCAACGAGTCAGAATCAACAGCAAAGTAGAAGGACAAGCAAATGCCAAGGAGTTAGGGGTACTTACATGTGTTTGTTATAGAAAGCATCAAGGTTGATGTTGGGTAGTTCATCAGGGTAATTTTCAGTCCACTTTACTTCCACCAGAAATGATTTAATGTCACCGTCTTCCCCATACTGAAATCAGTTAGAAAGAGTAATGTAATATAATGTAAATATTCATATTTGAGCACTGCTTAACCTGTTTCATAAAACAGGTTATTGGAAAAGGGCACATGTTGAAAAAGGACAGACAAGACAAACACAATATGACCGCGGCGATCAAAAAGAGCAGCGAGGTCAACACTTTATCTCCACCTGCCATTAATCCAAACTTCACAAATGTTTTGTTGACATTACAAAACTTGCATTGAAGTTAATACCTTAATACACTTGGCTGAACAGTAACAAATAGCTAAAATGGTCCTAGAAATACAATAAAACCTGTAACAAAATGATGAAGCATGGTTGGCAAATACCTGAATAAAAATGAATTGATTACCTTGTACTGAAAGGTCTTCTCATCAACTTCAATATAAGATGGGTCTCCTTCATATATGGACCTTAAAACCTCCAGCTCTTCAGCTTGCATTTCAGCGGACATTGTTATAAAAACTCCAACTAGGTACGTAGTAGAGCCTGCCAAGAAAACAGACATGTTAGAAAAGAATAAAACAAACGTTACAAATGGTTGCACTTCCGGCTACATGACCATTAGCAGGAAGGTTAAAGTAAAGGGGCCTCTGTATGCCAGACAATTCAACCTAAGTTGAAACCCCTGGCCCTGGTGTGCTCCTATGAAAGACCAAGCCTGTACACCACAGCCCACTTCACTGTTTGGTTGGACATATTTAACTGGATGAAACATAGTTGGTCATTTACCTACTATGGTATGGCATTAAACCTCTCCGGGAGTCCGGACCTATTGGTTTTCTAATTTCTAGTGACTAGTACACATGTCTCGTCCGGGGGGGGGGGGTACGATCCCCCTCGCCGTTTCGCCCCTAATGAAGCTAGAGCGTCGCGGGGAAAAATGAGCGTGTGCACCGTAACCGTTAGGTACGAAACTCAGAGAGAGAGCGCGAGAGAGAGAGAGAGAGAGAGAGAGAGAGAGAGGGAGACCGGAGAGAGGGAGAGGGAGAGAGGGAGGGAGGAAGAGAATGGCAACCAAGGGGAAATTCACTTCACAGGAACTTATAGTTATAAGTACATAGGTACAACAATGATAATTACCAGGTATACAGAAGTAGTGAAACCTCTGGAGGACACTAGGTCAGGTAAGTTACATCTCCCTGTGAAAGCACCTCTGGCACTGGGGGCATTGGCATTGCAAATTTGTCAATTTAGGACCATGACTGTAGAAGTTTCCTATGACATCATAGGTCAGTGACCAGACAAGTTTCAACCCTATCGCCGGTGTGTGCCAAACTTGGCCAAGCTATCGCAAACAGACCCCATGGGGGGCAGCAGCATCTGCCCCCTTCTTCACCTTGGCCAGCAAGGGCCTGGGTTTTTAAATATTGATCACTTGGAACATTTCCTAAAACAATGATACACAAAAGACACGAATGGGCCAATGAGGGGAGATTTAGCCTCTTACTGTAAATTTGTCATCTTTGATGCTGGCTAATCATAATGCATATTTTTGATCGGATAGTGCAAGCTGATGCAACATTGATGTTCCTGACTGAAAGCAAGAAAATAAGCTGGGTTCATCTCTCAAGATTAATGAGCTATTGTTAAATATTAAACTACGTCTATTCTTGTTTCATTCTTAAAATAGCTTAATTCTTACTTCTGGTTTCTAATTGACAATTTTATCAGCACTGAGCTAAGCTTTTATTAATATAATTTATAGATTGAATGCTTATACCAGATCAAGACACCATCAAGTATACGTAATTTTACAACTAAAAAAGCCAAGGATATAGGTAGCGATTGAAGAAAATGGCTAAAAAATGCATTCCCATACTTCGTCCAAAATATTTCGCCGATTGAAAGACTGCCCATGCATCATCAGCAGCCCAATGCCCCTATGCCGCTAGTATGATCTGTGAGTTTTTAATTGGTCCTGTTGTCAGGAAAGCAATTGACAATGATTTGTCGTTTCGCAAAACTAGTGAGCTGATTCGTCTGTAAAGGCATTTTTCGCTGACGATTGCTTACAGCGTAAAAAGTGAACAAATATTTCATTTAGCGGCAAGACTGGCGCACCCACGTAAACAACACCGGCGACGAGCGAGCTCGACGTTGACGGATTTGGATTTGGATTGGAGCTGCCCATTTCTTTGGATATTTCTGGAATATATTCTGCGGTTCTTTTGCAAAAATAAAAAATTAAAATAGGAACAAGCATTGCAACTTTACTGGTTCTCTAAAATAATCCAAGTGTACATCATGGATGTGTCAGGAATCCTCGCTCTCAGTCCAATCTTCATTACGGTCATCTCGGGAATTGTGATAATTATATATTTTTCTAAGAAGGCGTCACCGGTGTCACCTGTGGAGCAGGATGACCCCCCAGGTAAGTCTTGAACTTAATACTTACCAGGGGCGGAGAATTGTCAAAATCCCAGGGGGTGCTTTTCTGCCACCTGGCGAATGAAAGTGTCGAATCCGTGCGTGGAATAGCACCTTTGGGCACGTTTTCCCAGCAGCATCACTCTCCTTGCAGCTTATGCAAAGCAATTTGTGTCTTAGACATAATTTAAGCACCCCTGAAGCACTATAATATGGTGACTTGGATTTCAGGGGGTGCTCGAGCACCCCCAAAACAACTAATTCTCCACTCCTGATATTTACCCATTTCAGACATTTTTAAGCATTGAAACACTGAAAAGTGAGCAGTTAGGTATTGACAGATTTGGATTCAGATCAATATTTAATTCTCAATTGCAATGGATTAGCTGATGTGCCTGTAATTGGGATTGGTTGGTATCAAATACCAATCCAATTACAATTCAAACTGCAATTTACAGTCACAACTTGTATTGTTGCCTGACTGCTTGGAACAGTGTGAGAGTTCGGGTTAGATGTTTTGTATGCTGTTTACACTGCATCATTACTTTTAACTTGAACTTACTGTTTTTATCACTGAAGGTCACAATGTTAATCACAGTTTTCCCTGCAGTTCCACTTGACAAGGGTGATGCTGACAAAGTGACATCCAATGTCAGCAAATCGAAGAAGAAGGCAGACAAGGTTCCTCCTCATCGAGACAACAAGTCAAAGTTCAGCCACCCCTGGCTGTTATCTTCCTTGAAGGGTCACAATGACAATGTTCTGGACATGAGCTTCAGTCCAAATGGCAAATATTTGGCATCATGTTCCATGGGTGAGTGTCTTCTGTCACAATGTGCTGGTAAAAATGCATGCATTGGTAGCCACTTTTATCATTGTTACCTACTGGGTTTTCTTCATGAGTTAGTGTAAGACGGTGTTATAGTGAGAGTGAGCCACCTGAGCTCTTCTGAATACCATGTATTGATGCCATTATAGTGGACAGCGTATTTACTGAAGTCCCTGATCTCTGCACTTCAGGGTCAAAGTGCACCAAATCTGAACACTAAGAATGATAAGAAATCATAGGAACCCAAATGCTGACCACCCTGCCCACCTCCACTTGTTCACCCCCCCCCCCCCCACTCTGAGGACAGATCGGAGCGTACTGCTGTGGCAGACACGCCATTTCTCTGAGCGGGAGCACAAGTCGACGCGCGTGAACGTCGAATTTGACCACGCCACCGGCGTGAGCTGGAGTCCCGATAACCATGCGCTGCTGTGCGCCAAACACAACGAGAACCGGCTACAGGTCTACAAGCTGAGCAAAAAGTCGGACGGCACGCTCGGCAACCCGCAGGTGGCCGTCACGTTCGATAAGGTGAGCGTAGAAATGGCGATGTCGGCCGGCCGGGCCACGATCCACTCCCGTCCGGGCCGCGAGTTCCACAAACCGCTGGTGAAGGAGGGGGCCGACCGGCCGCGCGCCGTCCCCTACCGCTGGTGCTAGGTGGCGCCACTGAGCCGCCGGCCAGAGGGCGCTTGTGGCGGCAGCCTGGCAGCACCGGCTAGTAGCTGATACTGGGGCCTCAGACTGAGCTGGGTACATGGCTGCTAGGGCTAATGTTCCTTTCGCAGTTGTGCGGCTGCAATCTGCTGCTGAGTGTATGAATTGGAACAATGCTTGTGGATTTCGAAAGGTTAGTGAAAATCAGGAACGGCGAAGCCGATCAGGTTAGGATAATATGGGAGGGGAGGGGGTAAAATCAGCTAAGCATTGGAGAATGGAGATCCGGCTTTCAAGAGTAGTGAAATCTCCTCATTTTTATACCTTCTCCACTTACGCTGTCTTTACCAAAAGACATTTTCTAACTGTATTACCGTTTATGACAACTGACAGTACTGGTTCTTCTTGCACTGTTTGCAGCTTGCACCTATTATATGGACCTGTGTCATTTGCCATCCACCACAATGACGCTCCTATGTCTCGGCCGCAGCTGGACGACGACCCGCTGGTGGGCAGTGGCATCTCCAGTAACGGCGGCTCGGCGGAGCAGCGTCACAGCGCCGGCCACTACGTCATGTGCTGCTCAGAGCGGGGCCGTCTGACCGTGTTTGACCTGCGTGGCGGCGTCCTGGCCTCCACCGACACCCGCCAGGCGCCCGTGCACGCCGCGCGCATATCGCCCTGTGGACGCTTCATCATGTCGGCAGGTACAGGATGGGACAGAGGGGATGGAGGTAGGGCAGTGGAGTTAGATGGTAGGAGGGTAAGGTTATGTGGTGTGTGACGGAAGTCTGAAAGAGCCATTGAAAGGGTAGTAATTTCTTTAATGAAAAAAATGTATTGGCTAGGACGTGGGGTCGGTAGCTGCGCGCATGCATAGAAAGGTCTCGCTCGATTAGTTGTGGTTGGATGTTAGTTCGCGATTTATTGTTATCCTATAATGTGTCGAATGATTTCGCGATATTCGATTGAAAGTGAAGACCGATAAGCTCGTAGCTCTAATGGCATGACGTGTTTACGCCCGGCCTCTCCTGGGCTCCACCTCTGGTCGCTACACCTACCTACCTTTGACCACCGTCCGTCTCTCAGGGTTCACGCCGGACGTCAAGGTGTGGGAGGTGGCCTTCACGCGCTCGGGCGACTTTGACAAGCTGAGCCGGGCGTTCGAGCTGAAGGGCCACACGTCTGGCGTGCTGGACCTCAGCGCCACCCCCGACAGCTTCCGCATGGTGACCGTGAGCCGAGACGGCACCTGGAAGCTCTTCAACACCAACGGTCAGTTGCACGGGTGGGCCGAGGGGTATGTAGTATGACGCCGATAGCTGCTTACTGTGATGCCAGTGAATAATATAACCAGATTTCATAACTAAGACGATTGGGTGCGCCAAATGGTCTTTGTCGCCGGCCGAGGCGTCCTGAAACCCATTCACTATACGATAAGACGATTGGGATGCATGTCATTAGAACAGCTGTTGCTTATGTTTGACACATGTTGCGTCCTTTTGCAGCTAATATTGTCGATGTATTGTCATTCGCCGCGATTTTTGTGTGGATAGTAGTTGGCGTTGTGTGGCGTCTCAGTGCGTTGTCTTACTGCGGTTCGTGCACAAGGCCCCCGGGTCCCGGTATTTCCTTTTCATTAAGTAGTAGGTTTAAGCAAATGGTCTAATGCCTTGGTTGGGAGAGCAACTCCCTTACAGCTGTAGAGTACAGATCTGGCAACTTTTTGTCTTTATTCTAATCGGAGTTTCTAATCGGGAGCCACTCACAACTGCTGGCTTCAATCGACACATCTCCCACTGCTGCTATAAAGCATCGTACCAGCCAGGACCTCCCGACTGACGCAGCCCCCTCCTCCCACACAGTCGAGTACCGGATCGGTCAGGATCCGCAGCTGATCCAGTCGGCTCCCTGCGGCGGCGGAGAGTCGGGCCCGGCCTCACGCGTGGCCCTCTCCCCCGACGGCTGTACGGTGGCCGTCGGCGCCCGCTCGGACGTCCAACTCTTCTCGGCAGAGACCGGAGACATGATGGCCACGCTCGCGGCGCTGCACAGTAGTGAGTGGAGAGGAGCAGCATGGGATGGGAAGGGACAGCGTGTGCCCCGGATTGTGGGCAGGGTGGGGAGTGGGGTCGTGCGCCGCGGGAGGCCGGATAGTATGTTGGGCAAGTGGGTCAGCAGGGAGCCCTGCCTCTGCTGTAGTTGGCTGCAGGGACCCGAGACGCCAGAGGATGGTGATTTGTCACAGTATACCACCCCTCGCACCCATCGTCATTTGAGCGCCCATCACTGATTCCCCCTACTCTTGTGAATACAGTTCGCAGCGTGCTGCTCTGACTTATAACGATATATTATATTTCCTTGATCCTTCCCATCTAATGCTCGCCCCCCCCCCCCCGAACCTCAGTCGTCCATTACTGGGCGGCTGTCTCACTGGTTTCTCTATCTACTGATATTTTGTATATGACTATCATGGCGTAACTGACATTTGTGTTCGCCGAACTCGAGGTTTTCGTCAAAAGTCGTCGTTTATACTTCTTTTAACATGAATGCGCCGCTCGTTGTGTACCATCACTGACCGCGCCGTCCCCCGTCTCGACAGGTCCGATCACCTGTATGCTGTTCGATCCGACCAGTCGCTACCTGCTGACGACTGGCGACAAGCACATCCGGATACTGCACAACGTTCCCGGCTGCAGGGTCAACATACAGGTGAGAACAGAGGCGGCAAAACACACGGACGTAGTGGTGAAGGCACGCAGAGTGTCGCTATGTGAAGGAAGGCAGGATTGGCCCGTGAGATTGACGAACAACACGCATACGCCTTACACGTCAGACCCCGGTGTCACCCCCACACTGAGTTGTTAGGTAAAAATTCAGTCCCCTGTCACAGGTGGTGGAAGATGTCACCCGTACCTATCGTACCCCGCACACCCGGACATTCGCCCAGACCACAGGTGCCGGGCGGTGGGCCGTCCCGCCCCGGCAGTCCCCGGCTCAGCTGGGCGCCCAGTTAAAATAGTCGGTTCCCAGTGCCGCGGGCACCGCGAGGCTGCCCCCCGCGGCTCCCAGATCCGGCACCGTTTGAACGGCTGGTAGGGTTACATGGTACTTTGATAAAGTAGACTTCGCTAGAGCTAACCTCGCAGAGTAGCAGTCTGGAAGGAGTCGCTGGAGGCATTCCTGTTCCGACTAGTAACCTATTCAGAATATATCAGTATGAGACGTGAGACACGTTCCATGTGTCTCCTCGGTCCTCGGGGGCGTGTTTTGGGTCCGTGAGTCGAGATAAGCTACCAGTTTCTTTTTTCTTTCCTTTTTGTATGATTTCATCTGGTTTGTTCCGGCTATATCCGATTATCTTTCGCCTATTTTGGCGGGCGTTGAACCGGTGCTTATATGCTCTTACATTCGCTGGACCCTGATCTGACATAAATGCCTTTTTGAAGAAACGCGTACGTTGTGATCATTTGTGTCATCATACTCTAAAGTTATCCCGGACGCCATGCCAAAACGATACTGTAACTTTTGAATTGCTGCATTTTGTAATGCAAACGTTCATCGGGTGGTTAAAGCATTCTGATGTCTATATTTCAGTAGTTGATGTTTGCCTTGTTCGAAGTTTCGCCAAGCTCTGGTTGGAAAGACTGTGGGCACTTTCTGTGCTCTCATTGATTGTGCTAAATAAGCATGTCAGACAGGATTCAGCAACCACTTGCCGAATATAGCCGGTTCTGCGCCGGCTAACCTATGCCCGTCTCTGACCCCTCAGGTGATGAAAGACAAACTTGCCAAGACGACCAACCACACCCTGAAGGAGCGGCTGACCGCCCAGGTGAAGGAACTACAGGCTTTTCTGAGCACACTGGGTGAGTGAGTCGCCGGCCACTGATCCCAGGAGAGAAGCCAGTGGTCGTTGTTGGTCTCTGGAGCGGGAGAGAGGATGTGGGACGCGGGCGAGGGTGCTGAAGACAGGGAGAGATGAGGAAAGATTGTGGCAAGGGAGGGTGCCGTGTTTTACCGCTGCTCAGTGGCGTGATAAGTTAGAGGCGAGATCTGGCGACGGATCAACCCGCCACCGGCAGGAGGAGACCATTGGTACGGCGGGGATTCTAAAGGGCTGTCCGCGGGACGGTGCCACCGATAATCAATACAAAGGAGCGAGGTTTTGGGCATCGGGCGAGCCTGCTGGGCATTTGGGCTTACTGGGGCTGACGCTGGGCTAATGGAACGCTGTGCTAACCATACTGATATTGTCAGTGACTGATCGCGCCTGTGTCGACCGCCGCGGTTGTGGAGTTCGTTTGTTGTGTGTTGAACGATCATTTTCGAACGCGGACGGGGCCGATGGATGACATTCCAGCCTGTGGCTGCCTAGTGCCCACTGCGTGGGCTTGGCATTCCCCCTGTACGCGCGAAAAGGCATTCCCGTGTAAGCTAGACACCACATTTAACTATCCAACCGACCGGATGTGTCGGCCGTGACGATCGCCGTGACACGTTTCGTGATGATCGACGTGACACGCTCCGTGACGGCTCCCTACCACGTTCCGTGACGCTGTACCCGACCCGGCACTGTCGGGGCTGCCAGATTTGTGATATGCCGTGTTGTGGTGCCACACTTATCATGTTCATCTCGCAGGGTTGCCAGTTTCAAATACAAACGTTTTCTGTGGATGCGGTTGATATGGCGAAAGAGTGAGTTTTAGCACCAAATTTCTGGAGACTGGTGTCCGGCATTGCGACATGAGAAAGCGTCTGGTAGGGAGGATGTGTTGCATTCTTGAAGATCATGCAACATGTGCAAGAAATGTTACGTTGAAATGGTTGGAATGTTTCGCTTTTCTTAGATGGGCCGGTATTTTTCGAGCTGGTTTTCCAATTTGGCCGAGCTCTCTCCACTAAAAACGTGTTACGCCCAGCTGGCAGCGGCTCGGCGCGTCAAACGCAGCTTGCTGGCGAGCTGCGGTCGCAGCGCTTTCATCTCGACAGCTTAGTCGGCGGCGGTGATAGCCCGGCGCGCTCGTGGCGGGCCCATAAACCGTGGGGACGCCTCCCGTAAACTGGCGCCTCAGGCGACTGGCGGCGCTTACCGACGCAGAATCTGCTGAGCTGGACGAAGACGTGGCGACTGGAGGGGAGGAGAGGAGGCGTGGTGGGGTGGGAGGCGTGGGACGGAGCGAGTATCGTTTGTTCGTATGATTATGTTTGAATTAATGCAAGTTTATTCATGTTAAAAACTTTTCATTGCATGATTCCGAAATTAGCTAAGCATTTGCTAATGTGGAACAGATAGAGCCCAAGAACAGGCTCATGCATGTAATATAAAGTCGTTAGATCTTGACTTCCGTCACTACTGAGTACCTACTGAACCGTGTGCCTTACTTCGCCCTGACAGGCGTTATATAAATGGTTTGCTCTCAGTTTTGCTGTTACCTACCTACATTGTTCAAGTTTGGTGTGCGCCGCAGGAAAAAGCATAAAACTCTTCGGTCGTCATATGCATGTAGATATGCGCATCGTTCGCCCAAAGTCGCAAGAGCAGAGAATGGGCCCACACAAGAAGTGTGAATTAAAATCGATCAGTAAGTGACGCGTCAGTTCTATCGGCTCGGTGCTGGTACTGATTTATTGGCAAGTGCGGGTCCGGCTTACAGTTGTCCGCCGCATTGTCGCAGACTGAGCACTCGTACCGCAGTCTATTGCTCCCACAGTTGTCGATTGCTACACGCTCAACTGTTTCACCGAAAGCCACAGCCGTCAGCCATGCTAGGATTGGCCAGCCGTCGTATGTATCCCACCCGCCCAAGAAGATCCACTGTCAGCCGTCATAGTCTTCATCCATTCTCTCGCCGCCAGCACATCACGTCACCACCAGACAAAAACACTTGTCTCTTGTGATATTTATGTAATTATTTATCAAAACATAAAAACGTCTGACACAACAAAATAACTGTAAACTGTCCCCAGAACAGGTGTAATGGGTAGCGACGGCGGGCCGCGAGCGACTCGGCGAGCCAGCGCCCGCGACCGCCGCCGGCGCGCGCCGCTACAAAATTAGAAAACCGCAATTACAAAACGACGCGCAAACTAAGCTGACTGAAAATGCACACCAGACGGCGGGCGCCGGGGCGGGGACGGGGACGGGGGCGGGCGGCCGCGGCCCGCCGGTCCGCCGACAACGGGCGCCGGGAACATAACAACGGACAACACGGTCGACGTCTATGGAAATACAAACGCTCGCTGGGCGGTGGCGGCGGCGGCGGCGGCTGACCAGCTGGCCCGCCCGCCGTACACGCGCGCGCGCGCGCCAACGACACACACACCGCCGCGCACGACGAGCGGCGCCCTAATTATGAAGCGTTATAAAATCACTTCCGATTTGCTAAAATCATACTATAAAACCATGCTGCTAGCAGTGTACTTGGACTAGGAAAATAAATGAATGACACCTTTAATTTTTGTACAAAACCCAACGGCTACGCCTCGGGTTGCACATCACGCAGAGGGACGGCGGGGCGCGGGAGCACGGCCGCTATCGAGTGGGCCGCGCGGCGCGCGCGAGCGAGCCTGCCACAGACACAGGAGGGGAGCGGGGTGGGCGGGCGCGGCCGGTCGGCACGCGATGCACCGACCGGCGCGCGTGGCACTAGTAGAAAAATAAACTACAAATTAATGCCCACGTATTGCTACCCTGAAAACAAGCGTCTCGGCAAGGGGTGGGCGGGGGCGAGCGGACAGCGCTACAGCGGTGGTCGGGCCGGCGGGCCGCGCTCTCTCGATCGACGGCGTCATTATGCTCTGCGCCCGCTGTCCGACTCGCTGTCCGCGCCGCTGCCGACGGTACTTCAGCCGGTCCGGGTTATGGAGCTTCTCAACTGTGACAGGGGGGCTCACGTCGCTCTGGGGGTGTCTCACCGCGCACACCGCAAACACACGCACACACGCCTACACCTAGCCAACAAGAGGCGGCCGGGCCGGCGGCGGCGACCCCGGCCGGCCGGCGGACTCAGTCCGAGCGGCCGGCCGGCCGGGGAACACCGCCATCGGCCCGGCCGCGCCACCCGACTGCCGTTTTGATTCCCGGCCGTGCCGTGCTCCCCGCGGCTTTTGACATGCTGACCCGCATCGGAGAAAGGTGGGCGGCGGCGGCCGCCGTGGCGGCCCGACCGCGCGGCGCGTGCCAATCACATCTAGCCAATCACACTGACGTGACGTCACGCCGTAACACGTCTACTGAACGCGCTCGCCCGCGCAGAGCCGTCAGCGGCCACCTGCAGCTGTCACACGCACACAGATTACGCACCGAGTCTGGGAGAATTACTACGGCTACACTTCACTGGTTAAATGATGATAACATGCGAAAATTATAAATGTCTGAACTAGAAAATTAATTGCATAAATTAGATTGAATCACAATAAGGGATAAATACAGTTATCACATGAACCTCCTACTATACAATTCTGACCGCGCGCGGCGGCAATACCCCATTCCCAGACCCTTGACTTCAAATATTGAGGATAAATATAGAAAACGGCGGCGGCGCGCGGCCGGGGGCGTGGTCTCGGCGGCGGGGCCGAGGACCACGCCGCTGGCGGCGGGGGCGGCGGCGGCGGCGGCGGCGGCGGCGGGGCGGGGGCGGCCGGTTGGCTCAGTAAAAACACGGTCACATTGATAAGCGGAGCAGGACGCCGCTCCGGGCGGCCAGCGCGCGCGGCGCCATCGTCATATACAAAACAACGCCACCCCAAAAATAAGGAGGAGGAACTATGCGATTTCAATCCCACGTAGTGATGTATAAATATCGGCGATTTGTACATAATCTATTTACAATTGCGACGATACAAAAACGGTGAAAAGGTAAAAAATGGTATCCAAAGTGTCGGCCGGCCTGAAATAGCGCTGGCAGGACCTTACCTGGCTGCTACAACTACTATGTAATATGTCACAGATATATGTATAAAACGTCAATGGACATGGCGCCGCCGCCACCGCCGCGCCGCCGGGAGCCCGCCGCGCCGCCGTCCGCGCCTGCTCGACTATGGCACGGATCACGCATCCGAAAAACTGCACACACGTCTATTCTAACGAGCAGAGGAGAAAGAGAGCGAGAGCCAACGGGCTTTGGACAGAGCAGTGGAGACGGGACAGAGGTGTGCAGAGGACAGGAGGAGAACAGGAGAGAGTGGGGAGGAAGGCGATATACGAGGATAGAGAGAGAAGCGGCGACTGTCGGCCGGAGCCAGGTCGGACTCCCGGCCAGTCGCTGACTACCGGCGCCAGTCGAGCCGCTGGTAGCTAGATCTAGTAGCTACTAGCCGGTGCTGCCAGGCCGCCGCTGCGGGCGCCCTCTGGCCGGCGGCTCAGTGGCGCCACCTAGCACCAGCGGTAGGGGACGGCGCGCGGCCGGTCGGCCCCCTCCTTCACCAGCGGTTTGTGGAACTCGCGGCCCGGCCGGGAGTGGATGGTGGCCCAGCAGTGCTCACAGTAGTACTGGAACAGACAGACACAGGACACGCACAGTCAGATCATGAAACGGGGAAGGGAGGGATAGGGCGGGCGATATAGAGGGCGACACAGTGCGCCCATCCATGACCCTATCACTGGACTCATGACTGAATGAGTGGAACAAAATCAATAGCTCTCGAGCCTCTCGATGCTATTTTTATCCGCACAAAGCCTATCTAGCTTCTCCAAACAGGAAACATGAGCTCAACAATGCGCAAAGCTGAGGAAAACAAACCCACTACAATACTCCGATACCGTTATCAGCAAAAATATGCCTCAACAAACAAATCGAGTATTCACGTTCAACGTTGTGATAGCTCCATTGAGCTCATGACCCCTACGCAGGGGATGTTATGTTACTCTGCCCTCCCAGTCTACATTAATATCTCTGGGCCTCTAAGCAGGGCAGAACTCTGTGGAGCCTACCCACACTCCTCTCCCCCCCCCCCCTCTCTCTCTCTCTCTCTCTCTCCCTCCCTCTGTCCGCTCTCTCACCTGGAGACAGGTGACGTTGGCGCAGAAGAAGGGCGCAAACTTGCCGGCACAGCGCGTGCCCTGGCACTCGTCGCACATCTGGTCATCGAGCACGTAGGGCTTCACCTCCACCTGGGAAGAGAAACGGGCGATGGTCAGAGGCGCCGCCAGGCACGGACAGGGGGAGCTAGGCGAGTTATCATGGGAACTGGGAAGGTTCTCAAAGGCGCAGTTAGGAACAGAGGGAGGGGATGGCACAAACTGCGCTGGTTTACGAACGGAACAAGACTGTGAGAACACAATTCTGAATAATTTACTCTGGAAGGGGAGGGGCACTAATGAGAGCAGCTAGGTTGTGCACCCTAAGCATGGGGTTGGGCCGGAGACCGGGGTAAGACAAGACAGGAAACTACTACATGACCGCAGATACAAACAGACCGTTTTGCGGCTTTACATGGATGTGGCTTAAACAGACCCCCCGACCACAGGCCACAGCTATTGTGAATACCATGTAGTACCAATTGCCAGGAACATAGCATCAAGAATAGCACCCGCTGAGTAACGAGACACGCGCAAATAAATAAACCGATAGCGTCAGAACAGACTAATACACGTCACACGTCACACATCACACGTCACATGTCAGAACATGAGCAAGCTCGACCTAGTCAGCCGCCTGGCCCTCCTCCCCTTGCCTACAGCAGGCCATAACGCGTCAACGAGTCACATTCTAGTGCTAACCCCAGTAACCACACAAAACCCATCCACGCTACCCGGTGGAACCCACCCCTCCCCACCCCGGGAACCACCGATGTGACGTGCCACACCCGTCCATAGTCCACAGGGCGTATCTACCGACCCCGCCCCGCCCGCCGTGCTCACCCCCGGGGGGCGGTGTGCAATGATCAATACACCGCGGAGGAGCCGGTCGCCATGACACCTGGTGTTCGAACATCGCTAATTGATGTTGGAGAGTGGACCAAGTCGTGAGCCAAGGTCTGACGAGTTACCTGGTCAAGAGTGAGGAGTTAGTATGTACTCACTACTCAGTTATAATCCACCTTCTATGCATCGGCTAACCGTATGGTCGGCTAGTCGTGAGATCTAGCCATCAGATCTAGCCGTCCGAGCTATAGTTCCCGATCTAGCTATCCAGTTAGTCCTAGCAGTCCCCAGACAATGACCCGTCGGAGCCCTCCCGTGACCCTGCCCACCTGACTCTGTGACCCCGCCACTGACCCCTCTCCTGTGACCCTGCCCACCCGACTCTGTGACCCCGCTGACCCACCACTGACCCGGGGTGACCCAGGGTGACCCCGCCCAACTGACCCGTTTGTCGATGTCGCCGTGCTGCAGCTGCACGAAGCGCGCGCTGATAGCGGCGATGTAGCTCTGCTGGTTACTGAAGGCCACGCGGCCGGCGCCCTTCGGGTACTTGAGCTCCGGGTCCGTGTCAATGCCAGCGTAACACACGCCGCCATACAGACGGTCCATGATCATCGCCAGCTCCACTGCGGGGCAGAGGTCAGGTCAGGTCACAGCACAGGCGGTCCATGATCATCGCCAGCTCCACTGTGGGAGGACAGAGGTCAGGTCAGGTCAGGTCACAGCACATGTGGTCCATGATCATCGCCAGCTCCACTGGGGGCAGAGGTCAGGTCAGGTCAGGTCACACGCCGCCGTACAGGAGGTCCATGATCATCGCCAGCTCCACTGGGGGAGGACAGAGAGGTCAGGTCAGGTCACACGCTGCCGTACAGGCGGTCCATGATCATCGCCAGCTCCACTGCGGGAGAGAAGGTCAGGTCAGGTCAGGTCAGGTCACAGCACAGGCGGTCCATGATCATCGCCAGCTCCACTGCGGGAGGAAAGAGGTCAGGTCAGGTCAGGTCACAGCACAGGCGGTCCATGATCATCGCCAGCTCCACTGGAGGACAGAGGTCAGGTCAGGTCAGGTCACAGCACAGGCGGTCCATGATCATCGCCAGCTCCACTGCGGGAGAGAAGGTCAGGTCAGGTCAGGTCAGGTCACAGCACAGGCGGTCCATGATCATCGCCAGCTCCACTGGAGGACAGAGGTCAGGTCAGGTCAGGTCAGGTCAGGTCACACTCCGCCGTATGAGCACGACCAGCTCCACTGGGGACAGAAGGATATGCACTAGTCAGATCAGTTCAGGTCAAGTCAGGTCAGGTCAGGCTGGTTCGTTTCGTCAACGTAAAACAGCCCACACTGCTATCTTTCCATAGACAATGCCCGTTCCGGTCACGATATACCAATTACCAAGGTATATTGTCGAATTTAACAAGGTAAACCTGACGATAGGTTAGTGCTTCGCTGTGCGCACTGCCCAATATAGCCCAGTATGATGCGTACAGTTTCACTGCGGATTGAGACAAAAACATCACATGATGATGCGCACACGCCCCCAGTAAACAAAGCATCGACAGATGGAATAGAAGGTCGAGCGATGCATTCAATCGTAAAAACCCCAAACAGGTCCCGCATTTCACCGGATGCGCTAAATTACCCGCCATTCTGTCAGTCTATCAGTACGTCATAATAGCCGTCCTAACCACTGTTTACGCAACCCGTCCTCTGCGAGGGTTATGCAACATGCCATAATACACCGCCGCGCAAACATCAGCGCTTAAACGCCGGCATCCCGGCGGTCGAGCGTACGATACGAGCGCATTGTTTCGCTGGGAGCCGGTACAAACTGCCCCGCCAGGCGTGTCGCAACACGGGCGTGATTCAGACTCGCCAATCCAGCCCTGGGCGCGGTGAGGATTCACGATATCCCAGCGGCTAGGTCACCGCACCCCAGCAGCCCTCGGTGCCACCCTGAGCCAGCATCAGGCGGCATTCTACCCTGCCCTGTGTCACCCTGACCCTCCAGCCAGGCCCCTGTGCTTTCCCTCGTGCTTCCCACCACCCCACTGCTGCGCCAATCCGACGCAGTTCTGCGCCACTCCGACCCTTGCACCAGCCGGGCCCCTATGCTATGTCATCCCCGTCCTGTTCCACCCGGGCCCCCATGCCACCCCGTCCCGTACCACCCGGCTCTGTGCGCCAGCCCCTGACTAACCGCCGCCCTGCGCTCTGCTGGCGCCCCCGCCACCCCGCGCCCCTCGACGTCGGATGTGTTGCGCCACCCGTCCTCCATCCGGGCGATTTTAATACAATCCATCGTGTCGCCGCCGGCTGGAGCCCACCACCCCTCCCTCCATCCCCACCCGAACTGCATCACGAACCAATCCAGACGAACTGCCGGCCGGCGGCCGTCGTCCTCGTCGACACCGACAGCCGCCGTCGATTCCGTCGAAGTTGCGAACTCGGTCACCCGGCGCCGAGTTCGGCACGCCGGCGGCGACGAGCGCGCAGCGCGGCCGATACTGGCACTAATGGACCGCGCACAGGCGCCGCGTTTGACAGGCGGCCCGACCGCGTTCAGTGGTCTCATTAGTTTCTGTCGCCTGCGGCGGTCAGTGACGCCCGCTGCCGAAACTGTCCTCAGCCGGTCGGTCGGTCGGTCGGTCGGTCGGTCGGTCGGTCGGTCGGTCGGTCGGCTGTTGCCCCGGTCACCGGTCCAGCCCAGTGCGGCGATACACCGCGAGACACGTGCCTCCCGACCGTCATTTGCATGCCGCATAAGGACCGACGCATTACCGCTAACGGCAGACGACCGGCCGCAAATCGGCCACCGATATGCCATCGGAAACAGGGCCGAAATTTGCGCACCGCCGCGCCGCGCCGGGGTCACACTCGCGGCGCGAGGTCGAGCGGGAAGCGGATCGGCCCGAGAGGTCGGTGTCCAGCGCTCGGAGCGGGTGTCAGCCGACAGCGAACGCTAATCGGCCGACCGGAGTCAGAGAAGCCGGGCGTTAAAGCCGACCAGCTCTAGTCAGAGGTGGTAAATGGTAATGCGTATGCAGACGGCACTCGTCGGGTCACTGAGGACAAAGGGGACCGAGCGGGGAGGGGCGGCAGTGACGTCGGTTAAAGGGCCGCTAAACAGGAAACTATTGACAACCCGCCGGCCGGCGGCGGCTCAGCGGATGCAGCTCTAAATCCAGCGCCGCCGCCCCTTCCTGCAGTGTCCCAGAGCAATACACTACCACCAGCATCACCACTATCCTCTCCTCTCTCTCTCCATCAGTCTCTGTCCGCCGCCGCCACCACCGCGGGGCCGATAACGACGCTGGGCGCCGCGCGGGGGCGGCAGAGACGTCGGCGGGGCGGTAAGCAGCCTTCATCGCTCATCTCAGCGCGTCTGGGGGGAACCGGCGACCACCGCCACCGGCCGGGGAGGCTGGCTCTGATGACACTCTCCGCGGGGGTCCGACTGACACATACTTTCAGCCCCTCCCCAACTACAACAGGGAAGGAACTGGGAAGTATGTAGAACAGGGAAGGACAAAGATTGCTTAACTTACAGAGCAGGGCAGGGTACGTACCGGCCTTCAGCGGACGGGGAACGCCACCGACGAACACCGTCTTCCGCGGGTCGAGCGGCAGCGAGGCGTCCAGCACAAAGTCGGCGTCGGAGAGCTTCCACGGCCGGATCTGCACCGGCTTGTCCTTGATGGTCGGCGACGAGACGCACAGGTAGAGCTTGTCGTCGTCCTGGATGCACGTGTCGATCAGCTGCTGCACGGAGCTCTCGTCCTGGAGGCACACAGGTCAGAGGTCAGAGGCGGCAGGTGTAGGGTCAGAGGCGGTAGGTGTAGGGTCAGAGACAGCAGGTGCGTCTCTGACCCTACGGTCAAAGGTCAGACGGCAGGTGAAGGGTCAGAGGTCAGAGACGGTAAATGTAGGGTCAAACGTCGTGGTTACCGGTTACAAGGGCACTGGGCTAAGTGTTCGGTAGTAGATGCCAGAACGGAATCAATAAACGGCAAGGAGTTTGAGGGTGGTGCTGAGTAGGCTGTGAGAGCCACTAGCTCGCGGTGCCTCTGGTGGTAAGCTTTGGCGGACCTCCGTGGGAGGGACTGATCCTCTAACAGCTCCGGTCTCCAGCCCTATCGAGCCACGCTGGAGTGCCCTTTGATCACAGTCGACTACGCAGAGTGCTGCGGTGACAGGCTCACGCTCTGACACCGATAGTAACCCACCCAGACCCAGGGACAAGCAACACCTCCACCGAGCGGATATTGCACAATTTGTCTGCACGTTTCCAATAACACTCTGGCGTAACGCACCACCTGACGTGTCATTTTGCCTCGCAGCTGACTCCTGCCACAAGAAGCCGTGCTAGAAAAGCTGTGCTCCCCCGCACCACGGCGCGGCAGCGTCTCATTAAATTCCCCACCGCGACCACAGACTCGAGAAATGCCGGCTGGGAGGCTCGCTCCAACTCATCTCGGAGGTTTTGCGGGGCTGCTGCAGCGCCGCGCTGTCTGCGAGGTTTTTGTAGGAGGGGGGGGGGGGGGGCAGACTCCAGGTAGCACCCTGGGCGACACTGGCTGGCGGGGGCGGCGGCGGCTGATCGTTACAAATGGGCCACCGGCGCGGCCAACAACAGACCAATTACGCCCGCCTCTGCAGCCCACAGTCAATGTCCCGGCCCCGGGAGAGAGAGAGAGGTGGTGGCCCCCGCCGCACGGCAGGGACCTGGCGACCCGGGCCGGGGCTCATGTGGTGCCCAGTGACCGGACTGGGCGAAAGGATCACTCGACGGCTAACTGGGATTGAGTACTACCACAGTGTTAACTTTGGGGACGGCAGACACGTCTAAATAATGAGAGCATTGTGAAGACAAAAAAGGCTTAAAGTCAATGTGACCGATTTACTGTGAAGGAGTGGCAGAGAATGACAAATGGAAAGGGAAAATGGAAGAGAAAATGCCAAGATGTTGAAGATCTAAAATGAATTTAGGCGTCACGAGAGATGGCATCTGGTGGGGTCCCCAGGACATCACATGAGTCTCACTAACACATGTCCCAGGTAGCCGGTGACATCCACAGCCCCGTGCACCCCGCCCATAAGTAGGCCACTGGGTCAACCCGTGACACGGTTGCATGCATCACCATACTTAGAGCCCCCCTCGCTTCACCACATGGCTCATCGATTTGGCGTCCACACCTGGGCTCGTCCAAAACCGATCACCTGGGCTCATCCAAAACTGATCAGTTACATGGTCCGGAACGGGTGTCACTCCCTCGTCAATACCCGGCATAGAGGCCGGCCCGGCGACTGACAGCGGGGCGGCCGGCGTGACGCGTTGCATAAGTCCCGAGCCCGGCGCCGGACGTCATCACCGACAACGGTATATTGTCTCATAAGTCTGTCGCCGGGCGGGCCCGGAGCCGTGAGCCGCTTACAGGCACCGTTCATGATGCATGCCAACCGGCCGGCTGAGCCCGGTTCGTCCGGCCCGCTGGCTGACTGGCCGGCTGGGGGCAGTCTGGTCCGGACTGTGCGGCGGCCGGACAGGACAGACGGACAGGACAGGACAGGTAGACAGGCGGACAGGACCCCCGGTCCGCACTGGGCTGAGTTCCCAGCCCGTCGGTAGCGGCGAGTCGGTCTATACGGGCCGATCGGCCGCCGCCGCCGCCGCCGCCGCTGGGTCAGTGTGACAGCGCCGATCGATCGACGGCGCGGCGCGGCGCGGCGGCCGGTGCGCCGCTTGTCACAGCGGCGCCACAGCTGCCGGCAGCACGGTGGCACACCTGGCCCGCCGCCATTACCGGCCCAAGAACGGCGCCTCACACTCGGCCACGCAGCCGCGCACACAGGCGCGCACAGAGCTGACTGTTGGCACAGATGGTGGAGGCCCGGCGCACACCCCTCCCCCTGACCCGGTCACTGGGGGCCCGGGGGTGACCCTGGGCTAATGCGCAGCCCGCAGAGATTACTGACCAGGCAGCCTCTGGGGCCGATACCTTCTGGAAGCTGTGACGAGGCAGGATGTTACGGCCTTAGGGACGAGACGGGGCCGCGTATGCGGTAGCAGTTGCAGATTGCGGTTTGAGACAGGATGATGACTCAGAGATGGGAACATTATGGTGCAACACTCAGTTTTCTGGCTTGCATGCACACAGGGCATGGTTGAAGGAAGGGGTCCAGACCGTTGTCGTCGATGCCATTCATGCAGCGGCCGATAAGTTTAACCCATTTACGCCCTTCGTTGCGTTTTCGCAACACAAGCAAGCGTCGACGTGATCAAATCTTGAGAAGTGTATAATGGCGTCTCACCGATGAGACAAGTTTCAGCGCGTTTAGCATGGATCCGCGCATAATGCTACGCAGTTACAAGTCTGTGCGGCCGGTAACTTACCGTCCAGAGCTCCCAGAGGGAAGTCGAAGGTCCCAGTCAGTGATGACGTCACGAAAACCAAAATAAGTAGATTAAGTGATTTGATTATATCGTAATGAATAATGTGTGAACATATTCTGCAGAGTCCCTACAATAGCTAGAATATACATTTTATTAACAAATTATGCTGCAAATAGGGTTTGTGACTATTTTCAAATATGACTACAGTCGTGTTGCGGTAACGCAACGTTGGGCACATCGGAAAGACAGGGGTGTTGCGAAAACGCAACAAGGGGCAAATTGGCAGTGCAGCGGAAGTATAGGAACATCAAATAGACTTCACTTGAGATACGCTTGTGGGTTCTTTCCTTCTCTCCCCAATCTTCCTCCCTCTCTTCCACGCTTCCCCCAACTCTCTCTCCTTCCCTCCCTCTCTCCTCCCTCCCCCCCTCTCTCTCTCTCTCTCTCTCTCTCTCTCTCTCTCTCTCTCTCTCTCTCTCTCTCTCTCTCTCTCTCTCTCTCTCTCTCTCTCTCTCTCGTTTTGCAGTCGTGAGGGACGTGTAGGTATGTAAAGTGCAAGGTGCATTTGCACGTGAATGTTGCGACACGTTTCACATTAACTCACTTAACAGTTATCAAACACTCACTTCTTTTTCTCTCGCAGATTATTGGGCTGTTCACTAACTGCAATGGGTTTTCGAGCATCTGAAAATCGCATGGTAGGAAAAGGACCTGCATCAAACGGTCGGCGATGCTAACGGAGCTGAGAGATAGCGAGGTACTTTGAAAATTGGATCTACTATGTACTAAATAATGGGGACGTAGTCAGGTATCAGACGACAGATAGGCATTGTCATTCTCTGGATGCAATCCGCTGGCCCTTACGTTAGAAAAGATAACTCCCAGAAGCGGCAAATGTGGGATATGCCCCCTCGGGGGCAACAGACCCCTTCGGCAGGAGTGATGAGGGCGTCTGGAAAATAATAGTTTATTTTTAGAATTCATGGTTTGCACGGATTGATAAGGTGGTTGATGTGAAGCATTGCTTGTTTGTTTACTGAGGGTAGGCCTTTTGTCTAATCAGACCATTTTAGAGCTAGAAGCATTATTGGAATTAGGGAAAACATTGGTCTGAGCGGGCATGGTGAATCGTCGAGGCTGAGCCCATCCATCCAGGCCACCCATGAACCGGACCCCCCCCCCCTTCCCAAGCACTTTCTGTATCCGGCTACAGATCTGTGCTCCTATGGGAGCTGCTCGAATGCGATGTACCTAGTTGCCCGTCCAGCTCGAAACAAAGGGTTGAGGCATGGAGAAGGATTCTACTATCCTGAAGATGGAAAGAACGGATTGACGAAATACTTGGAAAGTGTGAACTGCGTCGAATCACCAGTCTGCCCTGGCATTGTCTCGAGAAAGAGGTTACAAGTGTGAAGGTCGCTGAGAGTGGGACAATGAAAATTTTGGATTAGGTGTAAAAGTGATAAAATGGGTCCTGGGAGACACTTAAAGCCGAGTTGTTATGACGCTCTACGCCTTACGCAGGTAATTTGTGAAAGCCGGATAGGTTCATTTTTTTATAAGAGTGTGCACGACTACCCCGCATTTGAATTTGTCTTTACTCCTAGGAGGGTGGTTAACAATGGTATTGCGGATAGGCGCTTAGGCGAGGCACTGGTTGACTCCCAATCCTCGGTTAAATTGTTTTCAGTTTGGGGTTCTCATATGAGAGGGTAATGGGCTAATGGCTCTGTCTAACTTCCAAAAAGAAAGCACCGCCCAGGGTACGTGCCGACCACTAGGTACTTTAAATGGACAATTGTTGTTGATAATGACCGTTTGTTGCCATCTCCCCGTTCGCGAACCCTTAAGTTATGCTCCCTCATTGAGGCTCTTAGGCGGGTAATAAGCATGAGGGATGTGGGTTCCGCATTCTCAAGCAATATTTTTCAAAAGTTGGTGAAATATATGTTAAAACAAACTAGCATATACGGCGGTTTAGTGCACTTTATGTCCGTCTGATGTGCCCGTCGTTGCGTTTTCGCAACGCTGATGGCGCCCGGTGTGCCCTTCGTTGCGATTTCGCAACGCACGTTTTTTACGTTTTTCTCGAAAAACTTTTGCTGCCGGCAAAAATTATTTTCGATTCCATGCAAGGCCCTGGTAGAAGCGTAACATATCTTGATTTCATCGATTTTCATGATGGTCAATATTCCTGGGCATAAATGGGTTAATGCTAAAAATGGATTATATTGACGGTGACGCGCATACTCGTCGAGAATAGGAGGGAGTGAATGAGTGTTGCAAGCAAATAACATGTCAGCTAAACACTCTGGCGGTTGGACAAAAAATCGGTTGGACAAAATGCCAAGTGGTGTTCACTGTTCATGGAGCAGGCACGAATAACAATCCCACAGCCACAAACGGCTTTGGATTGGACAAAAAAGGCGATAAGCCGAGCATTTAAATCCAGTCATGACGCAACGCTGTGTTGCCGAGGGAAACAACGGTTTAATGCATGCACCGCACAGTTACCACGACGAATCTGCCCCACAGTATGACCCACTCTGCTAAATCATACATATTCAAAGTTGCAAATGAGCGTATAACAGCAGGCCAACACATACCTACCACATAGCATTGGACATTATGCAGCTGTGCACGAGGAATGCCCCCTCCGCTCCCCTGCCCTGACGCGCTTATGGAACATTCCCAACATACCTGGAATAGCAGGAAGGCGTATCCCTTGGGCGGGAAGTAGCTCTTCGACTCAGCCTTGTGCGGCCAGTCGACCACCAGAGGGCCGAACCGACGGAACGAGGCAGTGATCTCCTCTGAAACACAATAAGGGGAAAATCGTTACAGCAAAGTCACCAACATCACACATACGTAGGTCGCACAAGGTAGCATCGCCCTATCTCCAAGCGAAGGCGTCAGAGTGGCACAGAGCGGCCAGAGCGGGCCGGTTGGAGGTGCGCCGCGGCGCCACAAATGTCACCGGCGCGTCACGACCGTCACACTGTGACAGAGACAGCCGAGCCGTCACGGCTGGGCGCCGTGCAGCGCTGGGCAGTATCGCCCCGATCTCCCCCGTGTCATAAAGGTGAAACACTGGCGCCGTTACGGTAACAAACGAGAGATGTAGATATGGCACGCCTCTGCGCCAAGCGTCGGCGGTTTAGTCGAAAGTTACGCCTCACAGAACTTCGCAGACATCAAATGGGAGCCATCAGCAGTGACAGAAGAGTGTCATCAATACTGGAAAATTCATAATTCTAGCCGGCCGACAAAGAACGGTGCCAGCCATTATTCTTCCCGGCGCTGACAATAGTTTCACAACGCGCCTGGAGGACCCACGCGCCTCCAAATACGGATCACTGGTGTCCACGGTCCCACACAACACTCCAACGGCGAGTCGTCACCTGAGAGCCTCGTCATCCCACACCACAGCAGCGGCGGCAGCGGCGCAACACACCTCCAACCGTGAAGACACATCACCTATCGCCCCTCACAACAGGTGAAGACACATCGCCCTGCCAGAGCCCCTCCTTTCCTGGACAACAACGCGACGCAGCGCAGCGCGACACTATTTATATACACTGTGCGCGACACGACGCAGCCTGCCTTATCTTTGCCATCATATATCGCTCCAGTAACCAACGCGACGCCGAGCGTCGTAGTCGGCTCGTCTTCGTCGCTTTCGGCGACATCAGACGCGACTACCTCGATGACGTCGCGCTGAGAGCGACGGTGGCAGTTTCGGCTGCCGGTGCTCACACCATGCATCTCGCGGTGAGCCGTGGGAGACAGAGCGACGCCGTGCACGGTGCAGGACCGCCAGACGGCGTGTCTGATCCGCCCGTGGTGCACAGACGTCGGGTGCAGTCCCAGGGTCTCGGGTGGCGAGTGACGAGTGGTGGTTGATAGCACATGAGGCGACAGCTTGGTGACAGACAGGAGGCCTGGGTCAGGGAAGAGCTGGTGAATGAGATAAGGAACCAGACTGGGTCAGAAGCGGGATACGTTGGGTGGAAGCTAAGATTGAATGAGACTACCGTTCGCGCAGCGATAGCGTGAGTGAGAGCTCGGCCGACCTGCAACTCACCCGCTGCCCGACACGGCCCCACACGTCTCGTCATGTGCACTGCGAAACCGTGAGACGGTCCCACGAGAAAGGCCGTCACCGGGCGGCGACACCGTGACCTGCTCATTCCCACAAACCGTTACCGACCACGCAAATTGTGCCCTGACCACCCGGCCCGTGATAATCTCCTCCAAAACAACACACCAGCTCAGATGCAAAACTCGGACGGCGGGCGGCTCTTCCAAAAGCTGCCAGCGCAAGACAAACGACCCATTAGCGGCATTCTATATGTCTTCTCGGCGCGATGTTATCGCAGCTCGGGTCCCCCGGGGCGGCGCGCGTGACCTGATCGTCGAGCCCGTCGGACGCCCCTGGCGGCGCCGCTCCAAAAACGCCGCCGATACCATCGGCCACCGCACGACGCGACGTTTTTCGGCCGAAAACAGGCCGAGAGGCGGTCCGGAGCGACCTCGGAGGCGTGCCATTATATGGATTCGGTCTGTTCTAGTTTGGCGTGCTGGCAGGACAGAGCGACAGACGGACAGACGGACGAGTGGCGCCTCCGGCAGAGGCGGAGCAGCCGCTCACAAGTTCGATTGTGGATAATGTCGCCCAATGATCCGGCCCTGACGACGGAAAATACGGCGCTGATGAGCCGCTGATTGCCCGCATAATTGACTTTTTCCCAGGGCGGTTGGATGTTGACGGCTGAAGGTCGTACCGGCTGCTTTTTAGTGTTCGCCGTGGGAAACGAGAACAGAGGATTCAAACATTTCACCAATTAGGCCATGATTAAACAATAACAACACGACAGTGTCTGTTGTTCACCTGAGACACGAAAGTCTATAAACCGATGTCTCATCTGGAATGACCTCGTTTTTTAACGGTATATGTTCCCGTGTCAGGCAGATAGAAACCACCCATGACCTCAAAACCTTCCCCGTTTGCAGCAAGGCTATATCTAAGTTCCTCTCACCTGTACCCTGTCTGAGCTCCACCCTCTAGCTCCCGCACTACCACCGAGCCGCGAGCCACGGACTTCCTCCGATCAATCCCTCCAATCAATCCACCTAGAGGCCGGCCCATCGAGCCATCGAGCCGTGTCCGTCCCCCTGCCGCCGGATACGCCCCCACCCCTCGGGGCAAGGTGATGAGATCAGAGAGCCATATTGGCCGAGCCCCGTCGGCCGATCTGAGCCCCGATCCGGTCATATACGCTCCAGTCACCCGCCGCAGACCCGTCCCTCGGAGCTCTATCGGCCCCTCAGAGTCCCCCGGATATCACATTGGCCAGTCGGTGGTCCGGCTTGCTTCTCCGCCGCCCGCCCACAGCGGGCCGACCCGGGCGATGGTGGCGCGGACAAATCAGTAGATCATCGTCGCTGTCGCCATCGACGTCGTCGCTCGTCGTCGGCTGCGACCAGGATAGCGGTGCCACCGGTAGCCGCGGCGGGCGGGGGCGGGGGCGGGGGCGGGCAGACCATCGATCGTGCGTCCTGGGACGGTGGACACGCACCCGGGCTGACCACTGGGAGTCAGCCCCCGGCCGGCGCCACTGCCCCACACCGCACCGGTAACGGGTAAACCACCGCGACACTGCCAGCACCAGCGCCGAGGGAGCGCACAAAGCCGCGTCAGGTGTCGCATAAAGTGAGAGCGAATAGGCCGGACACGAAGGCGGAGAGTGCGGGGGTTACTACATAGGGGTTACGTATCACGGCCGAAGGATTAGTCGGCTCACGTCATTTCGGCACTGCTGCCAGACCATGACGACATGCTGATGCATTGACGTGACATTACGTGACGAAGACTTGACGTGCAGAGAGCACAAGGAAGTATGTGATTATACGGCGGCTGAGGTAAGCCGTGTAGCGGTATCCAGCACGGAAGCAAGGCGGTATGACGGATAATAAACTAATTTGGAAACCGCATGCTTGCAGACGGTGTAATGCCTCCTAAAGCGACACGGGTCACAAAGTCGCGGAGTGCGTTTTACAGGCCATAGAAAACACGTTTACACAGAGCTGAAATGGTTGGTGGGCGCGACTGACTCGGAAACACGTCCAACTTTTGAATTTACGACTTGGTTTGTGCCACCATCGCAATGTGATAGCGCGGCACCGGTATTAAACACGCATCCGGCGAGTGTCGGTCCTGCCCGCCCACACACCTCCCAGCTTTGTTCTCCCTTCACACGCCCACCGGAGGCCACACAGACCGATACGCCTCTCGTCCGTCGGCGGGCGCGACGTTCCTCCCATCGCTATCTGTTCTCCTCCCGAGCCGCGGAGGCGCATCATTTGGCCGCCTCCCGGCCGTAAACGGCGCAGCAGACAGGCCGCCACCGGCCGGCGGGACTTAACAGCGCCGGTTTTGGCAGCCGGCGCGCTGCCGGCCCGATAAGACCGGCGCGGAACTGACGAACAGTATGCTGAGAAGCTCGAATGAGCGGCTAAATCGCACGACAAACACGCCCGCTCGCCAACGAGCCCGGCTGTCCCCAGAGGAGGAAACGAGCCGCTCGCGGGGAGCGTGCAAATGAAGCTGCCTCCTGCAGAGCACACAGCAATGGCCCACTCCGCGGGTAAATCACCTCGTTGGCAGTGCCAAAGAAGTGGTAAACCCGCCACAAAACACCGCGCCACCACCATAATTACAATCTCCAAATGTCCCAAAGCGTGCCAGCTAATAACGTCGGCATTAATGAACAAACCAAAGAAACTAAGCCTCACGGGTCGTGACTCGTAGTAGCTACATACATGACGACAAGCATTCCGCCATGCTGACCGGATAATCCAGGAATTCGGACGCAGAGCACAGACATGAGGCAACTACAAAGAACATGAACGGGGCGGAGCACCAGAGCAGCTGGCCAGACAGACACGACGAACTAGACAGCAACGTAATTAAATGTCACGCCATAGTTCTCGGAAACTAATGCGATCGCCACAGCAGTTCCGTTATTTATTTATAAAGGCAAGGGTTGGGACACATCCGGAGCGCTGGCGGCTTTATGCTGCGGCCGTGCCGAGCCGGGGCTGCAGGCGTGCTCTGAGTGCTGAGTAGTGGCGGCAGCTGTGCCCGATGGTCTACAGGTCGACATTTCATAGCCCATATCCGCCGCGTGACTTCACACAGCGCAGAAAAGGGCATCGGTGAATGGGTAAATGGCCGTTTAGCAATGTGAATAAATTCTCACTGTAACGGGAATCGGCGAAATGCAGGCGGGGAAAGCACCACACCATTCAAGTGTAAATCGTCTCCGAGCCAGCGGGCTTCCGAGATCCAATAGCATCTTGTTACAAACGATCGTATCAGTCGCGTCCTACCTCCGACCGTCCACCTCTAAGCCTCTTGGGCAACACCCCCTCCTGCCCTACTATCCCCATGCTTCTTCCTTTCTCTTTCTTCGCTCACCTTCGTCGATGTCGGGCGGCAGTCCTCCGACGAACACCTTGCGACTGTAGCGCTCGCCGTTCTCGCCGGATCCCGAGGAGCGGGGCGAAGTGCGCGAGGGGCTGATGGCGGCCAGACCCTCCAGCAGCGTGGGGTCGTCCAGCAGGTGGGCTGACGACTCGTCCAGGCCGGCAAACAGCGCCGGCTTACCTGTCAGAGGGAGAGCAGAGGGTCAGCGGGGGCGTTCGGGTCAGCGGAGCACTCGAGGGTGACCTGGGGCACAGAGGGTCAGCGGTGCACTCGAGGGTGACATGGGGCACGGAGGGTCAGCGGAGTACTCGGGGTGACGAGGGGCTTTCGCGGTGACGTGTGGTACAGAGAGTCAGTGGGGACACTGGGGAAGATGAGGTGGTCTTACTGTCACTACCGTCGAAGGTGCAGCAATGAGGTGTTTTGCATGTTGTGAGCGACAGGGGTAAGTGGTGGCTATGGACGAACTGGCAATCAAAAGAGGTCCATGCGCCAATGATGACTCATGATTGCACCAGTCGCGATAGAGAGGAAACATGGGAGTCACAACAGCGGACGGCAATCAGACCAGAGGATGGGAACTTACTACGGAGGAAGCCGGGGAGTCACAAATGCGCAAGGCAATCGGCTGATGGGGACTATCACTGCACCTAATGACAAACAAGGCGCCGGGGAGGAAGTGAAGAAAGTCGGTGATTCAAAGTGAGGAAGTTGGTGTGTGAAGCAAGTCGCAGAGAGGAAGTGGATGACTCAGCCCGAGGACGCAGAACAATGGGGGAAACTCCGAATTGATACCGGACTCAGCCGGGCCACAAAAGCCGTGTACCAATTTCGTCCTGGCGAACACGCTGTTTCCTCCAAAGGCAGTCGCACACCATGGAGCCTGCTTAACGGTGAAAGGTGTCATGGTGTCATGCGGCGCAAACAGTGCACGATTTTTATCACTTGCATGATAGCTGGATGTAAAATCCAGGTAAAGGCTGGCAGCAGACCAGCGCTATCGCAGCCCCTCAAATTAGCTGTCTTTTGCTGAGCGTTATGTACTCCCACCCAATCTAAAAAAGACCAAGACCCACAGTCACCGTTACATTCCCAGAGACGTCAGAGTTGCATTACTTCCACCAGAGTCCTTTGCAGACCAAATACCGCGCAAAAAGACGGACCGCGAGGTTTACGCGGCAGGAGAAAAGCGGCTGTCAGTTTGGTACGAAGTACCGCGCAGCAGTGCGTCAGGCGGGGGAAGTACGCCTGTAAGGCTGGCACGGTCTGCCGTCTGGACCGGTGGTTTGTCCCACCCTCGCAAGATACTCTTCGCACGCGACGACCCACGCGAACTTCAAACCCAGGGTCGCACGACAAGATGAGTTGGCATTTGCACCGCAAGGGCTTCCGCCAACAAAGCAAGAATCCCAGCCAGCCCTCATCCCACTCATACTCTATTCCGTCGAGCAGCCTTAACAAGTCAACAAAACGCCACTCATCACAACTAGCAGATCGCCTTCAACGCCCTGCAAGCCCATTGAGTTGGTGGTGTTGAGATTCCAGCCTGCAACGGCGCTCGCACACGCCCCTTTCCCGTGTTTACCAGCGAAATGCCGCAGCCACGAGTGTCGGGACAGTGTTTACAAACGCGGCACATCAGTCTCCGCTCCACCACCGCAGTGATCCTAACCTCACCACCCGCGTCCGACCACCGCGATCCCGCTCCCCGCCTGCCCGCACCCGCTCGACATGTGTTCGCCGTCATGCAAAAACACGGCGAAAAACGACCCCAAGCAGGCGGCGCGGACTGCCCATAAAACGGCGGTCTTTCCAGCCGACTAGCTCGTCATCAGGCGACGGCCGTGCAGAGTCCCGGCACGCGACGACGACAGCAGCGGCGGCGCCAGTCGATGAAGACGGCTGGCTGGCGTCATCACAGCGACGCTATCGAGCACGACCGCTGCGGCTTCGCCCACCCGGCCGCCGCCTATCGACGCCGCAGCGGCAGAGCACTCGGCGCCGGTTCTATTTACTCTCCCTGACTCTGGACAGGACGACGCTGGGACAGCTCGCCAATTCCCGGAACTGCATCGTACCAGCCCGACGATGACGTCTGAATGACGTCATCGTAACCCCGGCGGCGAATGTGACGCATTTGCAGCGCTGAGGCGGCGCGGATGATGCCGGCGTTGAGCGCAGTGGCAGGTGATCAAATCATCAATAACCGAGGCTTCTGCGAGGTTCTCCTCAGCTGGAACAAATCCAGCCGACTTCAATAGCCGTGGGTGGTTCGGTTCAGTCCAGCTGGTGCGGGGGATGATGAATGTGACGGTAGCCGATCCTAGACGCGTCACGAGATCGCCAGTCTCACAGCTGGCTCCCTGGCATTCCTCCGGGCGTGGTCCGGCCAGACCTGGCGTGGCCCCAGCGCTCGGACGTCACTGGGCCCCGCCGGCCGGCCGCTCCTGGCGCCGCGTGGGTCCGTCCGAAGTCACACAGCGGCAGGGTCCGCTCCCCACTCCAGCTCCTGAGAGACGCGCCGAGCCTCGCCGGGTGTCCAGATAAGCTGATTGTGGCCGGCGCGACTGCCTGTCTCATCGTGAGAGAGAGAGAGCGCCTCTGGGCCCGAGCGACGTGGCTCAGACGGCGTCCCCACGCGCCGCGCGAGTCACACAGTGGCGCGCCCAGGCAGAACGCTGACGCAGATACGCCGGCTGGGAAATTTGACATTCATCGAGCCGTTTTTATTTGCATTGGTGAAGCGGAATCAAGGCAAACAAAAAGCGAATTCAGTAGCATCGCAAGAACTCTATCACGATGTTTTTCCCACCTAATATCACTCATGTAGCTTGTCAGATAGGGCAGCTAATTTTCTTAAGACTGACAAACTACTATAATCTAGCCAGAATCGTTTAACTACCAATAAATAGCGGGCTGGTGAGCACAACAACAAGAGTGTGCCATAAAACAGTGCAGGAGGTCGCTAATCAACCGCGCCTCAACAAGTTAATAACAGCGGCTCTGAGTGGAGTTTCCAATTAGAGCGCCGTCCATCGCGGCGCCGGAGAACCGTGGATAAACAGGCTCGGGTGCGCGGCAGGGCGTACGCAGCGGTGAGAGCTGCAGGGGCGCCTCCGGGCGTGTCGCTGTCACAGCTGCGAGCGCTGGGGAGCCCAGCTGGTGGCTGGGAGGGGAGCACCAGAGGTACCGCGGGGAGCCAACTATTTCCTTCTACTGGAGGGAGATCTCGGCAGTCGGCACAGAGCACATCGGGCGAGAGGTTTTCGAACCAAACCACAGCTTGGATGACTCGTACGCAGCACGCTTACAGATGCAAAGCATTCAGAGCCCTGAACCAGCCACTTGACGAGGACGCGCCGACGCAGGGGTGCGACCGAGGCTCTGTCTTTGTCACCGGACCTGTGCAATCACGACGAAGTGCAGCCTTGAGCTGATAGCAGGCCATGAATCAGACGGACCCCGCTGCGCCTGATCCCCTGCAATCTCACAGATCCACTGAAGAATGCTTGCCGATTAGATAGGCAATCAACACTGCATCCATCGATCTGAAGCACGACTGGCTTTATCAATCACGAGACCTATGCAGACGGATTGCATTGTTTAAATCAGGTCGACGCTATGTTTCAGCGCTCGAGACTGTCGCCAATGTTTGTTGGGCAGACAGAAGGAACTGCCGTCCAGAGAGCCGAGCCAGCCACTGTGTTTTCGTTGGCCTCATGTCTGACGTGTTTTTAATTAGTCATTCGCTCTGAATAGCAGACAACAATCACCACCACGCTATGTAGCTTCGCTAGCGAAGCTACTCGAAAAAACAACATCTCGAGGTGGAACAGTTGAAAATAGCAGACGGGACGCTGCTTTGAGTGAGCACCCTGATTCGTTCGGTAACGAGCAACGACGAAAGAAAACAAACAGCTCAAGGAGGTCACGAAAAAGGTTCATATCTCACCGACTGGAAAGAACCACCAGTTAACACACCCGATCACTCAACAGTAGGGTGAGGCTGAGTCCACCCAATTTATTCCGAGAACCGCGTCCCATTTCGATCCGCAGATATCCCTGCAATTTGCATCACCTCCCTGCAATCCTCGCGCACGAACTCCTCGAATAGCACCTGGCTTCGGCAAAAAGAACAGCCGGCATCGTCCCGCCGACAGACGACATTCATTCTGAGCGCTTCATCAGGCCACTCGGTTCGCGCAGCAATGACAGGCACGTGCCGAAACTTTCCGAGTGCCTCTGGCCACTCGGAGCAGCCGCGGCTGTGCCCAAGTGGACCACTTCTCGGCGCCCTCACAGCTCATTGGTAGTTGGAACGAGCGTTCGACGGCAGCTCGCGGTTCGGACGCGGAAGCTGGCGAGGACACCGGATGGATGGAGCTGAATCCTCGGTTTGGAGACCTCGTGCGAACGAGGTGGCGGCGGAGGCGGAGGACGCGGGTTGGTGTTGTCTAAGGTGACTCAGCCGGGCCGACGATTGGCAGTCGTCCCGTGCCAGCTGGGCCGGAGATCCGTGCCGCTGGTGACGGGGCTTCGTGTCACCACAGGTGCACCAGCCCAGATCCGATCGCGGATGTCCCCGGCGTGGTGTAGGTACGGTAGAAACGAACGGCGACGCAAGGAAGCTGACAATGCGATGAAGCCGATCAATAATGAAAAATGGACGTTGTTTGGTGTATGACGGAACGCTAAAAGCGAAAAGTTGACGGCCCCATGATGTCCACAGATGTTGTCCAGGGCGAGTGAGTGAAAATGAGGTCTCAAGGCGTCCCTGTCCATTGGACATTCGGCCGCCTGTAAAGAATCTGACTGTTGCTGTCCACCTGCACCGCACAGTATCCACCTGTCTTCCCACCCGATGCAGCCAGCAGCGACCGCAGCGCCGGACCCGTATATCTCCTGCAGCGTCCGACCTGCAGTGACCAGCCCTCACCCCGTCGACGGCCGGCCCTATCGGCCCCGCAATCCTGCACCTGTCGGCTCGCGAACCGGTCTCGCGGTGGCCACTCGACGCTCCGAGCGGGTACACAACGCGTCACCGCTGAATTCTCAGAGTCCCCAAAGGTACCGTCGAGCCGCACCCGTGCCGTGCTAAATCGGCTAGCTCGCAGAGGTTTCAGCTGTGGGGGCATGACGCACACGGCATACCGTCTGCAGCAGGCTGCAATCCTCCCCTCCCCGCCTGACGCAGCGGTGTGAAAGTATCAGCACCCTGCTGTGAGGATTCCGTTGATTTCCTCTCTGCATGTGATGACACAGGGCACAGCCGCTGTCCCGCGACACACGCCTCATTACACAGGTGCTCGAGTCGCCTCTGGCGGCCGCCCACCACCGATCCGCTACCATCCGTCCGCGGCGACCAGCGGCCTTGGGACATCGGTCAGAGCCGGCGCCCGGCCGTCACCCGACGAGCGGGGGCGGGGGCGGATGTCCGCTCCCTACAGACTCCCAGAAACACACAGACCTCAGTAGACGGCGGCGACGCCATGCAGATAGAGCACCCGCACAGCGGCCTCCCTGCAGCCACAGGGCTGAGCCTGGCACGCGCCACGGGGCCCCCGTCAGGATGGGAGCCAGCCAGCTGTCTATCGCTCCCATCACTCAACGCGAGGTCGTGTGCGCGCTACATATGCCACGCTGCTCAAAGCGCGCTACATATGCCACGTTGCTCAAACTACGCCATCCCTCAGTCTCTCGTACTCAGATCAGTCTCTCGAACTTGTACCCAAGTCTCACTACTTCTGTCAAACTGACAAATCTTCGACCACAAATATCTGACTAGTGACCACAGCAACTCGTTGAGGAATATGTCCCTACTTCTATCGACAAGGTTTGATCCGCTGTCGATCTCCCTCGCTAGATTAGCACTGGCCAAACATGATAAATCGCATTACCAGTGTTATTTGCAACTCCTCCTCGCAGATCCCCTCGCGCCCGGAGCGATAAAACATCAGCATTCAGCAAGCCATCTAACTCGCACTGTGTTGTGTGTGCGCAGCGCCGCTCAAAGGACACAGTGTGCGCGCTAGACTCTGTCCTATCAGTCACCCATCAAAATATGCAAGGCGGCGATGCACTTGTTTGATTACGCGGCCCTGAGCTGGTTCGGTGCCCCCGCAGCCGCGGGCCGCGCCGGGCCGGCTGTGCAGGCTGGCAAACACCCACCGGACCCGGCTGCAGACAGCCACCGAGCAGCGAGCAGCGAGCGGCGGCAGCGCGCTACCCGCCGCCAGAGAGCGGCACCGTCATCAATGGCGACGGCACGCAGCGTCGATAGCGACGCTGCGGGGCGCCGGCGCAGTCCTCCTCCGAGAGGACAACACTGGCGGCGGCGCAGGACAGCCGCCCACCGCCCATCGCCCACCGCCCACCGCCCACCGCCGGCAGCGCAAACAGATCTATAACCGGCGGCGGCGGCGGCTGGCGACGATCCAGGTCGGTCGCGTCGCTCCGCCGTGCCGCTGGCACGCGTCGTTCGATCTGCGGCACTGCGGCGTGCCGTGGCACGCTCTCCGACCCGCACGGTGCGACAGGAACGTCCCCCGAACGCAGCTCCGTCCCATACTGCCCTCTCCGGCGGGGCACGAGGCCATTTGGCAGGCAGTCCACCGAGCCAGGCACCTGTGTCGATAAACAACGGCGCCACTGCCAGGCCAGTTCAATACCACCGGACGACGACCGCCATTGTGTCTATGTATAGCGCTCCAATGGCTGTCCGCCGGGTATCCCTGTTTGCCTGTTCAGTACCGTTTAGTTGGAGTATCGAGCTGGCGCGGTGTCGGGGTACGCCCATAAGACCGTCTGACCGAGCGGTGGGCAGAGGCGGGCGGGTCTCGCTCGCCAGTCGCCGCCTCCTTCCATGCCGCTGGCTGGGATAGAACTCGGCGGTGACTGAGTCCACGCGACCCCGGCGACTCGGGCGACGGTACGGACCCCGTCACCAGCCATCTCGGCTCGCCGGGCCGACTGCAGCGGCCGTAAAGCGGCGCTGGGACCCGGCCGCCGCGCCCGTCGGCCCGCCGGCCCGCCGCTGGAGCTGGCTGCACCTGTCTGCACGGCGGAGCGCCGCCGAAGGTCGCCGCGCCGGGCAGGCCCGTCTGTGCCGACAGACAACAAGGTGCAGGTGGCAGCGGCCGGTGGCGGCGGGCGGTGCGGCAGCGGCTGCCAGCCGCTAGTCACCGCGCCGCCAGCGCCCGCCGCCAGCCACCGCGCTGGAGGAATTCGGCGTGCCTGCGCGGGGGTCCGCAGCGTTGACAGGTCATGGGACACTAATGAGACGCACGTGCCACACCACCAGGCGGTGGAGGTGGATTTAACCCCTGGACCGCGCTCAGCGGGGGTCGGGACCCGCGGCTCGCGTCAGGAGCTCGACCCACAAATCTTCAGACCATGGATCCCGCGGCCGCCACCGAACCTCGTTAGAGATCCGTCAGCTCCGGGCCGCCGAGGGCGATGGCGGCGATGACGGCGGCGGCGCCCGGCCCATTTATCTGACCGGGACAGCCCTGACTGGCCCTGGCGGCACCTCTGTGACGTCACGGTGGCGCTCGGACGCTCCGACCGGTCGGTTCGGGGCCGTACAGGGACAGTTCATCACGGAGGATCTGGGCGGCGACACCCGCCGGCCGCCGGCCGTCACCAGCTCTGTCAGCGCGGTGGTCGGTCGGTCCGCAGTCGGCAGTCGGCAGCCGTCACCGGCTCCGTCAGCGGTGGCTAGTCGGTCGGCACTCGGCACTAGCCGTCGCGCCACTTCATCTGATCATCGATCGGTACTTACAGGCAGCCGCCTCAGAAACCACCCAGCTCACAAATCACTATCAGTCAAAATAACCGGTCATCACTACATTGCAGTCGCTAGGCAAGTCATCCCAAGTCACTACAGCCAGCCAATACCAGTCACTGTGACCAGTCTAGACCAGCTCCCACCAGTCTTCTCGTCTGCAGCTGCAGTGCCGGCCTTCGCCTCCTCCCTCCCAACTAAACCCCACCGCCCGTTTACAGTTACAGCCCCGATCACGGAGGCAATTGCAGCCTCATGCGTCACGTAGCATCTCCGGCATGGCGTGCCAGCGACGGAGCGGTGACGAATCCGTCCGTGACGGAACCGTCCGTGACGGCCGAGCCACGGCCGAGCGCCGCGCGTTCCGTGAGTCCCGGCCCGGGGCGGGGGCGGGGGCGGCAATAACTCACCGTGCAGCTGGGCCAGAGAGTGCATGGCGCTCGGAGCGCAGTTGACGTAGCCTGAAACACGAGGATGACCAAGTTAGACACGCTGACGGACGGACGGCCCTGGCGGAGATGACACGACAGACGGTGCCGGCGCGGAGCTCGACGGCTGACAGACCGCCCGACGGCCGCTGCCGGCATATGACAGACGGACACGGTGCCGGACTCACTGCATAACGGGCTTACTGACGCAAACAGGACGTGGGGACACGGGTGACATGGGGGATTAGGGTTATTTGATCGCACCTTCACATGGCTGAAGAGAGCCATCGGTAACAGTTTAGAGAGCTTATCCAAGAAGAGGAAGGCAGGGTCAAACAGAGGTGACGTATGTCTGACCACAGAGCGCCGTTGTGATTGGCACACGCTTTGCTGCTGTCACCGCATCTCAGCTGTGTACTAATTGTTTTGACAGTCCTGAATATCCAATGGTCTGTGTCGAAGGAGGTCGGTCTGACCGACCCCCTTTCTCTCTTTCCCGTCATGCGTTACACGTCAGGGAACGAATGAACCATCTCAGAAGCCACAAACCATCCCACAAGCTCCACCGAGCGAACCCACAGAGGAGCGCCAGTCTCGGCCCAACTCCAGCGCCTCTCCCCATGACGGGCGCGCCGCCAACCGGCACTTCGGCGGGGCCGGCCCGGTCCCGCTCCCCATCTGCCCACACAAACACTGGGGCCGCTCCCCGGGGCGGCGCGGCCAACATCCACCAAACCTCGGCGCGACACGGCACAGCCGCTCGAGTCAGCGCGGTGCGACTCTGCCTCACCGAGCCACAGCGTGAGTCAAATCTCCGCCGAGTGTCCGCGGTCTCCAGGGACCGCTCGCCGGTCTCCGGGGACCACTCTCCGGTCTGTCCCCGGTCCCGTGACCAGAGCTCATGGCCGCCAGACGCGCGTGCCAGCGCAGGTGTCCTGTTCCGTGTCACGAGGCCGCTCGGCCTCGGACGCAGGCCATCAGTAGCCAGAGCAGCCAGACAGCCGCCGCCGGATTCTGGGTCACGTCACGTGGCTAGTGATTGGCGTGACGTTATGCTGAGACCGACTGGTCAACGCTCGGGGGTCCGGGAGTCCGGGAGGGGTCCGGGAATGACGTCGATTAGTAAATGGCGATCGCTGGTTACTAGTTAGGTCATTATCAGTGCTACCCAGAGGCCCGGTATGTATGAAGAAACCCGCGTTCATCCGTCGCCACTCACTACCCGCTGATCTCCACTCACTCGGCCATCGTAAGGCCCGGTACGGCAGATAGCCGTACCGGGCACGGCCTACGCCACGGCCGCGGGGCGGTGACGTGCAGAAGCGACCACGACACTTCCTGGTGTCACCACTGGTGCCATGACGACCCAGCCTTTCTGTTTACATACCACCGTGTTCAGCCGAGCGGCGGGTGTCCCGTGGACGTGACTGAATGTAACGCTGATTAGGCTGTATTTCTAATCACGCGTTAGAGGTGCGATCCATCATGTATCAATGCTTCTCAGTAACGGGGTCTAATGCATTACAAATACTACTTTCCTGAAGGGAACTAAGAGTCTCCTTACATTACAGGTTCACCTTCGTCAACAGTAAAACAAACAATACAGTAATACACCCAGCAAGGCACGACGGACTGGCCGAGTCAGCTCCGCCAAGGTCGCCGTGCAGTGGCTGACTTTCCCGTTTTTCACGGGGGCGCCGGTCGCGCTCGGCGAAGGCCACCGGTCGGCCCAGTTCGCGTTTCAGTCGGGCGCAGCGTGTGCTCCGACTAGGAAGTCGTGACGGCCGCCTATCGGCACAGGAAACATCAGCGGACACGGCGAGCCGGCTGCGGACACCGCACGCCGATTGTGGACGCCGCCGACAGGAAATTCCCCGGCGCGCGCACCCACCGGGCGCAGCTCCGCGTCCATAGCAGATGGACACTGTCACACCGAGACTGCCGCGCCGGTCTGACTCAGATCGAGGAGCGGAGAGAATCACCAGGCGCTGACAATGACCTGACGTGCGGAGAACCCGGGAGAGACCTCGGTCAGGGCCGAGCAGCGCTGGCCGCTGGCCGGTCCCTGATGAGCGGCCCCTCTGACCGGTGAATAATGCGCGCCCGTGACCACACCCAGCCGCTCCCAACGGCCGCGCTGGCAGCGGCGCCGACGCTCCGGGGCCATGGGGAGCGGCGGACCGGGCCGCGGGGTGCGGGCCGGGCCGGGGACCGGGGCGGGGTAGGGCATCAGGGTGGGGCGGCGCTGCCAGCAGGCCCAGCTGGCCGACTCCCAGCGCAGCCCAGCGGTGACCCTGTGACCTGGGAACGTCCGGGCCGACCGACAGCGCGGCTCCGCACCGGCTGACCCGGCGCCGGTGCCGACGAGGCGGCGGTGCAGCGCGGACAAAGCCGTGCCCGCCGCCGCCGCCCCCGCCCAGCCGCCCATGGCTGGGTCGGGCCGTCGGCGGCGACGGGGATCGACCGGGCGACAGGGGCCGGTCGGCCGGCCGCGTCAGTCGTCTGCGCCGAGAGCCGGCCAGCCCAGACGGACGGCACCGCCCCCACGCTGAGCGCCCGCCGCAGCCCGCTGGTGCGTGAGAACGGCGACTATGGCCCGATGATAATGGATTCTCGCTGCCGCAAGACGCACGTGGTAGATGATTCTCAAAGCGAGAATTACTGAATACCGGTATGCCCATCGTCGGAATAAATCTAAAAGTGAATACCTTTCACTTTCTGAGCGCAGATTGGAAGTCATCTTGCGGTGGGCGGTAGGTTGTCGATCTTTTACCTCCAACAGCGCCGTCATGCGAGGCCATACATACGGGCGGGCGAGCGCAGGTGTTCCGTTCAGGTCAATTTCACACGAAGCGCGCGCCTGTCAGAGTTCAGAGTTCCGTACCGAGTTCAGACGGCCGGACAGACTTTGAGCTCACTCGGTCGGACTGGCCTCCCACACACTCACTAAGTCGTTAACCCAATTTGAACGCCCGCAATCTGACTGGCCGGCGGATTTGTTTGATGTCCGGCCGACTGGGTTATTTGCCCCAGTGCGCTGACGGAGCAGCTTCAGAGACTCTGAATGCAGTCCGGGGCGGCCTTCCCCGTCGCTCGGACGTGGGCGTCGGGGCCGACGCGACGGCAGCGTCGTCGCCTCGCTGGCCAGGCCGCCGCGGTCGATATGTATGCCTGCCTGCTGGCCGGCAGCGGAGGCGGCGGCGGCGGCGGCGGCGGCGGCGGGTCGCCCCGCTATTGACCGGCGCTCGGCGCGTCCTGCGTGCCACGCAGCCCACTCCCATCGTGCCACCGTGGCCGCCCCCAGGGCCAGAGGCGGCAGGCGACGGGTCACGAAAACACCCCGCCGACGTACCCCCGACTGACCCGCAGACCGACCGGCTCGATGGACCGTGATAGCATCGCGCTTCCACGCATTGCCCACCGTGACCACCACTGATCCAAACTATCGGCCATCAAATCCGATATTGCACTGTCCTTTCTCGGTACAGGTTAAATTCCAGCAAATCCGACCGCAGGCTTCGTCGCGCACGTTGCGCCGACCTTGACAATAGCCAGCAGAGTCGTTTCCGTCGCCTCCGTCGCCACCGACCTCGTCTCCAAAGCGGGCGCATTGGAGCGCGACAGGGCCGGGGACGATTCGCCGCGCGCGACTCTCAGTAAACACGATCATAGCGGCTTCCGGCCTGATGAAGCTGATTAAAGCCGGTTAGTTACACAGTACGCCGGTGGGCCGCCTCCGTGTTGATCGAGAGAAGAGGCGGCATCCTGCCGGCCGAGTAACTATGCGCGCACTACCAGTTAAAGGGACTGTCCCACCTTAACATTAGAATTGAGTTGAGATAGCCATCTTGATGGGCGTTCTTTGAAAATCAGAGTCGTGAAAACCGTTTCTCCAGCAATTACTTCATCGCAAATAAATTCGTGTTTGATTTTGACATCTGTGCAAATAAGTGCCACAATGTATTGGTATTGGCACTTAAAACCTGTGACGTTTCCGCCTTTTCCGAAGTTTCTGTATCTGTCGACTTGTTTTTTATTGAAACCTTGAAAAATAACAACGCCTCTTGGAACAGCGCCCGGCGCCACGAGGTGGAGAATTAAATTGATATGCCAAACTAATTCTAATAGTCTTCTAATTCTAGCAGTATTTTTATTTTTGTATTTAAATATTTAAGAGGCCGTCCTACATGTGACTGAAGAATGCAAGAGCCATGAACTTATCAATGGCAGGTGTCAAGTGTGCAACTCACTGAAATTAATCATAGTATCAAAATCATAAATGATTTGCTCACTGCTGTTTCAACTCCATAATCAAGACATGCTCTGAGGAGTCCACAATCTATTGATGGTGACAAATAAGGAAGAGACAATGAATGTTCACCTTTTTATTTCTGAACATCCAAGACGACTAACCTTGAGCCGTTAAACATTGATAATACCCTGTTTGCTGAAGTGTGGGTGGCCTGAGGTCGACCATGTCTAGTAAAGAACTGTTGTTTGTGTAAACACCACGCAGAGGTATTTTGAAATAAATTTTAGTGATGTAATGCATCATTCTTTGAACTGAGTTGCTGATGGCGGATGAAAGCGGAAGTGCTGCACGTTGAATCAGAAATGCTCTGTTGCGCTTTTAAGCTTATGTTAGATTTTATAGATGGCTTAGTTTTCCTGCAGATTTCATCTTAAAGCTGTCAATAGTGTTTTACCTTTGTTTCCTGGGAGCAGATCCAGCTGCTAACATGAGCATGGGACCAGGACTGGGCCTTTGTACCACAGTCGCTGCGCTGCTTGTCAAAACCTAGGTAATGTGCTTTGTTAGGCCATGCTTTGCATTTTTTAAACCTTTAGAGTACTTTGTGATCATTGACACACATATTGAACCTGACAAACAGCAGCAAAATCACACCCCATCCTTACCTCTGTGCAGTGTCACCCAACAAACAACAGGGCTTCAAAACAGGCAGGTTCCGCATTCAAGTCGCTTCTTGCAACTATGTGACTAATGTTAGGACAATAGACGTGCTGCACAGGGAAGGTGTGTTCTTTGTAGCTCTTGAAAAATGAAGTCATGCCTAAAATTCAGTTTAGAATATTACAATTACAAATAACTTGGATAAAAGTTGCAAAACATGAACTCTGACTGGTCAGTTGAAATATCTTGAGTCAGTGAACCACGCCTGGGCTGGAGGTGGTCAGTTCCCTGACTTGCGCAACCTCGGGCACCTCGGGCAGGAGCTGTGGGACTTGTACATGGATAAATTGAATAGACGCTAGCCTAGATTATGTCGTGGCTGCAGTCCAAGACGTGTTCACCAGTTGCCGTTGCTGCCGCTGCCTGCTGCTGCCCTGCGTGCCGGCTGGCAGCTCACTGCTGGACTGTTTGCGCGCCAGGCATCCTACTGGATGAGTGGGGTAGGTCGCAGATCTTTGAGAGTGAAATGTTTGGTCTAAATATAGCTTGAAACTCTTACAAATAATTTAATTAAAAGGCAAAATTTCAGAGGACTCCATTGGTGTCTCAGTGGTGACAATCAGAACTTGATCAGAACTGTTATCATGCTGAATGCTGAAACTGAGGATAGGGCTGAGCTGGTAGGCTAGAATTTAATATGCAGGCTTACAAGGTCCCCAGTTAATCCACAAATTTGTCAGACTTGCCTGTAGATAAATTCATGCAGATGAAATGTTTCTGGCAGATAGCCCTGAGGCAAAATGCTATTCAAGCTTGTTCCGCAGCTCGTTGCGTTCCACATGAGCCACTACATCAGAGTCACACAACTCTGCCAAATGTGTTGAAAGGCCACGATTTTTCCAATAAGTAGGTATATTTATTATTTTTCACAGACACAACAAAAATACAAATGCAGGTCACTACAATTCATTCTGCTTCAATTACAATTGCTGGAATGTGTTTTGCAGACTTATTATATTGAATCTTGAACAGACTATATTATATTACTTTGCTCATGGGCCCAGGCCAGTACTGCAGAGTATGGCTCGCAGGTCGCCAAGGAGCACTGGCCTAAGTTCAAAATTTACACAAACCCTGCAAACTGAGCCAGAAAATTCACACCAAAGGGGGCTGAGAGAACACTTCGCACCCCGCTACACTAAATCTGCACCACACCAAACCAAATCCACACCGCACCACACTTAAATCCGCACCAGACGAAGGAGTCTGCACTGACAACATCTGGACAAAATTGACATACTTTGCAGTCTGGCTCATGGCTATATCCATTGTGATTCTTAGGTCTGATTATTGAAGTTGAGCTCACTTCCATCATCCATGTGCCCAAGACATTGTGGGCAGCATCAATAATCAAACATCAATATCTTGCTTTTGCTTATTAGGGAGCATTCTATAATCTTTTAAAAATGATAAATAAGGCCTTGTTGATATTCTTTGCAGTTTGCGACCTTCTTCTTGACAAAGTTCAAGCTTCAATTTTCCAATTTTCATTTCAATCCTTTCCATGAACATTGAACATGTTTGTGTTACTTTGCATCTTACTAAAATACCAATTTCCTGAGTTTTGCTTTCATGCGCAATGTTTGTACTATTCGCGGCAGAAGCGTAACAAAACTTTGTGCCACCGATTTGGCAGCTAGGAAAAAACTTTGCCCGATAAAAAAACAATCATATGACGTAATCGATCCAAAAGCTTTAAATTGGAATTTCTAAACAATTAGCCAACTATGGGCCGAATGTTTGCCAATTTCGTGTACAGGGGCCCCTAATCTATGTCTTGCAACACAAGAACAATATATCAAAGCAATTTTTTGAAGGTGGGACAGTCCCTTTAATGGCCACCGGATACGAGCCAGCACACAACGAGAGACGAGAGGCCGCGGCAAGGGGCCGAGCGCGGAGGGCGGAATAAGGACGGCAGATGCGCGCCGGCTGCACAGTGCAACCAACAGGAAAGCCGCAAGTGGGCATTGCGAGCGTCTACGTCGAATGGAATATGGAAGAACAGGGTGACTAAAGAGTTAAGATAGTCTTCCATCAAGTCTCGGCTCACTGGCGGATCCAGGGGGATTTGGGGCAAATGCCTCCCCTCCGCACAAAAAAATGCGGTTTTTCGACAATAAAACGAAAACTAAACAGCTTTTAATCTGGAAAATTTGTTTTAAACTGCACAGCAGTGCGTGAAAAATTGAGATCCGACGAGTTTTTGGAATTTCCACACAACGAGAAACGGCAGGCCGCGGACGGGGCGAAGCGAAGAAACTTTTTGGGGGTATGCCCCTCCCCCGCAGCGTCCAAGACCGCCTTTCCGGATCCACCAGTGTGTCGGCTCTGCCAGCACTACAGTGCATAAACAACACCTATGCAAGCCAGTGCGATGTCTAGCATATGCTCCTAAATTCCCTCTTCTTGTTGTTCTCGATTCCCCGGCCATTTCTCAGATGCAGCGTTTTGCTCTAAATTTATCTTCGCCGTTCGATTGGCCGGATTTCAAGGATCATAGCACACGACAGAAAGCCGCTGAATTTTAACAAAGCCGGCGGCGGCTGCTCCGTCGGCCGCTCGGCAGCCCGAGTGGAGCACTCGTTCCCGGCAATCCGGAGAGCTTCTCATTCGCCAATATCCATTCCACTCGGGTGGTTGGCGCCGGCGGATAACAAATAGCTCGGCGGCGCGGCCGCACCGCAGGTGGAAAACACAGGCGGCCACGGCGCACGGCCCGCCTCGCCGGCCCGGAGACGTATGGGCCTCATAAGGGGTCGGCAGGGCGCAGAAAACGGCCCAGCCGCCGCCACCGCCGCCACCGCCGGCGGCCGCGGCCGCGCCGGGGACGCAGCACGGCACAAAGTCGTAAATATCGAGCCAAGTGACTGGCTTGTTTTGCCGCAGCCCAGCAGTTTGCATGCAGACGTGCCGCTTATTTGGCAGAGCCTGTGAAAAGGCGACGGCGCAGGCGAGGACGTGGGCGACGATAGCAGCATTATGGGCGGCGGATGCAGAGCGGTGGGCGGCGGATTCAGGGCGGTGGGCGGCGGATGCAGAGCAGTGGGCGGCGGATTCAGGGCGGTGGGCGGTGGACTCAGGGCGGTGGGCGGTGGGCGACGATAGCAGCATTATGAGCGGCGGATTCAGGGCGGTGGGCGGCGGATTCAGGGCGGTGGGCGGCGGATGCAGAGCGGTGGGCGGTGGATTCAGGGCGGTGGGCGGCGGATTCAGGGCGGTGGGTGGCGGATGGAGGGCGGTGGGCGGCTGATGGAGATCGGTTGGAGGCGATGGAGAATTGTAGTTTATCATTCATTGCAGTCGAATGGCTAGGATTGGTCCCAACCTCAGGTTGCGGACCATCGAGCACTAGATTTGATCAACAACTCCGTCGCTGAAACGTAGCGAAATCCATTCACTCCTATCTGCCAATGAGTAAGTACGGCGGACGGTGGAGCTCGCTCTGCTGCACATTGTTCGGTCCATGTAGCGGCGACGGGAGAGGATCGTGGGCCACTGAGTTCACCAAACAGCCGATGGGCAGTGGGCGGTGGCCGTAGGAATCTATGGCGTTGCATCAGGACGGTGGGCGGTAGATTGCATCCGGCGGCGTCGGGGGCCGGGCGGTGACTGCTGGGCGGTGGCCAGGGCGGTGAGAGGTACCGGGCGGTGGCCGCAACGGTGAGAGGAACCGAGCGGTGACTGCAGCCGCGTGATAGCCGCACGGTCCGCCCTCTCGACCCTCCATTCAGCGCCGAACGCAAACATCGAGACACGCCTCTGTCATGGAACAAAAACGCGCCGATGACAATACATCGGAACAACAGGTGACGGGACAAAACCCGCAAAAAGGCAAAATGCAAACTCATCACTGTAGAAACAAAGGCAGGTACGCCATAGGCTTCAGGGCAGGCCGTCAGCGAAGTTCTTTCTATCGTGAACGTACCGTGAAGAAATAGTTGGCTACAGGTCAGCCTTCAGGGGATCGATCATAATAATTATGATGGAACTGCCTTTCATCCGCCAAGCAGGCTCTTAATAATGTGGAGCGTCTTAAATCACGGTACCAAATCTGTCAATAGAGGCACCCGATAGGAGCCGCGGAGGTTCAGCACCAATACAAACAGCCGCCTGCCCTTCACCTCACCTAGCACCGGCCTGAAAGGCATCCGAAGGTGAGAAGTCATTTCAACTTTATGCAACTCATCAACGCGTCGCGAAGTCATGTTCGGAAAAACGTCTGAAATCCCGCCACCTCGCTTCGAGCCGGGAGCCCTGACCTTCCGTGCCCCAGCGGTCATTACGGACAGCTCGCTTTGTCTGTCTCATTTCCCGGTGAGGGAGTCAATCCTTCTCGGCGGCGCGTGTGGGGATTTCGTCACCGCCCTCGGTCAGTCGGAGTCGGCCGTTCCTCAGCGCGTCGGACGGCGACGTCTGCCGCGCGTCGGCCGCGTCGTGTCAACGTCCGTCGGCCGGACACTGCACCTCGGCCGTTACCATGCGGCGGCCGCCGCGGTAGCCATCGATTGAGCGGCGGGGTCCAGTGCCCCGCCGGCCGCCTGGCGTCCCCCGCCGGGGCGGTCGACGCCCCCGCCCCGCCCCCGCCCTCACGCCGCCGCCTCCTGTCGATGCCCCTTCGGCGGCGTTCGGTGACCGCCTCCTCGGCGGGGGCGGCGCCCTGCGGGAGGCCTCCAAACGCACACACGTGCTCCGGCGCCGCGGGGCCGATGCAGGCGACGAAGAGTGATCTGCGGCCGATCGACGACAGCCGTGTCGACGGTCGTCGTCGCCGACCGGACATATCGCCGGGGGACGGCCAGAGGGCAGAGCGGACGTACCGGGGGATCACCGCGAGCCGGGGAGGGGTGCAGGGGAGGAGGGAGGGGAGAGCCGGCAGGTGGGAGGGGACGGGAGGTGAGAGCGGCAGAGCGGCAAAACTTGGAGCCGCTGCAACAGGGCGCTGCTACCGGGCAGCCCGGTGGCCCCCACACTGCAGCAGGCCATTCACCACCAGTTACAATGTAACCACTCTCATCACGGGGCGAGTTACAGCCCGGCCGCCGCTCGCGGCAGCCGGAAAGGCGAGAAAATCGACAACAGCGGGCAGCCATAGAGCGCGAGACGAGGCGAACGGGGGGAGAAGGAACGAGACAAGACGGCCGGAGCGGGAGAGGCGAGCGAGTGCTCCACGTCGGCCGGATTAGAGAATCTCGAGAGCCCAGCCATCGGCGGCGGCAGAGACGACTCAGGAGCTGAGTGGGTTCCGCTCAGAGGCGCCGGATTTCCAGCCCAAACGTAGAGCGCCCGGCGAGCGCCCCAGGCAGATCGACCAAGAACAAAGGCTGGCAGAGCTCGCTGATTCGGATCTCTCCCAACAGACGGAAATTGTCGAGTTCTAATCGCCGGCGAACACTGGACACAATCTGGAAATAAATCATGCATACAACGAACCAGCGCGGCCTGAAGCATGTGCGGACGAGCGCGGTGCTGCGCCGGCCGCCGGAATATTTCAAAGTTTTGTGAAATGCCCGCTACACTATCTTGCGTAGCTGGGTAAAGACTGAACGAATGAGTTTCTGGTAGAACAACGGCAGGTCTGGCCTGGTGACAAAGATCCAATCAAGGCTACATATGCAAGGTTGATGAGTAGAGCTAACGGTACGAGCGAGCCAATGTTATAAAAGTTGCGTAGGTGGTTTCTCCAGTCCACAGAACTGAAGAAACTCGAGAGAGCTTCACAACTTGAGAGATCTAAAACAAAGAGCAGACATATAAAATGCAGGGAATCGACGCTTTGTTCAGCCGCCTGCAACAAAACGAAGAAATCGGTCGAAGGAAGGGAAAAACCATCCCAAACAACAAGCCACAAGGCGAATTCCGCAGCTCGCTGTAAATCGAGGAGCATCTAAAGCGCGGCGCAGGGCGCCATCGACGCCGGCGGGGCCTTTAGAGCAGCGCCGATGCCGGTGTCGTCATCGGGGTCGACACGGTAACGATCGTGTCGGAGCGGCGCGCCACCGTCGGCGGCAGCCCGCTGGCCTACTGCCCGCATGCCAAGCAGGGCGCCCCGGCACGGCCCGTCCCGGCCAGCGGGGGCGGACGGCCAAATGCTGGCGCAGCAGCCGAAATGGCGCACGATTTGGCAGCGCGGAAAGGCACCGCTGAGTCGTCAGGGCATCATCGTGTTGAATGTTTCAATGTGAGTCAGCATGTTTCTGAATAATAAAGTGGAATGTCTAAATTGTCAAATAAGCACGAAAGGCAATTGTGACGTATTGTAGTCGTGAAAAATGTCATCATCTATGGTTAGCTTAGCAGAATCTACGGACTACGTTACTGCGACAATTTGAGTCGTCGTTGGAAAAAATCGCCAACAAAGTAAGGCAGCTTTCCGGTGACCAAAGACCAACATCACACAACCCTGTGATCCCCGGAGGGAGAAAGTGAATCCGTCATCGCACAGTGTCAACAAGCAATCACTCAGAAAAGCTGCAGCGCCAACCAAGCTTACAATCGCGTCTTCCAAACTTGCATGTCAGAAGGCAGCCGAAAATAGTCTTATTGAATAGCGCTGTATCATCTTTACTGTCACCGAAGCTATACCACTCGTGCTGTTGCGTGACTCAGCACAATCAGATTCAAAGCCAGTTTGACCGGACATCGTCCAGACCGTCCGACGCCGCAGCGACCGCTCCGTGCGCTCTTTCCTGCATGCTCTGCCTCCCAGGGACCACCATTCGCCCAGGGTCCATCTTAGTGCTGTCTGAGCACATCTATCCACTCGGAACGCTCCTCTCTGCTACATTCGCACCTCCATTCTCTATTCGGCCGAACATTTACACAACACCTCAGCTGGGCGCTATTTTCTGCGCCGACCGGCCGCCCACCGCTGCCGCCCGCCTCCTCCCGTCTCGGAGAACCTCGTTAGCACGACTCCGGCGGCTCGTCTGTTTTGTTTAGCGCGCCGCTGCGTATCGCCGCTACATCCACTTCCGCCGACTCCCTTAGGAGGCAGTCCGCCTCCCGCCGGCCCGGCAGACGCTTCAGGAGGTGGCGAAAGCGGAGTCTGGCAGCAGCGCACCACCCAGAGGTCCAACAACAGGCGCTAGGTTATTGAACGATCTAGCAGGCTCATTCGCACCGCCAGCACCAACACTAGCTACCACCAGAACCACCGTCCCTGCTAGGCCATCAACAGCACCCCCCGTGACCGCAGTCCGGCCTCCCCATCCAGTCTCCCTCCGCCTCCGCCTTCGCCTCCGCCTTGCCCAGCCTGCGTCTCCGCCACGCCCAGGCGTCACGTATGGGCCTCTGGGGTGCGCGGGCCGCGCTGCTAATCACGCCAATGAGTGCGCGCGAGGCCAGCTCGCCTTCTGGCGTTGATGGTGCTCATCTGGCCCAATTAGGAGCTGCCGCTGTCCCCACAGGCCTTGCTCATACAGCTCTAGCGGCTCGGACACCGGCCAGAGGTGCAGGGATTTCACCGGGAGGTGGGGCGCAGGAGGTCGCTTGGAGGGGGATATGGGGGAATTTCGGTGGGGAACTATTGAGATGCTTATGAGGTCATGGGTCATTACGATCATGTATATTTGTTAGCATAGGATGATCAAGTTAGGCAGCCCATTCTGCACGCCCTAACTTGCTGTGAGACCAGTGACAAGAGCGTCAAAAATAGAACGAAGATGGCGCACCTACATTCAGCCCGCCTCCGCCGGAGATTGCATCGTGGGTTGGTGATTTGCATCACCATTCAGTCGGCAATTGCTGAGAGGGTTATATGACTCATAATGACTACGCCAGCCACTATAGCATCCACCAAAGGCTACGGGCCGGACACACCGCGGCCCGGAAACATTAGTCGCAGGCGCGTCGGACAGAGACAATCGGAGCGCAGTGGGGCGCCAGGATCGTCCTACTGCGTGACGTCAACCGGCCCTCTAGTGACGTCATTATATTTGGAGGGACGTCACTGGAGGTCCGGCAGGGCGGGGATTGGGGAGGGCCCGTCGATTCAGAAGCGCTGGCAGTGACGCGAGGTTCGTATAGCGCTGCAGCTGTATTCTCTGGGACGACAGTGGCTGTCAGTCTAAAAATGTTATTCCAACTAGACCCGGACTCGCAGAAGGAAGAAGTGGACGTGCTTATTTTGAGAGCGGGCAAAGAAACGAATTTGTATATTTTGATAGTGACCATTGGATACATTTATCTAGTCCTCAGATTGTTATTAATTTCAAGGAAGAAGCACATAACGTTGTGTGCCCTACCTACATTCAATCTTCCAGCCCTGACCAGCCTCAACGGTCCCCTTTTCCCCCATACCCCTCCCCGGGTTCACCTCTCCCTCTAGTGGCCATTAGCGGCATCACTGTCGGGGGAGCACCTCTACCACCGCGTCTCTGCTAACCAGCCGCCGTGTGTGGGTCAGTCAGACGGCTCCCTGCGGGCCACTGTCGGCACGCCGCGGTCACTGAAGGCTACTGGCCACTCACCGTGGTCGCCGCTGCCGCCGGCGCCGCGTACCATGTCGTTCAGGTAGTGCTCCAGAGTGCGCATGTTATCCAGCGGGCTGACTCCGTTCGACGGGCACATGCCACTGCGCTCCTGAGGAGATAGAGAGGCTGGGTTAGACGGGGTGAGGGGAGAGTGGGTGAGAGAAGACACAAGGGGACGAGAGAGAGAGGAGGAGTCCGAAGTATGAGAGTGAAGACACAGAGGAAACAACAGAACATTGTAGAAAAACACTGAGAAAAGGGCACCACTTCAACGACCAGTTATTGAGAAGCAACGTAAGGAAACAATCCACCCAGGCACACGCGAGGAAAGTAACACACACTGACACGCCGTAAAACTAGCGTTCAGACATGAATCTATGTACTCGGACCCGCTAACCGGTTGTGAGCCACGCCACATAACGCCGACGTCCTCGCCGATCGGCGAATCGTTCGCTGGTGCAATGTGGGCACGGGAGGCGTGCCTGTGCAGAGACCGAGATCCGGTTCGGTCTCAATCAGTGGCACCACGTCTGGGCGTCAGTGAACCGCGTCAGCCCCTACAGACACTCTCCCCACATCGCGTGATTATTTCAGAGGCCCGAGAGGCGCCGTGACCAGGCATATATCCGCCACCCAAGGACAAACCTGGACCTGATGTCTATTCTATACGTGAAAACAGCGGACGAATTCATTAGCCGAGCTGTCGATCATGTCACCGAGCTAGAGTGTCCTGTTGCCGTGGCGGCCGGCCGATCTGCATTGCCAGCCGGTCTGGTGGCCACGGCAGAGCTGTGCAAACAGCCGGGCGCAGCTCCGCCGGCCGGGCGCGGCCCCAGCGCCGGCCGCCGCGCCGGGACCGCGTCTGCAGTGACGCGGCACGAAGTCTGGCTTTGAAGTGAGTCGACAAGCCGCGTCAGTCGGTCGGACGGCACGCGGCCGATCCTGCACAAAACGGCCCGGCCACGCACCGGCTCAAACGGTGCGGCTCGACCGAATGTGTTTGGATATGGTCGCGGCGGCCACCCGGAGTTCCGTTCAAACAAACAGCGAGCGACTCTGGCCGCCGGACTGAGGGTATTGTGGACGACTGGTCCTCTGCTGTCCGTCCCGTCTGGCCTGCGGTGGCCGCCCGGCTAGCCAGGGACTGTCTCGGATACCGGACCGGAGAGCGACTCTGGCCGGACTGAGCGCACCATAACCAGCGCTCGGCCCCACCCGCAGGAAGACATTCCTTATCCCGATGATAGCGGAGGAAAAACGAAAATAAGAACGCAAGACATAACAACGATAAAGACGGAGCGGGACGACAGAAAGGGGGCGTAAGAGAAATGAGAAGGAAATAAAGGAGCAGCACAACATACCATTCAAAAGAAATAAGGAAATATGAAAGGGCGTACGTGAACCAAAAGCAAAACGTTTCGAGAGCAATACAGGAAAGATGTGCCAAGACAGAAAACAAGAAAAATGACAAGAAGACGAGTCTCTATTTACTTGACATGAATTGAAACGAATCAAATGGCCGCGGTAAATTCTGAGTTTCTCCACTCAACAATGACGACACCGCCCCAGCAACCGCCTTCCCGAACCCCATTAACCACATCATTCGGCAATCATCCCCGCTAGACATTCCGACAGGCCCCCTCCTCTGGGCAATATTGCATCTCCATTCAGTCGGTGCGCCCTCGGTCGCTCCGGTGCGGTCGGTCTGGCAGTGTCCATCCGACGGTGGCGGCCGAGCGGGCACGGAAATTGTCGGCGACAGGCGGCAATCAGGTCCGGCCCAGCCATTGGCGGAGCCGCGCGCCGACACCAATGGAATCGGCTGCCGCTCGTGCGGATGAAAGACGCCGCCACCGCGCCGCTGCCAGCCGCACACGCTCCAGTCGAGATGCCAGCCGGCCGCCGCTTTTTGCTGCGCCTAATAAACAACAGCGGCCAGAGGTGTAGATCGCAGATCGCCGGCGACCGGCGCAAATGATCTCAATCGCATTACGCCAGTCATCTATCGGCTCGGTAATAAAATGCTCAGTAGCTGTAGCGCAGATGTCGGCCGGGGATTGATCAATGGGGAACACCCAAATGACTTGGCCGCTCAGACAAAACAAGATCTGTTTATATGCCGCTGCACTGCGCCATACAACGGTCTCTAGCCAATGCCAATTTGAGGAACAGTGGAAGCCGGGATAAGACGGGTCTGCATCGGTTCTTTTTTCCAAGCCAATTAAAAACACTGGCATAGGAAGAGAACACGATATAGCTGGCGCAAAACAAAATGGCAAAATATTAATTGCCGGTGATTAGAGACACTACGGATCTAGAAAGCAGGAAGAAGGTTAGTGAACTATTAACAATGCGCAAATTACATTGCTCTTTTTACCCTTAAAAACATAATTAGCTCGCTAAGCTAGTGCGTCGTTTGCAAAATGTAGTAATGCCAAAAGTCCAGTACACTCAGATGCCTCTATTCACACCCGTACCCGCTCGTGTCCCGGAGCGCACTGCCCGGCTTCACCACATTAGCCTAGATCATACCTCTGTACACGTCATATCACGTCATATCACGTCATTCTGAACCCTAGACAAAGGCTGATCAATTTCTCCCTCCGCCGACTCACCGGCGCCATAAGACCCTGGCTCGCAATACGACGCGCACCATCATCGCTCGAACCACGCAATGACTAAGACACAGACTACACCTCACCCTGATCCTCAAGATCATCACTTCCGCTGCTGCTGTTTAACGCATCAATCGGCACCACGTGGCCGAAGAAGTCAGGCGGCCGCCGATTACGCTGACCTCGGCGCACCACCCTTTCGCCGCTGTCGCTCTCAGACCGGCCGCACTCACCACCCGCATCATCAGCCTCCTCCACCGGGCGCCCCGGCGCGCCATCGCCCTCATAACCGAATGTCATGACGACCGGGGACCCGGCACGGTCCTCCTCCGCTTCCTGTGGGCCCCCGCTGCCCCGGTCGAGGGTCCGAGGGCCTGCTGCTAGTCCCCCGGTGTCACCGCAGTGGCGGAGGTCTCTGATGTGCCAAGGCACGCCGCCCACTTCAACCACCTGCGGCGACACCACGCCAGACACCGTTCCTCGAACCGACCGCTCGGTGCAGCGGGTGCCCGGCCGCCTCACCCACACGGCGTCCCCCACCTGGAAGTCGCCCTCCCGCCGGGCTGGCGGCCGTCCTATCACGGCCTCCTCGGACGCTCCGGCGGTAGCTCTTTGTCTCACGGCGTCCCTCACAGGGTAGCGGTAGATGCCGTTGGCGGGCGCCTCAGCCGCCGTCCCGCCGTCACGGGGCGTGATATTGTACAGGTGCACGGCCTCTCCGATGCCACACTTCTTCCGCGCCGCGATCACTTTGACACTGCGGTGGTTCCGCTCCACGATGGAGTTCCCGCTGGGGCGATGCACTGCGCGGAAACGCAGCAGCACTCCCCAGCGGGCAGCGAAAGCGGCGAACTGACGACTGCGGAAAGCGGTGTCGTTGTCCGCCAGAAGCTCAGCCGGTGCGCCTCGCTCCGCGAACACTTGTTCGAGTTCACTCGTGACTGTCGCCGCGTCCGACCGCCGCAGCAGCCTCCACACACAAAACCGTGACGGGCCACAGTCTATCACCGACAAGTAGGACTGACCACCGTAGTGCGTGACATCGATGGCCAGCCGGTCCCACGTCCCCTCCACAGCCAGCGACCCGTGCCTCCAGGTCACCGGCGCCGGGTCAACCGCGCGGCAGACGTCACAGGCCGTCACCACTTCCCTGACCACTTTCCGGGAAATCGACGATGACACATCCCGACGCGCGAAATACAGCGTTCGTCGGACACCCGGGTGACCCGCCCTGACATGTACGTCAGTGACGGCCTGTCGGAAGTCCACGGTAACGGCGCCGCCGCCGTCTCCCACTTCCGATCCAACCACTGCCGCTGCTGCCACTGGCTGTCCATCGCTCGGCCGCTGGTCCGCTGGCTGCGAGTCCTGACGCAACCACAGGGACGGCACTCGGGTCAGCGTGTCCGAACGGTTCTGAGACGAGCGGACTAGAGACACGGTGAGAGAAATGCCCAGCTCTGCGACCAGCTGCCTGATGACGTCGACCCGCCGGCGGATAAGCATCTCTCCATGTGCCTTGGTTCGCAGTCTCGCGCGCCCGCTCAGAGCGTCGCTGACCCACCGGTGAACAGTGGCGGAGTCCGTCTTCAGCTCGATGGTCTTCATGTCCCACGCCAGGGCCAGGTTGATGCCCCGCACGGCGGCGTCGAGCTCCGCCATGTTGATGTGGGTGGCCTCGTCCCGGCGGAGCCAGCACGCGTCCTCGATGACGTCACCTCCCTCGCTCTCCAGCACGACGCCGGCGGCTATCGAGCTAGCGTCCGTCCACAGTACGGCGCGGTGCCCAGTCACGCACCACTGCCCACGGGCCGGGTCCTCGCTCGCCAGTCGCTCAGCCACGTGCTTCAGCTGTTCCCGCAGGGCCGCGTCGTGTGTGACGTCATCCCACCCGCGTGTGAGAGAGTTGACACGACGCTTCAGCCACGCTGTCGCTGGTCTCAGCCAACCGCAGACCGGCAGGTGCGCCACGATACGACCACACCATGAAAACACGGAGCGCCGCGTCATTGCCGCGGGCGGTGAGCCGACTGGGTTGTCACGCCTCCAGGCCAGCCCACCCCCGACTGGCTCCACACGCAGTCCCAGCAGCCGCGCTCCGTCCGCAGCCCGCTCCGGCGGCTTACACTGGAGCCCATAGCTCGCGAAGTGGGCGATCACGCGCTCCGCGCTCACCACGTCCTCATTGACGCACAGATCGTCGACGTACGGTATGACGGCGCCCTGCATCACTGGGTCCTGTTGCAGCACCGTCCGCACCACCGCCTTCATGATGAGAGGCGCGACGTTGAGCCCGAATCCGACACGGGTAAGAGCGTACCTTTGGCCATCAATCACGACTGTCTGAAACGGCCACAGCCGACGATCGGTCCTGAGCTGCAAGTACGCCCTCTTCAGGTCGACGACGGCGACGTTGGCCCCGTGCCGCCGCCATTTCCTCAGCGTGTCGGCACATACGTCAGCGTCGGCCGTGTGTGCCTCCACATGGCTGTTGAGCTCGCGGCAGTCTAAGACTGGTCGTACTTTAGTCTTGTTCTGCTGTTCAACAGCCATGAGAGGGATCAGCCCACGCGGCGGCCCGTCCACCGTCTCGTCGTACGGCTCCAGCCAGCCGTTGTCGATCCATGTACGGAGTTCAGCATCAAACTCCTGCCGTGCCTCGGCCGGCACGCCGTACTGGGGGACACCGTTCCTCAGGCACCCTGGCTCCGCCCCGTTCCGCCACTTCCACGCCACCGTCCAGTGTTGACTTTTCGCGTCATAAGTGACCGTGAAGTCTCGCTCTTCCACGGTCAACGCCGGGGGCGTCACGGCGCTGCATCGCGGCGGCACCCCTCCCGGGCCCGGCACGGCCACGTCGGGCCTCTCGCTGGCACCGAACACCACATCGTCCGCCGCCCGCACTGTCACCCCGCCCAGCGCCGCGATGCCGGTCATCCCCACCAGCATATCCACGCCCAGTGGTTTGTCCGGCACTACCACGGCGCTGAGCGTCACCGCGGGCCCGCCGCTCTTCAGCTGAACCGCCACCTCCGTTACTCCGCTGCTTGGCAGCCGGGACCCGTTGACGGTCATTACAGTCACGCCGCACCGTCTCCAGCTCGCGCAGCACGACTCGTGGATGATGGTGCAGCTGCAGCCCGAGTCGATAACAGCCACTCTGCGCTGCCCATTCACCAGCAGCTGCACCGTCGGTAGCGCGCCTCTTACTCTTGGGCTGCCCGAGAGGAGGTTGGCGCAGACACCGCCTCTCCTGACGCGTTTCCCGGCATCCGTTCCGGGCAGCGTGCCGCGGCGTGTCCTGGCTGCTCGCACCGGAAACAGATGATGTCCGCTCTCCTCTCCGCCCGGCAGTCACGAGCGAAGTGACCGGCTCGACCGCAGCGGTAACACCGTGATGACGCCGGCGTGTGGCGGGAACGGGCCGGCGCAGCGGCGGCAGCGGCTGCAGCGACGGCATTCTCTGCCATCAGCGCCCGAGCCCGCTCCACCAGCTCGGCCAGCGTCAGGCTCTCCATGCGGCAGCCGGCCCTCAAGGTATGCCTCGCCGCATCCGGGAGACCGGCCACGAAGCCGCACATCAGCGCCGTGTCGCCGAGCCCGCCGAACAGGGAGGCCAGCCGCCGCAGGTCTGCCAGGTAGACGTCGACGCTCTCGCCGACACGAAGTCTTCTCGCCGTGAACTCCTCGTACGCCTGGAACTTATCCACAGCGAACGCCCGCAGCAGGGCAGCTTTGACGGCAGAGTACTGCAGCTTCTCCTCGGGCTTCAGCTGCTGGTAGACGCTGAAGGCTCCGCCGGTCAACCGCAGGGGGACGACGGTTTGAATGTCGGACACTCCGCGCAGCTGACAGACGAGCTCCGTCTTATCCAGCCACTCTTCCACAGAGGCGTTACCGCCATCGAACTCGGGGATTAGCCGCATGTCCAGCGCAGAACTTGCCACAGCGCTTTCCTGTGACATGGTCGCCGAAATAGCTTGTAGTAATGCCAAAAGTCCAGTACACTCAGATGCCTCTATTCACACCCGTACCCGCTCGTGTCCCGGAGCGCACTGCCCGGCTTCACCACATTAGCCTAGATCATACCTCTGTACACGTCATATCACGTCATATCACGTCATTCTGAACCCTAGACAAAGGCTGATCAATTTCTCCCTCCGCCGACTCACCGGCGCCATAAGACCCTGGCTCGCAATACGACGCGCACCATCATCGCTCGAACCACGCAATGACTAAGACACAGACTACACAAAAGTAGCAGCTTACCCCAAGTGCTGGGCCTGATTTCATTTTTCACGAAAACCTTGTCAAAAATCAACAGCGCTGAGCCGGAGCTCTGTTTTCGCAGCGGCTTTCAAGAGCCGCTTTCAGCACACTGCAATACCGAGTGGTAGCGCCGATCGCGCCAGCAATAAAGATGAATGATGGCTCTTGTTTACAACGTCAAAACTTCTCCCAGGGGACTGCTTGGCTGCGAGGCGCGACTCACTCAAAACAGGCGCCGGCGGCGGCGGCGGCGGGCGGCGGGCGGGCGGCGGCGGACGGCGGGCGGCGGGCAGCGGGCGGCGGGCGACGGCGGGCGGGCGGACGGCGGACGCCGGACGGCGGGGCGGTTCCGCGCTCCGCTCGCGCTGTGTCCAGTTTCGGCAGCGGGTCGACTCGGGTGGCGGTGAACCGATACCGGCCCGTGCCGGCGCCCGAGCACGCCGCCCCAGGCCCCGGCTCCGCTTACGCGGGGCACAGGGATCGCCGTTAGCCGGCCGGCACGGGCGCGGATCGAGTGTTGCAGCGAGGCAGGGACTGAGCCTGACAGATTCGCGGACCGTGACTGGGGTCGTATCGCACCAACACCATGGTGGAATAGACTCAACCAGGACATGCAGAAAAGTCCGAGAGGTTAGAGCTACCACTAATCGATAGCCGATCCCGGCTATTTTGGTTTTAGTCGCCTGCTAAAGCAGATATTGCAAAACAAGTCGATCACCATCGGGACAGAGCCGGATATTTTTACTGGATGATCGACCCCAAAACGCAAGAGACGCTAGACTAAAGCCGACATCTCGCGCCGGATGCACCAGGAAACCCACTCAGTCAGTCGCCCGTTTGAGCTAAATCTATACAGCGGAAGCTGACGAAGTCCCGCAGCTGCAGGTCGGGAGCCTTGATTGACACTCAGCCACAAAAAGTCGGCATCGTCATCATTAGGTGCAAATCCTGTCCCAGTCGATGTAGGGAGCGGTCGGCCGGAGCCCTCGCAGGCGGCGGCGGCTGCGGCGGCGGCGGCGGCGGCGGCGGCGGGCATTGATTCCGGCCGGCCGGCCGCCGGCAGCGACCAGCTGATCGCCGCAGGGGAGGGGCGAGGACGGCTGCAGCCGGTTGCCATGGTAACCGTGCACGCACCGGCCGCTGCCGGCCCACGTAGGCACGTCACCATCATTTACTGCCGAATGCAAGTTACGCAACGCCGTTTACCGGGCGCAGCGATCGGCGACATTGGGCGACAGAAAAACGACGAGACGCAGGGGAAACGGACGAAAATCCCGCTATTTTACGCAGACGTAAAAAAACTACTACAGCGCACGATGGTACTAAAACACATCGGCACAAAACACTTGCCAGCAATAACAAATTTACGAGCAGACTACCGTCACTGGCACGAGCAGTCACCAAAAACAAGACCTACAATAAAAACGCATTCAGCGTTTTATTAGAAATCAAATCAGACCTCTACACAAGCGTTCCACTTTAATATGGACCGAATGCCGGCTTTGTCAGCATTAATTATGCGTTAATGAACACATTTCTGAGTGACGGTGGGACGCGGTACAGGCGACGCTGTTGGGCGCGGCGCTGAACAGAGCGGCACAGTGGCATCGCGCGCCGCTGCTAATCTCTGTCCGGGAGCAATCTGTGGCTGCTCTGAGCCCCCGCCAATTGGGAGCCGCTGGCCCATTGAGGACGGAGCGCCGGGACGGGGGAGGGTCTCCTATTCAGGTCGCCACGGCACGTCATTAAGAGAGGAGCCCGAGTATGAGGATCTGCTAGTGTCGCCGCTGCCAGAGGCATTAATTCGGCTCCGAGAAGCCCTTCCTGTCGCGAGTCACGGCCGGTATTTCTCAGAATTGTGTGGCATTCTGCACAGCGTCTCTATGAAGATTTAATAAAACTTAAGGTCCTGGTGTATGAACAGTGAACACTCGTTCAGAGGATGCGAAACCCATTTGACGCATTCGTGTCACCCAAGGCTTTTTATTTGATCCGTCAAGTCCCAAACAGTGCAACTAATTACCAAGAGCGGGCGAGCGGTGACAAGAAAAAATCAATATCGCTATCAAATTAATTCCTCCGACTTAATTTCAAACTTCCACCCCATTTCCATCAACGCAAGTCACTTCCTCATCGCCCATCCCCTCTGTCCCTTCCTGTCAGTAATGCGGGCGCCGGGCAGCCGGGCCTCACGCGGCCGGCGGGTAGTTAAAAGGCTCCCTCCCCTCCTCGTCCCTCGCCCCGCCCCTCTCCCCGCGGATCAGCTGACTGGGCCGGCCGATCAGCTGACTGGGGAGCGGAGCGGCCGGCCGCCCGTTAGGAGGGGAGCGTGCCTCACTTCCGCGTGCAGCCGGTCCCGCCGCCGTCACCGCCGCCCGCCCCGGGACCGTCTCCGACGACTGATTTGGACGCCTGCCACGACGCGGCGGCGCCTGCAGCGGCGTGACTCCCCGTGCGCGACAAACGGCCGAGAAAATGGCATCATTTGAATGTATCGCGAGGCAGTGGAGGCCGGAACTGCCACCGCACCGGCGCGGCGACGCCGTGGGACAGCCTCCACTGCCGATCTGTCGACGGTGGCACCGAAAGGAAATGGCTTTAGAGCAGATGATCGTGTAAGCCAGCTATTTGGACGAAAATGGCAGAATCAATATCAAAGGAAAGGCTTACTATAATGCAGAGCGACAAGTTAAAAGGTGAAAGTGTCGCACCAGTCGCAGTGTTCCATCCGATTTCCGAAAATCACTGTTGCCGTGGAAAGCTGGTGCACTCGTGACAGCGTGACTGATGAGTTCCGGGACCGAAATACTGGAGCTGACCGTTACAGAGGGGAGCCAGCCTCCCTCGGTACGGCCAGTAGGGCAGGGGAGGGGAGCCGCCCCTCCCCTCCCTCCCCTCCCCAGCCCGCGGAGTGGGGCAGCACCGGATCGATGCCCTGCGCCCGGTCGGGCGGCGGTGGCGGCGGCGGTGGCGGAGCTTCGGCCCACCGGCCAAGAAAGAAAACGACGACGAGAATTGGCTCAGTGGGCTGAGGAGCCGGCCGGGGCTTCCAGCGTATCGACCGGCTGCGGCGGCCAAACGGACGATCAATACGCACACACGCACCCAGACACGCACACACACACGGCTGGCCAATATAGCGGCAGCGGCCCCAATCCGGTGGGCTAATTAATAAGTCACCCTCGGGTCCGGGGTGGTCCACTGACATCCCCATTTGGGGCAATAAGTGGTGTGCACTGATGCACACAGTCCGCTCCCCCCTACTGAAACTTGGTCAGTGCACCGAGACCCAACAACCAAGGACATAAGTGCAGTGCACCGAATCCCAACCATACAACAGCCAAGGCCACTGTGTCCTGCCGTGACCGGCACCAGCTCAAGAAACCACACCGGTGCCGGCCAGCGGCCCTTCTGGCACGGCTTCTCCGCCTTCGCCGACCGGCGCGCTGCAGTACGACCAAAACCAAAAAACACCGACCAGAGCCCGGTTAAACCTTGCTAAGAGCGGGCGGCGGGCGCCCGTCGACCCAGCGGCCACCCAGTTCCCGTGCCGAGGAGAGCGTCTCAGAGCGGGTCTCCTAATCAGGGCTGGGCTCGCGGCGGCGGCGGAGGAGGAGCGGCCGTCGCGACAGCACGCCAGCGGCCATAGATCAATACGGACGAGCGATGACGCCGAGAGGACGCTCCGGCGGACACAGCCGCGGATAAAGGAGTCCCGTGACGAACAGAGGTGGATACAGGAGTCCGGTGACGGACGAACGGGTACAGCGGGGAAGAAATTGGGGAGTGATACACCTGTGTCTATAATAGCCGCGGATAAAGGAGTCCCGTGACGAACGGACCAAACGAGCGGGTACAGAGAGTAAGAAAGGGGGAGTGCTACACCTGTCAATAACAGCCGCGGATAAAGCAGTCCGGCAGCGGACGAACGGGTACAGCGGGGAAGAAAGGTAGCAAAACAATATGATACATCCTCGTCTAAGGACAGGAATTAAATGGATGCATGCAGCTATGATACTATATACGGAATAAAATAATGCACCGGTCATAGACAACAAGACGAACAGATAACATACGATAAGACCGGGTGCAAAGGAATATACCACCGAAGGTGGTAGGAAGGAACTAAACGGGGCTGGAAGGAAAGGAAGGGACAGAAGCGGGATATGTATGTAGGTGCCTTGTGAGAAGACCTAGGACCGGTCAGAAGGGTTGGCGGATGACGGACACATCGGTTCTCCGAAGGAGATTTGCGACAGTATTGGATGAAGTGACAGCTCCACTCACTGCCAGATTTATTGGGTCAGCCTTCGGAGAATCCATTACGAACTCCGACATCCAATATGAAGTCGTTACCAGGGCGACGATCAGATCAGACGGACGTGTCGTCTCTGGACAATGTAAATTAAATCAGGGTGCACTGCACATACTTTATTTTGGTAGTCCTTAGAAATGGTTGGGTGAAAATGAAAGTGAAATAAAAATAGCGTACCTCAGTGCATATGTGAAAAACAATCGAGCAAATGGGTACTTCAACTATACTCAGTGACACACATCAATCATATTGAGGCGTCATGGAGGCGAGCATCTCAATTCTACACCACTCGGCGACATGCCCGTCCCCTCCATACGACATCCTATTAGGCTACAAACAGCCAGTCACCACACAAAAACCCACACACTGGGGGCCGAGACGGACAAAAACGATCCATTGGCATTCATCGAGTGTGGCGGCGCGGCGGCTCGGACGACGCCAGGTAAACGGACCCCCAGTCGGGCGACATGGAAGCGACGCCGCGCCGCGCGGAAGGCCGGCCATGACGCATGATGCCCGCCAGACCCAAACGCACCAGGCCGGTTCGGCCCGCGGCCTTGACGGGCCGACTACCGACGCAGAAGTTATCTGCGGTCAAATCTCCCAGCCTCATATATGAGCCAGTCTCCGTGGGCCTGCCTCATAGCACCGCGGCGAAAAACTACTGTAGTTTGTTGAAGGTTTAACTACGAGTAAAACGTAGTTGTGCGCGCCTATTTTCCTATGCTATATCCAGTTTTTACACAACGAAAAAATACATTAAAATTTAGTTACTAATGGACGGCACGGGTAAAGACGCCATACAGGCCTTACAAAGTCAGAGTTCCACCATGCGTTCTGATTAAGTCGTTTTTAGCGTTTCTTTTGAAATACTCAGATGTAGCCTGATAAGAACCAGTTTGATTCACGCCCACCTAAACTTGTTTATCCGGACTTATCACCCTGGGGGTGCCTTGTCGATTCCATTTGGACGCCGATGATGCCATTAAGGTCGACAGAGTGTGCTCCGGGGGAACGGAACGTCGTTGGGCTATCGAGCCGCGACCGGCGATCGCCACTAAAAACACCCTCCGCCGCGCCAGCCGGCCGGGCGGCCGGGCGGCGCCGGCACCACCAATCGCCCACAGGCCTGTGAATAGACCCACCCGACTCCGGACAGATCATAGGTCAATCTGGGCCCGAGATTGGTCCGGTCGGACGGCCGTCCACTCGCCACACGGGGACGAATGGACCGCGGTCGGCCGGTTCAGCGGCGCAGGACCTGAGCCGAACGGTGTCGTGCCCGCGCACACGATACGGTGGTTTGGGTCGCGGCACGGCCAGGCCCGCGGTACCAGTGTGCCGTCACGGACAGACCGCCCCACGACCGACCACAGCGCCACATGGCCGCGACACAACGCATAACGACCCCAGAGCCGAGTCACCGGCCGTCGCCCACCGCCCCCCGCGCGCTCGGCGGTCTGCCCCGCGTGAGTACTCGGGGTAATCATCTTAGAGCCGCTCACGCGCCGGGGCAGCCTGCAGCTCTGAGCTCCATCTGGGCGGCTCATGACCAGCGGAAGGCCTGGCCGGCCGACGGAGGCCGCCCACCACCTCCGGCGAGCGCCCACAGCAGCGCGCGCGCGGATGGTATAAATATTTGGGCGCGGCCGACGGCCGGGCGGTGGCTGCCCCGTCCAGGAGCTGCTGCCTCCCTGGCAGGCGATCGACGTTACACAATGGAGCGGCCGGCAGACGGGGCACCGCCCCACTATGGTTGGAAACGGCCTCACGGATGGCCGGGGGTCAACGCGAAAAAATGTTTTGCCCATAACTTATTAATGCGTGGACCGATTGCGATGAAACTTTGCATAGGTATACCAGTGTCTTTTGTGCATCATACAGTAACTCAGAAACGACAAGGTCCCGTCACGTCACGCATGTGTGACATCATTATTGCAAGCATGTTATATGTCGCCTAGGTCTTTCGTAATGTCATCGATATCGCGAGGCATTTTGAACATGTTTTGAATACTGCTATACTGAATGGATATTGTTGTTATGCTTTAGGGCGAGAAATATTAACGTAGTGACGCACAGTGTCCTACTATTTGTCATAAAGGGTCAAAAATTTGGAAAAAAATATTAATGATTTTTTAGATTGGGCAAAAAAGTAAGAAATAAAATGACGATCAAAATGACAAAAAATGCGTCTGATTAACCTGGCAGTTGCTGAGGTATTTCCCCACCCGCCCTTTGCCGGGGGGGGGGGGGGCGCTCAACGCCCCAGCCGATAACTCGAGAACCAATAGGCGCAGCGAAACGCACGAGGCGGCAAACGAAAGAACGCAACGAGACAATTCAGATGGATACTTGAAAGTTAAATTTCCAGGTCACTGGTCGGGTCAAGGTCAGGTCAAACACTGGAAATCAGGCTTTCAGTAGCATGGACTTTAGAACCTCGCAATCGGTGCCTCTCGTCATAAACTCTGTCACAACTGTGCACAACCCTTCATATAAGTGCTAAAAGAGTGTCAGATCCATGCAGGGGCCAGTCAAACATAAGCCAGGGTCAAAGTCAGGTCAATCAGATAAGCACATAACCCCGAAAATTAAAACTGGCACCTATTCGCAGCCCATGACACATGTTTTATGGGTACTTTTGGGCGTAGAACACGATGGTGACATTCATTTTATCATACGAGTGCGTGGTTAGTTGAAAAAAGATCAATTTCAGAAATGCATGCATCATGGTCGTGAAGTAGTCACGAGAAATTGCCAAGATTCAGTTCAAGATTTTGGAAAATGTAGAACGATGATCAAAAATCATAGATAGCCATTGGATTTGCCATGGTATTGGCAGTGTAATGGCGTTTACAGCATGTCTGTATGCCTGTTCTGTCAGTGGATATCCATATCCATACTCCAGGATATCCTTACACGTTTGCACGATATCCATACTCCAGGTGCAGGGGCGAGCAGTTACTTCTTACGAGGGGTGCGGAGTTGAAGTCAGAGTCGGAGTCAGAGTCGGAGTCGGAGTCAGAGTCGCCCAGAGTCGTGGCAACGAGCCAGGAGTCGGAGTCGGAGTCGGAGTCGGTCAGGAGCCCGCAGTGGAAGTCGGAGTCGGTCGGAATCGGAACAGCTCCATCACGACTCCGAAACACTGGCAGGGGTCCGGAGTCAAAGACGGAGTCGCCCGGAGTCATGGCAACGAGACAGGAGTTGGAGTCGGAGTAGGAGTCGGATTTGGCGCCACCACGATTCCGTAACCCTGCTTCTTACCATCATTTATTAGGATAAGCCATTGCACGACTGACGAGCCGACCTGCTTCTAACGAAGCTACGGGTAGGTACGCCTCGGGAGATGAAGCTTCATGGACGATTTTGCGCACAAGTGCGCAGTTTGCTTTTAGGTTCCCCTCACGCAGAATTGAATAGAGATTTATTCTGCCAAAAAGCTCAATGGAGGTCGATGGAGAACTTTTTGTATGTCCAATGAAACATTAACGTAATTTTGCAAATGTTGCTGTGGTGACACTGCAAACAGAATGCAATGCCGTTCCTGATTTTGAACACGCATGGGAAAAAGAATCACTCCACTCGATAGCCAACATAGCAAGGATTATTTTGATATATAATAATCCGGTTTTACAACGTCATTGAGGTACTCCACATGCTATCACCAGCGCGGCTGTTTAAACCTTTGACGGCGCTCCAAAAAGCCACTATCAGAAACTCCCGATTCTACGTACGATAATGAAGACTAAATGCGCAACTAAATATTTTTTTCTGCCCAATTCAAAACATTTCATCAATTTCCAACAGAATGACACCCCAAATATACATATATTCCGAAATTGCCCATGGCCATCCGTGAGGCCGTTTCCAACCATAGTGCGCCCGTCTGATGGAGCCGGGGAGTGGCACGGACTGCCAGAGTGACCGGGAGTGGAGTTATGGCGGACGGCGCTACAGGGAGGCAGTCTGCGGCTGGGCGTCTTCAGACGACTGTATTGAGAAGACGTTTGCGTGATCATAGCGAATCCATAGCGTTCTTCTCGGAAACTGTCAAACCTCAGACGTCTGTGAGCATTGCTTTGGCCGGACAGACGCAGACCCTCCTGATACCATAGGCAACAAAATCACAAATGACAAAACGTAAAAATGTTTGCTAGTTTCTTTCTACAGAAGAAATAAAAACGAAGCATTTTGTAAGCGTTTCAGTTACATTATACAAAGTTCAAAATAAAATAAAAACTATCTAAAGTTGCCGTAATACAATAAGGTGGAAGCCACCCACCTTTCTTCTTTCAGCGAGCTCGCCGCCAGAATGAAACATCGCATCCCAATATCAAGAACAGCGCACCTATTTGCGGCCAAGCCCCGGGGATTTCAGCCGGCGGCGAACGGAGCCGACAGAGAGGCGGCCGACGGGCGGTGGCGGGGGCGGGGGCGGGGGCGGGGGCGGGCCGGTGCCAGACCCGCCGGAGACGCCGCCGCCCCGGGCCGCCGGAGGGGGCGGGCCGGGTCGGAGGGGGCGGGGAGGGGCGATCAATGCCCGACAGCCCGTCCCGGTGACCCCGTAGCTACGTTGGCAGTGTGCGGGCCGCCGGGCTGGTCCGACCCGACCCAGCCCGCCCTGATACGACCCCGGCACGCCACGGTATGACCGACAACACGGCCGATTTCGGCTGCGGTCCGTCTGACCGGCTCATTTGGCAGCAGAGACGGTCATGTGATACATCGGACTGCGAACAGATGCTGTGCCTGTTTGTATATTTCGAGGAAGCCCTGAATACCATAACCGTGCATCTGCACAAGTTGCAACATCATGGGCATCAGTGAGGCTTGTTAAACAGATATGCTTCTAACTTCGTGGGATTCAGGTTCTCCTGCATCCTCAAGTTCCTGTTAATGGATTTCCCAACTATACCTAGCCTATCCATTCCTTGTTCGAAAAGTGTGGAGAAAAATCAGGGCAGGATATTGAAAATGCCTCGATGATTTATTACGATCGGCGAAAAATATTGGATCATTCATCAGATCACTATGCGTCACGGTAAGAGAAGCAGCCTGGAGGCAACGGCCTGCGGTATGAAAATTTCGCGGGCAGGAAAAATGGACGGAATGGGATGATATGGCAGACGAAACTTATCAACAATCCAGCGCTGCAATCGGCTGTTGCCTGTTGGTACGAAAAGCGTGACAAATAGACGGTAAGAGTACTGAGTAGCAGTATGATACTCAGCAATCAGTGGGTAGGGGCTTGTCTTGGAATGCAGAGAGCCTGCAATAGTTTTAGTTGGATTTAAAATAAACGGATTTGTCCAACGTCACAGAGCCAGAGGTGATTCAGGCACGAGCTTTATATGAAATATTTGTTATTCTCGGTTCATGTTTCGCTCACGCTAATGGAAATGTCGCGAAATCACGTGCATGCAATGCTGACAGGACGCCTATCACGGACGTGCTATCAGCATTGAGCGCTGAAACGGCGACACCCGCCGGCCGGATTCCTTCAGTGGAAAATAACAGGCTCACTTCATGGCACTGAAATCGATGTAACGGTACGGTCTCACAGCTGCTGTCTGGTGATTGTCAGCCGCCAGCCGGCCCCATTTACACAAGTGTCTGACTTCATTATATTTCTGGGGCCTTTCTTAATTATGCTAATTGACCCAGCCCTTATTTTCCGTCCTAGTTAATGAGCGTAGAATATCAAATGGTCCACCATGATATCCAGGTTCTTCGCTGAATCCTTCAAGCATTTCCAACTCACACTCGAATACTAATCCCGATATTTAAACAAAGCTCTCCTCCCCTGGCTATCAGGAGCATTCGAAGCTATTCGGATATCATCTATCTTAGCCAATGCTCGACAGGCATTACAACAGCTATCCTGGGTACCCCTCAGGTCTCGACCTGAAACTTATGGCAAACATGACACTCATGACTGGCCCCTGTCGCGATAGCGTGATGCAGTGCTGGGCTCCGCAGCGTCTGCATGAGAGCCCGGTAAGCCGGTCATAATGCGAGCATTGAGTCACAGTTGGGGACGTGGCAGCACGCCCCACCCAGACGGCTCGTGATCGAGCCGATCATACCACTTGTACCCTGGCCAGAATCTCGTGCAGCCCAGCCTTGGCGGCTCTGAAGAAGCCCAAAGTCGCCTCCAACAATGGTGGGCAGTTGATAAGAGCGGTCGCGATAGTGCTTACAGCACCGGCTCGAGTGTTGTGGCTCTGAGTTGTCTGCTCGACCACGGCTAATCCCCTATCAGATAATGGACCAATACGGTGATCAAATAGACAGCGGCCCATGAGGGCATACCACACATCTCCACTCACCGGTCCCAAATATCGGCAATCACAAAAGCGGGTCAAAGCGGCCCGATGTGCGCAGTGCTATTCGTCAGCTCAGTTCTGTTCATCTTATTCAAGCAGAGTTCAGCTTTGAAATGGAAACTACATTTATCATCCAACCGAATACGTCGGGCAGCCTGTCCAGTAGGCAGGGCCACTCGGTAAGCCCACAGCAGTCTATTTGATGACTACCACGCCAATTGTCGCAGCTTTTCTGCTAGACTACCCCAAAGGAGCCAGCATTTTTGGCACAGCTGAGCGGTGAGCAGCCCCCACATGTGGTCGGGAGACGGTGTGGTGCCACCGCGGGGCGGGGGAAGGCTGCCGTCGCGGTCGATAGGCTGCGTAGCAGCGCTGGGTCACCGCGCACCACTGCGCCAGCCGGCGGTGGAGGCGGCGCTCCGACCACCGGCAGCGCCGGGACGCGGGTGGAGCTATCGACCCCGCCACAGCGGGCCGGCGACTATTTTTAGGCAGAGTCTGAGGCAGGTGAGAAGCGGCTGGCAGCGGCGCCGCCACCGCTGGCGGCGCGACCTTGGACGGGCCGCTCCTCTGCCCTCCTCTGCCCGCCGCCGCGCCGGCGGCCACTCTGCTGACGCGTGCCGAGTCCTCGCGGCGACACCGTGCTCGTCCAACGACGGAGCGTCGGCAGCGCCAGCCCGCGCCGTGACAGCACTGTGTTTTGCTACACGTCGGATTGACAGGCCTGGCCGGCTGTGCCGCGGAGCTGCGCCAGTTTGCAGAGGCCGCCGGCGCAGAGCCCAGCTGCATGCCAATAGCCGCATTGTAACTAGACCTCTGCACACAGTGGCGCGCCTACAAAGCGGTGAGCAGGGGTCATCGCTGCAAGCTATAGGTATCAACAACAATGGGGCGTACGAACGGCTGAAATATATCGAGGGCGGGTACGATGTCGGTACTGACTGACTGACAAAATGACAAAATGGGTACGCATCATCTGCCTTTGACGTTAAACCGACATGTCAATGACATTTCAGATATCAGATATCAATGACATTTCAGATATCGGGAGGGGGCTTCATTTAGAAATGGAAGCCAAGCGCGACCATCGGACCTACAAGTACTCATATTTTCCCTGATTTGGCCAGTAAAACCAGAATGCCCACAAAAACGGACTTCCAGCCATATTGCTGAAGCTTGAAATGACCACAGTGATAAGCACATTTTACATTTTTGCCTAATTAATGTGACTAACAAATAGCAGTGGTAACATAACTAACCAAAGCCGACACAATTTAATGGTGATCAGCTACGATTCGTAAGCTTACTCCGAGTCGCTCAACTTAGGACTAGGAACCAGTCGGGTACCTATTTTGTGGTGGAACAGTCCGGTCAAATAATTACTTTCATTCCTTTGTTGCGCTGTCAGAGGGATGTACGTCAAAGAATGGGATGCGCTGTCAAGGGATATCAAAGGGACCTGTCATATTTCAGCGACCATGGCCTCGTGCCCTTTCCTACCCCGCACTGGTACCCTATCGGAGCCCACTGCTGACATGTGGACGATAGGTTAAGGTACCACAGCATTAGAACCAACGAACAAACACATCGGTACACCGAAACAAGTTAAATAATATAAGAAGCGTCCAGACAAAGCAGAACAATAATGGGAAAACCGAACAAATCATAACAAAACCGAAGGAATCATAGCAAAAAAAAAAAACGAACAAACCATAGCAACACCGAGCCAATGAGTACTTTTTATATGACTCAGCAACATTAGAGAAAAGTGTACGGCTCGTTGTACGGTTTTGATGAAAAGAACGACAAAATTCAAGTAAAATATTCACATTTAGCCCCTGCACTTACTTGATAGGCCAAGAGGTCCTTGTCGTCGGCGCCAGTCAGCTCGAAGCTAGGGGTGTGCTGTCCGAAGGGCCGGCCCGGAAACGAGGTGCTCCTTCTGAACTTGTTCGGGGACATGACCATGCCTCCGTTACCTTGATTGAAGGTAGGGCTGTACTTTCTGTTCATGCCCACAAGAGTTGCCGGTATGCTCGTCGAAATGGGTGACAGCGGGCTCATGTTGGGCACTTGACGACCTCTGTTCCAGCCCGGCATACCGCCCATGTTGTGTTGAGGCTGATGGAGATTTCCTCCCCAGTTGTTTTGCTGTGGCTGAGAAGCGCTCACGCCGGGCCACGCAGGGTACCCCTTGCTAGCCAGATAAGGGTTCGGGGGCCTGCTCGGCGGCATATTGTGGGAGCCAGTGATAGCTCTTCTCTGAGTCTGGCTTTGCTGCTGCATATTCAGCTGAGCCCCAAATCCTGCACCAAGCAGATGCCCAGGGTTGGAATTCTGGGTCTGATTCAAGCCAGGAAAGGTATTTTGGTAAGAGGCACTGCTGAAGGCCTGCATTCCAGTGAGAAAGCTGTCTTCCACCGAGCCGGTTGACCACAAACTCGATGGAGAACCACTCAGACTGCCATTCATCATTATTGGACTAGTTTCAGAATAGGATGGTCCAAGCTGCTGAGAGCTCCCATACCCTATATTGTTGGAAAGACCGCTGGCGCCACTTACGTTTTGAGAGAGACCTGGATGATTCACCAATCCATTTTTATCTAAGCCTTTCAACTTGTCATGGGCTCCGGCGTGATTTCCAAGGACACTACCGAGCCCGAGCAGGTTGTGGCTGTCTTCACAGTATCTCTGACTCTCACTGCTGAGGCTTTCGGGGTTTGACGCTGGCTGAGGTGGTGACTTGTTCTCTCGATTTTCAACAAGAAAATCATCTTGGTGCATCGTACGACCACGTTGTTCGACTCTGCTTGTAGTCAAAGTTGACGCGCCTGAGCTCACGAAAAACGAACTGTTCGAAGTTGATGGTGGAACAATGTCAGAGCAAATGGCACTTATATCAGAGGGAACATTAAATTGCAAATCACCCATTGGCCTAAACACACTTAAAACAGCGCAACTTCACTGGCACACGGCGGCCGGCAGCCCTTGCGTCGAGCAGCACCCACCCGCTCGACACTCTTCGGCGTTCTGCGCCGCTGCGGCAAATCCAGTTTGTGTATCGGAAAACTTCAGCAATCGTCCGCTAGATGTCAGTACGCTACAGGGCTAGTATATTTTGATGGTCTAGTAGCCATTTCTAGCAGATAATACTAAATTGAGTGTTGAATATACTAGCCGATTATCACAGTGAATACAATAGACCGGAATTTCGGAACGTGATAGATCAGTGTCACGGACAAACCACGTTATTTTGATGGTTAGGTATATTTATAGCGGCCATAGGTACTCCAGAAGGATTGTGATAGCAACTAGCGGCCTAACTGTTCGGAATACGGCTGCTCAGGAATCAGGTTGTCGCAGGAGAAGTGGGTATAAGGCTCAATGCCAATTTTGAGACCCCTCATATTACGCTTATAGCAATGCATTACAGGGGACGGCCATCAGCAGTTGCTTCAAGTCAGCTGCAAAAAGCCTGTAGACTGTAGGTCAAGTAGGGCAAGGTCAGGACAGGTTATGCTAGGTTTTTAGCGATAAGTACGTTTCTACGTTCTTAATAACTGACGAACTCTTGCGTACATACTTTTGTCCAATGAGAACGTACGACCTACGGTCGTGGGTACTAAGTGATGCGCATTGTTGTCCGAAATCAATGCTAATGAACATAAATCGCTCACTAGGTGTCGCTGTATATAGCCGAATATTAATCATAGGTGTCGCGCACATCGCTCAGACGCCTCTCGAGCTCAGGTGGGCAACTAGGCAAATGCCCATTAGCGTCGCCAGGGGGGGGGGGGGCAAGCGGGGCAGCTTGCCCCCCCCCCCAACCTCGGACCGGGCACCCCCTGAGATCGATACAGATCCGATGAGATTTTGGAGTCGGGAAAAATGGGGGTACCTTTCTGAGAATGCCTGTGAGGTCAGACTCGGTTGGAGTGTGCAGTTCAAACCAGAGTCTGACTCGCAGTCGCCAAAATCTTCAAGACTCCGAGTCCAGGCTCGGAAATGTCAATGCTGTTTTCAATTCATTCCCATGTTCCTAGTTCGTTCTTTATTACATTTTACAGCTGATTTTCATAAGTTTAGGAGTGCTGACATAATTTTCGTTCAAAGCGTGAAACAAAATCTTCGGGGCCTTTCTCAACTCTCGTCAAATGTCTGCGACAGGCTCAAGTACCGTACAAGTGTCGCAGGGCTCATGAGCTTGCTTTAAAGGAAATAGTTCACTTTTTAACATGGGTTTTGAACTGGAATAGCAGTTCCGTAGCTTGGGCTGAGACGAGCATAAATCAGGAGCTTTTACAGCCCAACGATCACCCTAGGCAAAGATATTCTATTTCTCGTCCCGAAAAAGGTGTCTTGCGTTGAGGATGTGTGCCTTGCATATATTTCCATCCAGTATGAAAAGAGCATGGGTCCCGAAAATTCTTCAGAAACTAGAGAAATTATCTACGAGAACTCTAGAGAAATTCTCGTACTGATCAATTAGGACATTCAGGGGAACATTATCAGATCGAGCAGATCGCCCAAATGCCGGTGGCTGCGATAATTTCTCTGTTTCTGAAGAATTTTCGGACCCATGCTCTTTTCATACTGGATCGCGTGTGCCTTACAGAAACTGAAAAGTTCTTCCTATATCAAAATATAGAAAATAATATTTTGTTATAAAAAGGTTTAATTTTCTTTGCTGATTATTTTGAACATAAAAAATCATAAATCCGTTGCAAAAAAAAATAATTTCGTGAAAGTGAACTATTTCCTTTAAACAAAGGCTCCTAAGGAGCTCCACTGAGCCCTAAAGAAGCTTTCAGAGGGCCCAAACCGGCCTCTGAAAGTCCCACTGGTGTCCATGTTCTCTGAGGGCCCAAGCCCATACAGGGATCTCTGAGCCTTAACTGGCCTCTGATAGTTCAGCCAAACTTTTGAGGCGACAGACTTTGCTAACCCCAAGCCGGCATCTGAGGGGTCACAGCTCGCGTATCCCTCTGAGGTCCGCAACACATGTTTATTATGTCCCAACGTAAGGTCCTTAGGGATTCGACACCGATCTTCGGGATCCTAAGCATGCTTCTGAGAGTCAGCACTGACCCTGAGTGGCCTGAAATGGCCTGGAAGTCCCAAACCTATCTCTAAGGGATCCCTTGCCGCTATGCCATGCGTAACTTTTTGTTCCGTTAAACAGTGTTTTGTTCGCGTTTGCAGCGCTTCCCTTCACACGAAAAACGAGAAACTTTTGTTCACACTCGAGTGAACAAAACACTTCCTCTCACTGGAGCAAAGATGAATTACTTCCGATTCACACTTCCGACACTCTCCGCCGAATGCCCAACTTAGCTACGATCGGCGGCTGGGATAAGTCCTATGCATTTCACGTAAAACCTCTGCATGCATGCGTGATTGGAGGTTTTAGCAGGGTGATTCGATTAAATGGAGCGTTTTTCACCTTTTTCTGGGTAATGATCATGAGCGTCGAGCGTCTGCACAGGGGTCCTCTGCAGTGCGTTGGCAATCGCAGCCACTATATACTATAATTCTACCAGTCGTTTTTGTCATGAAATTTCAAAATTTCGATTTTTTCTGTAAAAAAATTATATGTCATAGCTAAGAGGAAACCTTTGTCACCATCGGATTCCTCGCACCATTGCGCGTCGAATGACATGTAAAACGAGTGAGTAAAGACTGTGGAAAGGCAAGTTTTAACACAAAAGTTGATTTTGCCCCCCCCCCCAACCGAAAATCTCTGGCGACGCCTATGCAAATGCCTACCCTAAGTAAGCATGCATATCGCGATGCATGCATGGGATGCGTGGTGGAGCTGCTTTGTATTGTTCTGATTCATGGTAGATCTAATTCGTCGGCTTTCTACACACCACCTGGACTGAGGCCAGCCAGGTGGGTGGGTGGGCCGTACCTAGGTAATGTATGGACAGGTAGGTACTGGGTAGATTCCAGCCTCCGGGTACCTAACTAAGGAAGTACGGCCTTTGTCCCTTTAGGTCACTTACCGGTTTTCCAATTAGGTACTTCATACTTGCATGCCCCGGTGAGAAAGAGGTGCAATCCCCTCTCTGCTCTTCCCAGGTGAATTCCTTCCCGAAAACTGACATGTGAGCTGACAGCGAGACACCGCGATTGATTTCCAACTCTATGGTTGCAGCTCAAGCCTCAAACGGTGACCTCTGAGGTCAGGGGCAGGACAAAGAGTCAAAAATCAGAATCCAAGTTTTAGTAAATTTCTTTAGACCTTATGTGACACTTAAAACTCGAAAAAGTGTTGGTACGACACCCCTCCCCCTCGCGTTTGGCCCCTGATCAAGCTAGAGCTTCGCGGAAAAAACGAGCGTGCTGCCCGTCACGAGAGGAAGCCGACGATATCCAATTTTAAGGTCCTAGGGCTAGGTCATCGGGTGACCTTCCAGGTCAGGTCAATGACCCGAATATCGGGAAAATCGGGACCTGTTAGAAAGTCGTAAAGTGTGGCTGCTAGTGGGTTTTCCGGGGTGCTGATCACGAATATCGTGTTCGTTTTAATCAGAGATGATGTCTTTAAGCATTTAGACCAGGTCGGGTCAGGTCAGGTCAGGTCAACCAGCAGGGTTGACAGCTTCGTAACATGTTACGAAGGCATCAAAACTACTTTGTAAATGTTCAAATCGTTGCTAAATTCGAAATCAGCTCCAAAAACTAGCCTAGAAACATGTAAAAACTCGAAAAAGTGAACTGAGGTCACCAAAGGTCAATGACCTGACCTGACCTTCAGGTGACCTTGACACCCACCCTAATGCATGGCTGAGCAACATAAATCACATGTTTGAACGTTTGAACCACGAAAAGCTTGCAAACGCGCGGCTAATGCGAGCCGACATACGCTGAATCGCGCTTCCGGCCAAACATGGCCTCGGAAAAGAGATCACAGGTCAAAGGTCCTTTGAGTTAGGGTCATGAAATTTTTAGGGTAGGTGTAACATTGATCAGTGCGAGAGTACTGAAAGTTTCGCCGCGATCTACCGCTTTTTACGCGAGTTATTTGCGAAAACACTTAGGGGGGGTTGCATCAACCCTTGCACAGGGGTTGCCCCCTGTGCCGGCGAGGGTTAACCATTTGACCTTATGTGACACTTATGGGAAATCAAGAATATGCAAGTTGTTTAGTCTTTGAAGCTTTGAGGGCACTTAGACCGTTGCGAATTTAGGTATAAAAAATGTCCAGAGGCTTATTGATGACATGAGTTAGTGAAGTGGCCTAACTAAAAACACGATTTGTGCAAAGCAAAAATCCGATTTGCAGAATATTCGGTATCCTACCTCATCCACCGAAAAGGAACTTCTGGCTGGGTACCGTGTTTCGTCCCTAAGCGACCATCCGTCTGAATGTTGAGCAGAGGCAGTCTGACCCACCCGTCTCCGCTGTAGCGGAGCGCGATCGGCTGAACGTCCAAGTCCTGGTGTGCGGTTTGCTGGTCGGGACTTCCCGGCCTAGCGTTTTCTCGAACCAATGTTTGTCACCGAATTCAGAACACACGACAAGGGGGTTGAGTTTTGGGAGAACGCTTATTTCTTAGCACATGAGTTTCATAAAACGTTTCATGATGATTAAAATGACACATATCCACCACAAAACTTACGAGCACGAATCTCAAACAGAAACGCATTTGCACGTTCAAACGCAAAGAATGGCTGGACGGAGTGCTTTATCTTGGAATAACTCATCATGGTGTAGCTGATGTCCGCTATCATATAGTACAACTAGTATGCCTAATGCCCATGCACTGCAGTCGAGGTGAGCAGTGCCCGACATCCAACCAGACTGGAGTCTGTGGAAACAATAGCCGTTTTCACGACGGACTATCCGGCGAGTGCACGTAATTTGACCAAATCTGCACCTAATCTGCACCAAATGTGCACCAGATGTGTACCAGATGGCCGTCGTGAAAACGGGCATTACTGATCATTCTGTAGAGCATGGTCGACATCATGATCGTAAATCAAGCTTTTACATATACATATCGTTGTGACCTATACGAATGACGACAAAATCAAACAATATCTATTGAACAGCTTCTTCAGCAGGATCACGCAGTCTCTACTGAGGAACTGTGAGGGCGGCCGGGTGACGCCGCGGCGGCCTCTCCCGGTGCCTCTGGCGTGAGTTATAGGGGGGTCGCCGTTTGTGCCCCTACTGAGGAGCTGCGAGGGCGGCCGGGTGACGCCGCGGCGGTCGCTGCCGGTGCCTCCGGCGCGGGCAGCGCGCCAGCCGCCGGCCGGTGCGTCGCAGCGCCTGTCTGAAGTCGGTGCTGAACAGCACCAGCACCAGCGGACTGAGGATGGTGGTGGCTCCGGCGCCGCCGATCGCGGCCAGGTACAGGGCCAGCCGCCGGCTGGGCAGGATGGCGCACCTGTTGTCAGAGAGGGTCAGGGCCAGCGCCACCACCGGCACCAGAGACATCACGAAGATGAGCAGGAATGTAGAGAGTGAGAGCATCGCCACGATGTCGACGCGGCGGCTCCTGCCGGCCGGAGGCGGACGCGACCGGGGGTGAGTCTCCTGCGAGGAGCTGTCATTCAGCGCCCCTCGCGTTTGCGCCCGTGGCTCGGCGTCAGGCTGTCTTCCCTTCAACAGCAGAATAGGAGCGAGAATCAGAGCCGAGATGGTAGCAAACTGTTTCTCATTGGGAGCCTCGGATGCACTGGTGACGCTTGAAGACGAGCCAGCGATGACGGCGAGGTTTGCACAGCCCTCGCTGGTGTCTCGCGCCGGCGGTGCCAGCCGCAGTGTCTGGGTGGATGGGCCGGCACTCGCCTCGCGTATGGTGGGCAGCGGAGCACGAGCGTCAGTCTGCACCTCTGTCAGTGGGCTGGCCAGACGGTGGCTCGTCCTGTTGCTGCCGCCCGCGCCGTGTCGAGCGCATAGCTGACCGCAGCATGTTGTCCCTTGAGCTCGATCTCGAGCTCGGGCCCCACTGGTGTCCGTCCCAGCTTCGATGACCTCAGGCTTTGGATGTTCGCCATCATCTCCGGCGTCTTCCTCAGAATTTTGGACATGAATGATGAGCTCGGGCCGGGTGATGCTGCTCCCGCCTGGGAGACTGGAATGTGTCCTTACGAGACTGGACTCGGCGGCCGGCGGCGGTCTCCGCCGCTGGCAGATCCTGGTGTGGTTTAGCCATGCCCGTGTGTTGTTCAGCCAAGTCCAGGTGTCGTTCTGTCGTGGCTCGGTGTCGTTCTGTCGTGGCTCGGTATCGTTTATCTGTTCTCTGTTGTTCATATTTTCTCTGTTGTCGCGCAACTGTTCTCTGTTGTCCATCTGCGCTGCGTTGTCGTTCACCTGTTCTATGTTGTTCACCTGTTCTATGTCGTTCACCCGTTCTATGTTGTTGTTCACCTGTTCTCCGTTGTCGTTCAGCTGCACTGTGTTGTCATTTACCTGTTCTCTGTTGACATTCAGCTGCTCTCTGTTGCTGCTCGCCTGCTCTCTGTTGTCATTCAGCTGTTCTCTGTTGCTGCTCATCTGTTCTCTATTGCTGCTCACCTGTTCTCTGTTGCTGCTCACCTGTGCTCTGTTGCTGCTCACCTGTGCTCGGTTGTCGTTCATCTGCTCTATATTGTCATTCAGCTGCGCTGTGTTGTCGTTGAGCTGTTTTCCGTTACCCATCTGCTCTCTTTTGTCGCTCAGTTGCCCTGTGCTGCCGTTCATTTGTTCTCTGTCGTTTATCTGCGCCCTGCTGTCGTTTAGTCGTGCTCGAGAGCGTGCAGCGGTGGCCAGGATGCCGTAGTAGCTATACATCAGAATCACTATTCCCACACCGTATTCAATCACCGTTGCAATTGTCGGAGTTGGAGATGTCTGCATCGACATTCTATCCCGTTCGAACACAAAAATGGCGTGACCGTCTGCCATTCGTGCCACCTGAACATCACAAGCATTTGCAAATCGTATTGTCTGGATGCCCCAGTGCAGCACTCCTGGTAGCACAGCGGCCAGGACGAATATGACGTTGTTTCGTTTTTGAGCAGGATAGCTGTGATTCTTCACCACCATGAGATACCGCAGGAGAGAGATGATAACAATAGTCGCGAACATCACAGCTCTGGTGGCCGGAAAGATGAACTTGGTAGCGTGACACGTGGGCCCTCTGTTGTTGGGTGAGATGGCGAGCAGCACGGGCACCACGGTCCAGACGGCGTTGTTGGCGCAGAGCACGACCACCAGCGTGTTGATGACGGTGTGCAGCTGCCGGTTCAGCCACACCGTCACCACCACCGAGCCGTTGAGCAGCACGGCCGCCGGCACCAGGAGGGCCGTGAGCACCACCTGGGCGGCGAACAGGCGCATCGTCCTCGTCTGCTCGTCCGCTGAGGAACAGACCACTCCCGAGTCCAGCCGCTCACACTGCAGCAGATCCAGCTGCAGCAGGCAGCTGCCGAAACCGCTCCAGTTGGCGGCCGCCGCAGCCGTATTGTTGACCGCGGTCATCGCCGGCAACTGCAGTCACCAAACTGGTGCGGTATCGGTGACTGAAACTCTGACCGCGCTGGTGGCCGAACTAGTGAATCAGTCGGTAGCCGAACTGATCTCCGCAGTGGTGGCTAGACTGGTCAGAACGTCGGCGAATGAACTGGTGAACAAAGAAGCGATAATTGGATGAACTGATGACCGGACCGTTTACCAAACCGGTGATCGTATGCTTGACCGAACCGATGTCCGAATTGGTGACTAACTTTTGATGGCAACACTCACGGAACTGGTTTCCGACTTTGCGACTGAACCGAATAGGTGACTGGACTGGTGAATGCACACTGCTTACAGCTCGCTGTCCGCACCGCCCTTCCCGAGAGCAGCCGGGGCACTGACGGTGGACTCGGCCGAGAGCCGCCGGGGAACTGTCGGTGGACTCGGCCGCCGACCGAGCGACCGGTCGCTAAAAGGCCGAGACGGGACTCGCACAGCCATAAGAAAGTCAGATCAATACCGTAATGGCGACGGATAATGTTTCTAATCAGTTGGGACTGTGCACACAAATAAAATACCCAGGACCTTTTACACATGCCAGGGACACAGACGACCCGCGGCATCATTTCCGCCAAATACTTTAGGTATTAGATATATTTATTTTCAGACCGGTTTCAATTGTTAGAACAATCATCTTCAGTGAAGTTAAAACAAATGCATGTTACATGACAAGGCGATTCAAATGAGTTGGCATGACACATACACTTCGATAAAATCACAGTTGTTGAAAAAGTTCGAGACATATTCGGTAAACACTCGTGGTTCGAAGACACCGTTCAATCGTAAACAAAACACAGTGTTCAAACACAGCAGGGCGCGAGTTAAAAATTTGATTTCCAAACAAAGGTGGCTGGAACCTTGTTTCCCCAGCATTGTATCCGTTCTCTCCTCTGTTTCCATCTCCGCACCTAGCCCTGATAAAAATGATAAGTGACTGTTCTACCTAATTTTAATGAATCGCTTTACGAGCATTCAAATATCCTGGACGCCTTTCGCTAAGTGTCTTTGTTATCAGGGCACCAGTGGGCAGGCGTCGCCCGCTCCTCCGACCGTTCTAAGCTGGCTCATCGAGTAGCGCCGGTTGCCGCACCGTGAAAGAAAACATGGCAGCCTGCACATATTCCGCAGTGAAACCAGGCAACTAAAATTGTTTGTTTTCTTTTTCAAAAGGGCTCTGGCTCCAAGTATACTCCTCATGCCCAGCAAAAGTAAGCTGTACCTACTGTGAGGAGCTGTTCGGCCATTCCGGATTGATTGGGTCTACTCGTAAGTAACCGAATTGGCCGCCACTTACATTTAGTGAAACCCCGAAAAATAGCGGTCTGCTGCGCACTCCTTTGTCCCAGCAATGCCTAATGGTGATGAAGGCTAAGCATAGACGTTGGTATAAGGTGCTTTTCACAAATTATTCATAGAAATGAGCAAAGCGAATGGTCAAAAACAAAACGGAGCGAAATAACAATTGTGGTTTAGGTATGACTTACCCAATGGCGAAGGGTTCTTCATGCTCGTATTTTTGGCTACATATCTCCTGCAATCTTGTCAGTCTCTATTATTTCCTCTTTAAACATGCATGAGTGCGCTAGATTTCCTATTCGCATCGATAGAGCGAAATATGTAAATCATGTGTTTGATGGTTTATGTAGTGATTCGCTATACCTGAAGCCACTGGGGTTTTTATCCCTCCAGCCCGAGTTGGTACCTAGTAGTTTTGTGGTTCTAGTGGCTATGCTGACAAAAAAAAAAATCTGTAGACGTTTCAAAATAAGCAATTTCGGGGAAAATGTCTAATTCCTTCCAATGATTTAATGACTGTGAGAAGTATCTCTCTTGCATCTATTACAAAGATGGAATGACATCCAATCGCGTTGCAACTTAAATGCAGCTTAAGCATCCATAATCTCAATTGTGGAAATGGAGGATTGTAATACCAGTATAACGCCTTTTGGGGCGACTAACGGAGCGAGCGAGAGGGTGGGCCTTGCACGTGCGAAATTGCGAGGGGGTACCTCCAACTGACTTGTGCACGGCACCCTACTAACTGGTCTCTAGCGATGTGCCAAATTTGGGCACAATCGGCCCAGCCGTTCTCGAGATCTGGAAGCGGCACCCTGCACGTGCGCACGTGCAAAATGGGTCCCAACTGACTTGTGCACGGCACCCTACTAACCGGTCCCTAACCGTGTACCAAATTTGAGCGCAATCGGTCCAGCCGTTCCCGAGATCTGGAAACGACCCCTGCACGTGCGCACGTGCAGCAGCACCCCAACTCTGGCACATGTATATGCAGTGCCTAGTGGGTGCCTACCTACATGCCAACTTTCAGCGCAATCGGCCAAGTAGTTACCGAGATATTGCAACAATTACAAAACTGACACCTCTTCGTTTTGCACGTGGCACGTGCATAAGGGGTCACCCACATGCATCGGGAATAGTCCAATACTTGGTAGAAGGAATGAAGCTACCCTACAAAAATTACCGCGTGTAAATCGGTCAAGTGGTTGCTGAGATATAAGCCTCGCAAAAGCGTGACCACGGCCGGCCGGCCGGCCGGCCGCTCATACTCAGAAATTTCCGTTAATCTAAGGAAAGACTACGCTCGCTTCGCTCGCTCCGTAAAAACATGTAGTGTCAAGTCAACGTCACATGTCGCTGTCACGCGCGAATGTAACAGCGACAGGGCGCTGCGGTGCAGGGCTCTGACACGACACCGTAGTGCCCTGCAGTGTCAGATCTGTGATCTGTGCTCCCGGTCTGTGCGGTGTTCTATATACTCTGGTCTGTGCCACCGTCCTTTGGGTTGACTGGACCACCAGCCACGACAGCCTCTGGCCACCACTGTCCTCTACCGCCGCTGCGGTGCTCTGCCGGCCCGGCGGTGCTGGCGCCGCTGACCGCGTAGTCCTCTGGATGGAAGAGTCGTCTACCGACCTCTTCGGGCCTGCAGTGGTTGGTGGTGCCCTCGGAGACGCCGTGTTGGAAGGGTCGGCCGTGCGCAGCGCCCTGAAGCTCTCTGACCCGACCGGTCGACAGGCGGACAGCAGGGCGGTACCGGTACGTGGGAGGTGCTGCTGCCGAACTTCCAACTGTTGCTGCCGCTGCCGCTGTACCGTTCACTGTCGATGCTGCACTGGTATGACCTAACTGACGCTGACGCTGCATCTTGTCTGACTCTATAGCCTAACGGTCGGCAGTGTGCTGCGCTGGGTTGTCGATTGCAGCCTCACGACGCTGCCCTGCAGCTGCCGACACGCCCGCTGCCGCGTGTCAGCAGCTCAGCAGCCCGTACTCAGACCAGACGCCTCCGAACGGCGGGGGCCAGCAAACGAACGCCAACCACCATAGGCGGCGGAACGGGGCGGAGGGGGCACTGGGGCACCGCACCGTGCCCCCCTTTGATTTTGGCAATTTAACATTAGCCCTATGGGCATTACATGGAGAGAATGAGGCAAAAATTCGGCAGTTGCTTCCCCCCTTAATTGAAGGTGTTCCGCCGCCACTGCCAACCACAATTACTCTAGTCTGCGTGAGCTGACGTGAGCTGTAGCAATGGAGCAGGTTTGTCGGCCGTGCATCTATTTTGGCTCGCTGTCTCTCTACTTTGTCTCAGTGACTGAATGGATTATCAGTCACCCCAGAAGAACCTGATACAGCCTGATAGAACCTGACTTCATTCACGAGTCTACGGTTACTGAAACACGGCAGCAAAACATATCAAAAGTATGACAGATGAGGCAGCTGATTTCCGGGTGATGTGTACGTACATACGTTTGAGCTTCTCCGTACCTACATACCTACGTAACGGCTTTTAATGCATATGTTACAGGCCGCATGAAAACTCCGTCCCTTTGCGTAAACGACCTGGCCGAGTCAGGTCGGTTAAACACGGCCTAAAAATACCAGCCGTTTGCAAACCGCCTGAAATATTAGGCCATTTGGAAACGGACTAGGCAGTTTGGAAACGGCCTAGTCAGTTTTCAAACAGCCTGGCGAAGTACAACAACCTCTGAGGATGACTTAATGAATCAATAGTTGGTCGATGATGGTCTGCGAAAGGACTCGTCTACGTCGAATATTTTCTAACTGTGCAAGTGCTCGTCCTGGCCGTGTTACCGACAATAATACTTTAGGTTTTAAAATTCATCCGGCTGATGGAACCTCGTGAAAACATGCCAAAGGCAGTCCATGGGGCGACATATTAGCCGTTTTCACGACGGGCTATCCGGCGAGTGCACCTAATTTGACCAAATCTGCACCTAATCTCTTTTACAGCAAATATCTTTATTTTATGAATTTATTTCAGTGGTGTTATCGATGATGCACTCTGATAATATGACAAAGTATGCATATAAGCAATTAGTACAACCCTAGCTGATAGCTACTAAGAGACACATTGAGCCTAATTTGACCAAATCTGCACCTATGAATCTGCACCAGATGTGCACCAAATGTGTACCAGATGGCCGTCGTGAAAACGGCTATTGCCAACAGTCGTGTTTTAACAAACTATTGCTCTCAACATGGCCAAGCTATCTCCACACTGACTAGACATTTTTCAAACCACCTAGGCCGTTTGCAAACGGCCTGATGCTCAATAGCTGCCATACGGCCCAAGCGGTTTCTAAACGGCCTGAAATTTCAGGCGGTTTGCAAACGGCCGGGAAATTCAACCCGTTTTCAAACGGCCTGACTTCTCAGTTTGTTTGCAAACTGACTGGGCCGCCCAGCCCGTTTGCAAACGGCCTGACTCTGGCAAGGCCGTTTGCAAACGGACGGTGTTTTAATCCTTGCCCGTAAACGGTGTTTTGCCACCTTCGCCCATGCAGGGGGGGGTGCGTTTGAAAACGGAGCGTCGTAGAGCTTAGCGGAAAAGACCAATTGATTGCTCTCAACGAGATCTCGCGATTGGTGGTATATTGTTTGGTCCTAGGTCAACATTTGACCTACTTATGACCGGTCAAAGGTCAAATTTTCGAGAAAAAATCTAACTTTTTTAGATTTCCGCGCCGATTGCGGCAAAACGCTAAGAGATATCGACTTGAAACCCTCACTATCGTGATCCTTGATCAATTCTCTATCGTTTTGTGTGTATTTCGATGTCATAACTCTAAAAATGATGCGTTGGGAGCATCGGAAGTCTGCAAGGTCATTTGTGCATTGGGTCACGTCAGGCGTGTGACGTCACTGACCTGACCCTGACCCAAAATGAACTACAAGAAACAACCGACGATGCCTGAAATGGATAGCAAATTCGAATTCAGGGCATCAAAATACCCCGAAAGAGCATACAAGTGCAAGAAGTCATTACAGGTCAACCGAGGTCACTGACCTTACCTTGACCTTTAGTAACCTTCAAAATATCAACGGACATTGTTCCAATGTCAAATCAGCCAGTTGTGATTCTAAAACAATCCATCAGTGTGTCAGGTCAGTCGGCATTTATACCAATGTGAAGCAATCTCCAATTTAGCGTAAATCTGGCCGGAGGTTGTTCCCTTTATGACGTCATAACTCCGTGACCTGACATGACCTTGACAAAAAATACCAAAAGTTGCGCAAAGGATGCCCCAGAGGGTACTGAAAATTTGAGCAGGCTAGGGTAGGGTGGGGTAATTTGAACATGTGGGGCAATTTGAACATAGTGTGAATAACACAAAATTACGGAAAATCCATAAGTGGCATGACAATAAGACCAATGAGAGAAATTATCGTAACTAAAAGGGCTATCATATGAACGGGGTTTAAAGTTTCAGGGAATGAAGATGTTGACGCACAGTGTAAAAAAATCAATTTCGCAAGGATAAACGCCTAACAACACGTCATTGCAACTTCATTGCAGCGCAAAATCTTGCATTTGCTAGCGCCTAATACGCAACGGCTTTTGTTGTACAATGACCTAATCAGTGCCTTCAATCCACGAAATTTGCTTTTGAACCCTGTTTTTAAAAATGGCAAAATAACTTTTAGCGTGGGGTAATTTGAACATAGTGTGAGGATTTCAATGAAGACAGGGATAGCTCCGAAAAGACAACGCTCCCAGGTTTGTTTTTTTGCCAATATTTTCGACCCAAAGCAATAGCAGATAAGTGATGCCAGTTTTAGAAAATTTACGTCTAATATCCGTCTATTGAACGGCATTTTCGTTGATTTGCCGTCCAAAATGTTAAACTCAACTATTTGTCCAAATATGTCCGAAAATTATGCAGCTATCAACACTCAAAACCGTCATTTATATTGCTTATCATGTAATTTTACCAGCCGAAAAGTGTTCATTATATTGAGAGCTTAACCAGCTTTCCATTCGCCAATCAATGCTACGCACGATTACTTGATAAAAATGCTTAAGTGTGGCAGGCCATCGCCCAATGTTGTCCAGACTGCTATACCTTTGTGCAATCAATTCCGAATTGGACATGCATTATAAAGAATCGGAATTCCGAATGTCCAGGTTCCGAATGGCACCACTATAACAGATGAAGTAAGGTTTGGTAGAGTTTTTATCGAACGGAGATGATAGACGTTCTGTTAATTGAAGAGAGGCGAATTCTGTCAACTGACCGGTGTGCAGCGTGCAGATATTGATACTCTGCAAGTGTTATTTTTGTTGTTGTGTTGATTTTTCAAATGAAGGTATGTTCAGAATTGCTCTGCCTATTCGTTTATGGGTCAAACAACATCGGTGCTGGCGAGACTATCGTTTTTATGGCAGGTAAAGGTAGTATGTTCAAATTACCCCACGGTGGGGCAATTTGAACACACCGTGACTTGGTGGAGAAGTGATGCTATGCTATTCAAGGTATGCTCGGCTCGACCAAAAATGAGGCTTGCATGGTAAAAGCAAGTGACACATGCGCTACTGAAACAGTTTTTCTTCATCCAGGGTTGAGCTGGAATTTGGTACAACGGAGAAGACGTAAAAATATGTTCAAATTACCCCACACTACCCTATCTGAAATGGTTCGGCGTGTAGCTAAGAAAAACCTCAGGGGGGGTTGCACCAACCCCCCCCCCCCTATATGGGCGAGGGTATGGCTTGGAACGCATGTACACAGCATGCCTAAAAGTCGGGTGGGTTCTGGTGCGATCCCTGAACCAGCTCGCCGTGATTATATGAAAATGGTGACCCTCGATCGTGCACAGGCAAGTTCGTTTTTTAACGGCTTATGCGTACCTGATTGCTTCAGCAATTTCCCTCAGCATTTTCTTTTTTTCTATTGTTAGAATTAATATGCTTCATACTTCATAGTTGATCTGGCACATCTTACGCTGAAATCGGTCCCCTGCTCCAATGGCTTTCGAACTCTCTGAAGGGTGTATTTTTATTTTTCCAGCGCAATATTAAGTGGTATGGGAGGCTAACTAAAGTATGGAAAAAAGAAGGTTCCGGCATCGCTAAGGTGCTGGCTGTGAACTCAATGGCTAGAGCCACACGACGCTATCGCAGGCACGCTGTGCTGTGCTCCTTCAGTTCTTCCGTTCCAGTGTATAATTCTATGTAGTTCATAGACGGGTATTTGTGCGTGGTACAGTACACCGAACTAGTTACCGGGTGGATAGCTGAGGGAGTAACGTTAACCCGCGCACCGACGGGGGTCTGTGCCAACTTCGCACCGACGGGGGGGCGGATGACCGCCCCCCCCCCTGAGATCTCGAGAACGAAGCAAGATAGCGACAAGCGGTAAACGGCATCGGATACGCACGGTCAAGATCTACAATTTTTACTAAAGTCATTTTCAGGTCAGGTCAAAGATGACGTCACAGGGGTCGAAAAAGTCAAAATGGCGGCGCTAGATATGGAGAGAGTTTTTCTCGAATAACTTTCGAATTAGTCAAGCTAGGAACAAACTAAGGGCATCATCGTGATCCTCTCGTCAATCCGCATCGAATGATATATATGTTGACCTCGAAAGGTCAAGGTCAAAGGTTGACCTCAGGTCACGTGACCTCGAGGTCATCATGTATATCATTCGATGCGTCTTGACGAGCTGAACACAATGAGACCATCCACGCGGCTGTATCTTGTTCCTGTACGGAGTTATTGGCCAAAAACCTTTGGTGACCTATGATGACGTCACATGACCTCACAGCTGCCCAACAGCAAAACAGACCTCAAGGTAGTGAAGGTTGATCGTATATGAAGTCATGTATGGTATATGGGGCCATTCCGACCCATTTTAGTGGTAAAAACAGGGAGTTGATTTTTCCCCCATTGACTTATAATGGGGAGGTCGCGAAATTGACCTGACCTTAGGTCACCGATATCAAAATTCCGAGATAAACAAATTGTAGCTACTAATGACCTAATAACATCCTGCGACTTTCAAAGGCCTCCGACATCTACTGTAGCTCTGGCAAGGTGACAAAGTTGCAAAAAAGTGACTTGAGGTTGGGTCATTCAAAGCGACCTGGTGACCTGACCTTAACAGGTAGGAGGTTCAAACTTGCACACCATGTGTAAAATTGATGAGGTAATAGTCCTACCAAATTTTGCGGCGCTACGCGCCGCGGTTTTTCCGCTATTCGCGAAAAACCTCAGGGGGGGCGGATATCCGCCCCCCCCCCGTCGGTGCGCGGGTTAAGGCCTGGCTACACTATGCGTTTTTTGCGTGCGTTTTTTTGCGAGTTTGCGTGTTTTGCGGAATATCGTTCTAGAAAAAGTTGTTATTAATATAACTTCTTTAATGTTGAAATGAAAGTTAATAAAACGTTTATATTAATTAAAAGTTAATATGAAAAACATATAACAAAAATGTAATGTCGTTTCGTTCTAGAACAATATTCCGCAAATCACGCAAACTCGCAAAAAAACGCACACAGAAAACGCATAGTGTAGCCAGGCCATTAGGCTGCTGCGCTGGTAAGGGCGAATGACGCCCGCTAGGAAGACCTCAAACCAGGTCTGAGGTCAGCAGTAAGAGGAGGTGGTACTCTGGACATATTTATTGCGTGGGTGCCGCGGGGTCAGTCTGCGTAGAAAGGCAGGTGATCTTCGGGAGGTAGAAGGTGCGTGAGAGGGTGAAGGCAAATGTAGAAATCGGGCTGTTACTCGGCTAATCCGCCCTAATCTGTGACCCAGCAAATCCCACCTGGCCGGTATCACGGTCTGGGACAGCGACCGTGCGATTAGATAGTCCGAGCTCCGAATGTGTGTTTAACACGATAACCGCGCCGGCCGGTCTGCAATGGCCTGCAGTGGCAGAGTGCAGGAGAGGCCGGGCAGAGGCACACGCTCTTGTCCTACACTGTTCTGACGCATATTCCTGACTTACAGCAGCGTATTTACAATATACCTACCTACCATTCAAGGTAATTTCAAGCTTGGTCTAAAACAAGCTTTGGTTATGTAAGGGATACCTATTCGAAGCAGATGGTTCAAATATTGATTTTATTCAGTTATTTAGTTTTTGTTCAAATATCTATTGACGCTGAATTTTTCTTTCTTTTCTGCATTTCTTTAAAATAAAATAAAATACTCGCTTGCAGTCAGTATCCTAATTATTGCAACCTTATCATTCCTGTGTAATTCTGAATAAAGTCCGGGTCACATGGCAACAAAGGTCATCCTAATCACCAGTTGGTAACACACTGTGCGTTACATCACCTGCATCCTGTGGCCGTTCCTGAGCTTCTCCTGGCCTCCGAAGACTGCCAGCTGCCCAGCTTCGTGTCTCTCCGCGGACCAGTGACGTCATCAGTCCCGGGATCAGGTGCGTCAGCGACCCGGCAACGGTCAGGTGAGTGATCCACGTTCCAGATGGGGATACCTGTGTGGGCTCAGTTCTTAGATTTATTATATCGAAGTCAGATCTCTTAAAGATGTGTTTTTGCACCTGTCAAGCGTGCCACCAAGAAAATAGTGATTTGGTGTGACGATACATGGATATATCCACCTTCATTGAAAACTATGCTTAGCGATGATGCGATTATTGCGTAGTGTTATTTTGTGTTTTAGTTTGATTAACCTGCGCACCGACGGGGGTCCGCGCCAATTTAGAACCGACCTGGGGGATGACCCCCCCCCCCCCGAGATATCGAGAACGAAGTAAGATAGCGACAAGCGGTAAACGGCATGGGGAGGTACGCACGGACAAGCTCTACAATTTTTAGACAGGTCATTTTCAGGACAGGTCAAAGATGACGTCACAGGGGTAAAAAAGTCAAAATGGCGGCGCTAGAAATGAAGAGAGTTTTTCTCGAATAACTTTCGAAGTAACCAAGCTAGGAACAAACTAATGGCACCATCGTGATCCTCTCGTCAATCCGCATCGAATTACGTGTGTGTTGACCTCAAAAGGTCAAGATCAAATGTTGGCCCAGGTCACGTGACCTTAAGGTCATCATTTATATCATTCGATGCGCCTTGACGAGCTGAAGACAATGAGACCATCCGCGCGGCTGTATCTCGTTTCTGTAAGGAGCTATTAGCAAAACAACCTTTGGTGACCCTTGGTGACGTCACATGACCTTACAGTTGCCCAAAAGCAAAAAAGGTCTCAAGGTAGTCAGGGTTGATCGTATATGTGGGCGGCAGCCCCGCTGGGCGGCCCGTCTGCTGGGCGGCTGCCGCCGGTGCCGCCCGAGCAGGTTCCCGGCCGCCCGGGCCGCCCTGGTGACGCTGCGTGGTCGGCCAATGGCTGTGTGTGTGGTGGTGGCGTGACCCGGTCGAGGTCGAGCCGACGGCCAATCGGTGGTCGCCACGTGCCGGTGGCGTGACCCGTCGGGATCGTGTGCGGTGCGATCGGGGAGGCGCGCCAGTCGTGGAGGTGCGGGCTTGCCGGCCGGCCCGGATCCACGTGTGAACTGTGAATGGTGACTGGCCGAATACAGGATAAATGGACTCTGTTGGTGTTCTCCAGCAGAGACTACAGTATATGAAGTCATTCACGGTATATTGGGCCATTCCGACGCGTTTTAGTGGAAACAACAGGGTGTTGATTTCCCCCCATTGACTCATACCTAATGGGGAGGTCAAGAAATCAAAATAAAGGGAAGTTGCTGCATGGCTCTACGTCATCCCCTGCACCTGGTTGCTTGGCGATCCTTCACTCGTTGACCTTCCGAATCGGATTTTGTCAAAACAAATTCGAAATTCGATTGACGCCGCAGCCCTGAGCCCAGACTTTTCTAAGCTAACATATTGTCCAATGTCCAATCATTGGGAGAGTAACGCTGATGTTGTTTTACGAGCGAGCGGAGCGAGCGAAGTAAAAATATTACCAGTGAACTAGCAAGGAATGCGCCCAATTAATATAACTTATGACGGATACAATCGATAAGCTAGATTATGGATGCTCATCCCATTAATATAACACATAACTGGTAGGTATATAGGTATTTGAGCTGCAGGCTGTCACACCAATGACACTTGCCCATCGATGTAGCTATGTTATCCGTGCACAGGTTAACCGTGCATGTTTGCTCACTGCTCAGGCCCTGAGATAGCCTATCGTTTCCGGATGGGTTGGTGAGCGCTATCTGAACAAACTGAAGTCCTGAGCCATGAGGTCATCACCTAGTTGACCCACGGCTTATGAATCAGGTCTGTATCTAAGTCCCGACTATGGTCTTTGTTCAAAGTGGATAGATAGCTCGGTATCCAATCGACTGACCTGTAGGTGACCTCTTCAGGGGCGGCTCCTTTGGGCGGTCTATCAGTGCCTTCCCAAATATAACTGTGTCCCACGATGAACCACGAGAACGCGATAACGTCACACGAAATTGTCTTTCCAATGCTGGCACAGAATGTTACAATCTTCATTCGAGTCCTGCATTTTGGAGCTGGATGTCAGGAGCCGCAAAATATATTTATTGTGAAACCGCATGATCCAGAGCACGCCAAGAACAGACTCACAGGTGTGGAATAAGACATATCTTATGGAATATCATGGAGCAGTTCCACCTACAGATATCCGGCTAGACACTGGTACCGAGGATAACTTTACTTATACCGGTAGGTAAGTACCAGCCGGTTGACGTTCGGTCTTAAAGCCTTTAATGGATTTTCGTCAGCCAACGACACATAGACATTGGAAAGATATCCGATATAGCTTGTTCTTCTTATATTGTAATCTTCTTTCTTTTAAACCAACAGATTTCCAGCATCCCTGTCCATTACCGCAAATTGTCAAAGGAACAGCAGTTAATCTGGGTTTCATATATGCCGCTGTAAGCTACAGGCAAATATAATGATTTATAAAGCGGTAAGTAGGTGAATCGTTGACCTGGCTTGTAGGAAAAGAAGAAATTTATAGAAATAAATGCACCTTTACATGGTGAATTGATGCAGACGGAACTGGCCTGCAGCGGTGCACGGTGTGCTCCTCCTCTCTGCAACGCTGCAACGGAAAACAACATAACTTTCCACACTGCAACTATACCAAAAACTGAGAAGCGATGTTTGTAGATGTTCTGTATTTATTATTTCTGAGACAGTGCTCAGCACCCCGTATCCGTGCACTGACAGGCTTATTCTCTATGGCTTTAACATATCATCCCATTGTCCTCTATCCTGGAGTGGAGCCAGTAGGTATTGTCCATGCACATGGCTCATGTAACCTATGTATATGACGTCAATAATTAGTGCTTACGAGCTACGACGGTAACTCCTCACTGTAGATATGTCACTTTTTAATCAAATTCGCTTTTTAATGCATCACGAATCAAATTACCGATTGAACAGAACGAACAAGATGCTATCGGGAGTGGGACTGAGATCCTTTGCGATTCTCACCTCCATTTTTATGCTATACGCACTGGTAGGTACCCCTAGACCCCCTTATTTTATGCATTATGCATAATAAAATTCGAGCATGCCAAAAGCTGTGTGACATACAGTTGCACAGAACTTCAACAAGGAGAAGAGGCATCGAAAAAGTTATGCAATCATGACGCTTTGTACGCCGGCCTTATTTTTGCTACCGTGGACCCCTACATGTAAACCACATGAAAACATGACAATGTAGCCGATGCATTATCCTGCACACCACACAGTATATCCATTAGCACGTGCCCGGCGATCAGCGGTAACAGAGCCTGGCTGGTAGCTGGGGGTCTTCGTATACCGATTGGTGGCGCAGCTCGGTCTCGATACCTTTCGTGCCCTCTGTCGATCGGTGCCCCGTAAGGTCAGAGCAATGCTCTCATACTGAAAGACGCGAACGACAATACCAAATGTATTTCTATGCGATGAGGCATTATGCATAGTATCGTAAAAAATGTGCCTTTCAAACGCATGTTTTATTGAGTATGGAGTCGTTCAATTAAATCCACAGATCCTCAGGAGTGCGCGCTTACTTTGCTTGAACGTACATGAAGTAAAGGAATATGGTCCCAACATTCACACTCTACTGATACTCTGTAATGATCGAAAAAAAATACTACCTACTCTTAAATATGGGTGATCAACTATGTCATCAAAAACACTGAAATCTAGTACTAAATAAAAGTACGATAAGTTTGACATTAGCATAGCCGTGGAGCTACGCTTAGCTTAGCAAGGATGGCTCAACAGTGTATCACTCGTGTTAATTAACAAACACACGTAGAGGGTGGCCCTTATTTTCGAAAGTTTGAAAATCCAGTCTCCAAACCCGGATTCTTGTTCCACTCCATGAGAAAACCACGCGAGTATTTTTTTTTTTAATCGAATAATATTTACCCGGTGCTCAACGACCTTAAAATTTTACTAATTTTACTATATAAGGCCCCTTGGTAGTCCACTGAGACGGGAAGCTGATGCCGGATCTCACCAGCAACGTCCACGTCGACCGCCTGCTCATCCTCGTGTCTGGGGGAGGGGAGGTTCAGCTGCTTCAGGTGGCGAAGCTTCCCAGTGGAAACGGGGCGAATGAAGCGAAGGCCGTAGTGGAGGCGTTGGATAATTAAGTGGAGCGTCGCTGACCGGGTCGTGGGGATGTCCTTTGACACCACCGCCGCCAACACGGGTCGCCACAACGGGGCGTGTACCCTGATTGAGCAGCAGCTGAAGAACGACCTCCTCTACCTCGCCTGCCGGCACCACATTCTCGAGCTCGTGATCGAGGCGGTCTTCACGTCGGTGATGGGGCCAACTACAGGGCCTGCTGTCCTGCTGTTCAAGCGTTTCCAGGAGAGGTGGCCCTTTATCAACCAAGGCGAGTTCCAGCCGATCGAGGATGGAGCAGGAGAGGTCGACATCGAGTGGTTCCTTCAGGCCCTGAAAGAGCGGACAGACCTTCGGGACAACTACCGGGAACTTCTGGAACTAACCGTCATCTTTCTCGGCGGCGTACCTCCCCGCGGAATACGCTTCCGTGCCCCTGGCCCCATGCACCACGCTAGGTGGATGAGCAAGGTGCTGTACTCGCTCAAGGTGTGGCTGTTCAGGGGACAGGTCAAACTGACGCCGAAGGAGGAGCGCGGACTGTTGAGGGTGGCCATGTTCTCCGCCTGCCTCTACAGCAAATCCTGGACGCAAGCCCCACTTGCTGTCGCGGCTCCGCTCAACGATCTTCAGCTGCTTCAGGCACTGAACGGGTACGAGGACGCGGAGGTCTCCAAGGCCGCGACAAACAAGCTCCTCGGCCACCTCTGGTACCTCTCGGAAGAGCTGGTAGCCCTGGCGTTCTCCGACGACCGGGTTTCATCAGAAACAAAGAAGAAGATGGTAGCGGCGATTGAGAAGAAGGACGGCAACGACACAGCCCAGAAGCGAGTGACCATTCCCGCTTCAGCGATCAGCGGCTGCAGCCTTGAGGACTTCGTGACCTCCAATACGTCCTCGTTCTTCTCCAAGATGTCCATCGACAAGGGATTCCTGGCATTGGAACCGGCAGACTGGAAGAAGGATGAGGCGTACGGCAAGGCGTGCAAAGCGCTGGAGAAGCTGTCGGTCACCAATGACCACGCGGAACGAGGCGTCGCCCTGATTCAGGAGTATAACCGGCTATAAAAAAACCGGCTCCTGACGAAGGACGAAGAACAACTCCAGTTCCTCGTCCAGGTCGTCGCGGACCATCGGCGCCAGTTCCCGGACACCAGGAAGGGAACGCTTGCACGGACCGGGCGACAATGAGTGCCTAGCAAGTAGCAACCACATAACCCCCGCCAGGAGAGGAAAGCGGCTAATTACTCCCACGAGAGCAACGTGGGAGTGGGACCCGGAGTGCTTGTGACTAGCGTTCGCTGAGTAAAATTTCAGAGTCGTTGAGCACCGGTTAAATATTTTCCGATTTCAATGAAACTTTGCACAGCACGTTTCTGGGTCAAAAGGAACAAGAATCCGGGTTTGGAGCATAGACATTATTCGTTTGAAATTTAACCCCCATACAGAGGGCCACCCTAAGTCTGTCACGTACGGCATACGTAATATTTAAAACAGGACAACGTTCTATTATTATGTTATTGGCTCTTCTTTTCAAGCGTACTATTACCAGTAAAACGCCTTTTGGGCGCAGAACGAGCGAGCGAGATAGTGAGCCCTGCACGTTCGGAAGGACGAGAGGGTACTTCCAACGGGGCTTGTGCAAAGCACCCTTCTAACCGGTCGCTAGCGGTGTGCCAGATTTGAACGCAATCGGCCCAGCCGTTCCTGAGATCTGGAAGCGGCATTCTGCACGTGCGCACGTGCAAACGGGGTCCAAACTGACTTTTGCACGGCACCCTACTAACCGGTCCTCAAACGTGTACCAAATTTGAGCGCAATCGGCCAAGCCGTTCTCGAGATCTGGAAGCGCCCCCTGGCCCCTGCACGTGCGCACGTGCAGTAGCACCTAACCGCAACACGTGGGAATGCATTGCCTGGTGGTTGGCTACCTGTATGCCAAGTTTCAGCGAAATCGCCACAGTAATTACCGAGTTGTTGAAATGGGAACAAATTTGGCACCTCTTCATTTAGCATTTTGCACGTGCAATGGCGGTCACTCACATAGATCAAGAGTATCCGACCTTTGGTAAAAGGGATGCAGCTACCCTACAAAAATTACCGCAAGACAATCGCCCAAGCGGCTGCTGAGATATGAGCCTCTCAAAATCACTACTTTTGCAAAACAGCTTGAACACCCCTGACTTTTCACGTGGCACGTGCCACGACGGTCACCGAGATGTATCAAAAGTAGTCAAGGCCGCAGGCCAATCGGTCCAGCGGTTGCTGAGATATAAGCCTCTCAAAAGCGTTCAACAGGCCAGGCCGGGCCGGGCCACTCATGCTGAGATTTTTCCGTTATATTGAAAAGACTTCGCTTCGCTCGCTGCGCTCGCTCGCTCGTAATAAGGTTTCTAAATGCAAAAATGAAATATTTCTATGACGTAAGCCAGGTAGTCTACGGTACCACGTCATAAACCGTATACATAAGTAATAATCAATGTAGGATCAAATGACAGAGGATATTTGATTATTGGCCGTTCATTAACGATGAGAAGATCTACCTAATTCACTAGTACTTTTAGACAGCAGCCTAGAGAAGAAAGAGGATGCGAAGAGATACAGGTTGCATTCCCACTAAACTTCTTTGTCAATATGAGACTGAATCTTTCAGTAACAATAATAAATTAAAAATATCACGATTTACTTTTTTATCTACCAACTGATCCGACTGTTCCTTATGTCTACAAATAGATTCTAGAAAAGAAAGGGGACGTTCTGTCAACCAGCGCCTACAGTTGGCAGTTATCCACTGCACAGCTATAAATGCTCCCCTGCAGCCTCCTGCTGGCTAACAGCGTACATGCGCGTTAACTGCTCTTCAACTTTCAAGTCGAACGTTAACTTTCCTTCAAGTCGAGTCCCGCGCGTGCTCAGTCCGCGGGCAGTGCAACTCAGTTTCGCTGGCAGTCCACATGGCTTGCTGACGTCACTGGAGGCTGCTCACTGCTCAGTCTGTCAGCGAATTAGCGAGAACGGATTACTGAACCGGAGCCAACAGACGCAGATAAATTAATCGTTCCCTAAATGTGATAAGACGCTTTGTTGATTTACGCTGAATGCAGCATACATATACCCTGTCAAGGGAAGGCATTTGAAGATAAAAGCAAAGGTGCTGATATAGGTACCAAGAACATATAAAATATCATGCCAATTGGATCCTAATGTTTATGTTATTCCCTGGCGTCAGCCTTTTAACTTTAAATACGATTTTTCCATCATTATTACCTACTCCTCACATCCATCGGCGCTCAGTTAATCCATTAGGCAGACTTAAATAAAGACATGGGAATAAGGAATAAACGATCAACAAAATGGATAAAATTTCATGATCAATGTCGTGAAAATTGAAAATGTCATCGGTACACAAAGATCTTCAGTTACTCGATGGGTATATCTTTCGTATCGCTGATTCTGGGAGCGACATTGTTTGGCTTCGGGTATTTAACGGACAGCTCATTGTGATCTATACCGTGATTTGCTCCTCCTTTCGATAATATATGTCATGTATTGAATGGCACCCCAAAATTAATTGCCGCACAATGCTTATTGTCAGCCACTGCAAGAAAAATGTTAGTTGTTACGGCTAGCTGATGCTTACTAATAGGTACCTATTTCAAACGACATACAACATCTTCGTGCAATTGTGGGTAAAAATAGAATACTTGTTTACTATCGTTTACTTCTCTACTTCGAAACAGTACACAGTACATAATCTAGTTAGCACACATCTATTTTCAAAACACTTGCTGTCTTAGCCTAAACTTTATAAGCGAAATAATTTCTGCGAGCGACGCTAGCTCAAATCTGTTATGCTAATATACAGATGCACGATAAATGCACTGCCGCTGAATTAATCTACAAAAGTTTTATTGAAATGTGACTCCAGAGACTTTGTCATGCGTTCTGATTGACTGGTTGATACTACCTCTTCTTTACGACCTCTCTAAGACAGTACCGCATTCGTAGATAACTACATAGTAGAGGTACCTAAGTGACATTTGTCACAAGTAACAAATTTCAAGGCACTGCATGTTTACAAGACACTGCGGAAAAACACGCCTTGTTACTCCGATATTCTACATCACATGGAAATCGTTCCCGGGACGGCCCTGCGGCCTGGGAAAGGAGACCAAGGCTCTACTGCGTGGCCCGTCTATATTCCATGCGGACAGCAGCGCCATCCACCACTCCTCGGAGAGGTGGAGGTACGGCCGCTCGCAGCGTCCCCTGTCCTACACCGTCTTCGCCAGAACAGGCGCTACGATCGCCCTTTGTCGGACTCAGACGACTATGTGACTAATATGTCGCATACTGCGACTCGATTGTCTAGGACAAGGCGCCGGACACAACCATCTCAATGTACCGCTACGCCGCCTTCGGCGCTTCACTACAGTGGACCCCAGTTGCCATGGAAACGAGCTGGCGGCAGAAAAACTGTTTATTGCTGAACTACACTGCAGGTTTCACGCACTGAGATAAATTACCGCTGTGCGCGGCACACGCGCTCGACCGAATACTGCAAGGGTGCGACCTAAGGCTCTTCCTGCACTAGATATTTACAATACAAAAGGGTCGCTCTGCACTGGTGGTCTGGTGGTCAGACCAAATTCTAGGCTACCTACTCGTGAACACAGTCTCGACGGGAGATAGACACAGAGTCACGAGTACTGGGAGAGGTCAGGACTCCAGGAGAATTGCCCACAGGCTACAGTCGAGATACAGACACCATGTGATGACCAGGAGGTCAGGTCACAGTGTCAAGGTCAAGGTCAGAAATATTTTCTAGAGAGGCACTGCTACCAGCCTGATTTCACGCATACCTACTGCGAGCCTTTGGTACACGACACTAATCTGGTATAAAACCAAATAAGTCGCATGGCCACGGTATACGCTAAAATACAACACTAGAGCATACCTGCTGAGGAGAAACGAAATAAGAGACAGTGAGAGGAAAATGTAGGATGTAAGGAGTAAAGTGACTGTGAAAACGCTACGTGACGATACACGAATTACTTTCGTCGAAAAATGCTAGAGAATGCTTCATGTGACTATTCGCGGATGGGATATACAAATGCAGCTGCCTGCAAGGAGCTGCAATCTACGAGGACTGAGGTCACATTTGGCACAGAGGGAGCTCTCCACATCCCCAGGTGCCTGAGGTTGTTTTTCACTCCTCAATCTCTTTTTAAACAAACCACCCCTTACTTGGCACATTCCGATAGCTCAGCTAAGCCTCCCGAGCTCACGAGTGGAGGGCGCACCACCCACAGTGCTCAGGCGCCGCTAGGGGTCAATGGGGACATTATTGCCATCAAGAATCAGCACTTCAGCAACAAAGCTCGTCTTACCTGATATGCCGAGCATATCTACCCTGTAGGTGAGGCCGCCGACCGGTCCGCTGTCTCACGGGGACGATTCCTGACCCGGCAGCGGGCGGGCGCCGCGAGACAGAGCGCCAGGTCGGCGCCCTGGACTCTTGGAAGACCTGATTGGGCAAGGAACGCCGAGACATGAGCTCTGCCGCTCATGAGTGGCACGCTACCTTTTTGGGATCCGCGTTCTTGCAGTGGTGAACGCGAATGATATCAAATAAATAACAATAAATAATCCCAAAGAACCTTAAACTAAACTTTTGATTGCACAAGCTCCCTTGCAAGTGATTCCGACGTTTCAGAGTCAGCCAGGTTACTGTTTTGGCCATCTGGCGCCGTTATTTCGCCAGCGCTAGGAACCAGGTAGGCTGGACAAGGCGCGGTGGGGGCGATGTGTTGTACTACGGGTCGGCTGCTACTGAGATCTCCCCGGACACCTGTGATGGGCGCGGCTGGTAGTCCGGCGCTCCGAGAGCCACGCGCAACAAATAACTTAGAGCCCTGAGGAGCGCCGCCGGCTGCGGAGGTGGCGCCGGCCCGACCGGCGGAGGTGATGATGAGCAATGGTTCCGCCTCCCGCCGCCAGGAGCGCTGCCGTCGCCGCCTGCAGGGCGGCCAGCGGCGGCGGCGGCGGCGGGGGAGCCATCTCCTAGCCGGTGTACATGCCGTACAGAGGCGCGGCAGTGCTCCAGTCCAGGCCCTGCAGGCTGGACACATCGATGTTGGTGAATTGGTAGGGCGTGCTGACGGCCGGCTGGAGCGTCGGCAGGTTCTGCAGCGTCGGCAGCGCCCCCTGGCTCTGGAACGCCGCCGAGCTGACCGGCGTCATCGGCGCGGGCATCGCGGTCAGCACCTGTCCCTGCTGCTGGCCCAGCTGCTGGCTGATCAGCTGGCCGGGCTGCTGCTGGTTGATCAGCTGCCCCTGCTGACCGAGCTGCTGCTGAGCTGCCACAGGGACGGAGTACGGCGAGTAGCGGAAACTGGAGAGGGTGGAGAAGGCCGGTCCGCCGGTGGCCGACATCACCCGGCCGTAGTGCTGCTGCAGCGGCGCCAGCGGGCCGCCGCCGCCGGCCGCCGCCGCTGCCGCCGCCGACTGCATCACCGATATCAGCTGCGCCCGCTTGGCCCGCTCCGTCGCCTGAATCGTCTCCTTCGGCTGGGCGTACTTACACTCCACCGTCTTGCTCTTCACCACGTGATGGTGCTTCTTCACGACTCTCGCGCTGTGCTCCTCGTTCTCATAGGTGACAAACGCGAAGCCGCGGTGCCGCTTGGTGTTGTTGTCCATCTGTAGCGAGCACTCCAGCACCTTTCCGAACTGGGAGAAGTACTCCAGCAGCTCCTGTGAGGTCGTCTCTTGGCTGACTCCGCCGACAAACACCTTTCGCGGGATGAGCAGGTCACCGGACGACTTCTGGCCCTTGGGCGTGGCCAACTTGGGGTCGATCTTCTTGCCGTCCAGCATGTGCTCCTCCTGGCTGAGCACCTTGTTCACAGACTCCATGTCGGCGAATGTGACGAAGCCAAAGCCGCGGTTCCGCTGAAATGGGGCGCGCACTGTTGTGAGTTGGAGCAGGACGAGAAAAAGATTTCCATTGGCAAAGGCGGGTCTGACGACTAGCCGACAAAAATGGCACGGAGAGTCCAGCAAGATATGGCTCACGACTAACTACTTACTATATTCCTTCTGCTTTGCTATTTTAAACATTAGACCTAAGAAATAGTCACCTGGGAATAGCTATTATACTTTTAATGAAAAGAGGTGCGCCAAAGCTGTTATCCCACAGAGAAACTCTTCTACGCTACTATGTAGAAATACTTTCAAAACAGGAAATATCACCTCGGTCGGACAGGATGATACATGGTACATAACGGTACTATTTCAAATGAATATTGCCCTGGAATTCTGCAACATCGCAACACAGCCTGTACTAAGCTAACGGGCGATTATTTCACATAGATTTATATTAAACGGAAGCGAAATGCTAAAACTAACGAAAAAATGAACTATGTCAGATGCATACGAGTACGTTATCCGCTGTACTTAAAGGGACCCTCCCACCTTAACATTAGATTTGAGTTGAGGTAGCCAAAATGGGGTCCCTGGCTCACAATTACCGGTTTCGGCACTCACAACATCAAGAAATGCCTTAAATCGGAAATATTGAATTTCAAAATTGCAGCATTTGGATTCAGAGGGGCTAATGCTTTTGAATACCCCTCTGAATGTGTGACGTCAGCGCAGATCTAACGATTTTTAAATGTTTGACTAAAACGTTCCGTAGCACGCGGTGGTATATGCTGCTTTGCGCGCAACAAGTGCCGCACTTTCAGCTGCCAAATTTTCGCTTCCAAATAAAGTCGCTAGTAACAGCGGGGATTCCAAAAAGTAAACAAAAGTAAAAGTCTAATATCTTGAAAACCGGTGAGTATTTTTTGTTGAAACTTGGTAGATATTCGTTTTCGCTCTTTCTGAACCGAGGGACATCACTTTCATGCCAATTCATTAGCTTTTTTGAAGGTGGGAGGGTCCCTTTAAAGGGACCCTCCCACCTTCAAAAAAGTTAATGAATTGGCATGAAAGTGATGTCGCTCGGTTCAGAAAGAGCAAAAACGAATATCTACCAAATTTCATCGAAAAATATTCACCGGTTTTCAAGATATTAGACTTTTACTTTTGTTTACTTTTTGGATCTCCGCTGTTCCTATAGCGACTTTATTTGAAAGTGCGGCATTTGTTGCGCGCAAAGCAGCATATACCACCGCGTGCTACAAAACGTTTTAGTCAAACATTTAACGGACGTTCGAAAGCCTGATGACGTCATCAGATTCCCGTAATGGTTAAGAGATAGGGACCACGCTGGTCCCACCCTGCAAGTAAAGGGAAGAAATTTCTTGAACACCATAAAGCTGCGGGGGTTGCGACCAGGATAAATGGTGGTTTCTGAGTCTGGCCGCAAACTTGGCTATCTCAACTCAAAACTAATGTTAAGGTGGGAGGGTCCCTTTAACAGATGCATATTAAAAATTTCATAACATTTCCAAATGAATGTCATGAACAGCAAGCACCTACTGCACCACTCACGTTGGTCGCCTGGTCTTTGAGCACCATGACATCCAGTATGGTGCCGTACGGCGCGAAGTAGGCCCGCAGTTTCTCCGGCGTGGTCTGGAAGCTGATGCCGCCCACGAAGATCTTGTTGGGCGAGTGGTCCTCGCCGCTGCCGGGACTGGAGCGTGACTCCGACTCGGTGCTATCCCGCCGTTTGCGCGACTCCATCCGACTCGCGGTGGAGGTCACGTGGGAGGGAATGGCCGCCCCGGACGGCGGAGAGACGCCCACCAGGCCACCGGTGACCACCATGGACATACCGTCTGCCGGCAGAGAGAATCGGTCAGTGACGACACGTGAATCGGGTCATTGTGGGAAGGGGTGGTGCAGGAGGAAAAAGACGGTGACTAAAGACGGTTGACAGCTGTATGACGAAGGATGATAAATTAGTTTGCTGAATTCAAGTTCAGTGAGTTAATGGGTAAGCGAATAAGCCTGGCTGTTTGTGGTGATTCAGCAAACACAACGGTGTTTCGAACGTAAAATAAGCCTTCGGTAAGAGTGTATTGGCATTCAGTTGTACCTACCTACGCATGCAGCTTAAATCAACATTTGAAATAAGTCATGAAAGAAACGCAACCTCCCATGCATTATCCACAGACGAACTCCCACGCACAAAGCAGCGTTACGATTCGGACGCTATGCGGCACAGCATCATTCAGGCGCTACTAGTGCTGCCATCTAGGAGCAGCATCAGTCCCCCTGTGCTGCGGCACAGCATACCTGCAGGCGCTCACTGCTGACTATGCCCGGGCAAACGAAAAGGCCGCGCCGAAAGGCATCCTAGCAAAGGCGAGTGCCACTAATTACTATACATCGCAATTTCGCGTTTGTACTAACGCTGTGGCGTTTTGCGTATGATTTTGAGGTTTTTTATTCGACGTTGTATATCATCCAAGCATAATCTGATACAATCTGCTCTAAAACTAGCTGCAATGGTCAGGAGATCCCTTTTCGATGACCAGACGCCAGCATGTCCGGTTATAAGTGCCCATGCAATATGGAGGAGTCTTGATATTGTATCGGCTCAGCACGGGACTGATGACAAAGCCTCACATCCGTGTATAATCAAAATCAGCTATTCATCCCTTATGAGTCAGCCCCAGGCCTACTTTCGCGGCTCGATATGCCGCTCTGCCACCTCACCGATGGCTTCTGGGGCACACTCGAGGTTCGATCAAGTGGTCGATGGGGTCTGACGGGGAAATCCTATCGGCATTATGCCGCTATCACTGCCGATACGGCCGGTTGAGTAGCAATCGGAGCCGGCAGTCACCTCACAGTTGAAGCCTGCACTGACACTCCGGTAGACGGTCGGCTCTCCCAGTTAATTGGGCCGTCACACTTCGCAGTCGTTGACACATCGAGCAGGTATGTGGTGTGATTCTTTTCTGGCTTTTTTGTATTTTGCCGTGGCTATTGTTGATAGTGCAAATGAAATTCTAACATCAAACTTCGCAATCAGAAGAAAGTGTTTGCATTTAAAGTACTGTTTTTAGTAGATAAGCTTATTTATAAAAAAGGCGAAATGTGATTAAATAATTCATCAAAAGAGGATACTTGGTGGCTCCTTGGTTCTGATTACGGAGCGAGCGAAGCGAGCGTAGTCTTTCCTTAGATTAACGGAAATTTCTGAGTATGAGCGGCCGGCCGGCCGGCCGGCCGTGGTCACGCTTTTGCGAGGCCTATATCTCAGCAACCACTTGACCGATTTACATGCGGTAAATTTTGTAGGGTAGCTTCATTCCTTCTACCAAGTATTGGACTATTCCCGATGCATGTGGGTGACCCCTTATGCACGTGCCACGTGCAAAACGAAGAGGTGTCAGTTTTGTAATTGTTGCAATATCTCGGTAACTACTTGGCCGATTGCGCTGAAAGTTGGCATGTAGGTAGGCACCCACTAGGCACTGCATATCCATGTGCCAGAGTTGGGGTGCTGCTGCACGTGCGCACGTGCAGGGGTCGTTTCCAGATCTCGAGAACGGCTCGACCGATTGCGCTCAAATTTGGTACACAGTTAGGGACCGGTTAGTAGGGTGCCGTGCACAAGTCAGTTGGGACCCATTTTGCACGTGCGCACGTGCAGGGTGCCGCTTCCAGATCTCGAGAACGGCTGGGCCGATTGTGCCCAAATTTGGCACATCGCTAGAGACCGGTTAGTAGGGTGCCGTGCACAAGTCAGTTGGAGGTACCCCCTCGCAATTTCGCACGTGCAAGGCCCACCCTCTCGTTCGCTCCGTTAGTCGCCCCAAAAGGCGTTATACTGGTTTATAGGTATGAAGGTCGGACATGCATGAAACGAGCTCTTTTCGTTAAAAGTTGCAAGAAAGCATCAATTCCGTTTCTTCTTGTGATTTAATTAGGCGCTTCATGTGGGTGGTCGCACTCCAAATTCATTCTCCTAAAGCAATTCTTTGACAAGTTTAATGAAAAGTAACCATAAAACAACTTTGCGTGCGTCAATAGTACAAGTATCGATGCTAATTCATATAACAAAGAATGACTCCTTTGTAACTCCAAGAGCAATGTCACCAGTTACCACCTCTGTACCAGTTTCCTATACAGCTGTTTTCCGTCATCGAATTGACCCGGCGGCCAAATTAGGCACCACATTGGCCAGTGCGTCTGATCGCTGGGCCCCATTGGTCCCCACCGGATTCCATTGGGTCCCACAGGGTCCTCCAGGGACCGGCATTTGCCACCAGCCGGCGGAGAGGCCATCCGCTGATGAGAGTGGGTCGTAGAATGGCATCAGCTGGGGAGGGCGGCGGTCACTGGCGCCCTTTGAGCCGCAGAGAGGATAGCGGGGCCGATCTACCGCACCCACAGAGGGTAAACAGGCATCCTTGTCTGAGCCTCAGCTGCAGCAGAGTGGCTAAACAAAAAAGGAACCACCAGCGTCCTTTGAACGTACGAAACAATTGTTTAGTCGTGATCCCAAACTTATCATAAGTCACTTCTAACAGGACAACGTAGCAATAGAATAAAGCATAACCAGTCATATATTTTTTAATTAGATTGGTATTGCTGTATTTGCTGACCCACTCGAGCATATCATTCGGTAAGCCGTCAACAACTGCATCGTCTATCTGACATGCCGACGATAAACTATCATGTCGCTGTTTCGGTGACACCCTAGCGAGGGTGGTGATGGGCTGTCAAACTGTTGGCTTATCAGTGTGTAAGACTGTCAGACTGCCCACCTGTCAAAGGAGGCTCTGCCAGGACGTTTTCTGGTGTTGCACAGGAAAATAAGAAAACAACCTACACAGAAATTGATAAAAAGTAGTTTGGAAACTATACTAAGCAAAAACTATCAGCTGGGTATAAATGAAGCGTTAATAAGTTGTAGTATATGGGTAGTTGTCTACTGTCTATCAAATAAAAGAGCAATTTGGCTAAAACTAAAGCCACGCCAACTGGCCAATTGTAATATGAAGCTATACGACTTTTTTTGGCACAAGCGGTTGTTGACAGTTTTGAAGCGACCATACCTAAAGACCACTGCTGCAGATATGTCAAGCACGTAGGCACCGGTTTGCCTTTGTCCCGCCGGTCACCCGAGTTCCGGTCGACCTCTCGACTCGGTGGTGACAAGGACACCTCGCTGGCACCCTCACCACCTCTCCGTCACCAACACGCAGCGTCCCCGCCAGCGGGCCATCGATAGGCGCCGCCATCAGTCAGGGCCAAAAACCCGCCCCCACCAGTCAGTTATGTCAACCGCAGCCCGCGGGCCTGGCGCGGCGGCGGACCGGGGGTGGCGGGGGCGGGGAGGGCAGAGGGGAGGGTGGCGAGTGACGAGACCGAGTGCGGTCCTCCCTCTCGCCGGCTTATCGTGAGTGGCGGGACACGACTTCACTCAGAGTTGCCCGTCGCAAATGAAGTCTAAGATGGCATACGCCGTATACTGGCGTTACGTATGGGAACGGAGCTTAAAGGAAGGAAGCCCTTCGATCTTTGCTTTCGGTTGGTAATAAAATTGCGGACCAAAAATCAATAGTGACTGATTCATTAAACCGCAACAATGCCATGATATCCCAACAATGTTTTACTATCGCTATCCTTCTGAACTCCTTTCTACCTCTCCTCTCCCTTGCTTGAAAAAGAGACGATCAGTGTCCCTCCTGGGAACACCAGTTCAGCGAGCAAATCGATATGCTACCCCAGAGAGCTCACGGGCCACCCCATCACCATCAGTGGAGCTATTCTGAGTGAAACTGCCGGGCGCAGGTTCCAGAATTGATACCAGTCCAATGAGCAGCCCGGACGGTTATGAAAACCTCTGACTCTCCGTTTCTTTGCATTCACAGTGGGGAGAATTGGGCCAGCATGCGTTGCATTGATGATGCATGCGTGATGTCGTATTAATTCCCGTTATTAAATCAATGGCGTGTCAATACTAACTTGGACCGCAGTCCGAGCAGCACCAATTACTTGCATGCGACGTCAATATCGTGATCACGCTGCGCGCCTAGCCTGTTGAGGATGTCGCTACAATCCAATGAAATGGCCCTTCTAGTCCGACTGAAGTAGCTGCTTTTAATAGCCTTTCAGTAGCTCTCAGGGGATCCATCACATTCTTTAAGTGTCACGCTGTGCTCGAAGACAGTGCGTTATGCGGCGGTATATAGGGCCTTGATGCGGCGACACGGCCAATGCTCAGTCTAAATACGCTATGACATCGGACTCGCGGCCGTTGACCAGTGCTATAATCCTGTCCCAGCGGTCGTCGTACTGTGTCGACAGTTCTACTCATCGTCCCAGGGGTCGTGCTCCAGACAGAGCCACTGGCATGCGCTATTAAGCCCGGCCAAAGCTAACCGGGAGCTGCAGAGCGCCGAGTGCAGGGAAGTCGGCGAGCTATTGGGATGATCCACTTACGTGAGCCAAGATCAATCACTAGTCAGACATTGTGAACAGGCATGTAAGGTACGTTGCTGAGTAGTATCGGTAAGGCACGACAAGCATCACTAACAAAATCAAAGTGAGGCATCAAACATGATACGACGCCTATATGGCATGACATTTGACAGTGCTGACATGTCACAACACTGTGCAACAAAAACACGACACGGTGCATGAAAAAAACTACCATAAAGTGCAGCACACTGGGTAACAAAACGGAAGTTAAGAGGGCGCTAAAGCAGCACATAACCGTTACCCTGTGCCTTATGTCTTATGTCATCATTATGAAATGAGGATATGAGTTATTTGCAGCACATGCTGTCATGTGGTTTGCTTTATTTAAGCTTATCGTTCACACCTCAATCCAATTTGATGCCGTCTACTGAAATGCGACATCAGTTAGATGCAAGAATAACGTAATAATACTTGAATAATCTTAATATTAATGCTCATTCGTCCCGTTCAAAATGTCATTTTCGTGGTGAAATAATGATACCTAAGCACAGCATAAGCTTAATGGGATCCGAAACATCTTATGTGAAAAGCTACTTCTGTTCAGTTTTATCTTCTGTTTCACCCACAGCCTTACAATTGCCAATGACCTCAGTCCCGCATCTTATTCGGAAAGCCCAGCGCTGTGACCTCCTCTGGCCACTTTCCACCGGCTCAACATGTCCACTGGTGATCTCCTCGGCCAAAGCGGCCCACTGGCACCGTCTCGGCTATTGATTTGGCCATTTCTCGGCGGCAATTTGATCTGGTAGCCTTTCCGAGTGACGTCACCGCTGGCCGCCGCCGGCAGCGGCGACACTGGCGGCGCAATGGAGACGGATGCGCCGCAGCCTTTCGGCGCACCGCCCATGGTCAGGGTATCGCCTGGGGGCGGGAGGTGGCCGGTAGGGGTCGGGAGGTCACGCGCCCTGCCCTGAGGCGACGGTGACTGAACGGATGGGCTATCCAAGGGACAATGCTGGGTGGCAGCCGCGAGTGGTCGACGGAAGACGAATGGTCACGTATTGATGTTCGAAGGGCGAGGATGGCCGGCTTGAGGTGTCAAACCAAGCGAGAGGATGTAAGGATGGCGTTGAAGTTGAGGAAGGAGAATTTTGCGCTCGCACGCGACTATCGCAGTTGAGGTCAAAGTCGCAATCAAAATGGTATTCAGCAGGATTTCAATGCATGCAATAAAAATTGAGTATGAATCCATCAAAGTGCGGTGGATGCAATGCTCACGTTTGCAGCCATATATTACTTGCAGCCACTTCGGCCAACCGATTCTCTAGCTTCTCTGTCCGGATACTAAAAATATGTTGGATGCTGTAAATGCCACTTTTTCAATTTCCTTGCCCAACCCTCACATTGTTTTCTCGTCTTGTCCAGGTTGTGACTGCCACAGCCTGCAGCTCGTCCCAGCTGTGTCCGGGTCCCTCAGCTCCAGTGGCTGACACTCTGAGTCGGATCAGCCCTCAGCGCCGCGTGGACCATTTTTCGTCCACAGCCTTCGGTTCTCTGTCAGAGGAGCGTCTGTCCAATAACGCACTGACCGAGGTTCGGACCGACTGGTCGCTGGTTATGGGAAGGACCGGCTGTAGACACAAAACCGTCCGTCACTCGGCGCCTTCTTTGGTGATGGATTAAAGTCGGTGACGCTGATCGGGGCAGCGTTCGACCGAAAAGAACGGTGGAACTGGGAACAGGTGAAGGATGAAACACAATGTCTATAGTCGAGACAGATAAAGGCTGACAATGTGAAGGGAAAGGAAGAGATACATGATAAGCGAAACGACGTGGGAAGGTATTAAAGCTGATATATAGGCATTTGTGGTTGATTTGTGAAAGACGAGAGAATGCTAACCATGACCAGTAATTTGTTACATTTGATTGATTCTCTTCATTTGGCCCAAATGTTTTCATAACTTATGCTTCCTTGATATATTTCAGTTATGCTTCTTTTATGGCCAACCTTTTCACCTCATCTCCTTTTCACCGTCATCGCAGCAGCAGTCATACAGCCGAAACTCCGGAACGAATTCCACCTCCGGAGAACGGCTCGTCGGCTGAAGAATGTCGCGGGATGAGCGCATACAGGGAACGTACGGCCGTCCCGGACCGCCCCTGCCGTGTCACCTCTGTCATTTGACCCCGTTCGCTGCTGGGAGCGTCCTCAACAAACGGGCTCACCCCGCCCCGCCCCCTCCTACCGCAGCGCTCGCCCTGCTCCCGCGGCGCTGTAACCTCCGGTCACATGACCTGGCCGAGACAAACGAGACACTGCGGAGCGTGCAATATCAGAGCTGGGCGTCACCTCCTTCTCTCCCAGCCCAGTCCTCGCCGATACTTTCTCAGACAACCGGCCGGTGAATTCTTTCCAGGCAGAGATGTGCTTCATGGCAGCGCCCTCTCTATTGTTACAGGGTCATTGAACTAGTGGTCGTTGAGCGTGACATACGAGTATACCATTCCATTACAGCTGCAAATGCAAATGAAAAAAGTAAGTACATCTGAAAGGATTGTGAGAAGGGCACTCCATCCGGTCAGCGTGATCCCGGCGTTACGTGACTGGGCGGAGCTTCCGGTCCACCGTCGACCAATCATCATCGAGAGATTCGGGCCGTGACCGACCTGAGATATTGTCCTTTCTCAGCCTTGGTATTCACAACGCAAGGTTGGGATTGGACAATACCCCAGCGGTGTCGCCATCTTCGGTGTCACGGTGCATCACGACATCACGAAACCGTCACGAAGTCACGTCAAGCACGTCTCGGGATCACGACGCTGCAGCAAGTCGAGCGATATCTAGGAAACATCACGGTAGCTCTTCGTGACACCCGGAATGGTGTTTTAACTCCCGTGTGGTAGCGTCAGCGGGGCAGGATGCTGAAACTCACGAACTAACCAAGTCGTGAGGTCACGCTTGGTTTCACGGAATTGAGCTGTGGCTGTCACGATTTCGTGGTAAGCGAGAGTGGCCGGGCTAGAAAACTGGAGAAGCGAACTTCAGCTCGCTGATTCTGCTTTTTGTGCACCAATTTTGTGGGGGTTTAAACGTGGCCATGAAAGAAGTATTATTTAATTAACCATACCTATTGCACAACATTTCGATTTCACTGCATATTTCACTGCGAAAAAAAAAAGATTGCATTGTTATCAATGAGCTGTGACAATGTGTGTGACGGAGCACAATGACCAAGGCAGCGATGAAGTGGCTTTGTTTGATCAGCAAATAGCCAGGAGTCAGGACTGAGGAACTGAGCTGGGGTTATCTGAGCTATTCAGCCGACATGGGACGTCTGAGTCACTGAAATGCAGCCAAAGTTGCTCCTCGGTAAGCTGCACAGTGGTCAATGGCCATAGGTGAATGAGTGGTGTCAGCGGGACTCTGTCTTCAGAGATGTGATGCAAGCGCATTCAAAATGAGAGGGGGTTTGGGTTAAGCACCATATCCAGTGGACCAATTGCTACCCAGAGCTCTCACGCTGTTCCAAGCGGCTAGGCAGCGGCAATATGCCACTTGCCTTGCCCGTAAATTGAACCTGGATAGCTGAATCTAGAGGCAAGGAACTTACCCCTAGACTTGAATGCTCCCCTTCAAAATGGGAGCCCCAGGCCAAACATTAGGCATTACCAGACCAGGGAGAGAAGACCACTGATCCTGAGCACACACTAGGAAGTTTGGACACAAAAACGGGGACGACGGTGAAAACAGGGCGCCTGGGGCGATTTGATCAAGGTTCGTGAAATTTACACGTGACGTTTAGGATGTAGAAGACCCACGGAGGGGGAGAAGCTCCAAATGTCACGTGACTAATATGCCCTGCGGCGCCCTGTTTTCACCGGCGTCCAAAAACGGGACGTTTATATTTGTGTTAGTAATAACCGCCGATGTTTTCTGCCTGGGGTGTATGCTGTGTGTCAAGCTTGTATTGGCCCTGCGACAGGCCCACAACCCATCCCCAGCGCCCCACCAACGCAGCCAACTGACCTGTCTCATACCGCCGGAGGTCTCCTCTATACCGGTCACCCCCGGCCCTGTAACGTCGTCTCCGGTCCACGCCCATGTCGCACTCAACTCACTACACTTCACATCTACACCTCGTACGTATAACACCGACACAACAACTGACCACTGCTGTTAGACAGGCACTCTCACTTAGTGAGACGCTGCGCCGCAGCACTGAACTGACACGACACTACCCCCAGCCGGACAGGCGACCTCACCGGGCTGCTTCCAGCTGCTGACTGGACTCGAGGAGTCCGGTCGGTGCCCCCGGGCCGCCCTGGAGAGGGGAGGGGACGAGTGGCCCGGGGCCGAGGGGTGAGATAAGGCCAGTCCGGGGTTCGAGTTGGGCCTTTGGGCAAAATGGGCACCGTGATGAGGAAGCGATTACGACTGCCTCTTGTGAAAATGAAGACGAACAGAATACAATGAAACAGTAACCGTCACATCACGAGACTATTTATACTCACGAGGTAAGAATGACGATTTATTTGAAATCTTTGGAATTTTAGTTATTAAACGAACTCAAAGTTGTGCCCAGACAATGCTGCTAGACCCACTGCTTGCTAGTTGGTTTCCCTTGAAGTCATCAGAGCAGACCCAGTCTCTCAATTAGGTGCCGGACAGGCGGCCTCGCCCTGTGCGGAGCCTGGCCCGCCTGCTGCACCCATGCAACTTGATGCAGCTCATCTCATCTGCACTCGGCGCGTCACGTGACAGTACTACTCAAGGGGAGGGGCTAGCGGGGGGGGGGGTGATTGGATTACTGAGCAGTGAGCATTCACCGGATAGCAACTCTAATGAGTAGTGTGTGCTGTTTACTCGGAAATAGCACCACGGTTGCTGGGTTCGTTAACAGTCATAATTGAGCCATATGTGCAGAACTTTCGTTGAGACTATTGTTGACCAAAAGATGATCGATTTACATAAAAAATGCTTATCAGAGCAGACTGGTTTTTGATTCACCTTTTTTGGATCGATTAAATCATTGATTCATTTGATTTTTGTTTGATTCAATCACCGTTTGATTCCTTCAAGAAATGTGGTGAATCGTTTCCTTTTGATTCAGAGAATCAAAAAACAATAAAAGGAATGATTCACGTTTGATTCAGCCAAATTTTTTTTGAATGATTCTTTTTTGATTCAATTAAGAAATAAAATATACAAAATGTCACGGATACTATTGTATTTGTTGTGTTCTTTTTGTTGTCATGTGATGGCAGTAGTGTTAATATTTGTTGATAATGAACTATGTTCGTTCACTTCAATTTTTTTTTAAGTTCATGAATCATTAATTTTTTTGATTCAATCAACCCTGATTCCCAATGCGTTTGATTCAATCATGGCTTGTGAATCAAACAATCCTGACGGTGAATCAAACCTTTTTGATTCAAAAAATTTTGTTTGATTCAATCCAATCGATTCAATCACAGATGAATCAAACACCAGTCTGTATCAGAGGCTGTGATACCCGTTTAAATGTTCTTCTGAACTGAACCTGACGTTTCTACCGCCAAATACAGATAAAGTAAATCCCGTTAGGTTAGGTAGGGTTATACCTATTGAAATGTATTACTAAATTCAAAAGTAAATAAGTAAAATGGGTAGGCAAAAAGTAAGTATAGTCAATTGCCGCGGTCAACACATCAGTCATCTCAATTGCCACATAATCAAGCCAAGGACGTTATATAACTACATACCGCTCTGATAATGCCCCGATACATGCTTCCATCGGGCTCAATACGGCAGTGGGTCGATCATATCCCGACGGTCTCTGTAATAAAGTCCCGGTCAGGTGCCCCGATCAGGTGCCCCTCCCCTGCCTGGGGTCAATATATCGACTCCCTAGGGTCGGCCGGTGCATCGGGCCAGTCCTGTCTGTCGATGTAACATGGCTCCGACTACCGCTCGACTCTGACTAGATTCGGATTATGCCATGATTTGTTTGCGAATCCATCCCGATTCGAAACTGCATAGTGCATAAGGCACTCCGAATGGACTTGGTGTGTTGGACTGACTTCGCCTGTCTATGTGGCTCTAACTAATTCAACTAGACGATGAATGATTATTTGACACCATTTCTACTTCAACCACACCCCATGACTTTGCCCCGATCCGACCCTATTTGGAATCTGACAAGACTCTGACTGGGCTCTGTGATCGGCGTCCGCGATTAGTTTTCGCCGGTGGTAACGACAGGGCAAGTCCGACCCGCTGACTGGTAAAAACCCGACCCGGTAACCACAAACCAGCCCCTGGAGGCGGCGCTGCAAACAAAAACTGGCACCGAGACCCAGCGCAGCGGTGCTGACTGGCAAAGTAGCTAGGCGTGAGTGGCAGTGGTAATCGATGGTCACTTGAGAGAAATCTATGTGACTTGTCGCTACCTTGTTAATTGCTTCTCTCTCTCTCTCTCTCTCTCTCTCTCTCTCTCTCTCTCTCTCTCTCTCTCTCTCTCTCTCTCTCTCTCTCTCTCTCTCTCTCTCTCTCTCTCCTCTCTCTCTCTCTCTCTCTCCTCTCTCTCTCTCTCTCTCTCTCTCTCTCTCTCTCTCTCTCTCTCTCTCTCTCTCTCTCTCTCTCTCTCTCTCTCTCTCTCTCTCTCTCTCTCTCTCTCTCTCTCTCTCTCTTCTTCCTTTTTCTTTATATTTTTCACTGTTTTCTCTCCATTTGCTGCTTCTCTTCTTCGTTGAATAATGTATTGCTACCTATTTTTGCTTAGCGAATGGCCGTGGATAATGAATAATGCTAAATGTTGCTGATAAATAAAAAAGTAAAAAAAAATCCCATTTATTTGTCTTGTAATAACTTCGCTGCTTTCGGAATAAGCCTAACAAATTCAGCGTCTTTGCATAGGACATTAACGCAATTACTTACGGAACGTTTTCCTATTCATTATCGCCCAAAGAACGTCTGAGCCAGTGCGGGTTGTTGCCTTTGATAACGGAACATAATTATGCAAATCCGACAGTAATGAACCTAAAAGTAATCTGAGCCCCAGACCGGAAGAGGAAGCTTTACGACCTGAGGGCCATCCATTGCGGTCTGTTCTTTGGACTAAATGGTAGGTAAGCCGCATCTGTTGTGCTCCACTACGTGATTTCCTTTACCGGATATTGTGTCTCAATGGCTGCGTAAAAGTAATCGTGACTGACTGTTCCCCCTTCTGTCAAACAAAATAGTTAGAGCTCGTCGGTGAGTGTCACCAAACGATCGGGATATACATATAACTACATAAATCCATATCGCATGGCCATTTTATTTGGTCCTTCATTCAATAAACCAGCATCGTATTAACCATTTTATTATCCATCATCCTGTGGAATCCATCCTGTGGAATCCATTCTATCACTGAGCGTGACGTTGATACGAGATTCACTCCCCCATTGGCGTCACTTGCAGGGCAATAAACAGTTGGCCCATCCCATAACTCGGGGCGGTGAAACATCCCCTTCCGTGTGTCGTTGCATTCGGTGTGAAAATCCGACGGAACGGCCGGGCCGTGTCGCCAGAGAGAGGCTCATCCCAGCCGTCACAGTCGAAACGGATGGGAACGGACGGCAGCCCGACTGTGAACGGGTAACGACAATCGATGGCGGATCGGCCCACCATTTTAGAGGGACACAGCGCCGCCGCGGAGGGGCAGAACTCCGCCGCGGGGGCAGCGGAACTCCGCCACGGGGGCAGCGGAACTCGGCTGGGGAGGGAGCGGAATTCCACCGCGGAGGGAGTGCAACTCCGCACTCCGCCGGGGGGGGGGGGGGCGGAACTCCGCCGTCCTGCCCGCCCGATTGGACGGGCCCGCGCGGAAATGATGTGGCTGACTCACGATGGAAGGTATCACATAAACTGGCGACTGATCAGGTGACGTGGTGAATGGTGATGGATCTACATTCTACATACCTACGTGGCGCTGGTGTTCGGTATCGGATGGGCAGTGGCGCAGCCAGGGGGGGTCAGAGGGTCAGCTGACCCCCCCGAAATTTCTGTCAGGGGCCCGCTCGAGAGAGAGAGAGAGAGAGAGAGAGAGAGAGAGAGAGAGAGAGAGAGAGAGAGGAGAGAGAGAGAGAGAGAGAGAGAGAGAGAGGGAGGGAGGAGAGAGGGAGACCCTAATCTAATCGGACGAGCCCGCTTCGAGAAATGCCTACTGGGACACCACGGGTGAGGGGTCGGCCTGGGCCCCAGGTGGACGGGGCCCGGGCCCCCGGGAGAACGGGCCCGGGCCCCTGGGAGAACGGGCCCGGGCCTCCTTGGTGGATAGGGCCCGGGCCCCCGTGGATGGGTCCGGGCCCCGGGAGAACGGGCCCCGGGCCCCGGGTGGACGGGGCCCGGACCCCCGGTTGGATGGGGCCCGGGCCCCCGGGAGATTGGAGAACGGACCCGGGCCTCCCGGAGAACGGGCCCGGGTCCCTGGGAGAATGGGCCCGAGCCCCCTGGGTGGATGGGGCCCGGGACCCCGTGGATGGGTCCGGGCCCCCGGGTGGATGTGGCCCGGGCCCCCGGGAGAACGGGCCCCGGGCCCCGGGTGGACGCCGGACCCCCGGGTGAATGGGGCCCGGCCCCCGGGTGAATGGGGCCCGGCCCCCGGATGAATGGGGCCCGGGCCCCCTAGTGGACGGGGCCCGGCCCCCCTGGTGGACGGGGCCCGGAGCCCCAGGTGGACGTGGCTCGGGCCCCCGTGTGGATAGGGCCCGGGCCCCTGGTTGAATGGGGCCCGCTAGGGTGACTCGCTTGCTCCCCAAAGCGAATAAGGGGTATTTTCGATCGGTGGGCGTTTGGCTGGTCTTGTGTCCGTGGGTTATGTATCCAATTCGGTTGATTGCTTTTTGACGGCTAAGCATTTTGGTTTGGGAAAAAATATCCATTGCATCGAGGTGCTCGTGTCTGATAAGCATGCGTTCTACTATAGAACATGTCATGTGTAGTTTATAACAAAGGTTGACGTAGGTTATTGAAAAATGATAGCGATCGATGAATTACTTTGTAGAGGTTTGCAACATTTATATTTTTAAGAATACTGTTGCTCGTCATGCAAAAGCGATGATTGGATTTTGGACAAAATTAAATGTTCTTTCCAACTATGCCATTTTCAACTGTCAAACGTACCAGGTTATGCAGTAAAACCCATGTAATTAAGTAAGTCATTAACAAATACCATTCTCTCCAGCGATTTGTTCTGCACCTTGTTTTTGATCAATTAGCTGTTCACAATTTTTCCATGAGAGGCGGTACCTTTCTTTTGCCAACAGGCGTTGTTTGAACCCGCTCCGTCAAACAGTCACCCGAAAATAGCATTAAGTCCCAAATCTGTCCGAAACGTAAATTTTCCAGCATAAGTGCCCTCACGGGTGCACATGGCGCGTGCCATCCCTGCACCGCACACCATTCGATAGTCCTTTCGATTCTCTACACGATACTGTGTTCCCCGTGCCGATTGGGCCCACGGTTACCGAGATACTGCATGGGTACCGGACCAGTGTCTGGCATATTTAGCCATTTTCGCCCGATTTTGCAAGCCGATTTATACATGTAAAGTCCATGACGCGAATTTGCACTTTTTGAGCACGCGCCATGTGCTCGCTATCGATCCGATCGAGCTGAGACCCTCAAAGGCACGTTGCCCATCCTTGATCTATAAGTTGCGCAAATTTCAGCGCACTTGGCGCAACGGTCGGGCCCTTACCCCGCGCTAAGTAACACCATGCCGGGACCACGATAGCAGACAGAATCTACGTCACCACATCACCACGCCACAACAAACCCGGCCCAAGGCAAGAGTATGCATTTAGGCCAGGTCGGGTCAGGTCAGGTCAGGTCAACCAATAGGAGTCCTGCCGGGTATTCGTAGTACCTACGTGTCAGCCGCCTCTGGCAGCTTCGTAACATGTTACGAAGGCACCAAAACTACTTCGTAAATGTTCAAATGGTTGTTAAATTCGGATTCAGCTCCAAAAACTAGCCTGGAAACATGTATAATTCGAAGAAAGTACCGAGGTCATCATAGGTAATGAATGACCTGACCTGACCTTCAGGTGACCTTGACATCCACCCTAATGCATGGGAGCAGCATCAACTCACTGTTGTTTGAATGCTTGAAACCACGAAAGACTGCAAACGCGCGGCTAATGCGAGCCGGCATACGCCGAATCGCGATTCTGGCCAAACATGGTCTCGGAAAGTAGGTCACAGGTCAAAGGTCATTTGGGTCAGGGTCATGAAATTTCTAGGGTAGGGTAGAACTGATCAACGCGAGGGTACTGAAAGTTTGGTCGTGATCGGCTGCTTCTTACGCGAGTTATTTGCGAAAACCCTTAGGGGGTTGCATCATCCCCTCCCCTGTGCCGGCGAGGGTTAAAACTTCTTGTGAGCGAATTCACGTAATGAAGAAGAATAAATCACAATCTACTACAGCAGCCAATAGATGACTTAGGAGTTAGGACAGGCACATGGGACTGCTTAAATCTTGTCCGACAGAAGCAGGCAACAGTTCCGTTTGCATATATGCTATGCATATTGCGGAAGGGGCACATTTCGCCCTCGAAAGATACGAATTCATACGTCATAGTAACATATTTCTGTCATGGTCAATTCGCGTAGAAATTGAACACTGGGTGATTACCGAGCTATTGTTCTATGAAAATTTTCCGATTCAAACTCGCTCAGGGTTATCGTACAGGTAAAGGGGGCCCGCTCAGCAGAATGCGTATGTAATATGGAAAGATTCTGAAAAATGGGTGGGGGGCCCGCACACTAGGGGGCCCGCTTTGGAGGCGATGACCCCCCCGAAACGAAATCCTGGCTGCGCCACTGCGGATGGGAGAAGCAGGCAGAAGCTGCGAAGCTAGTCCGTCGGTTTATTTTTAAAGAGTAAAATAAGCTTACCATATCAGTAAAGGCTTTTAGAACAGCAATTCTTAAGTTCAATCAGATCAGTATTTAGGTGGGAGCAGCTGCTATGCATATTGCATAATGCACATTAGGTATAGTGTAGCGTCTGGATACACTACATACATACATACTGCGCATGCTAGCTGACCGATATCGTTCACCTTACGATTTCTCCGTCATGACCACTCGCGGTATCGGCAGCGGCGGTCCCCTGGTCGGGACCAGGTGCATCCCAGCTTTATGGCGCCAATTACAGCGGTTGGCGCCAGAAAAATTACCCACAGAACTAATGACCCAGATAACAAAGTATCCACTATGTCGCCGTGCAGTGGCGCGCTGAGAGGAATCCTCTATTTCACAGCGAGCCAGATTTTTAATGCCGCAGTCGGCTCGCCGAAATTCGAGGAGCTTGATGTTTTGTTTAGCTGGGCGTCGGTCGGCTGCAGTGGAATAGTCATAGGGGAACAAAAACATATCACTGTTTTAAACACGTCAGAAACACTCATTTTCCAGTTCAAATGTGTTTAGCTGCTTCTAACGGCGCAAAAACACCTTCAGGCATCCAAAATGCTACTTTTATTACAGGAAAAGAGTGTAAGAAATCAAAATCCGGCACTTGCAGAAATTCAGCTCATTTTCTAGGCCAAGTCGTCATTTTCATGCATCTATTGTTATCAGAATAAGACGCCATTTCCATACCCATTCGCTCAGTCGAATTCACGCTCGCGCACCAAGTGGCTAGCTATGCAGCTGAATGCAAATTAACGACAGCCAACGCCTCCCGCAATTCCACATTGAAGTCACTGGACCGTGATCACGGCCACAGATGGAGTCGCCAGAGAAGAGAGGTGGTCATCGTTTCATTATCGGGCGGTGTCGTTACGTCATCGGAGCGGAGCGACAGAACCGACGGAGTGAGAGGTGCTCCCATCACACCGATGCGGAACGGGAATGTCTGGCCCCCTACCCCCTCGCGGAAGGGCCATGGAGGGGAGGGGAGAAGTCGGCCAACGTGACAATGGGAGAGCGAATAGAAAAGGTCGGCATGGATCAACTGTTAAACGGAAGAGAAACTTTGGGTATGTTCATGGTTGAGAAGTACGTGTGTGTCACATCCCAGGATAGCTGCGACCGAAGGATGTTGAATTGCTGTTATACTTTAATTTTAATCACTATTTTTAAATTTACATATTGTTTATCACATATTCAATAATATAACCAGTTATTAAATAGGAATCATTTAGTCATCTGCCCGTACCCGAATCTGGACATTCCACGGATTACGGAACATTGCTGATAAATAGGCGCTAGGGGATCGTGTTAGGTGCCTTCATGATGTATTCAATGCTCGTGCCATCGTTTTTAGTTAAATTATGACAAAAGCACACCAGAGGGCCGGAGAACTACAAATTTTAACAATCCACAACGTACGATTGCCCGCTGGTTTCAGGCAAGCTAGCAGCATCTCCTCCAAATAGAGCAACATGACATCTCTGCACTCCCGAGTGGGCCCAGATACGGAAGCTTCATCTTGCGCTGTCGAGTTGCGACCAATTCGGTGCCGAGCCCCGCGGACTTGTGGCGTCGGCCTAAGTAATGTTGCACTGACACAGGACATCAGTTACGGAGATGGTTCCTCTCCAGAATTTAGCTGCACAACGTCTTTGGAGCAGAGAAAAGGATTCAAGGCTCGTTGGACATGCACACTATTAAAAAGCTGCATCGTTTTGCTCGTTTACCCGAGAAAGTGATAAAATTGCAATGACACGAGGAAGGGGTACGTGATTTTGCGACAGGCTTTTTCAACGGGTATTTGGATGGGACCTTTTTGCGTAGGTAGGTACTACGAAAGAGAGTTATCAATAAACATCACGCTTAGTAATATCGGACAGTGTTACATGTTTGTTTTGATTGCTACAAACCATTCAAATAAAGACCATCCTCAATTTTGTTAACTTTGCTGCACTTTTCATTTAACATTAAGATACTGCTCATGATTATGGCAATGGCTAAGGACAAATGTTTCTTGAACCAGTATTATAACCTTGCGCTCCTAGCTGTTATTGTGAAATCAAAGCTGGATTACTCAAGCAATTTAGATGATTTCTCATGCAACCATTCATATTAACCCGGCAGTTGCTGGGGTATTTCGCCACCCACCGTTTGCTGGGGGGGGGGGGCGTTAAACGCCCCCAGCCGATAACTCGAGAACCAATGGGCGCAGCGAAACGCACGAGGCGGCAAACGAAAGAGCGCGACGAGACGCTTCAGATGAGTACTTTAAAGTTGAATTTTGAGGTCACAGGTCGGGTCAAGGTCAGGTCAAACACCTGAAATCGGGCTTTCAGTAGCATGGACTTCAGGACTTCGCAATGGGCGCCTCTCGCCATAAACTCTGTGAAAACGGTGCACAATCCATCTTATAAGGCCTACAAGAGTGTCAGCTCCATGTAGGGGTCAGTCAAGCATAAGTCAGGGTCAAGGTCAGGTCAACCGGGTAGGCACATATCCCCGAAAATCAAAACTGATATTCGCAGCCTGTGACACATGTTTTATAGGTAATTTGGGGCGTAGAACACGATGGTGACATTCATTTTATCATATGTGTACGTGTTTGGCTCAAAAAGTTCAATTTAAGAAATTCATGTATCATGGTCGTGAAGTAGTCACGAAAAATTGCCAAGATTCAGTTCAAGATTATGGAAAATGCGGAAAGATAATCAATAATCGAAGATAGCCATTTGATTGATCATGGTATTGGCCGTCTAATGGAGTTTACGGCATGTCTGTATGTCTATTCTGTGATTTCATATGATTTTTTGAACATATGCCGTTTTTGGTCCAAAACTCAGAAATCATGACGTCACTAAAACCTCGATATCTCAAAAATTTTCCGACCGATTTTTTTGAAACTTTGTCACAATAAACTTCAATCAATTCCCTACAGGTACCCGAAATTTGGCGCGCCTGCGGCGCGCCGTTTTTATGCTATGGCCCGGCGAAAAAAGTGGGGGCGTTTAACGCCCCCCCCAGCAACTCGCGGGTTAAGCGGTATTTAAGAAATCGTGGCAAACCTCACGGGACGAGACCAGTTAAGCTCATATCAATAAGTACAAATGCACAACGGGAAAATCCCTGAAGTCATTTTTAAATAGAACTTGCGTTACTTGCAACTTGCAACTTGCATTAGGTACGTTGCTAAATGGAAATCAAGACAAGCCAGTCCCTACGTCACAAATCACGATGGTGACGTGTGATTTCGTGTTATCGCTAATGGCAAGATTTCATTGGTGGTAGACGCTGACAAGTGACATATATAGATAACACAGTTGTTATTGTCACATGGATGTCTTCTAAGCTCAAGTTCATACTAAACACGAGTTAACCTAATTTACCTTCTCCATTTCTCAGTTTTCAGTCACCTGTCCCCTGTCCCCTGTCCGCAGTCCCCTGTACCCTCTCCCCTGTCCCCTGTCCCTTGTCTGCAGTTCCCAGTCCTCAGGCCCAGCATGCATTCCCCAGTCTCCAGTCCCCAGTCTCCAGCTACCAGCCTGCAGTCCCCAGTTTCCACTCCCCAGTTTCCAGTTCCCGGTTTCCAGTCCCCAGTTTCCAGTTCCCTGTCCCCTGTCTCCCCACTCCCCTGTCCCCTGTCCCCACTCCCCTGTCCGCAGTTCCCTGTCCCCTGTCCGCAGTTCCCTGTCCCCTGTCCCCTGTCCCCTCTCCTCTGTCCGCAGCTCCCAGTCCTCAGGCCCCAGTCTCCAGTCCCCAGTCTCCAGTCACCAGTCCCCAGCCGCTTCCCCTGTCTCTTGCCCCGGCTCCCCTGTCCCTTGTCCCCAGTCCTCAGTTCCAAGTCTCCAGCTCCCAGTCTCCAGTCCCCTGTCTCCAGTCACCTCTCCCTGTTTCCTGTCCGAGTCCTCAGTCCCTGCTCCACTGTCCCTAGACCCCAGTCCCCAGTCTTCAGTCTCCGGGCCTTTAGTCTCCAGTCTCTAGTCTCCAATCACCAGTCACTAGTAAGCGCCTCTAGGTCCCCAACCATCATAAATGATCTCTCACCGTGATCCCAAGTCTTTCAAGACCGGTGTCGGCTTCTGGCGCCTCCTTGATGCTCAAACGCTGTGCCGCCCACCTTCCTCGAGCCGTCCTCAGTCTGCTGCGACCTTCCCTTGGGTCAGGTCAGCTCGGTGACCCGTGTCACTTCACGTGACCCGCGTTCGTCGCGCGCTCGGCCGTGGCCCCACCGCTCCGTGCGCCCGGTCGTCGGTCACTGGCCGGCGTGCGTCGGTCTCCTCCTCCGCGAGGACCGAAGCGTCGCCGCCGACGAGCCGCTGAGCTGCGCATGGCTCCGAACCGCTCTAGTAATCCCCGCCGGCAGTGGAGACGGGACGGTTTGCGGGGACCGGGCGCGGCTCCATTTTCGCGGCTTTCTGCGTGCGATCGATAGGTGAGGCGCTCGGAACTAATGCACGATGCATGACGGAGGGCCGCGAGCGCACGAGCGCGCGAGTCCGCGCCGCCTCGCCGCGCCGCGCCGCGCGGTTATATAGCAGTCTTATAGCCCGGGTGAGGGAAATGAGGGGAGGAGTGGTAGATGCTGACGAGATGTAATCAGAAGACGCTAAGAAATTAGTAGAAGCGAAATTACGCAGTCAGTAGACAGATAATGAACTGAAGTGTGGAAAATATTCAGATTTTGTCTTCGTTGGTTTTTTGTTACGCACCTTGATGATTGAAAGGAGTCGAGTGTCGACTAAAGCATCTTTGACAAGAACACTCCAGCTGCACGCTTCTGATAAACCAGTATTCAAGTTTGAAGCTTAAACGAAAAGCCTGCCAATCAACTCTCTGTATGAATAAAAAAGATGTGTAAAACGGCGGCAAAGCAGCTAGCAGACCCATACCTCGCATGTCCGTTTAACGCCTATCAGGCTGTGAAACGGGTCATTGTAGCATACACAACGTCAAATGTTCCACGCGATTGCGATGTTTTTTTTCAAATAGCGTTCTGTACATTTTGTAAGCCAAAAATGTCAAAAGCGATTGTAGGTTTTTGTAGCCATTGGACTGATCCCGATTTCGGCTAGCTGTCTTACGATCATCGTATACAGAGCTTTGGATGCAGACGGTCAATTCAGTCATTTATAAAGTTTTGTCGTACTAAACTGCCAGCCGTGTCTCCACTCGCACAGTTTTTCTAGACATTCCATTGCATTATGTGAGAACAATCAGAGGCGGATCCAGCTCAGAGTTTTTTTTTTTTGGGGGGGGGCAAACCATAACAATTTATCGATTCTTTCCATGCATCGTCCATAGGCGTAATGTTAAAATTATGCCGTTGGGGGGGGCAAATGCCCATTTCCCCCCCCCCCTGGATCCGCCACTGAGAACAATAAACATATTCAACTATTACCTAACCTAAAAATGAGAAAGACGATTTCAGAAGTTCCAAGCCGCATGTTGGAAGAGAAAAGAAACAAACGGCTGGATAGGAAACGGATTTGGATAGGACGTTAGGGTCCAGAACTCTTCTCTGATGTTATCTTCCGCTCTCTGGCAGTGTAACCTTTGGTCTCTTTAAATCACGAGATGAGCCCCATCACTGAGTTCAGTCGCTATTTATTTACCCGAATACGGCACGGGTTCGACGCCACCAGTCCTTTATTTGTCCCTGGTGAGACAAACCACAGACACAAAACTCGTCCGGTAGGGAAATGGCGCCGTTTTTTGGGGTCCACAAATACCGAGTGGACATCCAGTACCATCTTGGATTCACAGTGCGTCGGACGCAGAATCTGGCAGTATATCTCAGGCAGCGAGAAACATCACATTCCCCGCGCAGACTGGCTGAACTCGCACCCGGCCAGGCGCACTGACAAATGTCGGTTATCCGGCAGATGAGAGACCCCGTCCTATTGAGAACGTGGCGAGAAAAACAATGACGCCATTAAACAGCAGCGCATTACAGTTGGAAGCGATCGACAACATAGCGATCGATGATATTACGATCAGCGACATCCCGATCAACGACATCGCGGTCGACGCGCATGGCTGATCGCCAGCCGACACAGCCCCTGCGAGAACAGTAGCCGGCGGAAGAGGTGGGGAGGAGGCGGTCCGCCGCAGAGCGACCGACGGGTCGCCGCCGACAGTCATGCGTCATTTGTCGTCGCGGGCGGGTCGGGACCGAAAAACGTCATCGACTCCGACAGGCGGCCCTTGGCTGCGGCGGGGACGGTCACGTGCCCGACGCTGACCTACCTCCGTGCCCCGCGGGGAGGGGAGGGGAGGGACGGTGCCAAAACGGACTGACCTACCCCACGACAGCGCGCCGGACAGCCGAGTCGGTGCCAGCAGGTGACAGAGATGGACTGTGATCGCGACACCGCAAATGACAACTCAGAAGGACTACCGCAGCGGCCGGCCGAGGCCTGTTCTCCCTGAGACGTCAGTCGTCACACACGCTACTTGTGATTACGAACGAGCGAGCACAGCGAGCGAAGTGAGTCTTTTCAATATAACGGAAAAATCTCAGTATGAGCGGCCCGGCCCGGCCCGGCCTGTAACGCTTTTGAGAGGCTTATATCTCAGCAACCGCTGGACCGATTGGCCTGCGGTCTTTTTTGTTGGGTAGCCCCATCCCTTCTACCCCGTAATTGACTACTTTTGATACATCTCAGTGACCGTCGTGGCACGTGCCACGTGAAAAGTCAAGGGTGTTCAAGCTGTTTTGAAAAAATAGTGATTTTGAGAGGCTCATATCTCAGCAGCCGCTTGGGCGATTGTCTTGCGGTAATTTTTGTATGGTAGCAGCATCCCTTCTACCAAAAATAGGATACTCTCGATGCATGTGGGTCACCCCCAGTGCACGTGCAAAATACAACAATAAGAGGTGTCAAATTTGTTCCCATTTTAATAACTCGGTAATTACTGGGGCGATTTCGCTGAAACTTGGCATACAGGTAGGCACCCACCAGACAATGCATTCCCATGTGTTGTGGTTAGGGTGCTACTGCACGTGCGCACGTGCAGGGGGCGCTTCCAGATCTCGAGAACGGCTGGGCCGATTGCGCTCAAATTTGGTACACGGTTGGGGACCAGTTAGTAGGGTGCCGTGCAGAAGTCAGTTTGCACCCCGTTTGCACGTGCGCACGTGCAGAATGCCGCTTCCAGACCTCAGGAACGGCTGGGCCGATTGCGTTCAAATTTGGTACACCAGTAGCGACCGGTTAGAAGGGTGCTTTGCGCAAGCCCGTTGGAAGTACCCTCTCGCCCTTCCGCACGTGCAGGGCTCACTATCTCGCTCGCTCGTTCTTCGCCCAAAAGGCGTTTTACTGGTGTCATATCATGTAAGGACGTCACATCCCTTACCATTACGTCACTCTCTATGAAGACCACATGCCCCTGGACCACTCTGACGCTATCTTCTCCGATCCCAGGACCATCTCCGCCGATCTCGGGACCATCTCCTCTGCGGGGCGCCCCTCTGCCCCGGTTCCGCCGGCAGTGCCGTCCATTGTTGTTCCGACCGCGCCCTTCGAGGCGGCTCTTACGAGCGGTTTCCGCCACCGGTCAGCCCGCCTCGCCCCCGCTAATGTAGCGTATGTGTTAATGCACGGGGCCATTGTGTGCTTGATGTTGATATCCTGACCCCTGGCGCTGTGCTATGCCGCTCTATGTGGCTCCGGTATATAAGGCCTTGTCGGTTTCTGTATGATACGCGAGAATATAGGCTCGACTAGATTGATTTGATCACTTAGTAAAACCCACTACCAACAGCGGTGGGTAGCTTTGAAAAACCACCGCTGTCTATCAATTTATATAAGAATCCACCGTGCTCAGCAAACTACGTCATATTTTCGTTTGCCGCTCAAAAGCTTTTGAAGACCTCAAAGCGCCGGGGAGATTGCCGTGGAAGATCCTATTATCGGCGAAGCCATACGGCCGCCTCGGCAGGCAGGCAGTAAGCTGGTGCGCGACAGGGCTTCCACGAGCTGCTCCATCAGCTACTGAGCTGCCGGAGCGGATCTCGGGGAGGCTTCCGCCGTCAATCTGTCCTGTTCGGCTGGTACCTGTGGGGAAGCGACAGCTGTATGTACAAAATATGCCAGTTTTCATAGAAAAATGCTGCAAATAATGCCTAACCAGTCCCATAGTTTTACCGTCAGGGAACACTTTCTAGCAGATAGCTCCTGAGCCGAAGGTGCATTAACGACAGATTTTGTAATCTGTATTTTCTCTCGCAGCCAATTTCGGTTGCCGCGATCACTGCAGCACACCGATGTCGTCTCTGTGAGACCAGACACTCTCCAGCCACCACAACCACCGGCTCACGGACGTTCAAGTACTCTCTGTCTGAAATGGGAACAAATGGCTGCTCAAGATGATTGGTGGCCTTCATTCATTTCGTTTATGGCATACTTTATTCGGACAGCCATCAAACGTTCCCGTCCCGGCGCTCAACAATAACTTCATGAGCTGCAAGGTCCGTGTAGCACGAGGCAATAAAGCTGCATGTAAGCAAAGTGAATTGCCGGATAAATAGTGAAGAGTTGCAAAGGTGACACTGTTGACCTAGGATGATGCATGTCCTCTCAGGATTTGAATTTGCCAGTCCATTGTGCGTACACACTACAATAGACTGTAAATCATTCTTCAAGCTTTTGACATTTTCACCTTTCAACTGGGAGAGGTAAGGGACAATTTTTTCCACAGAAATTCAACCTTCGGAAACAATGTCAGTGAACACAGCAGCGACCATTCGCTTCCCATCAAAGTTTCATCCCGCCGATAACGATTTGCCCGTCTGTGAACTCCAGTCGAAACCGCCGATACTGTGCCGCAGTGCAGCTCTGTAAGGCGGTACAGACCCAGTCTGGATCCAGCGCTTAGGGACTGAGGATGGACTGAGCTTACATAGAACCAGCGCCGGACAAGTTAACCCTGCACAGAACACACTGCACATTGCACATTAGAGAGAGAGAGAGAGAGAGAGAGAGAGAGAGAGAGAGAGAGAGAGAGAGAGAGAGAGAGAGAGAGAGAGAGAGAGAGAGAGAGAGAGAGAGAGAGAGAGAGAGAGATAGAGAGAGAGAGAGAGAGAGAGAGAGAGAGAGAGAGAGAGAGAGAGAGAGAGAGAGAGAGAGAGAGAGAGAGACAGAGACAGAGAGAGAGAGGGAGAGAGAGCACCGAGATTAGTCACAACTCCACCCTTGTTCTTTACTGTATTATACGCTATTCGCGCCCGATTCGCCTCGGTCACCGTTCGCATTCTCCGGCTGGTGCGCGAAGTATCGTGAGCAGCGGTCAGCCGGTCACGATTTACAGCGCCGGGCGGCCACCAGACGGTCTCAAGAGCTGCCAATGGCAGATACCCCTGCCCGAGCACAAATCAAACCCGGAGAACAAATCACATCCGAAGAACAAATCACATCCGGACGACAAATCAGCAGGCAGTGGCGACACTCGACTGTCGACTGCCAGGCCACGGGACGGAAAGGGGTGTTTAGAGGGGCCAGAGAGACACTGTACATACTAGATACGAGAAGAGATACTGCTATCGTCCGGTGGTTCATGCTCATACAATGCAGAGCTATTCTCAAACTCAGCAAAACGGTTTGGTCGTAGAACGCGAAGCTGAACGCCTAGCCTTTTTGTCTTTATCGGGGCGTCGAGGGCCTAAGCGTCCCTCTCATAGCTGGTGTGGTCGTTTTTCGATCTTCTTAAATGATTCCGTCACAAACAGGCCGTCTTCAATCTGGGCGAGAAATGAGGCCATTTAAAACCACCGAAAAATATCGTAATTGAGGATGAAACCACCTTTTTGCAGGGCTGACGCGGCGCGTTTTCCTTGGCCGACGATTACGTGTGTCATAATGGCCCCCGATGACTCGCCACAGGAGACAAGTGGCATGTGAATCACCTCTAATGTAGGTACGCCACCGCCGTATCACTGCGCTTACATCGTAAGATGGCGGCGATGTGCACATAATTACCCAGATTGTCCGTTAAAAACTCTTACCTCAGAATCTACGCAAGCTCAACATGTTCCCTTTATCCTTGACAAATTCTGTGCGATATTTGCTGCATGTGATTTATGTTTAAGCACTTTCTCAGCGGCTGCGGGTCGGAGATCACAAAACCAGTCACCGTACCGTCGATCTGTTTTAGCGGCGTCTATTGGACAACGGCCGGTCTGAGAGTCGGACCGACCCGAGCACGTACTGACGAGCGGGACCGCGACACATGGTTCCCGCTGACAGTCACCGGAGCTCTGAGAAATGGCCCGCCCCGCACCGCTCGGGTCGTATTTTGAGAGCCATTTTCGAAATTCTTCGCATTGCGCTTTCTCCATTAGTTTGTACCCCAACATCGTTTCCAAGACAATGCAAGAAAAACACTGGGTAAAAATAATTCATATAACAGATCCCCCGTGGGAAAATGGTCTGTGGTCAACGTTTCACTTCCACATATCTAAGCCGTTTTTAATCGGGTCGGCTTCACCGTCAATGCTCGAGGAATAGCAGGCATTTAGCGTGTCAGGTGACGATGACTCTTCGAGACAAAACGACGTCGTCACCGCAAGCTTATCGCTTTTCCCCGTCCCACCAGTCCAAGAGGTCGTAGCATGGGGACCGGGGTAGAGAAGCGCCGCGCCGCCCCGAGCTCATCGGAGGCGGCAGACGACCGCAGCCGCTGAACCGTTCGCTCCGCCTGAGCCATCCCGCGGTCGGTAATCGTTTTCGGCGGCGCGGATTATTTCCGCACACGGCGACAGAATGATGTCCGAGGAAATGGTCCGTGAGGTGCCTATGTTCCACTCGCTCCCGAGCGCTCGTGCTGCCAAACCGAACCGTGAAGCGGTTATCGTTCTGTTGGCCATTTAGTCAAGGGTCGCTTGCGTCCAATATCCATTTGTTAGACTGCCCCGCGTTTGGTCTAAAATAAAAAGACGGACTATCAGCGATCAGCCTCCCATTGAAGTACAATAGCGGAGGAACGCAATATTGCCCGGTGGTGGCAGCTGAATCCTGCAAACGTCGGCAAAAACTGGCCCACAACAAAGCCACCGTACCCCTCTCTTTTCCCATTACAATGCCACGAAGGGCCTTCCTTTCAACTAGCCACTTGACAAAAGCCGCATGCTTGCGTACACGATGCGTGCTTTTACGATTTAATGAAAAAGCTTGATATTCCTCAAATGCCAAATTTACTATGTTGCCGAAAAGGAAGCGTATAAATGACGGATGGCAAAACATGATTTTAAACAAATGCTAAATAGAAATTTGACATTTCTGGCAAAAAGAAACCTAAGTGTCCGTTAAAACAATTAAGCGTCATTTATCACTAAGCAATTTACGCGGCATTTGTGTTCTCCCTCCAACAAATATGGCTTTTCTCGCGCCTCTCGCTAAATCTCACCCTCTCCGCGAATTAGCCTCGTGTGAGGGAGGAGGGCGCACCTCTCGGCCCCGGAAGTCTGGACCGATCTGGTAAGGGGCCGGGGAGGGAGGGCAGGGCAGATTGTAGTCTGCTCTCCGTGCTCCCACTGGGCTATCCCATCCACCGCTGCCCGCCTATAGACGGCGGAAGGAGGCGGTGGTCCCCCTCTGAGTGGTGCCCCGCGGCGGAAGCTCGTCAGATGGACCCCTCCCCGCGGGATGATGATCTGGTGGTCATTGTGTGGACCGACTGGGTCACGGTGGGGCAGGGGAGGGCCGTATTCACCTCCAGTGGACCGGTGGGATCCTCATTGGACACCAGCCGACCGACCTCTGATGGCACGCGGAGCTGACCGAGCGGCAAGCCGCCGCGCGACCCACGGACAATGGAGCGTAAAAACGCAACGGGGGACTGAGCACAGGGGGAACAGTAGCGGAATGGAGGAGATATTGAAACAAGATATCAGGAAGATAAAGCACTTTATTATCAGAGAGACCGCGCGGCGCTTATGTCCTTATACTTTTTGTAAAGAAAAAAAACGAAGCAGTTGTTACATTTCAATACTACAAATGAAAAAAGCATGCATTATGTATTTTCAATAATGAACTTTTTTGATAATGGAAGATTTTATTTTCACTTTTCTTGTGATTTAGGTATGTAGCTAGGAAGCATCACTCATTTTTCTTTCCTGTTTTTTTTTTTATTCTCCAATCTTCATTCCCCGTCCACAGAGCAACTCGTATTTCCTTTCTGTCATTCAGGAAGGCAGAAAAGCGTACCAAGAGAGAGCAAATTAGCCACCAATCAGTGCCGCCTCAGTGATATCGATGCAAACGAGTAGCCAATATTCAGCGTGCGGGGTGGTAAGGCCGGTCTGCTATTGGCAGCTGTCTGCCGTCAGCTGCTATTGGCTCGCATAACTGAACATGAACGCACTGCTGAGAGACGGGGCAGACAATCACAGACGTCGCAGCCTCAGGCACAGTCTGGGAGACGGAATGCGGGCGATGTTGTGGACCATCTGCAATCTTCTGCAGTCTGTACGATGTGCTGTAGGTGCCCGGTTAACCCGGCCGGGCCCGGGGGGTAATCCCAACCACCGCAGCCCGGGGGGGGCGTTTTTCGCCCCCCTGTCTAACTCCGTAAATAAGGGAGCTACGGAAACGAAAGCGATACCAAACGAAAGGTCCTTACGAGACGATTCTAATGCACCTAAAATTTTTGACCTCAGGTCAATTTTCAAGGTCAGAGGTCAAGGTCAAAGGCCAAAACCGGCACATGTGTAGTGATCTCAAAGTAAGCCTTCTAGAGGACGGCAGGCTGCATCAAACCGGCAAAATTGGGTGTCAAACGAAAGAAGAGAATCTGAGGATTCTGAAAATGTGCTCCAAATCAAAGGTCAAGGTCAAGGTCACGCTCAAAATTGACCTCAAACTTGGCACTTTTTCGCACATCTTGCGTGCTAACTTCCAAGATGTTTTGAAATGTTTTGAGGCTTATCAGTTCCCTATTTGTGGTTCATCTTACGATACAAGGCTGTTGAAAGGTCAAGGTCACAGAAGAGTATCCCTGCTAGAGGCTATTTCACTGATTCAAGTTAGTAATAATAAATAAGACAATTTTGCCATCCGGAAGCTCTAAATGAAGGCTTAGAGGAAAATAGATGCCAGATTCGTGATCAGCGGGTACAAATCCATCATAAACGACCTTTCATGTGTCAAGGTCAACCAAAGGTCATTCGAGGTCACATGAGGTCAACATGAAACTTGACCTTTTCCGAACAAAATATATATCATTCGACGCGGCTTGACAAGGCGAATGCGATGGTACCATTGCCGTAGCTCTAGGACCATTTTTGTCGAAGTTATTTGCGAAAAACTAAAACCACATTTCGGGGTCGTTGACCTGACCTCTGACCTCAGGTCACCAAAACTATTTTTCTATTTTTCTCTAGGTCAAACGCTACACAGCCGTGCTCGTAATTTGTCTTTATCTCTAAAACTCTATTTTTAGCAGCTATTTGAAGTTTGCGTCTGTGACGCCGAAGTTTGCCGTGCAGGGGTCTAGAAAAATGGACCTTGTGACGTCATCAAGGGGGCTAGGTCCAAATTTTTTACTTCAGAAGATGTCAAATTGATGGGAGAAAAGGTACTGCAAGTTTCGCCTTCCTATCCCTAAGCGTTCGGGAGTTATCGCAAATATTCGCCAGGGGGGGGGGGGCGAAAAACGCCCCCCCCCCGGGCCCGCGAGGGTTAATTCCTGCAAGACTAAAACGGTTGTGGTAAGAGTAAGATATACCACAGTGCATCATTGTCCATTCGAGCACTCATACAGCCCGTCTGTCTGTCTGTCTGTCTGTCTGTCTGTCTGTCTGTCATTTGTTATCAGTTATCAGTCTGTCGTCTATCGGTCTGGCTGTCAGCCTGTTCACTGTTCAGTAAGTTGACTCACTCATATAGCATCATCAATAGATTGCGCCGCAGTCCATCTATGTTGAGGTGGACTTAACACACTCATTTATCATGGTGTGTCTTTATCGCACTGCTCAGCAAGTTCATTGTACCATACTGCTTCCCTATAGGTTTGAAACTAAAATGCTCCCTTTGGCATTTATTTCCTCATCGTCTAGTGAAGGCTGCTGCATTTTCAATGACGGCACTGACAAGGCTAAAAAGCTTGTTTGTGGTAGATAATTGTACCATTTTGGTAACAAATAATCCCCAATTCAAAAGGCTCCGATATTTCTACAGAAGTTGTATTCTCTGATGCCCTAGGACGACATCATGTTGTACGTCATTGCCTATCCCAATATCACGGTGACCGGTTGTTGGCGTCGGACTGTCCTGCCGGTGCCAGCGTCCGGGTACCGTGTCGGACCGGTCGTTAGGTCGGCAGTTAGCATACCGCGCACCAGACACGGTCTTCCTCCGTCAGCGTGCTGCCCCAGAGACGTATCTTCCTCTGTCGGCGGTCAGCGCACTGCCCCTAACACGACCCTTCGTCTCTCAGCGCATGGCCCAGAGACGGCCCTTCACTGTCCGCGCACTGCTTTATGAAAAGGCCCTTCTCCATCAGCGCTGAGCGTACTGCCCTAGAGGTGGCCCTTCCTCTGTCAAAGCTCATGGAAACCTTGATTCTAGCGCTCTACCGCACACAGACGGTTCATATTCCATATAGACCGCCCCCCAGCCGGTTCGACCCCCGGCTCGCCCCGCCGTCTCCCATCCCCGTCGCTGTCACACACCTCCTCACAGCGGAGACACGCCGCCGGCACCGGTCGGACGCACCAATCACTCGCCGATATTGGGGCGGCGATCTCATATTTCGGCGCAGCGCCCTGGAGGCAGGTGCTCGCCGCCGGCTGATAGGGTCTCACTGCCGCCGGGTGGGACTCGGATGAGGGACGGCATGGAACGGAAACTGTCACAGACTGACAGAGGAAGCCGCGAGCCGAGATAGTGTCAGCGGGTGACGTACGACATGACCTGTCACGGGGCAGACACGTGCCGCTCAATGGCCGGTGGCGGCGAGATGGAGAAGGGTGGCGGGAAAGAGGTCCCGGGAGCGAAGACGGAGAAGTCTGCTCGTTGCTTTTGGTTTCAATTTGCTGTCACTGATCGAAAACTTGGGCATGTCGAGCATGATGATTCCGAAGAAATGGAGAAAGAATGGTCCAACAATGAAAGACCAATGCAAAAAGACCCAAAATGTTTCCGTGGTAAGGCATGCATAACAATTCACAATGAAACCTGTCTTATTTAGCTCGCATCATGGGTGGAGCTTTTCCAGGGAAGTTGGTGGGGCAAAAAGTCGTCAAACCCACAATGTCCGATTATGATGTTGAATAAAATGCCACACTTAATCAATTCCTATCATTACAGATATAATATGTTGCATTAAACAGACACTCCAAAGCCCTTCAATGCGAAAAAGATTAATTTGCAAAGCAACAAAGTCTTAGAAATCAGCTTAAGTTGGTGGGGCAAAACACCAAGTTGGTGGGGCAGCTGCCCCACCAACTGTATAGGAAGCTCCGCCCCTGGCTCGCATGCAGCGCTGTATTCGAAACAAGTTATGAAAGTCTATCTCAACAGGCGACGTTAGTAATATGCGAACGGTCTTTACACCTAATCATGTGATCGAGAAATATCAAGAAGATGTCGTTTGTAAGGTTACAATGAACAAAGTGGAAGTGGTAGTTGCAGTTACTCTCTGAAATCTGGATTGCCAGTCCAGATTTCAGACATTTATCGCTGAGTGGCTCGCAGAATGTGTTGTCAAGATATGTTTGCTTGATCTACCATCCCACCGAACATCCCACTTTCCTGACCAAAGGTCAAGTTCCAGTGGCTAGAGTGACTTGCAATGCAAACCCTTCGTAGACATCCCTCAGTCCTCCTATACCACTACATGCCCTAATAGACATTCATAATTTTAGCCTAAATTGGACGTCACAGCGTGATATATTTCATATTCAGCTGCATATTTACATCCTGCCTTCCATTTGACCGTGAGAAACTAATCACATTTGTTTCAGCCGACAAATTTTCCTTATACATTTTACATATAACAGTCACGTATAAGAGCGATGACGCCCAGGAATAGCTGACAGACATTAGCAGAAATGTCGTCTACCCATCATTCGTACTATGATGTAAAGGGAGGATTAGTCTGCAGCCGAACAGCCGGGCTGACTATAAGTACTGAAACGCCCGCTCACCTACTCCAGCTCACGAGTCGACTGTGCCCAGTCCGGGCGACTCTAGCCTCCACACGCCTTAGTGCCTCCCGCCTGTCTTTCGCGCCGTTCCAGGCGGCCTCTCCCGGAGCCGGCAACCCCTCTAGTAGCTCGGCTGGTAGCGGGTATCTGCGACACGCCCATTTCACCCGACACCGACGCCGAGAGGAGCCCATTTCAGCCGTCACCTGTCGAAGCGTCGCGCGCGACCGGCACCGCCAGCGCGCCGGCGCCGCGCGGCATTCGCGACGCGGCACGTCCGTCGCAGTCGACGAGCGCGCGTCGGCGCCGACGAACGGTCTCCGCGGCGCCGGAGCGCGCCGGTGGCACGTCGCGCCGCCGCCGAAATAGACTACAATGGTGGCGGCCGCGTGCCGCGCGATTTTCGCGAGCCGCACGCGCCGGCACCGGCGTCATCCGAGCTGGCCACGCAAATTTGCGGCGACCGGAGGAGTGGGGGAGGGGGAGGGCCCGGGGAGGCGCTGACGGTGTTCAGGATACTGCTGACGCGAACCACTCACAGCGAGCCGCGATGATGACGGCAGGAGCGGCAGCGGCGCCGGATAAAACGGTGATTGATAGGAGAAAAGGCCGAGTGGTGTGACGAGAACAGGGAAATGACAGGCCCCGAACGTATGCAATATGCATTCATGTTTCCGGATATGTCTGAGCTACGAATAGAAGCGTGAGGCGCTGGAAAGTGCGTGGTTTATGGAGGGGTGATGAAAGACAATGCCTGTTGACCTGAACTGAACAATATCTGAAGCACACCTGCCAAGACGGGACGAACTCCGCCACTATAAGGCGCGTCATGTTGAATTAGCCAATATATTACTCATTTGCCGGGTGTTGCAGCTCGACTCATCGAAAAGCTGCTATCGACGAACGAGGATGGCAGTTGGCACTATGGCTTCAGAGTTCAGTGCAAAGTTTGATTGAGCCATTTGAACCACTCATGACCTGTGGACGTGGCAGCATTAGAGCCGTGTATGTAGAGCTACTTGAAAGCTGCTGCTTGCAGCTTGATCCTTGAAGCGTAAGAACTGTTTCAAAGATTTCAATGAAATTCAAGCAACATTAGAAACATAGCAGTCCTATGCAATTTTGTTAAGTTTTTTTTTCTCTCCTCAGCGACGGTAGATGTGATGAACTCAGTGATCGCTGAAACTTCCCACCAGATCCCGAGAAAGACATCGACAAACCCTGTCAAGGCTGCCGCCCTTTTCCTCATCACCGTTCAAACTACAGCAGCACCACCAGTGACCACACGAAATCCCCCACTGACAAAAACACGGCCCCCTGTTGGGATCGAACCCAGCCACCTAGAAAATCTGACTCAGCTCAGACATAAAAATAAAAGACATCCACGTAAAATGGGTCATTCGAGATCACCCAGCTTGTAATATGCCTCTACTGCCCCTACCCGGAGCACAGGGTATAAAATATGAAATAATCTGAGGGTGATATAAATCATAGGAGGTGGGGTGGCGCGTTGCGTCAGCCGCAGGGCGCACATAAACCCGCGCACTGTGACATAATCCGCACACGGTGAGGGGCCGGGGCCGGCGACACTCAGCCTCGAGTCTTGGCCACGTCAGCTGGGGAGGGGGGGGGGAGGAGCGACACGTCAGCTGGGAGGGGGAGGGGGAGGGGCGATAGGGGGAGTTGGCAGACGCTGCTCCATCACAGCAGGTGGATTGTAGAATGTAGATGACTATCCCGTGTTGGGATTTTAGGCATCATCCTTGCAGTTTAGGCAATGCAGTTACACTAATTTCTTATCAGTAAATCGAAAATTAGTAAGAAACGGAGAATTTATTACATTGCTTTGAAGCTTCTACGCATACACATGCAAAATGATGACTGAATATACGTAGTGTGAATGGGTTACGACGTTAAAGCGTAAAAATTATCTTATCACAAGGAATCCCGGGGCAAGGGAAAATCATCACAATCATTACTCAACAAGAAAAAGATCAATTCACATATTTATATTCCAAACACATTGGAGTCATTCACAAGTTACAGCATAACATATTCGTGCCGCAAGAACACATTACAGACATTGCATAAAACTTGACCACTTATTTGATCGGGGTGTGAACACAAATCAATTGCACTAATCGACGATGCTAACAACTAGGGTGGCAAACTGGAGAGTCGTAATGATTTCTGGCAGCTAAGACAAACGATAAAACACATAATTGGTTCACAAAGACATAAGCAAACAAAATAAAAACCAATTTGACGAATGACCAAGTATTCTTTAGTGCATCACGTGATAAAGAGCACCGTATAATCTTAGACTGACTGTTCAAACAAGCGATTGTTGCACGACACCCCTCCACCCGGTTGGCTATCACGCGTCCCGGGCTGCCGTTGAGTGGGGATTGGGGTCACAATCGGACGCGGCACAGAGCCTGAATCAGTGGCGATAGGACCCCCGGCCGGTACAGCGACTAGATACGTACCGCCCCCATCGGACCGGGGCGAATCATTGGGTGTGGCCGGGAGGGGCCCTTCTAGCCTATGTGGCCTGGCCTGTGTGGATGGGCAGTCAACACCACGACATAATTCGGTCTTAAGACAGTGGCAAAGCGACGAAAGCCGTCTATTGCCGGTGCAGTCTCGCGAAAACCGGCCTTTAGATGTAGCCTGTTGCTCTGCCGCGGCATATTTAACATTAGCGAGGCCGTGCAACGCAACCTCCAAGAACACATAAGGGCGGGATAAGTAATGCCTAATGCCCATGGTGGCAAATCAGTGTGCTATAAAATAAAACGAACGCCACATGTCTCTTCAAGACACAGAGATCTACATGGCCACATCTTGATAAGGAAGGAGGCAAGGATGGGTCAACGCCGACGAAATTACACTACAAACTAGTGCCAAACAACACAACATCTAGAGCATTGACAAAGGCACAGCGTTACGGTATTTTGTCCGATCAGTGCGGAACACGACTACTGGAGTGCCTACACATGTTTACGCTAACCACAGTACAGCAGTGATTAAAAGAAAGACATTCGATTGTGACTTGTTACGGGAGCTTAGCGGCTGAGTAAAGTGAACACGCAAGGAGCCGCGTTCTAACTAAACCATCGGTAGGTCAGAGCTTTCACTGTCCCATTTGTAGACATTGGATTCACCAAATGACATGGGGCATTATTTGACGTAAACCAACACAAGATTTCATTAATCTGTTTCATATCCTGTAGTTAACTCTTCCGTCTAAATAGATTGATGATCATTGGTGATTTTACATCACCTTGTTTTCAGCGGTCATCGGCGCCCATTTCCCTCTCGATTGAATCCAGTCACATATTTAATACAGTCCCCACAATACTTCCTCTCCACTGCCCACTCCAATCCTCATCCCTCCTCACTGATCCCGCACCTGTCCCCCTCGCCTGCCCTCTGTGCCCACCCACTCTCCACCTACACCGCCGCCCCTGCCTCCCTGAACAGTGTGCCCAGGGCCATCAGCAGGTGGACATTGCCCTATATCCCCGCCCCTGCCTCCCTGAACAGCGTGCCCAGCGCCATCAGCAGGTGGACGTTGCCCTGCAGTCGCAGCCGGCCGCCGCTGTAGGCCGCCGCCGGACTCAGCTGACCGCTGATCAGCTGACGCAGGTCAGCCGAGGTCAGCGTGACGCCGACATCAGCAGACAGCTCCGGACATGGTCCTGAGCGCACATCGCGCACACCTGGCCACAGGGGTCACAGAGGTCACAGGAGGTCATGGAGAGGCCACAGGAGACCACAGGGATGCTACATTAGGTCACAAAAGGTCAAAGGTCATACATAGATACCACAGGTCACAGAAAGGACACAGGAAGTCACACAGAGGTCGAGGCCACAGAGATCACACAGCGCTCAGGTCTCAGATAAGGTGAAACGCCTTTGAAACGTGCCTGAAACGCCAGGGTTAATATTCGGTCAGAAAAGTGCGACTGGTGGACTGCACTTCTTTTTGTTCGGACACACCAAAGTGGTACTGAGTCACTTCAGATAGGAGTTGGCATTCAGCTATGGTTAGTTTGCTGTTCTAATCCCTTGCCTTTACAGCTGATAAAAATAATCAGGCGGTGCTGCATAGTCGTAGTGACATAAGCCATGTCGACAGTATCAAGCATCGACAGTATCAGACAATGTATGCAAAGTTAATGCAATCAAACAAAGCCAAACAGTTGAAAAATAAGGTCTGAATTCCTGCTGGCGATATTTGCATCAATTTTATGAAATAAATACCACTGAAAATGTGTTAACAAATTACATTTTAATATTTTCTTAGTGCTTAACGTCATCCATGCAGCTCAGGCTAAGAAGACTCAATTGCTGGTAAATCAAGACCGGTGACTGGGTAAATCATGGTGCAGCACTCAGACGCTCAAACTGCTCACCTTCTCCAATAATCACGTGGTAGAGGCCCTCGGGCGATGTGGTCTCAATCCGGAACACCCCCGAGGCCAGACCCGTGTTGGCGGGCAGCCGCGCCACGGCCTCCCGCAGCGCCGCCGCAGTCTCACAGTCCTCCGCCAGAGGCGCTGGTGTTCCCGCCGCCAGGGGCGCTAGTGTTCCGGCCGCCAGGGGCACTGCTGTCGCGCCGTCAGGCTGCGGCGGCAGCCAGGAGGCGGTGAGCGGCGCCTGGCCAGCCACCATGGTCCGCCCGCCGCCCCCGCCCCCGCCCAGCATGCCGCCCAGCTGACGCAGCAGAGGATTCACCGCCGACAGGTGATCGGCCTCCTTGTGGACCTTCACCTCAGAACTGAAACGGAGACGGGGACGACGGTGTCACTGTCGGCATAATTTTCAGCTGCAGCAAAACTAAACAAATCTCGCAGTTAGCAAGGAGCGTAACAACTAGTGGGTTACTAAGAACATCTGTTTACCATCTTGGGGTCGTGAAGACCATAAGTTTCCTAATTCCTAGCTTAGAGGACAAACTTTGCGGAGAGGGATTCAGCTTTGAGCTTACGACCTTTGTGCGATACGGACACAGCTCACATTCGGGACTGAAGGCATGCCTTGCTAGGGTCGGGATGCTTTGCAGTACCAAAAGTCCCTGGAACCAGCACTTAATGACTCCAGTCTCCAGTGTAAGCCAAGGCCCTAAATACAAGGTTGCACGGACTTATTTCTACTAAACCTACCAGAATATAGTTTCACGGTTGATTATTTAAATAATTATTCAATCAAAATTTCTTTATTATTATCTCGTAATCATTTATAAGCAATTTTATAAATCAACTTTCAATTTCCTTGCCTTTTACTAGCAAAATAACTTTTCTAGTATTGGGTCAACATAGTGGTGTAGCAGTAGGAACCACATCTGGCAAAACTCCAATGCCTACATACAGCAGAAAAGCAGCCACCAGGTGTCGCCACAGTCACCACTTGGTCGCCACACAGATGTCGCGCGCGTCGCCAATCGCCACACTACCGATTTCCATAAGGACGCATATGTACGGATATGTATAGGAAAGTCGCCCTTAAGGATTACGCTTACATCCTTTGCTTATGAGGTCGGTGGTTGGAAATTGGGAGACGCTCAGCTATTTTCGACCACGGATATGCCTTTATCACATGATGAGGAACATGCTGATAAGCGTTTTATGCGTCATAACAGCACAAAAGTATTTTTAATCATTTTTCAAAAATAGCCGTTCTGCCGTATCTTTCAGTGCAAGGTGCCGTCGGTCATCCCCGACGTGACGTCACGCAGGGAATTTGCCAGATTTTCCTACTAGACTTCGACACCCCCTGGTGTAAGCTAGACGCCTCCTGGAGCATACACGGGCTTCAAATCAGGGCTGCGGAGTCGGAGTCGGAGTCGGAGTCGGTCGGAGTCGACAGTTGTGACCGGAGTCGAAGTCGGAGTCGGAGTCGATTTTAGAAACCCGAGCCGGAGTCGGAGTCGGAGTCACCGAAAATCTGTCGACTCCGCAGCTCTGCTAGGTCTGCGGAGTCGGAGTCGGGAGTTGGAGTCGGTCGGAGTCGACAATTCTGCCCGGAGTCGGAGTCGGAGTCGGAGTCGGAGCTGGTTTTGAAAGCCGGAGTCGGAGTCGGAGTCGGAGTCGCCGAAAATCCATCGACTCCGCAGCCCTGCTTCAAATTGTGATAAATCATTCCATATGTCATTACATATGGCGGCAAAGTAAGCTGTGTAGTGTGTATCACTTCAATCTTATGCAAATAGGTTAAAGGGACCATCCCACCTTAACATTAGTTTTGAGTTGAGATAGCCAAGTTTGCGGCCAGGCTCAGAAATCACCATTTATCCTGGTCGCAACCCCCGCAGCTTTATGGTGTTCAAGAAATTTCTTCCCTTTACTTGCAGGGTGGGACCAGCTTAGTCCCTATCTCTTAACCATTAGCGGTTTTTTGATGACGTCAGCAGTCATTTCAACGCCCGCCATTCCTTGAACCCGAGTTTTGCTGACCTTGAGCTCCCTTTTTTATCAACGTGAAATCCGTCGTCGGCGCTGAGAAAGCCTATTGCTTTTCATTTTAATTTGAATATTAGAAGGTACCCACCACTGGAACTTGGACTGATATTATACCAAGGCCGAAGATTACTTTTACCATGATGATCAAGCTGCCTGCTATATCTGGAGCTTGGTGTTCAACTTCAACATCAACATGGAATAAAAAACAAAATATCAAAGCAAACTGGATATGGTACTGCAAGTTAAAGTCCAAAGAAATTTGAAGAGCTGACAGTTGACAATAATTCTTTTCCTGCAAGGTTTCCATAGAGATCACACCATGAAGAATATTTTTGATGTTAACAGTGAAAGGGGATTGATCTTCCGTTTTGACGAAAGACGCTGCTGACTGTCTTTGGAAAGGATGTCGGCATGAGGTGCAATTGTGCTTGTGAAGTGGTTATAACTGGTCTTTCACAGTATTAAATTAAATGTGCCATTGCAGCAAGTGTTTATCATGTATTTAAGGTAAAATCAAAACTACAATGTTGGTTTTACGAGCATTGAGGAGAAGGATGGTAGGTAAACCTCCCTGTGCTCGTATCATGCTATGCTGCCAAGTATCTAAATAATTTATCATACACTTTTGTGTCCAGAATGGTTGCACTATTGTTTGGTATCATATTATTCATGTAAATATGTAGTGTAAAGTCTGACCAACACCTGTTACCAGATTTGAAGCTGATACGTTACCTAAGTACAGTCACCAGCACTTGCTATAATCACCTCGTTTTGTTCAGT